>NC_135349.1:47614102-48298102 GCF_023851605.1 Tamandua tetradactyla | reverse complement strand
CCCTGCACCTTCCCACTTGGGAGCATCTTCTTTTGCATTCACCCTCTCCTTCTGCCTCGGGACAGGGTGACCTTTCCCCTTTGCCCTAGTCCATCCGTCTATTTTCACTGGCTCCAACATTTTTCTCCCCAAGCCACTGATATTAAATCTTGTCCTCCTTTGCTTTTGCATGTTGATAGATGGAAGTCTGTGGGAGGCTGCCTCGATGGGCCCTTTCTGTTTGGCAGCACTCAGAGGTTGGAAGCTTGCCTGTTGGACTGTTTCTCTAAAAAGCTACAGAGAAATGCAAAATTTGGATCTGTGAAGACATGGCTTTCTCATGGTTTGCTAACCAGCCTCATCTCTCTGTTTTACCTTCTTCCACCCTCTGCATACCAGCAACATAAAAGTACTCATAGATCTGATAAGGTGCTAGAAGCTTTCTCATCTTTAAGGCTTTGTGCAACCTTTTTCTATCTGGGATATAGTTTCCATCTCTCTTTTTTATTTTTAACTTCTTTATCGAGGTATAACATACATATATTAAAGTGTGTGAAGTGCATGAATTTTAGTATGTAGCTTGATGCACTTTTATATGTGTTAAATATTGCTCAAGATATTAATTATGGGAGTTTATCATAGTTTATGATTCATGATTCATGAATTGGGCAGCATTCAAACTGTGGAAGGGATCTCTACCGAGGGGCTGCAAGAGGGAAGCTTATAGAGGTGAAATGCATAAGCAAGTGAGGAAATGTTCTGATTGGCTGATGTTAAGCTTGCGTTTTATGGGGGGTGCGTCTTACAAAGTGGGGAGCAGATATACAATGATTAGTGCAGTATACCTGTCCATTCTGATGAGCTCTCCGTACAGGACCAAAACTGGCTTATCACCAGGTATTGTGTATTTGCAGTTCTGCAGGGTACATTCTATTGTTCCATTTTCTTGGAAAGCCCCTGGAGGTCAATTATTTTTGTCTTCTAGAAATAGTTTCTTTAGGAAGGGGTTCCTCCTGGTAATGCCCAAGGCAGGTAGCAATTTTATTTTGCTCAACGTATATGCATGCCTGTGTAGCTACCATTCAGGTCAAGTTATGTCATATTTCCATCTTCCCAAGAAAGTTCCTTTGTGTTCCTTCCCAGCAAATACTGTCTTCTTTAGAAATAACCGCAATTCTGACTTTTATCACCATCGATTGGTCTTTTTTGTTCTTGAACTTCAGATAAATGGAGTTCTTATTACCATAAGTACTGTTCAGTAGCTTGGCTTCGCTCATCATGTCTCTGAAATTAATCCATGCGCTGGGTTATTTTTATTGATGTGTGGCATTTCATTGTAAGACTATACGACAATTTATTTATCCATTCGTCTGTTGATGGACATTTGGATGTCCCCCCAGTGTTTAGCTATAACCAAAAAAGCCGCTATAAACATTCTTGGGTATGTCTTTTGGTAGACATGTGGACATGCGGTTGCGTTTCTATGGGATGTGGTTGCATTTCTATGGGATGTGGTTGCATTTCTATGGGATGTGGTTGCATTTCTATGGGATGTGGTTGCATTTCTATGGGATGTGGTTGCATTTCTATGGGATGTAAACCCAGATGTGGAATAGAGTTAAGGCGTAGGTGTTATCGCTATAAGCCATTTGTGAACAGTTCTCCAAAATGCTTGCACCCGTTAGGCTCCCACCAGCAGTGTGTGAGAGTCCCACCTGGCAATGTCAGTCTTTTTTTAGTTCTAGCCATTCTGATGGGCACTGGTTCTCCCTCTCGGTGCTAGGTTTGTCCACACTCATTCCTCAGGTGTCAGCTGAGATGGCACGTCCTCCAGAAACCGTTCTTGTAGGCTCCAAACCTAGAAGCCATCCTTGGTTTACCTCTATTTCCTTCTGACCCAAAACCAGTCCACTAGAAAGTCCTTTTTGGTCTCTTCCTACAACGAAATATATCTGGAATGTCACCACTCACCATCTTTACTGCTCCACCATATCTAATACTGGATGATGGAATGGCCTCAACTATTTATTCACTTTGCCATAAAATACCTCAATAAATATTTGTTGTATTTTTATTAGCAGCTATGTGGTGCTCATGGCTGCTGTAGGCTTACCGGGAGACTAAAGAAGTCATTTCCTGAAGACTGTGAAGGCTCAAATGTATAACATCTGTGAGTTGGAAGCTACAGCGTTGGCTCCATCAGGCTTCCCGTGGTGGTGGGTAGGGGGAGAGAGGGACCCTGACACACGGTCTCATTTCTGGGTCCTTTAGAGTTGAACTGGCTGAGAGTTGAGGCAGCAATGTGGGCTTCTGGTTCAATATATCCAAAAAGTCATGGAAGTTTTGGCATGATCTGTCCAAGGCCAGCATCAGGGTGTAGGGCTTTTCTGATACATATTGGTTGCTATTGCGGTCAAGGACTCCTCCCCTCATACTTAGGACCTCTTCTGGGACCTAGAAATATTCTAGAGAAGACAAAAGCCAAAGCCAGTTTGAAGTAATTTTGGAAATGTTATCTTTATGAATCAAGTCACTGGACCAGTGAGAGCAAATTGAACTTCAAGCTTGTCCAAAGGGGACTTTTTTTTGGCTCTACATAAATCTCAGAGCCCCTTTTCTCACATTCAGAGAAAATGAGAACCATAGTCTCAGGAATAATAGGCTCTTCATGACACTGCGGTTAACATCAGCTCCGGGTGATCTCCTTCTCTCTCCAACTTTGCAAAGCCAAGCAAATCTTCTTTTAAGATCCCAAAGTGTTTACTCTTTATAAGCCAGAGCAGATTTTGGGTCCTTATCTTGGCCTCCAAGGAGTATATGCAATAAGGAAAGAGGAATTGTCCTAAAATAATTAACTAGACTGATGGAAGGTGTATTACTTAGGGTTCTCTAGAGAAACAGAATCAATAGGAAATATTTGTAAATATAAAATTTATAGAAGTGTCTCATGTAACCGTGGAAACATAGAGTCCACAATCCTTAGGGCAGGCTGTGAAGCTGACGACTCCAGTAGAGGGTCTGGACGAACTCCACAGGAGAGGCTCACCAGCCAAAGCAGGAAGAGAGCCTGTCTCTTCTGAACCCTCCTTAAAAGGCTCCCAGTGATTAGATTAAGCATCACTCATTTCAGAAGACACTCCCCTTGGCTGATTACAAATGGAATCAGCTGTGAATGTAACCGACGTGATCATGATTTAATTCTATGAAATGTCCTCATCAAAACAGACAGTCCAGCACTTCCTAACCAGACAAACAGGTACCACCACTTGGCCAAGTCGACACATGAACCTGACCGTGACAGCAGGACAAAAGGATAATTTATATGCTAGTGTCTGGGCACTCAAAACAGATTTGCCTAAATTCCCACCAGTGATTGGAGTATGGTTGAGAATTGTAAAATATCGCTGTCAACTTGTAGGGATGTTTTCACACTTTAAAGATATTAAGGTTCTATTATTTTAACATAAGTTTCAGCCTGTAGACCTGTGGGAAGTGAAACGTTGCCTGCCATCGTTTTCGAAAAGATGTAAAAAAAGGTGGAAAGCAGGCAGGAAGGCAAGATCTCAGGATGGTCCTACTTTTTCTTGTCTCTGCTTTCTGAAAATGTATTCATGTGGGGAGCGACGATCAGCGGGGGTGGACGGATAGCTCATTACTGGATGGTTTTCCCATGCAAATATATACCCTGTGTGGAGCTGCTGTCCGCCCACACACATTTCCCCAATCTAGACATGCCCTAGTCAGTTTCCTCCCGAGTTTGGAGGCAGTTCCAAGGATGCAGTGACCTCCAGAGATGGCCAGGGGGTGGGGCTTCCATTTCTGGCATGGGAGACCCTTCCTGGAGGAGTTCCAGCCGGATCCCTATGGTGGGAGAGACTCCAGAGAGAAGGAGCGTAATCTTGTGGCTAGGAGTATAGGCTCTGGAACCATCCTGCATGAGTTCAAATCCCAGCTCCACCGCAGACTAGCTGTGCCTTTGGGAAGCCACTCAACCTCTCTGTGCTTTATTTTCTTCATCTGCAAAACGGATGATGGATGATGTGTCACAGGGTTGTTTTGATGCTGAAATAAACTAATGTGTGTCAGAATCATGCCTGGCACAGAGTAAGCTCTGTGTAAGCTTCTGCTACTGTTATTAAGCTATGGAATGAGATTTGCCCAGTTTCAATCCAAGTTCCAAAATGTATTAGCTGTATGAATTTGGGCAAGTCCCATAGCCTCAGTTCCCTCTTCGGCAAAGAGGGAAAGATGATATGATCCCAGAGGGTTTTTTTTTTTTTTTTTTTGGTAACAGTGAAAACAAGGATAATGTAATTAAGGAGGGCATAGGAGGTGCCTATTATGCCTCAAACACATGAGTAGATTGAGCTCTATAAATGTGTTTTCAGGCACATGCTTCAAGCCAGAAATGCCTTCTCCAATAGAAACCATGCTCCGGTGGACGGCTGGTGTCCCAAGATAGCCTGTTACTTTCTGTTTTTAAGGTTTGGAACATTTTCGTTATGAAATACTTTGAGCCTTCAGAAAAGTACAGGAAATAATATGACACCCATGTACCCACCCTCTGGAGTTAACAGATGTTAACATTTTGTCATATTTGCTTCAGATTCCTCCTTTCCAAGAGAAAGAAAATATTACAGCTAAGACAAAGTTATTGAAGTAAGAATAAGAATGTAGGTGAATTCTGATTCTGACGAGTGATTCTGTGCCAGGTCCTTTCTGGGCACTGGGGATAGAGCTATGACTGATACTCTGGCTTCCGCCAGCTCTGTCCAGGGCGGGAGGCAGGCTCATGGACAGATGGCCATCCCATGTTGTGACAAGTGCAACTGCAGTGAAATGCCCAAGAGGCGACATTGGTAGTAGGGAGTGTGGGAGGTCGGAGAAAGCTTCCTGGAGGGAGTGACATGTGAGTGGCACCATGAAAAATTAAGTAGGATTTTGTTGGGTAGGTTAAGGGAGAAGAGCATGTGCAAAGAGAGGGAGGCTGGAAAGGGTATGTGAGCTGGGGTTATGATTTGCAGAACGGTGCACAGTCTGCCTGACTTTTTGAAGAGTGAGATGCCTTGTGTATGAGTCTCCTGTGGCTACTGTAACAAGTTACTACAAACTGGGTGGCTTAAAACAATAGGAATATATTCCTTCCAGGTTCTGAAGGCCTGAAGTCCCAAATTAGGGTGTTGATGAGGGTTCTGGGATGAACTGTTTCCTCCCCAAAGACACGTTCAAGTCCTAACCTCTGCTCCTCTGAGTGTAACCTTATTTGGGAATAGGGTTTTTGGAGACGTGATTGGTGAAGAGGAAGCCACGTTGGAGTAGGGTGGGTCCTGTTCCAATATGGTGTGGGTCCTTATAAAAGGGAGGAACACACATGGACAGACACGGGAATGATCACCAAAGCAGAGATTGAAGACCAGAGGTTTACAGTCCCCACCAGAAACTGGGAAGAGGCAAGGAAGGATTCCTCCCTACAGACTTCTGGCCTCCAGAACTATGAGAGAGTAACTTTCTTTTGGTTAAAGCCACCCAGGATGTGGCACCTTGTTACTGCAGGCCTAGGAGGCTAAAACGGTAGAGTTGAATCCTTCTGGGGGATCTCAGAGAGAAACCATCCCATGCCTCTTCTTACTGGGAGTTGCTGGCAATCTTTGGCTTCCCTTGGCTTTATAGATGTTTCCCTCCAATCTTTGCCTTTGTCTGTGCATGGCCTTCTCTTCTGTGTCTGTGTCTCTGCCCACTTTTCCTTCTTCTTAGAAGGACACAGTTGCATTGGATTTAGCGCTCATCCTAATCTAGCTGACCTGATGGTAACTTGATCACTTCTGTGAGGACCCTGATTTCCAAACAAGTCACCTTCACATGTACCAGCTGGACATGAATTTTGAGGGGTTCTATTTAACATCCTGTATTTCCTTAGGGATTTCCCCACCCCCACAAACCTCCAAGAAGATCAGGCCTCCTCAATTTCAGGTTTCCTCTCCTGGAAGAAAGCACTAGAAAGGGGCTGGGCTTTGGAGCAGTTTCAGGGAAGGCCTGGTTGATTTTTTTCTGGTTACTTTTCAAGAACCTCTTCAGGGGCTCCAACATAGGTTTCGCCCTCCGTCAGGGTGAGAAGTGTGAGATGGAAGCTGTGCTAGAAATATCTGAGAAAGAGGAGGCCACAGAGAGTCAAATCCACATCCAAGAGAAGAGAAGGCGTGGCTTCCTCCCGGTGAAGCTGGCTGTGAATCTCTTTGCAGGGGTGGGGTGGGGAGGTTGTGCCCCAAAGCAGGAAAAGGAGGCAGGTGGTCTGTCATAGAAAACTGACTTTCTGGCTTGGGCTGAGTCCAACAGGTTGAAGCTGGCGTCTTCCCAGTACCACCACCACCAGGGAAGTCAAGGGAGACTGGAAGGAATGTTTGGAGGGAGAGATTTGCTTTACGGCAGAGACAATGGAAAGGGGAAAGGCGGCTTAGCTCTTCATCACATGAGAAGGAAAAAGAGGGAGGTGTTAAAGGAATGATGATGCAGCTGTAGCGCTAACAAACTACTAGGAGAGGGGGCAGGGCAGGGCACCGGGGAGCCAGCCTTGGACAGGAACCAGGTTTCGAGCCTGCGGGCACAATTATCCCTCTGACTTCTGGCTCCTGGCACCCCCTGTCCAATTGCTCCCAGGAATTCAGAAGAGGTATAGATGGAAGGGTCTATGAAGTGTCAGTCAGAGGAGAAGACAGGGAAATGGGCAAAAACCCTGGGCAGAAACCAAAGGAGACGTGTAGACTTCAGAGTTTCCAAATACTCACACATTTCAAGAAGAAGACACAGGGCAGACAACGGTGGCTCAGTGGCAGAGTTCTCATCTGCCGTGCCGGAGACCCAGGTTCAATTCCTGGTGCCTGCCCAGGCAAAAGATAAATAAATAAACAAATAAAATAAAAAATAAAGAAACCACAATTGGTTGCAGCCAAAGCATCAAACAAAACTGACAGAGAGTGAGAAATATGTATATCAGCTGATGCACATGGCCCCACGGTTGGCATAAGCCTGGCCATTCCAGTGGGTGAGCGAGCAGACTACTGCTAGGGGTAAATGGGGACTCACCCAGGTGTTCATGCTTTTCCCTTGTCTGGCTTCATGAGGGGAATAAAACAAATAAAAACTTAGTATAACAAATAAAAACATGGCTTGTTTCATAATGCATGTGGTTAGTTTGTCATTCTCTTGACAGGTCTGTTACATTGTCAACAGTTGCAATGTTTTTTCCTCTCTGGGAAGCTGTGACAGTGCCACTTCCCCATCATTAAGTGGAAAGTCAAAAAAATAAGTTACTTGATAGAAGTCACTCAGCTGATAAGTGGTGGATTTGGGATTTGAGCCCACCCAAACAGTGCCTCAAGGATCCCAAGGAATTTTTTCCCCCAGGATATCCCCCTCCATGCCTTGTGCATGTAAATACATTCATATGTACACTTATATGTATGTATATATGCAAATATATATTTTATGGGTTTTGCTTCTGCCCATTTGCTTCTGCTCTAAATTTCACCATTCTACTTGCAGGCATGAGGAGACCTATGCTGTTCTCCCGTGTTTCAAGAGTGTGTGTTCTTGTTTTGATTTTGCATTGATTTTTTTAAAAAATAAATTCCTTCTACGGATCTTGCCAAACCATGCCAAGGGGTCCAGTGGATTATTGGGCATACCTGGGAGTCAGTCCAGCTGATCCAATATTCCGTGGGCATCTGCTGGCTGCCACTTGATTAAGCTGTGGCTGACTTCTTTATGCTGTTTTTGATGAGTATCAATGAGTATTCCAGATGTTAGAAAGACCCAGTTCATAGAAATGGACTCTGGAGATGGCCTGAAAAGAAATGAGCACCAAGTGTGGGCAGATGGTTTCTGGAGAATTTATGGGTCCAAGACAGTGCAGAGAAAAGGCAGCTGAATTTTGGGGTATTGTGTCAAGCGTCTGGAACTGCCCAAACCCAGAGATGTCTGGGGAGAGCAGGGTGCCTGATGAGAAGGCGCTGCCTCATTCCTCCTTTGTACAGCACTTTTCAGGTGACAAAGACGGGCTTTTACACAGTGACCCTTCTTGAGCCCCGCAGCATCTGTATCATATACCCAGCTGCATATTTTACGTCGCATTCAAGAAATGAGAAAACTGAGGATGTAGACTGTCGTAGACTGTCGGAGTTCTCTTCTATGAAGAGGGGACAGCCGAGAAAGTGAACGTGACTGCCTGGGAATTTGTGGCAGAGCTAAGAGTCGAAGCCGGGGCTCCTGATGGTTTGTCAGAAGCTCCTTTCTTTGTCCTAACCACGGACCTGGGGCTCCTTCGAGTCTGGGAGGGGTGTCTTAGCTCTGGTCCTCAGGCTGTGCTTGCAGGGCAGACCCATCCTTTGTCGCAGATAAGAGCACCCCAGGACCCCAGTGGTGGGCAGGGAGGCTGATGGTTTGCAGATGCTCCTTTCCTGCCTGTCGGTGCCCCTGATGCGATGCTCTTCATTTCCCCCCCACCACACTTCTCCCATACCTCCTCGCACACCTCTCCTGCCGCCTTTCTTTGGGGAGCCCAGGCCTGGGGAATTGCCAGCCCCCAATCCCCCCAAATGGGGCCCCACCTGTGCCAGGAATTGTACAAAACTCTTTACATCCATTTTGAGCCTCACAACACCGCCAAAGAGGAAGGGGCTGCTACTTCTATTTTGCAAGCGAGGAGAATGAGACTTGGAGAGAAGCTGCCCATTCGAAGTCACTTAGTTGGATTAGAACCCAAAGCATTCTGAGTCCATAAACCACATTCTTTCTACCGCACCCATCCACTCTGGGACCGGTAGATACTTCCCGCGAGACCTAGAGGCAAGGAGTACCATCTCTCTTTTTTTTTTTTTGGTCCATGAATAATTATTTCTCCTTGACAGAGTGTGTGGATTCTTTCTCTTTCTGCAAGTTATTTTCTATCCAATATCCAAGGAGACAGCTCTCTCTCTCTTTTTTTTTTTTTTTTTTTTTTTTTTTAGGGTCTATTTCTTCTTTATATTGCAATAGCCCTATCACTTCTCTGGTCATAAATTTTTTTTTTTATATATATATATATATTTTTTTATTAATTAAAAAAAGAATTAACAAAACAATTAGAAATCATTCCAATCTACATGTACAATCAGTAATTCTTAATAACATCACATAGTTGCATATTCATCATTTCTTAGTACATTTGCATCGATTTAGAAAAAGAAATAAAAAGACAACAGAATAAGAATTAAAACAATAATAGAAAGAAAAAAAAACAAAAAAAACAAAAACAAAAAACCTATACCTCACATGCAGCTTCATTCAGTGTTTTAACATAATTGCATTACAATTGGGTAGTATTGTGCTGTCCATTTCTGAGTTTTTATATCCAGTCCCGTTGTACAGTCTGTATCCCTTCATCTCCAATTATCCCTTCTCTCTCTTTTTTTTTTTTTAATTAACGGAAAAAAAGAAATTAACCCAACATTTAGAGATCATACCATTCTACACATGCAATCATTAATTCTTAACATCATCACATAGATGCATGATCATCATTTCTTAGTACATTTGCATTGGTTTAGAAGAACTAGCAACATAACCGAAAAAGATATAGAATGTTAATATAGAGAAAAAAATAAAAGTAATAATAGTAAAATCAAAACAAAACAAAACAAAACGAAACAAAAACCTATAGCTCAGATGCAGCTTCATTCAGTGTTTTAACATGATTACTTTACAATTAGGTATTATTGTGCTGTCCATTTTTGAGTTTTTGTATCTAGTCCTGTTGCACAGTCTGTATCCCTTCAGCTTCAATTACCCATTGTCTTACCCTGTTTCTAACTCCTGCTGAACTCTGTTACCAATGACATATTTCAAGTTTATTCTCGAATGTCCGTTCACATCAGTGGGACCATACAGTATTTGTCCTTTAGTTTTTGGCTGGATTCACTCAGCATAATATTCTCTAGGTCCATCCATGTTATTACATGGTTCATAAGTTTATCTTGTCTTAAAGCTGCATAATATTCCATCGTATGTATATACCACAGTTTGTTTAGCCACTCTTCTGTTGATGGAGATTTTGGCTGTTTCCATCTCTTTGCAATTGTAAATAACGCTGCTATAAACATTGGTGTGCAAATGTCCGTTTGTGTCTTTGCCCTTACGTCCTTTGAGTAGATACCTAGCAATGGTATTGCTGGGTCGTATGGCAATTCTATATTCAGCTTTTTGAGGAACCGCCAAACTGCCTTCCACAGTGGTTGCACCCTTTGACATTCCCACCAACAGTGGATAAGTGTGCCTCTTTCTCCGCATCCTCTCCAGCACTTGTCATTTTCTGTTTTGTTGATAATGGCCATTCTGGTGGGTGTGAGATGATATCTCATTGTGGTTTTGATTTGCATTTCTCTAATGGCCAGGGACATTGAGCATCTCTTCATGTGCCTCTTGGCCATCCGTATTTCCTCTTCTGAGAGGTGTCTGTTCAAGTCTTTTTCCCATTTTGTAATTGGGTTGGCTGTCTTTTTGTTGTTGAGATGAACAATCTCTTTATAAATTCTGGATACTAGACCTTTATCTGATATATCATTTCCAAATATTGTCTCTCATTGTGATGGCTGTCTTTCTACTTTCTTGATGAAGTTCTTTGATGCACAAAAGTGTTTAATTTTGAGGAGTTCCCATTTATTTATTTCCTTCTTCAGTGCTCTTGCTTTAGGTTTAAGGTCCATAAAACCGCCTCCAGTTGTAAGATCCATAAGATATCTCCCAACATTTTCCTCTAACTGTTTTATGGTCTTAGACCTAATGTTTAGATCTTTGATCCATTTTGAGTTAACTTTTGTATAGGGTGTGAGAGATGGGTCTTCTTTCATTCTTTTGCATATGGATATCCAGTTCTCTAGGCACCATTTATTGAAGAGACTGCTCTGTCCCAGGTGAGTTGGCTTGACTGCCTTATCAAAGATCAAATGTCCATAGATGAGAGGGTCTATATCTGAGCACTCTATTCGATTCCATTGGTTGATATATCTATCTTTATGCCAATACCATGCTGTTTTGACCACTGTGGCTTCATAATATGCCTTAAAGTCAGGCAGCGTGAGACCTCCAGCTTCGTTTTTTTTCCTCAAGATGTTTTTAGCAATTCAGGGCACCCTGCCCTTCCAGATAAATTTGCTTATTGGTTTTTCTATTTCTGAAAAATAAGTTGTTGGGATTTTGATTGGTATTGCATTGAATCTGTAAATCAATTTAGGTAGGATTGACATCTTAACTATATTTAGTCTTCCAATCCATGAACACGGTATGCCCTTCCATCTATTTAGGTCTTCTGTGATTTCTTTTAGCAGTTTTTTGTAGTTTTCTTTATATAGGTTTTTTGTCTCTTTAGTTAAATTTATTCCTAGGTATTTTATTCTTTTAGTTGCAATTGTAAATGGGATTCGTTTCTTGATTTCCCCCTCAGCTTGTTCATTACTAGTGTATAGAAATGCTACAGATTTTTGAATGTTGATCTTGTAACCTGCTACTTTGCTGTACTCATTTATTAGCTCTAGTAGTTTTGTTGTGGATTTTTCCGGGTTTTCGACGTATAGTATCATATCGTCTGCAAACAGTGATAGTTTTACTTCTTCCTTTCCAATTTTGATGCCTTGTATTTCTTTTTCTTGTCTAATTGCTCTGGCTAGAACCTCCAACACAATGTTGAATAATAGTGGTGATAGTGGACATCCTTGTCTTGTTCCTGATCTTAGGGGGAAAGTTTTCAATTTTTCCCCATTGAGGATGATATTAGCTGTGGGTTTTTCATATATTCCCTCTATCATTTTAAGGAGGTTCCCTTGTATTCCTATCTTTTGAAGTGTTTTCAACAGGAAAGGATGTTGAATCTTGTCGAATGCCTTCTCTGCATCAATTGAGATGATCATGTGATTTTTCTGCTTTGATTTGTTGATATGGTGTATTACATTAATTGATTTTCTTATGTTGAACCATCCTTGCATACCTGGGATGAATCCTACTTGGTCATGATGTATAATTCTTTTAATGTGTTGTTGGATACGATTTGCTAGAATTTTATTGAGGATTTTTGCATCTGTATTCATTAGAGAGATTGGTCTGTAGTTTTCTTTTTTTGTAATATCTTTGCCTGGTTTTGGTATGAGGGTGATGTTGGCTTCATAGAATGAATTAGGTAGTTTTCCCTCCACTTCGATTTTTTTGAAGAGTTTGAAGAGAATTGGTACTAATTCTTTCTGGAACGTTTGGTAGAAGTCACATGTGAAGCCATCTGGTCCTGGACTTTTCTTTTTAGGAAGCTTTTGAATGACTAATTCAATTTCTTTACTTGTGATTGGTTTGTTGAGGTCATCTATGTCTTCTTGAGTCAAAGTTGGTTGTTCATGTCTTTCCAGGAACCCGTCCATTTCCTCTAAATTGTTGTATTTATTAGCGTAAAGTTGTTCATAGTATCCTGTTATTACCTCCTTTATTTCTGTGAGGTCAGTAGTTATGTCTCCTCTTCCATTTCTGATCTTATTTATTTGCATCCTCTCTCTTCTTCTTTTTGTCAATCTTGCTAAGGGCCCATCAATCTTATTGATTTTCTCATAGAACCAACTTCTGGCCTTATTGATTTTCTCTATTGTTTTCATGTTTTCAATTTCATTTATTTCTGCTCTAATCTTTGTTATTTCTTTCCTTTTGCTTGCTTTGGGGTTAGCTTGCTGTTCTTTCTCCAGTTCTTCCAAATGGATAGTTAATTCCTGAATTTTTGCCTTTTCTTCTTTTCTGATATAGGCATTTAGAGCAATAAATTTCCCTCTTAGCACTGCCTTTGCTGCGTCCCATAGGTTTTGATATGTTGTGTTTTCATTTTCATTCGCCTCGAGGTATTTGCTAATTTCTCTTGCAATTTCTTCTTTGACCCAGTCGTTGTTTAGGAGTGTGTTGTTGAGCCTCCACGTATTTGTGAATTTTCTGGCACTCTGCCTATTATTGATTTCCAACATCATTCCTTTATGGTCCGAGAAAGTGTTGTGTAAGATTTCAATCTTTTTAAATTTGTTGAGACTTGCTTTGTGACCCAGCATATGGTCTATCTTTGAGAATGATCCATGAGCACTTGAGAAAAAGGTGTATCCTGCTGTTGTGGGATGTAATGTCCTATAAATGTCTATTAAGTCTAGTTCATTTATAGTAATATTCAGATTCTCTATTTCTTTGTTGATCCTCTGTCTAGATGTTCTGTCCCTTGATGAGAGTGGTGAGTTGAAGTCTCCAACTATTATGGTATATGAGTCTATTTCCCTTTTCAGTGTTTGCAGTATATTCCTCACGTATTTTGGGGCATTCTGATTCGGTGCGTAAATATTTATGATTGTTATGTCTTCTTGTTTAATTGTTCCTTTTATTAGTGTATAGTGTCCTTCTTTGTCTCTTTTAACTGTTTTACATTTGAAGTCTAATTTGTTGGATATTAGTATAGCCACTCCTGCTATTTTCTGGTTGTTATTTGCATGAAATATCTTTTCCCAACCTTTCACTTTCAACCTATGTTTATCTTTGGGTCTAAGATGTGTTTCCTGTAGACAGCATATCGAAGGATCCTGTTTTTTAATCCATTCTGCCAATCTATGTCTTTTGATTGGGGAATTCAGTCCATTGACATTTAGTGTTATTACTGTTTGGATAATATTTTCCTCTAACATTTTGCCTTTTGTATTATATATATCATATCTGATTTTCCTTCTTTCTACACTCTTTTCCATATCTCTCTCTTCTGTCTTTTTGTATCTGACTCTAGTGCTCCCTTTAGTATTTCTTGCAGAGCTGGTCTCTTGGTCACAAATTCTTTCAGTGACTTTTTGTCTGAGAATGTTTTAATTTCTCCCTCATTTTTGAAGGATAATTTTGCTGGATATAGGAGTCTTGGTTGGCAGTTTTTCTCTTTTAGTATTTTAAATATATCATCCCACTGTCTTCTAGCTTCCATGGTTTCTGCTGAGAAATCTACACAAAGTCTTATTGGGTTTCCCTTGTATGTAATGGATTGTTTTTCTCTTGCTGCTTTCAAGATCTTCTCTTTCTCTTTGACCTCTGACATTCTAACTAGTAAGTGTCTTGGAGAACGCCTATTTGGGTCTAATCTCTTTGGGGTGCGCTGCACTTCTTGGATCTGTAATTTTAGGTCTTTCATAAGAGTTGGGAAATTTTCAGTGAAAATTTCTTCCATTAGTTTTTCTCCTCCTTTTCCCTTCTCTTCTCCTTCTGGGACACCCACAACACGTATATTTGTGCGGTTCATATTGTCCTTGAGTTCCCTGATACCCTGTTCAAATTTTTCCATTCTTTTCCCTATAGTTTCTGTTTCTTTTTGGAATTCAGATGTTCCATCCTCCAAATCACTAATTCTATCTTCTGTCTCTTTAAATCTATCATTGTAGCTATCCATTATTTTTTCTATGTTTGCTACTTTATCCTTCACTTCCATAAGTTCTGCGATTTGTTTTTTCAGTTTTTCTATTTCTTCTTTATGTTCAGCCCATGTCCTCTTCATGTCCTCCCTCAATTTATCGATTTCATTTTTGAAGAGGTTTTCCATTTCTGTTCGTATATTCAGCATTAGTTGTCTCAGCTCTTGTGTCTCATTTGAGCTATTGGTTTGTTCCTTTGACTGAGCCATATTCTCAATCTTTTGAGCGTGGACAGTTATCTTCTGCTGCTGGCGTCTGGGCATTTATTCAGATTTCTCTTGGTATTGGACCCAGCAAGGTTGTAATATTTTTCTGTGAAATCTCTGGGTTCTGTTTTTCTTATCCTGCCCAGTAGGTGGCGCTCGTGGCACACGTTTGTCTGCGGGTCCCACCAGTAAAAGGTGCTGTGGGACCTTAAACTTTGGAAAACTCTCGCCGTCCTGGGGGTTCGCTAGCCGAAGCGGCTTGAGCCGGCCCAGGGTCCGAACGCAGGGAGGGTGTCCGAACGCAGGGAGGGTTGCTGGTCGCCGCAGCCAGGGAAAGAGCCCGTCCGAATTTCCTAGTCGGCCCTGGGCAACAAGCGTGGCGGGAGGGCGCCAGCGGCAGCGGCCCGCCCGAGAGAGTGCACGTTCCCCGGGAGTCACGGGTTTGGAAGGGGCCTCCCCCACCCGTCACCGTTCTCCGCGGCCTGGGGGTTTCCGATCCAATTCTCTCAGTTGGTCCGGGGGCTGCGCGTGGTGTGGGCGCCAGCCGTCTTTGTTTCAGGGGACCGCCTCTCCAATTCTCCCAGCCGGCCCGGGAAGGGGGAAGGGAGTAACTCCGGCCACTTGCCACCCCGCCCGGTAAGGCCCGCGCGCCTCGGCGATCTCACCCGAGCTGCTTCTCTCAGCCAGCCAGCCGTTCCAGGATGGGGTACGCTGTCTTTTTTAATCTCTGTTGTGGCTTTGGGCGCTTTCTGTATCGTTTCTACTCCCCTAGTAGGTGTCCTGGAGAAGAAACTAAGATCCGCGCGTCTTACTAAGCCGCCATCTTCCAGGAAGTTCTGAGACAGCTCTCTTTGCCGGGCCCAGACTAGGTAACTGTCAGGTCTCTCTGATTAAAAAGCACAATATGCCAACCAAATACGCCATAATAATAGTAATGAAGGGACAGAAGGCTTCTTAAGCACTCAGAATTTTTCGCTGCGTCCCCCATCCCCCTCTCCTTTCCAGGAGCTGAAGCTGAAAATGCTGCAATATTAACCCTTCCAGGTCTGCAGCCAGGAGGGCTCTGGAACCAGATCAGAAGGTGAGCCCCAGAGAATCCGTCTGTCCTGCTGTGCTCAGGAACTTTTGCATTAGCATCGTGGTGTGACTGAGCAGCAGAGACAGGGCAGAGAATTGCGTCTGAAGGGAGAACCTGTGTTAGAACGATGCGTTTACATCAATTCTCTCTCTGTGTTAGTGAATTGGGTAATAACTGCGAATATTCAGATACACGTGTGAACATTTAATGTTGTGCCAGGCTCTGTGCTAAGCGATTCCCACGCATTTTCTGATTTATTGCTTACGATGCCTCTATGAGGCAGGCGTGGCTATTGCCCTCATTTTACAGAAGAGGAAACTGAGGCACAGAGAGGTGAAGAATACACAGCTAGCAATCGGTGGAGCCGGGATTCAAACCCAGGAAGTCTGATGTCGAAGCTGAGCTCTGCCCTTCAAGTAACTGAAGAGGATCTGAGGCTTTAACGGGTGAAGGGAATTATTTCCTTCCACAGTGGTCCTCAATCGGGGCAGATTTTTCCACCCCCAGCCCTTCAGTGGACATTTGACAATGTCAGACGACATTTTGGCTGTCACAACTGGGGAGAGGGGTGCATCTGGGGGATGGAGGCCAGGGATGCTGCTAAACATCCTACGATGCACAGGTCAGTCCCCCTGCAAGGAATTTTCCAGCCCTGGACCCATGAGCGCAGAGGCTGAGAAACCCTGACTTAGGGTCACCTGCGAACCGCCGAGCCAGGCCCTGCCTGGTGGACCCTGGACTCCCAGGCCGACGCGCATCCCTCCACGCCGAGCAGAGGCGGTCGGTGGTAACCCTCGGTCTGTGCCAGTGGCGCTGGCTGCATCGCCACCCCAGGGGTTCACTGTGCCCCTCCCAGGTAGCCTTTCTCCGTCCCCCATGCTCCCCACTCCTCCGGGAATGACTGCGGGGGCAGAATCTGCTCATGACCCGCCTCTGTTCTCTGTTTATGGCAGCGAACCCTCGATGGCGAGGCTGGCCTGGTGGGGATGGAGGCCATGGCGGTTATGACGGTGGCTGTGATATAATGATCATTTCTGGCCATTGGTGGGGGCAGCGGGCAGCTCCTGGAGTGAGGAGATAGGACACAAGGGGCCATCCGGAGGAAGCACAGTGCTCTCAGCTCCCGAGTTGTCCCCTGTGACCTGTGTCTTCCTCTCCCGTCCTCAGACCTGCCAAGCTCCCCTTTCCCCCTGGATTGGGACTTTGTGATCTGTTCTGAGCAGCCCAGGGGTCAGGGGCTGGAAAGCAGCCTGTACCAGTCTGGCTTAATTTCCCACAGCGTGAATATAAATAGGAGACGGCTGGCTCTGGGTGCAGATTGGGGGGAGGCGCACAAGGAACAAAAGCTCCTCACAGTCCAGAGAGGGCAGTGGAGGGCACACTTCCTCACTCCAGCCCTCACCTTACTCCTCTGCCATAAGAGGGGTTAGGATCTGGGACTCAGAAGGTACTCCCCCGTCTGCTACCTGTTCTGCTCTGACGTTCTATGCCAGCCTGGGTCTCTGCCCTCTGATGCATGGGTCCCCGAGGATGGACCCTTTTAGTGATGGGGACCTCACTACCTCTAGAACAGCCTGTTCCTTCTTGTAACCTCTGCAAGCACAGCTGCCGTCGAAAGTAATCGTAATAGTACCGTTTGCTGAATGCTGAGCACTTCTATGTGTTACCATCTCCTGGCTTCATGCCCTGGGGAAGTGAGATGAGTCCCATTTTACAGACTTTGAAGAGGAGGCAAAAAGCTCTACCCATGATTGCACCATGAGGAAATGGCAGAGCCAGGACCTTGGCCTTTGGTGGTTTGACTCCAAAGTCCTTGTGTTTACTTAAGCCACTTAGCTGCAGGACACAGGCGCCCAGATGGTAAGAGATGGAGGTAGGACAAGCCGCAGCAACCTTGGGAGAATGGCCCCATCCTTAGCAAGTGGCAGCAGAAGGGCCAAGAAGGCAGGAGCCTGATGTGATCCTGCTCAGGAGAAGAAGGAATATTGAGGAAAGGAGGACAGCACGTGCAAAGGCTGTTCTTGGGGCTGCTGAGCAAGTTCCAGGAATGGAGGGGCGGCAGTGGCGAGGCGGGGCTAGGAGCAGTGCCTTGGCGCTTACTGCAGCGTAGGAATGAATCTACCAACTTATGGGACATGGGGAGGGTTCATATGTGAAATTGTCTATGTATGGAGGGTGCCAGGAAACACGAGGGTGAGACAAAGTTGTTATTGAGTGTTTATGGTGTGCCCAGCGCCAGGCTCGGCATGCTACAGTTTCATTTCGTTTAATTTCCCCAGTGGCCCCCTGAAGGAGGTAGCATTATTTATGACCATTGTATTCATTTCCTGTGGCAGCCGTGACAAATGACTACGACTTCAGTGGCTTAAAACAACCCATATTTATTCTCTGACAGTTCTGGGGTCCAAAACGATCCTACTGAGCTAAAATGAAGGTGTTGACAGGGCTGGTTCCTTCTGGAAGCTGCAGGGGAGAAGGTTTCCTGGCTTTTTCCAGGTGGCAGTGGCCGCCTGCATACCTTGGCTCGTGGCCTCTTCTTCTGTCTTCACAGCCAGCAGCACAGCAGCTTTGCATCTCTCTGACCCTGACTCTCTTCCCTTTAAATTACCCTTGTGATTATACTGGGCAGGCCTGGAAAACCTAGGACCATCTCCCTGCCTCAAGATCTTTAGCTCAGTCATGTCAGCAAAGTCCCTTTGCCACTGAGGGAACCTGTTAGCAGTTTCTGGGGATTCAGACACTGACATCTTTGGTGTGGGGGTGCATTATTTTGTCGACCCCACCCATTTCACCAGTGAGGAAACCAAAGCCCAGGGAGACTGTGGCTCACTCAGAGCTGCAAGGCTTGCAAGGAGTGGAGCTGGGCTTTTGACCCAGGCGGTCCCTCAACCACCCACCTCCCTGCCATCTCCCTGCTGCTCCTGCAGGAGCTCTGTCCTGGCTGGCTGCATGGGAAGGAGGTGGATGTTTCTCAAGGGACACTCTTCCACCCAGGTGTATAGGTGTGGCCCCAGGACTATTGGCAGAAAATATTTACTGAGGCTCCTACTCTGCATCACAGATGGATAATTTGGTGAACAAACAGACAGAAATCCCTGCCCCCCCCATGGAGTTTATTCTCATGAGGAGACATCAGGCACGAAGCAAAAAAAAAAAAGTGGGGGGTGTGCAGCTTACCTAGCAAGGTAGGAGGTGATGAGTTCTGGCTGAGGAAAGGGGAGAAGGAGGCAATGGGTAGAACCCTCTCCACTGATGGGCTCTGCTGACGGAGGAAGGTGGGGCTGTATCTTCAAATGTCCCCTGGCTGCCTGGACAGAGCTGGGCCATTGCCACATCTCAGCTGTCATGAGCCAGGTGGGTCCAGAGGCAGCTGGCTGCCCCTGACAGGGTGAAGACCAATGAGCCCGTTTGTTCTGGGGAGAGCTGGAAACTGCCATGGTTCCTAATAGTCAGCAGCTGCCACTGAATAAAGCCACGCTTTGCTGAGGCTGTTCTTTCTGGGAAATGGAGAAAAATGATGATATTTCCAGTCATCCCCCTCCCTGTCTTCACAGAGGCATGTACTATAGGCCCAGCAGCTACATGGAAGGGCTTTGCAAATGACAAGGAGTGGTACAAAGTGGGCATGCCTTTCTTGGTCGAAGATACATCAGATCTGACATAATACAGAGATGCCATTAAATGAATCCTTCGGAAAAAGATTTGGGCTTTGGAGTCAGAGACCTCAGTTTGAATCCTGACTTCACCATGGGTGCTGAACAAGCTCCTTAACCTCTCTGAGCCTTAGTTTCCCCATCTGTAGAGTAGGAGTGAGTCTACTCAACTTGTAGGGCATGAGGACTATGATATGGTAGGTGGCAGGAAATACAACAGTGAAACAAAGTTGTTGCATCAAGTACCTTAGTCCAGTCCAGTGTGGGAGATAGACTAAAACAAGCTAATACACCCAGAAAGTTTACAAGGTGTGATAAGTAGCACTCTTTAGGATATTCAGACACTGCTTCAGAGACTGAGATAGGAACCTACTTTTGCATGGTTGCTCAGGGGAGATTTCCTCCAGGAGGGGAGATTTACGGTTAAACTTGAAGGGTGAGAGAAAGGAATTGAAGAAAGAAGGACAGCATGTGCAAAGGCCCTGGGTCTGCTCTTGGGAGCTGCTGAGCATGTTCCAGGAATGGATGGAAGGCAGTGATGAGGTAGAAGAAGGAAGTAGTGCCTTGCTGCTTATTGCAAGGATTTCAAAGTTTATTGTAAGTAGAAAAGGACACGATTGAAAGATATTAAGCAGTATCGTGGGAATTCTGCTCTAGAAAGACCTCTCTGGCCGCTGGGTATCACATGGACTGGAGGGGCTGGAGTCAGTGGAGGACAAGTCCCCAGTCCAGTTGGGGGGTGATGGCGGCTGGTACTAGACTGGAGGCAGATGGAGATGCACAGGGATGCACAAATTCATGATTCAATGCATATTTTAGATGTAGAATCAATAGGACTTCATGAATATTTACTTACTATTTCCTTTCTTTCTCATAGCTGGCAGGCATTAGTTTATAATAGGAAATCTTAAAAATGTACAAGCCACCATTGCAAATTGTCAGTTGTTCTAGTTTGCTAGCTGCTGAGATGTGATATACCAGGAACAGAACAGCTTTTTAAAAAGGGGGAATTTATTAGGTTGCAAGTTTACAGTTTTAAGGCCATGAACATGTCCAAATTACAAGTCTATAATGCTGTCCAAATTAAGGCATCCATGAAAAGATGCCTTGACTCAAGAAGGTCAATGATGTTTGGGGTTTCTCTCTCAGCTAGAAAGGTACTCGGCAACATCTGCTAGCTTTCTCTTAAGGCTTCTCCAATGGTTTCCCCGGGGCTCTGTCTGTTCTGTGGGCTCTGTTGGTTCTGGTGACTCTAGAACTTTTTCCAAAATGGTTCCCTCTTAAAGGGCTCCAGTAAGCAACCCCACCTTGAATGGATGGAGACGTCTCCATGGAAACCGTCTAATCAAAAGTTATCACCCATAATTGGGTGGGCCACATCTCCATGGAAACAATCAAAGCACTCCCACCCAGCAGTATTGAATGAGGATTAAAGGACACGGCTTTTCTGGGGTACATTTTAGCTTCAAACTGGCGTATCAGTTTTCAGACCTCATGATCCATGCTGAGCTCTCACCAGCACTTGCTTTTTGACTTTTACCAGGTTTCTCGACTGTGGCCCTGTTGATATTATGGGCTGGATACTTCTCTGCTGGGGGGCTGTGCTGTGCATTGTAGGATGTTTAGCAGCATCCCTGACTTCTACCAGGGATTGCAGTAGCAGCCCCCACTCCAAGTTGTGACAACATTCCCTGATGTCCCCATGACACAATTGCCCCCATGGAGGACTAGTGATCTTCACCATGGAAATCAAAGATCAGAGTTCAAGAATCAGGTTCTGGGATGGCACAGGCAACTTTGAGTGGAGGTACCTCTCCATTCTGTGTGGTTCAGATAACGATAATGATGAAGCTATGGTAATGACCACCATCATCGTCATTACATCCAACATCGATTATACTCACCACGTTCTGAGCACTCGGCATACGTCAACTCTTCTCATTCGATCACAATGGTGGTCACACCAAAGCAAGGTGTTAATAATAGGGTGGTATATGGGAATCCTGTATTTTATGCATGATTGTTTTGTAAATCTGCAACTTCTCTAATTAAAAAAGAAGTTATAGATAAGAAAGTTTTGGTGTTCCTAGGAGGAACTCTAAATTATCCTCTAACTTTCCTTCTGGTGACATATACGACCCTCGCCTTCCCCTTTCAACCATTTGCACACTCAGCACTGTTAGTTACACTACAGTATTGGTTACCATCATGCAGAATTGTGTCATCCTTTCCCAAACATTTATAATCAGTCTTATTAAACATTCTGTACAACTTAAGAATCAATTGCCCAATCTCTACCTTCTTTCTATTTCTTGATAACCTACGCTCTTGAATTTAACTCCCTGAGTTGGCTCATTATAATTAGTTCATCTTAGTGAGACCACACAATATTTGTTGTTTTGTTATCTGGCTTATTTGGCTCAACATAATGTCCTCAAGGTTTGTCCACATCGTTGCATGCATGACTTCATTCAGTCTTACAGCTGCATAATATTCCATTGTATGTATATGCTAGAGTTTATTTAGCCACTCATCCAGTTGATGGATATTTGGGCTGTTCTCATCTATTGGCAAATGTGAGTAGTGCCACTATAAACATTGGTATGCAGATATCTACTTGTGTCCCTGCTTTACAGTTCTTGCAAGTATTCACCTAGTAATGGCAATCTATGATCCAGCATAGATCTATACTTAGCTTCCTGAGGAACTGTTGATCTGCCCTCCAGAGTGGCTGCATCATCTACATTCCCACCAACAATGAATAAGTGTATTGATTTCTCCACATCTTCTCTAGCACTTGCAGTTTTCTGTTTTTTTTTTTTGAAAACCATTCAAGTAGATGTGAAATAGTATCTCATTGTGATTTTGATTTTCATTTCCCTAGTAGCTAGTGAAGTTGAGCATCTTTTCATATGCTTTTTAGCCATTTGTATTTTCCTCTTTGGAAAAGTGTTTATGCCTTTGGCCCATTGTTCAATTGGTTTGTTTGTCCTTTTGTTGTTGAGTTGGTTCTTTTTAAATATTAGGCTTCCTGACTGTTAACACCTGTTAACAGCAGCCCATGTTCCCTCTCAGAACAGAGCACAACCAAAAGCTCTGGGGTTCTTGGGGCTGGAAGACTTGTCAAGAAAGGTTAGGCTTGCACCAGGCTCCGCAGCGAGTTTCTCGCACCTTGGATCCAACCGACTTGTCAAGGTCCCTCCTCTTGGTGACTAAGGCAGGAGTAGGCAGAAAGCTGCTGCAGAGGTCACGATGGGATACTTTAAAGGAGACAGTTTAGGGAGCAGCAGTTTGCATTGAGACCGATCTTAATGTCTTCTCCCCCACCCCCGTCATAAAAATTGCCACAAATGATGTGTGAACTCTTTTCCCTAGAGGGTCTCCGATATGGCAAAGGAGGGATTTTAAATTGTTTGATCAGAATTAGCAGCATTAGTCACTGCAAATAGCCTTTTAATTTCCTCCAAGCCACCAAGGAGAGCAAAAATAGAATTGGTGAGGAGGATCTGGGTGGGCAAAGATGTTACGGGAGATGAGGCCACATGGTCTTTCTGGCGGGAGGCCCTGGGGAGCGTCCCAGGTGCCTGGGCTGAGTATCCACCTGGCTCTCACTTCCTGTAGTGTGAGGGGCTCATTCTCTCCAGCAGCCCAGGGGTCCAGGGCTAGTTCCAGCCAGTGGGAGCTGCGATAGTCCTGCTGGCAAATCATATGCCCCTCTGTGTCTTTGGCCACATCCTCCCAGGTCCTTGGGTACTGGATACAAATTCCCAACAGGAATGTTGGTTCTTGCCCAGCAGCTGCCAGGCTGATCTTTGAATCCTAAAGCAGGCAACAGCATTCCCTGGCTTAAATTCTCCAAATGGCTTCTCCTGGCACTTAGAATAAAACGCTATGTTCCTTGCCTCGACCCCGCCCTCACCTCTGCTGATCCCAATCCATCCCTCTGGTCCCCCTTTCTTCCCCAGAACCCCTCATGTCATTCTGGCCAGAAAGTGGCCTGCCTGCCCCCAGTCTCTCCCTGGTTGGCTTGTCCTCTTCCCTCAGGTTCAACTTCAATGCCCCCTCCTCAGAGAGACCCCTGGGTATCTGTTGGGTAGCGGATGGCTGGGGGTAAGTGGCCTTACTGAGTCAAGCACACAGCACACAGTCACGAAGAAACGACTCAGGAGACAACCCTCAGGGGTGAGTGGAAGGCGTCTGCTTTATTGAGGAAGTGCACAGGCTTATATAGGCTGGGAGCATGCAGGGAGGGACACGTGTCAGATGGGGATTGGTGGCTGTTATTGTTAGGGTAGAGGGCAGATTTACGTGTCGGGCTGGGATGGGTCACCCTTGTTGCTAGGGTGGAGGGCAGATTTAAGGTTAGCGCTTTTGGCGCAAACCACCGCCAGTTCCGGGAAGAAAGTCGGTCGCAGGTTAGGCCATTTCGTGTTGCCTTGCATCAGCCATGGCAGCCATGTTGGCAAGAAATTATGACATCTCCATCAATTCCTCCTTTTTTGTTTTTTAGCTTTCTGGGTAACTGTGCCTGTCTTTGGTTGCCTCCTCAGGAGGTCTTACCCGTTGTTGGCTGCCTGCTGATGAACACCGGAGGATTGTGACGCACAGCTTAGGCTGGCTATAATGGAGACTGTGGATATGTGGTTGACGCGTCTTTGCAACAAGGCCAAAGTTTAGACAAGGGTGTGAGGTGAGAGTATATGCTGGGGGGGTGGGGGGAGGTTAGGCCAGAGGGTGCTTGGCGGCGTGTGTTTCAGCCTGCACTAAAAATCTTCAATCTTCTGCTCCCGGGGTTAATCTTCTTTCAGCTGCGTCTGTAAGGAATCTCAAGCAAACGATTTAGAGGGAATTGAGGTAACAGGCCTTTAAGCTAGGGGGTTTGTCATACTTCGGTTGCAGCATCATCGTACATAGAACCAGGGGAAGGAATAGGGTGATGTTGCTGCATAAGCACCATAAGGTGGAGAGCGTTAACTCGTGCTTTAACGAAGCTAGGAGGTGCTTAATTATACGGGGGCCTATAGATATTAGGAGAAGGATGATGAAAAGGGGTCCCAGAGTAGAAGAGATTAGGGTGGTTAGCCATGGGGATTTGTAGAATAATTGTTGGTACCAGGTCTCTTGGGCGTCCCGCTCACGCTTGCGGATCGCAAGCCCTTCCCTGAGTTTGGTCATGGACTCCTTAATAACACCTGAATGATCAGTGTAGAAACAGCATTCCTCGCCTAAGGTGGCACCGAGCCCTCCTTGCTTGAGGAAAAGCAGGTCTAAGCCTCTCCTGTTTTGGAGAACGACTTCCGATAGGGATGTGAGGGACTTTTCGAGGTGGGTGATGGAGCCTTCAATGTGGGTTAGGTCTTCGTCTACCGCAGCCCTTAAGCTGGAGAGGCCCTGCTGTTGGAGGGCGATAGAGGCGATGCGGGCGCCTAGGCCAGCTACGCCGAAAAGAGAGGCAAGAGTAACGGCTGTGACGAGTTCTCTTTTTTCTTTTAGCGTGGCTGGAAGCCGTGCGTCCCAGTATTGATAAAGGTCCTCTTCTTTATGGAAGAGGACATGGGGCAACACAGTTACCATGACACACACTTCACCTGTCTCGGTGAGGGCCTTTTCCGCTATACACGGGGTGAGCCCTGTGGAAGAGCACAGACGCTTCGCCCCTGCTGGGGGAATAGAGTATTCACCGTGCGATGGAGAGGACAAGTGAGCACAGACCTTATGTAGAGAGGCAGAGACGTTGCCAATGCAATGCCCAGAGTGAAGAACGGATCGCACAGTGAGACTGATTTTTTTGTCAGCCCAAGGACATTGGGAGGGACCGTCCTCGTCAGAAGTAGTAAACGAGGCATTAATAGCTATGGCATCATAATAAGGGGGCTGGGCGGCGACACACAGCCAACAGCTGCGAGTAAGGTTGGGAAAGGAGGAGTTGAGTGAAAGGAAGGCTGCCTGGAGCATTGGCCAGAGTGGGGTGGGGGTGGGGGGGCAGAGGAAGAGCTTGTTTCGTTTAAGGGCGATGGTGTTGAGATGGGAGTGGGATTGGGAGAAGGAGCAGCCTGAAGAGGGGGTACAAGTACTCTGTTGGGTCCAATGGCAGATGTCTGCTGGACTGCTTCCTTTTTTATTATAAGACCCCCTGGGTCGCCCCCATCCAAATAATATCTGAAGCCCCATGTTCGGTCGATCATCCAAGAGGGATCAGTAGGGAGCTGTACTGTAAGGTTCAGTTTTTCACGGTTTGATTTATCGTACGGATGACTGATGGAGTGGTTGCAGGGTTTGCATCCAAAAGGGGCCCATGTTAGAGTCAGGTAATGATCAGTGGAGGGAGGTTTCCAAGTAGTGGCTAGTGTTTCACACCCCCAGTATGCGCAGTAGTATGGGTTGGGAGCGTTGCA
This sequence comes from Tamandua tetradactyla, assembly GCF_023851605.1. Taxonomy (NCBI): domain Eukaryota; kingdom Metazoa; phylum Chordata; class Mammalia; order Pilosa; family Myrmecophagidae; genus Tamandua; species Tamandua tetradactyla. Next base: position 48,272,308 of record NC_135349.1, on the reverse strand, counting down.
ATATTGTTTTCCGGGGTTTGCGGACGGGCACCTGTAGTACTGGGCTGTGTTAAGGCACGGTGTGCTCTCTGGAAACAGAACTAGATCACAGGCATAAACAACGAAGGAGGGGCGGCCTGCTGTAACCTGGGTCTGCATGATTTTGGAATCTTCCCATCGTGCTAAGGCCCATTTCCAAGGCTGGTGGGGGTTGGAAGGGAAGGGTGTATATTGGAGGGAGGCATCGGGGAGAAGCAGAAGCAAGAACGAGAGGAGAGAGAATGGTGAGAAGGGTGAAGAAGATACTTGCGGTTCATGTGGACGCAGGGTTTGTGGGAGATCGTCCATCAGACACGGCGGGCTTGGTCAGCCGACTGGGGATCCACAGGGGCTGGTCTGCGTTTTCTGGAAAGACGCAAGCAAATCCTCGCCGTTGGGTTAAGAGTGGGTGTGGACCCTTCCACGCGTTTGTGAGTGGGTCCCTCCGCATAACTAAAGGGACGGGTGTAGGCGCCTCCCAAAGGCCGGCCCAGTGCTTTACCGCGGGTGAGCACCCGTGAGCGTCAAAGGTCAGAAAGTTTAGGGTGACGAGGGCCTTGTTGAGACAATCTCGGGGGCACCCAGCTGGGAATTGCTCCTTCAGTTTTTTTATTTGCTGTTTAAGTGTATGATGTGTGTGCTCAACCATGGCTTGTCCCTGGGGGTTGTAGGGAAGGCCAGTTTTGTGAGTTATGTGCCAATCAGTGCAAAACTGCTGGGAAGCCTTTGATGAGTAACAAGGCCCATTGTCTGTTTTTATAGCCCATGGTACCCCCATAGTATTGAATGCCTGGAGGCAGGTGGAGATGACATGTTTTGCCTTTTCTCTAGAGGAAGCACGGACAAATTTGGAGTATGCATCCCCAATGACATGAAGATACCTGAACCTGCCAAAGCCAGGGAAGTGTGTAACGTCCATTTGCCAGATGGCATTAGGTCGTAGGCCACGTGGATTTACTCCCTGTGGTTGTAGCGGGCCTATTGGAAGAAGGGGTCCACACTGAGTGCAAGTACGTGTGAGGTGTTTGCACTGTTGCGCAGAAAGTGAGGGGAAAAGCTGTTGGAGGGATTGTGCCAACATGTGAAATTTAGCATGGAGTACACGGGCCTGGTCGATGTCAGAGCTCAAGACATGGACGGTGAGTGCGCAGTCCGCGGCAGCGTTACCCTCAGCGAGGGGTCCGGGGAGCTCAGTGTGTGACCGAATGCGCTGGATGAACCAGGGAAACGGACGGTTTTCCAGGAGGTCTCTCATGGCTATAAGCATGTGTCTTGGAGGGACATCTTGTTTTTAAGAACTGCATGTGGCAGTGCCCTGACAGTTTGGGCTGCATATGCACTGTCTGTGAAGATGTTTAGCGAGGAGTTTTGGTGGTGAAGGAAAACCAAGAGGAGAGCATAAAGCTCCCCCTGCTGTACTGAGCCGGAGTGTGGGTGTACCTCAACAGTATTCGGAGTACCGGCTTGCTTAAAAACAATAGAGCTGTGAGTCCTGTTTGCATCTGTAAAAACAAGGGGGGCGTTGGGGATGGGCTTGGAGGTGGGAAATGCGTGTGAGCTGAGGATAAAGGGAAGAAGGGTCATGGATGTGATGAGTTTGTGTTTGGGCAGGTGATTGTCTATTTTCCCAGTGTAGCCAGCAAGGAGAATTTGCATGTTAAGGTCGGTCTGGCAAAGGTGATTAATCTGTTCCATAGTAAAGGGGAGGACTAATGTATCGGGCTCTAAGCCGAACATGCGGACAGCTGTGGTCCGAAGTTTTCTCCCAAGAATACAGACTGCGTCCCGGTAAGGAATGATCTTTCCCAGAGAAGTGAATGCCAAATGCACCCAGAAAAGCAGCCCATCTTGGTAAAGGAGGCCTGTAGGTGTCCCTGGGGAATTGATAACTAGGGCCAAGAGAGGGCGCTCTGGTTGAAATCGGGCAAGGCTCATGGCCTTGATTTTGTCATTTATAAGTGATATGCACATTTGTGCGGGGTCACTAAGAGTACGGTAGCTGGAGGGGTTGGAATCTCCCTCTAGAAGTTCAAACAGGGGCTTAAGTTCATGAGTAGTGATATTTAGGTGGGGGCGCAGCCAATTAATGTCCCCGCAGATGCATTGGAGTTCATTAAGGGTACATCAGTCTGGGAGGTCCAGCCTAGGGGAGGTGGGTGTGATCTCGTCAGTGATGGTGTAGCCCAGGAATGTGAAGGGGGGGCAATGTTGAATTTTGTCAGGTGCAACGGCAAGCTGTAGCTGTTTAAAATTATTGAATAAAGCTGTAAGACAGTCTGATAAATGACTCGGGTCTGGGTGGGCAAAAGGATATCATCCATGTAATGTACCACCTGACCGTATGACTGAAGTGGGTTAGTAGCGACCGAGACATAAATCTGACACATCGCCGGGCTGTTTTTCATTCCCTGAGGAAGGACCTTCCATTGGAACCTCTGATGAGGAGTGGCATTGTTAATTGTAGGGACTGAAAAAGCAAAATAAGGGCGGTCCTCTTTGTGGAGAGGAATAAAAAAGAAAAAAAGAATCTTTGATGTCAACAGCAACAATATGGTAGCCGTGTGTAATGGCTGAAGGATGGGGGAGTCCCGGCTGTGGGGATCTGATTTTTTCCATCTGGGCGTTAATATTATGGTTAATATTTCATGAATGAAATGTCATTTGCCAGTTTTCTTTTTAATTACAAAGACTGGCAAATTGTGAGGACTGATGGACGGCTCAATGTGTCTAAGGGAAAGCTGTTCCTGGACAAGGGGGTGCAGGCTGGAAAGTTTTTCTCGAGGCAGCGGCCACTGCTTCGTCCAAATAGGGGTGGTTGTCCGCCACTGTAACTTGATGGGCGCTGGCTTGGTGACCAAAAGTTGGGGCGGAAGAGCAGCGGCCTCTATGCTTGGGGGTGGACAGCAGGGTGGGATGTGAGAACAGCGTTAAGCTTTGGGGGGATATCCCGGCCACAGAGTGGGTATGTTAGACTGGGAAGAACCAGTGGGTGAAACGTGCCTATGGTTCCATCGGGGTCCACCCAGGTTAGGGGGCTCGCAAGCTGTTGGGCAGGCTTGAGGCCTCAGCACCCTGCACTAAGGATCCTGACTTAAGTTTCCACGAGGGGTTGAGATCTTGGGGCCGAAGGACGGAGACGTTGGCCCCTGTGTCCAGTTGACCGGTAATGGTCTTGCCCTGAATCGTTAGTGTTAGAAAGGCTTTGCTTTGCATGATGGGAATAGCCCAGAGAACTGCGGGGGAGCGCTCCCCTCTTGGGGGCAGGGCTGAGGGGCGCCCCAAGATTAGTTTAAAGGCAGCAGGGGGTGACCTTGAACGTCAGAGATAGCCCTGCAGTCCTTTTTCCAATGGAATCCACGTTTACATCGGGGACACACAGAGCGCGGGGTGGCGGGACCAGAGGGGTTTGTAGGAGGAGTTGGGGGGGAAGCGTCAAAGGTACAATTGTGAGCGTAGTGACCAGGCTGGTGGCATCGATAACAAGTTCTAGGCCCTTTGGGGGAATGAAGGTGCTCCACAAGGGTGGCGGCAAGAATGGAGGTGCCGTCTCGGGCAGCGGCCGCAGCAGCAGAGGTGGCGGCAGCAGCAATCGCTGCGGAGCAGGAGGAGATATCGCTACAGGCCAGGATGCAGCCCTCAGTCTCCTGGTGACGAATGGGTGTGAGACCAGCTAATGGAATGGGTTTACCCTGCGGGTTGAGCCTCCGGAAGGCGGACTTAGCAATATTACGGACCTGCTCAAAGAGGAGAGGGGGGCAGGATGCCTGCACCGAAGGAAGAGACCACTGTCCCATGCCCTTGAGGGCATCAGGAGGGACTTCAGTGTTACCACTGGTGAGATTACAGGCACCAGTTCGATCGGCTTCATCATTATACAATGCGTTCCAGGTAACAAAGTCTCCCGGCTTGAGAATAGCGTGGGCAAGGTTTTCCCAGTCTGCCGGGCAGTTATATTCATAGGAGAGATTCTCAAGAAGCATCTGAATGTAAGAACTATGGAGGCCGTCCTCCTGGACGGCTTTGCGAAGGTTAGAGACGGTTTTGTGATCGTAGGGATACCAGGAGAAAGGAAGGGAAGGCGTGGGGTGAAGATTAAGGGGAAACAGGTGAGGGTGCAGCACTGCTGCCGAGGGGTGGGGGAGGGAAGGGCATGCACAGTAGGAAGGGGGAAGGGCCGCAGGAACTGGAAGCGCGGGCGGAAACAGGGAGGGGGAGAGGCTGCTGGCAGTAAGGGAAGGGAAGGAGGAGGGAGCGCAGCAGGAGGGGAGAGGGTGGAGGCAGGGCCGGCAGGCTGCGGGGTGAGGCCGATCGGCTCAGGGGTGTTGAGGGTGGAAGGGGGAAGGGGGCAGGGGTTGTCGATGGAGGAGGCGGCATCAGTGGAGGGAGTGTTAGTAGGGGGAAGAGGAGGTAGAGGGGGAGGGGCGGAAGGAGGGGGAAGTGAGATGGAAGGAGAGGGAGCAGGTTGCAGCGGCCTAGAGGTCTTAGGAAGAGCAGGGGGAGGGGCAGCCATGGCGGCGGCTGCAGGGGGTGAGGGTAAGGAAGGGTATAGCGACACTACCGTGGAGGAGGAGAATGGTTTGTATGGAGGCGGGGAACGCTTGGGTTTGGAAGCGGGCAGAGGATTGGGCGCGGAGGTGGGTGGTGGAGAGGATGAAGCCCGCGTGGCGGGCGAAAGCGAAAGTGCTTCGGAATGGGCTCCCGTGAGACATGCATGTATCGCAAGGAGGGTGGGAACGAGACTGAGAGGAAAGGTTTTTCCCTCGTGTTCCTCAGCGATGCGAACGCGCTGAAGGAGTTTGGACCAAGTATTTGGGTCCCATATCGAGGCAGTTTCGAGCTAGGGGTTGAATCGCTTAAGGAGGTCCCAGTAACCATGTAATTCTTTTTCGGTGATTTTAACTCGCCTCGCGACCAATAAGGCGTGGATGGCTCGAGCCTGAGGCGCGAAATCAGAGGAGGGATTGTTGCCCATGATAGGGAGAATTTAGAGGGGGCGGTATGCACAGAGAGACCGCCGAGGGGGCCACTTACCGAGATGGGTGGCTGTCACGGAGAAACACCAAAGGGCCCCACGTTGGGCACCACTTGTTGGGTAGCTGATGGCTGGGGGTAAGCGGCCGTACTGAGTCAAGCACACAGCACAGTCATGAAGAAATGACTCAGGAGACAACCCTCAGGGGTGAGTGGAAGGTGTCTGCTTTATTGAGGAAGTGCACAGGCTTATATAGGCTGGGAGCATGCAGGGACATGTGTTGGACTGGGATTGGTCACCGTTGTTGCTAGGGTGGAGGGAAGATTTGCGTGTCGGGCTGGGATTGGTCACCATTGTTGCTAGGGTGGAGGGCAGATTTACGTGTCCGGCTGGGATTGGTCACCGTTGTTGCTAGGGTGGAGGGAAGATTTGCCTGCCGGGCTGGGATTGGTCACTGTTGTTGCTAGAGTGGAGGGCAGATTTAAGGTTAGCGCTTTTGGCATGAACCACTGCCACTTCCGGGAAGAAAGCCGGTTGCGGGTTAGGCCATTTCGTGTTGCCTTGCATCAACCATGGCAGCCATGTTGGCAAGAAATTATGACATCTCCATCAGGTATCTAGGGTAGGACTGCCTCCTGCCCACCTGCCTGGATGCCCTTGTCGTTTCCTACAAAGAATCTGTCATCATTTTGAATCATTTTTGTCACTGGCTTGTTTGCACGGCTGTTCACTTGCTGTTGTGGGTTTTTTTTATTTATTAATTAAAAAAGATTAAGAACAAACAAAAACATTAACGAATCATTCCGTTCTACATATATAATCAGTAATTCTCAATATCATCACATAGTTGCATATTCATCATTTCTTAGGACATTTGCATCAATTCAGAAAAAGAAATAAAAAGACAACCGAAAAAGAAATAAAATGATAACAGAAAAAAAAAGATTATACATACCATATCCCTTACCCCTCCCTTTCATTTATCACTAGCATTTCAAACTAAATTTATTTTAACATTTGTTCCCCTATTCCTTATTTTTATTCCATATGTTCTACTCGTCTGTTGACATGGTAGATAAAAGGAGCATCAGACACAAGCTTTTCACAATCACACAGTCACATTGTGAAGGCTATATCATTATTCAGTCATCATCAAGAAACATGGCTACTGGAACACAGCTCTACATTTTCAGGCAGTTCCCTCCAGCCTCTCCATTACATCTTGAATAACAAGGTCATATCTACTTAATGCATAAGGATAACCTCTCGACTCTGTTTGGAATCTCTCAGCCATTGACACTTTGTCTCATTTCTCTCTTCCTCCCTTTTGGTCCAGAAGGTTTTCTCAATCCCTTGATGCCGAGTCTCTGCTCATTCTAGGATTTCTGTCCCACGATGCCGGGAAGGTCCACACCCCTGGGAGTCATGTCCCATGTAGATAGGGGGAGGGTGGTGAGTTTGCTTGTTGTGTTGGCTGGAGAGAGAAGCCACCATGCTGTTGTGTTTTGCTCTGGTTTCTCTGCTTCCCCCCCGCTAGATTGCAAATGCTAGGAGGGAAGACCCGTTCTCTAGCCCGGTGCCTGGAACAGCAGCGGCACATAGGAGATGTTCCAGAAACAATCCTAACATGAATGAGTGAATGAGCAGATCAGTGAACAAAAAGCCCATTCCCCCAAGCAAGTTACTTCTATCTTCCTCCAGGTCTGCATTTAAAAAATATTTTTAAAACAATTAATTTCATTAGAAAAGTTGTAAGTTTACAGAAAAATCATGCAGAAAGTATAGAGTTCCCATATGCCTCCCCGCCCCATCCCAGTTTTCTTTATTATCGACACTTTGCACTATTGTGATAGTTTTGTTGCAATCGATGAAACAATATTATTATAATTAGCTATTAACTGTAGTCCAGCATTTCCATTAGGGTTCACTGTTCCTGTCATACAGTTCTGCAGTTTTTTTTTTAAGTTTTTATTCTGGTAACATATGTACAACCTAAAATTTCCCTTTATTCACATTCAAATGTATAATTCACTGGTAATAGTTAAGTTCACAATGCTGTGTTACCATCACCACATCCATTACCAAAACTTTTCCATTACCTCAAATAGGAACTCTTATCAATTTAGCATTGACTTCCAACACCTACTTTCCTTTATCCATTTGTCTGTTGATGGATACTTGGGTTGCTTCCACCTTTTGGCAATTGTGAATAATGCCGTAATGCACCTTGCTGTACAAGTCCCTGCTTTTAGTTCTTTTTATATTCTTTTAAAAGTCTTTTTTAACTGAAAAGTATGGCCAGGTCACGTGATAGTTCTACACTTAGCTTTCCAAGGAACCACCAAACTTTTCCACAGTGATTGCCCCATCTTATATCCACTGGTTATCAGTATGCTTTTAGGGAGCTGTTCCAGCCCTCTGGGCCTCAGTTTCCTCACCTGTACAGTGGAGGACAAAATCCGTGGCTCCTGAATCTGCATGCCACATCTCGCCTCCAGCCCTTCGCACATGTGGTGCCCTCTGCCTGGAATGCCCGTCTTGGCCCTTGCCACACCCAGGCCCCTTCCACTTGTTCCGCCCAGCTCCAGATGGCTGCCGCCTTCCTTGGTAGCCCGTTTCGATGTCCCTCCCCTTGCAGGGGCTGCCCCTCCTCTGTGCTCTTGCGACACTTTGTCTACTCTGGGCTACTCAGTGTCACTGAGCCCCATAGGGACAGCATCTGTGTCTGACTCACCCCTGTTTCTTGAGATTCTAGCAAGGCCCAGCAGCCAGGGAATGTGGGCAGGGAGGGGCCCCGAGGTGCAATAAGTCTTTCCCTGCCCTCCCCCTTGGGCAGGCCTCAGGAGGGCCACCTCCCAGATAGCCTCACCAGTCCTGTCTTTCCTCCCCTGGAGAACGAATCAAAGATGAGGCATCAGCACTCATTCATTTCACCTCTATTTCTCTGGAATCTCATGCTTCCAGTCTCATGAGCTCTCAGAGTCAGATGAGGGGCACTTACCAAGAAGGCTCATTTAGCACAGTGTCTACGGAGCAACTCAGGGCAACCAGAGCTGAGCAGGAAGAGGGGGCTGAAAGAACAATTAGGAAGGGTTGAGCCTGGGCTGTTGGTTTGTGCCTCCCTGCCTGTGATGTGCAAAGCGGGCTGTGTGGGGTGCATGCAGCAGACTCTGTCAGATGTGTACCCATCCCCCGATGCTGTGAGCTCACAGCCACCCCTCTCTTCAGGGAATTGCCTTGGCTGATGGGAGCCGCCTCACCTGGGGGATCTTACTCCATCACTTCTGGGGGCTGCCCACAGCCAATGACCTCCAAGACAAGTAAAGGGCTCGAGTCAAGCAGGGGGAGGTCACTGTGGTGTGGCTGGAGCCTCTGGGTGATTGGGCCGAGGGCCATAACCTGCTCAGTTCCTTGCCCTCCCCCCTCCCTCCTCCCCACCCTCCTCAAAGAACCTTCCCCGCCAAGGGAGAAACCAAGCTCTGGAATCCCCACCCACCCTCTGCTTCTAGGGAGCCTGACCTGAGACCCGGGGTTAACATTCCTTGGGAGATCCAATTGGCTTATGGAAATGGAAATGAAAGAGGACTTGAAGGTCACATAAGGGCTATTGAAGGGAAAGGAGTCTTGCATCCTCTTCAGACATCACCAGGAAGGAAGGGGAAGAGGCACTCATGCTTCTTGTCTTAGGACCACCTGAGTTTAAATCCTGGCCACTTTCTTCTAGCTGTGAGTTCTCGGGCAAGCTACTTGTCGTCTCCATGCCTCAGTTTCTCCATCTGTGAATGGAGGTGGTAATACCACTGCCTTTTTACAATTAAGAGGATTCAATGAGATAATCCATGTTGAGTTTAGATAACTCAGGGCACCTGATGAGTAGTCTAGAAGTGCTTCCTAGCATTATTATTCTTTGTAACATCACCCTGTGAAAGTGATACTACAGAATGAAAATTGCTATCTTTTTGAAGAAAAATGGCCTGGTTTGCATTAAGAGCCTTCACTATGTATCCTTTTGTCCAGAAATTTCTAAATTTGGAGAGTAATCTGAAATCTAGATAATGTTTTAGTTATCTCTGTCTCATCACAGCATTGTGTACAATAGAAAAAAGAGGAAATAATGTAGCTGTCCAACAAAAGGGGAATGCTTAATTAGCATGGGCACCACAGCAGTGCCAATATTCCTCAAGGCTCTGAAATAATGGGAGAACCTGGGAAGTTGGCAAGTGTGCTGTGGAAAGAGAAAGGTGGAGATGGTCAAAACCGTCTTACTGCATTTATTGAGCATCTTCTGTGTGCCTGGTGCTATGCTGGGTGCTGGGATTACAAGGTTAATAAAAGTCAGTCCTTTTTCCCCAAGAAGCTCTCTCCATCTTGATGGGGAGACAGAGACGTGAATAGACAGTGGGGGACCAGACTGTCGAGGGCTGTGACAGGGTGAGATCAGGCTGCTTGTGGAAGCCGAGATGTGTGGGGCATGTGGAAGCCAGAGGATGTGGCCTAACAGCACTATGTCTCTTTGGGGTCCTGAGGTCCATAAAAGAAGACAGAGAGGGCAGTGCGACGGTGGCTCAGTGGCAGAGTTCTTGCTGGTCATACTGGAGACCTGGGTTCGATTCCTGGTGCTTGCCCATTCAAAAAAAAAAGTGAGTATGAAAGAAGACAGAAGCCTTTAAGCCTCAGAATCTTAGGAGAGTTAGTTGATTTTTGTGATCTCCTGTTTCCCAAGTCCTGGCATTTACCCTGGTCAACATGCCTTGGGTTGGTGCATGTGTTTGGGGGATGGTGAGCTTTTATAAGCTCCAAAATTATGATTATGTGCCAGGTTGCCTCTCAGTTCTACCTGTACCATCACCATGGCAACCACATAACACTAAGTATAGAGAGAAAGGTTTTGGATCTTAACTTGCCCGGGGTTTTGCCCCATTGTTTGATCACCTCTGAGGCCTGATCCCATCAGGAAGTTTAGCACTGGGTGTTGAATCCTCTAGGCTCCCCAGATTTTAATCCATTGCTGGAAATAACTAGACATTCTAAAGCAATTAGCTGGAAATCACAGGAAAGCCATTATGCTATTTATGGCAGATGGTCTTTTCTTTTCACAGGCTGTACTAGGACCTAACCACCCCATACCAAGAGTTGTAGTGTCTGTTCACAACCTGTGAGAGTGGTTGGGCCTTGGTGACTGTCTTGACCACTGGGTATGGCAGAAGTAATGGTAGATGAACTCTGAGCCAGGGTCATAAAAATGCCTGCCCATGTGCCTTGCACTCATGCTGTGAAGCCAGCTGCCATGCTACGAGGAAGCCCAAGCACCCTGAGGAGGACCCCATGTGGGAGGATCAGAGGCCCTCAGCCCATAGCCCTAGCCGAGTTCCCACCAACAGACAGCGCCAGCCATGGGAGCAAATGGACCATCCCCTCATCTGTCTGTCCCAGTGGTTGCTGCTTAGAAGAGAGGTGAGCTGCTCCCACGGAGTCCTGCCCAAATCATGCATGCATGAGTAAAAGAAATACTTAAGACATAGTGGTGTCTGAAGCCATTGTGTTTTGGAGAGGTTTGTTCCTTGGCAGTAGATAACCAAGACACAAGTGGACATCCCAACAGAGGTATCGTGCTTTGTGCAGGGAGAAAACTCACCAAGTGAAAAATAAGTTCTTGTGAAGAACCGTGGGGAAAGCAGTTCAGGCAAAGGCATTGGTGGGTGCAGGGAACCAGAAGCTGCAAGAGCGAGAGGCGGAGGAGTAGGGGATGAGCATGGAATGTCAGTAGGGCCAAGTCCTGGAGAACCTGGCAAGGTTGTGGAAGATCAGAGAAGTTGTTAACTGGCCTCCGTCATTCAGTAAACTCAAGCGGGGCAGGTTGCTCGTTCTGGGCTCCCTAAGTGCCTAGCACTGAGCTCTACCTACTATTCTGGTTCCAGCATGAACTGCCTTTGATAGTGGCTCCTTTTAGGGTCTTGAAGGTTTTGAGTGAGAGAAGCAGGGAGGTCATACTATGTAATGGTTAAATGCCACGTCTGCCGCTTCCTAGTTGTTGGACTTTTCTGGATCTCACTTTTCTCATTTCAAAAAATGCAGACAATGATAAGAGCTGCTTTGCAGTTTCCATGAGACAATTCACACAAAATATTTAGCACCTAGTAGGTGGTCAATAAATGTAGCCATTACCACACTTGAAAGTGGGGTGTGTGTGTGATGTCTTAGGCAGCCACTTGAGTAGGCTACAGTGCAGGCACCCAGTTATTTAATCAGGCACTAATCTAGGTGCGATTAGCATCTACGCTCAGTTGACTTTAAGTAGAGGAGAGTACCCTCGAAAACGGGGGTGGGCCTCTCCCAATCAGTTGAAGGCCTTAAGAACAAAAACTGAGTTTTCCTGGAGAAGGAGAACTTCTGTTCGAAGAGGGCAAACTAAAACCCTGCCCAGTTTGCAGCCTGCCCTACAGATTTTGGACTTGCCAGCTCCCACAGTTGCGTGAGACAGTCCTTAAAATAAATCTCTCTCCCTCCTCCTTCTCTCTCTCTAGGTGTGCACACACACGTATACACACATATATAGGTATATACACACATACATATGTGTACATATGTGCATGCATGCATACATCCGTATCGGAGAACTCTGACCACAACAGGGAAGGTAGGTGAATACCACAAGCTTATAGACAACTCGTGAAATGAGATACATGGTTATTTTCTGGTCCCTCTAAGAGGATGTCTTTTCAGGTTTTGGAGACACTTCAGAGGTGAGATGGGATGAATGATTTCAAGTAGGAAATGCAAGCTCACATGCATGAGAAACAGCTGTGCAGAAATGGCTGTGCTAGGCTTTTCCCCTGAGATTAGACAGGTCACAGAGGGTAAGACATCATCCCACCAGGCTCTGGGTGTCCCCAGGAGAGCACCCCCAAGGGAAATCTGTGTTTTTAGGTTGCTCCCTCAAAGGCTCCTTAATGGACTCCTTAATGGACTTCCATTGTCTCCGAAGTGGAAAATCACTTGGCAAGGAAAGGGAGGGAGGTGTGATGTCTTGTTCACACCCTGGACAAAAGGTGCAGGTGTCACCCAGGGATGATGGCTTTTATAAGGTGAGAAAACCAGGACGGGGAAACCTTCCTTTAACCCTTCAGTGGCTCTGTTATTGTTGAAGGCCTGGAGGGAGAGACGAATGAGTGAAGGAACGAGTGAATGAATGAGTGGTTAGGCGAGCTAATGAATGATGAGCTAATGCACAAACAAGGTGAGTGAACCCCCATTGCCAGTGCACTCCCAGGTGTTCACCTGTGCTACTGCAGGAGCCCGCTTTGGTTTGGGTGTCCTTAAAAACACGGCCTGATGCAGGGATTTGGGCACAGGCAGAGCATTTGGGAAGTGATCCAGGAAGCAGCAGAGAGGGTGCTGGGAGAATGAGACGGGGAGGGAAGGAGAGCCCATACATGTGTGTGTGTGTGTGTGCATCTCTCTGTGTGTGTGTTTTGAGCTGGTTCCTGCTGTGGGCAATTGGAGCTCAAACTTGCTAGGGACTCTTGAAGGAAAGGTGAAGCACCCACCTAGAACTGACCCCCAAATCATGGGAGCCAGGAGTGGTGGCCCATCAGTCTCCGTTTCCTGGGGGCTGCCCCAGGGGTGTTAGCCCCACCACACTTTGGGGTGTTAGCCCCACCACACTCCTTGGGGCTGAAAAAGGTGTACCTCCATGCACCCTTGGGATGGGATGGTCCACCCCACATACTTGGGCTGAAAGTAGGGGAGATGCTGAGATGCTCCAAAAGCACCTGCTTAGCCCCCTTACGAGTACTCCATCTCCTCCGTCTGTTTTCAACTCAGCAGCCAGGTAATGCAAACTGTTATGCAAACTCCCACCCTATCCCGCTTGTTTCAAGTGCATCAAAGGACCCCCATTTCTTTTGGGGTAAAGACATAATTATTTTTTATTATGGCCTTGTGTGACCTGACCTCTGCCCACCACTCCACCCTCATGTAGGGGCTTCTCCCTTGCTCTCTGCCCACCAGCTACACTGACCTTTTTTTTCAGATCCCTGCCCTCGCCATTCTCTCCTTCTGCTCCAGGACCTTTGCACATGCACTTCCCATTGAATACTCTGGCCTTGTTAACTCTCCACACTCTCAAGGTCTCAGTTCAAATGTTGCTTCCTCAAGGAAGCCCTCCCTGACCTCCCTGACTTGGTCAGGTTCCCTGTTAACCGCTCTCAGAGTTCCTGTACCTCTCCTTGCAAAGCTCTGTCATGGCTGGGTTTTATTTATTTATTTAACATTTTCTATTGTGAAATATAACATATATACAAAAAAGCAATAATTTTCAAGTACATTATAACAAGCAGTTATAGAACAGAGTTCAGAGTTATACTAAAAAGAAATATCAGTATAATGATTCAACAGTTGTACTCATTTGTTAAATCCTATCTTCTTTGTTATAACTTCTCATTCTCCTTTGATCCTTCTCCCAATCTTTAGGGGTATTTGGGCTATGCTCATTCTAACTCTTTCATGTTGGAAAGGGGTGTTGCTAATATCGGGTAGGGGGATGGAACTAGTTGTGTTCTAGGAGAGGCTGGCCCCTCTGGGTTTCAAGACTTTTCTGGCCTAGGAACCCATCTGAAGGTCATAGGTTTCTGGAAAGAAATTATAGTGCATGAAACTTCTGTAGAATCTCAGACAGAGCTCTACGTGTTCTTTAGGGTTAACAGGAATGGTCTTGTAGGGTTTGGCAAACCTTGGCAATTAGCAATATCTAGCTGGAGTTTGTGTAAGAGTACCCTTCAGAACCACCTCTTGACTCTATTTGAACTCTCTTAACTACTGATACCTTATTTTGTTACAATTCTTTCCCCTCATTTGGTCAGGAAGGCATTGTTGATCCCATGATGCCAGGGCTAGGCTCATCCCTGGGAGTCATGTCCTGCGTTGCCAGGGACATGATTTTCACCCTTGGGTGTCATGTCTCACAGAGGGGGGAGGATAATGATTTCACTTGCAGAGTTGTGCTCAGAGAGAGGGAGGCTACATCTGAGCAATAAAAGAAGTTTTCTAGAAGTAACTCTATCTTACCGTAGATAAGCTAAGCTTCTCCACTACAGAAATAACCTTCAAAAGAGCAAGCTTCAAGATCAAGGCCTTGGCCTATCGACTTGGGAGTCCCTAATGTTTGAAACAATTTCAGGGGTTTCCCTGGTGGGAAAGGTTCATAGTCCCATATTTTTTCTCCAGTCTCTCAAGGAGCATTGTCGATATTTAAAAACTATCTGCCCAATATACTCTGGGACTGTCTGGGTATTATATTAAGCTAGGCAGAACTACAAGCCCTCATTCCCATTCTAGGCTCCATGTATGTGGATTGTTTAAACGAGCTCTCCAGACAGGTTGAGTTAGATTATATGCTCCAGAAACTTTAGATTGTGAACAAAATAAAGCTCTGTTTCTTGGTCTCATGCTGGAGGTGAAGGTATAAAATACAGACAATGTCATCCTTTACCCTGTATTCTGATTTACCTTAGTCCCAGCCAGATCAGTTCCATTCTTATCCGTAATGGAAGCCTGATTCCTTTTTCAGTTTCTTTAACAGTTGTTGTTTGTAGCCATGCTGACATTCAGAGTTAAAGAACTCCAATGCTGGTCTTAGGCATCACACAGGTATCCATAGTTCCAGGGAGACCAGATTATGCATATACAGCCAAGGTCTGTGTTGTTCGAATCCTCAGTGCGATCCTCTGATTAACGTGTCCCCCACTGCACCGCAAGCTCCAGGAAGGTAGGGGCTGTGCCTGTTTCTGCTCCCCGCTGCGTCCCCGCACACACCCAGGTGCCTGGTACATTGCAGGCTGTCAATAAATATTTGCTGAGTGAGCATGGGCGGCCCTTCTCACTTGCTCTTCTGGGTTCTCATCATTTCTACAACTGCCTGCGGGGTTCAGATTTGCCCTCAGTGCTGGTCGTCCTTAGAAACAGCCTCATCGGGAAGGTTTATTTCTTAATTCTCCTAAGAGCCTGCGTTTTGGGGTTTGCTATCAGTGCAATGTACTCACCTCAGGCTTTTTTTTTTTTACATGGGCAGGTACTGGGAATCGAACCCAGGCCCTCTGGCATGGCAGGCAAGCATTCTTGCCCGCTGAGCCACCATGGCCCACCCCACCTCGGGCTTTTTAAAAAATATCTTTTATTGAGAAATATCCACACACACAGTCCAACCATATTATACAATCAATGGCTCAAGATATCATCGCACAGTCGTGTACTCTTCACCGTGATCATTTTTAGAACATCCATATCACTCCAGAAAAAGAAATAAAAAGAAAAAAAAAATCCTTGCCCCTCCCTCTCATTGATCCACAGTATTTTAATCTACCCAATTTTTACCCTTTATCTCCTCCTATTATTTATTTATTTATTTATTACCTCCATCCCCACATTTTTTTTTTTTTACTCATCTGTCCATACCCTGGATAAAAGGAGCATCAGACACAAGGTTTTCACAATCACACCGTCACATTGTAAAAGGTATATAATTACACAGTCTTCTTCAAGAATCAGGGCTACTGGAACAGAGATCAACAGTTTCAGGTACTTCCCTCCAGCCACTCCAATACACCATAAACTATAAAAAGGGATATCTATGTAATGCCTAAGAATAACCTCCAGGATAAGCTCCTGACTCTGAAATCTCTCAGCCACTGAAATTTTATTTTGCCTCATGTCTCTCTTCCCCCTTTTGATCAAGAAGAATTTCTCATTCCCATGATGCCAGGTCCCGGCTCATCCCTGGGAGTCCTGTCCTACGTTGCCAGGGAGAGTTACATCCCTGGGAGTCCTGTCTCATGTAGCAGGGAGAGTTACATCCCTGGGAGTCCTGTCTCACGTAGCAGGGAGAGTTACATCCCTGGGAGTCCTGTCTCACGTAGCAGGGAGAGTTACATCCCTGGGAGTCATGTCTCACATAGCAGGGAGAGTTACATCCCTGGGAGTCCTGTCTCACGTAGCAGGGAGAGTTACATCCCTGGGAGTCCTGTCTCACGTCGCAGGGAGAGTTACATCCCTGGGAGTCATGTCTCACGTAGCAGGGAGGCAATGAGGTCACCTGCCGAGTTGGCTTAGAGAGAGAGGCCACATCTGCCAGCTCGGGTTTTAAAGTTTCACAAACTTAATTTCCAGTGCTGTCATTCAGTGGCTTTGTGTGACACGGGGTGAAGCACCCACCTCTTCTCAACACCGGTCTCCTCATCCCTAAGACGGAGGCAGAAACTCTGTCCCAGGACTGTTGCAGGCGGGCGTCGCCAGCACTACAAGGCGTCCCTCTGGCTCTCTCCTTCTTGTCCCCAGGACCTCAACTGGCAGGACAAAGGGGAAAGCAGAGGGGTGGCAGAGCTGGGGAGATGTGCTTGGGGATGGTGAAGGGCTGGATTTTCACTGTGCCCTCTTTTCACTCTCTCTCCTGTTTATCGATCACTGCAACACCTGCAATTTTTGCTACTTAAAAAACCCAAATCAATACTCCATTAGGGAGCCCATCATGTAGACAGGCAACTGTAGCTGCTCAGGGGTGGGAGGGGCCCAGCCTGCAGCCTCCTCCTGCTTAGAGAGCTGGAGAGGACTGGGCTGCTTGGGTATTTCTTTCCAGCTCCCCTCTTGCTGGCAGCAAAGAGATAGCTGCAGAATGACAACTTTGAAGAAATTCATTCATTCATTCAAATATCGATTGAGCTCCAACTCCGAAGGGGGTGGATTTGGTGTGAGACGGGCCTGGGTTCGAATCCTGGCTCGCAGCTGTTTCCTGAGCACCTGCTGTATTCCCAGTGTGTGCTTGGCATGCAGTCGGCACCTGCTGAGTAGATGTTGAGTAATGGGATGCATGTTGCACTGATTGTCCTCTCACCTCTGAAATGGGCATAATAAAAGCCCCTCTCCCACGGAGTGTTAGGAGATGCTGAGAGTGAACTGCAGGGCTGCCACTCTGAGCAGGTGGTGGCTTTGTTGAGGACAAGAATTTGCCACCCACTCCGACTGTCAGTGGGGAACCATTTCCATCTGCAATTGCCTTGTACCTGTACCTCATCTTTTCTGTGGCCGGTAATCCAAATAGTTTCTTCTCTTCCCTAATTATATCCATTTACTTTCTTGTTCTTTTGTTACCTAAGCTGAGATATCAGATTCCTTGGCTGTGAAGGCTGAGTTCCCTTCTAATTATAAGGAAAATGGCTCTTTCTTTTTTCATTAGGCCTAATGGAAATGAGCTACACAAATCTCCCAGCTTTGGGGTAAAGCTCTTGGGCTCCGGCTGCGATCCTGAAAGGAAGTCAGCATAGGTCCTTCAGCTGGCGGGGGTTGGGGAGCTGGGAATGTGGTTTTGGACAGGCTGAGAGTGGATCCAGTTTTGAGCTGGGAGACCGGGGCAGCCCCCCTCACCTTCCTTGACTTTTTTTTTTTAAACATTTTTTTATTGTGAAATATAACACATACACAAAAAAGCAATAAATTTCAAAGTACCTTTTAACAAGTGGTTATAGAACAGATTTCAGAGTTTGGTATGGGTGACAGTTCCACAATTTCAGGTTTTTCCTTCTAGGTACTCCAAGATACTGAAGATTAAAAAGAAATATCAACACACTGATTCGGCAGTCATACTCGTTTGTTAAATCGTATCTTCTCTTTATAACTCCTCCTTCTCCTTTGATCCTTCTCCCAATCTTTAGGGATATTTCAGTTATGCTCATTCCAACTTTTTGCATGTTGGAAAGGGATGGGGGGTGGAACTGGCTGTTTGTTGTTGGAGAGGCTGGGCCCTCTGGGTTTCAGGACTTATCTGGCCTAGGAACCATTTGAAGGTTTTAGGTTTCTGAAAAGTAAACTTAGGGAGTGCAACTTTTGTAGATAGAGCCCTGGGTGTTCTTTAGAGTTAACAGGAATGATGGTGGTTGGGGTTTTGGCAAAACTCAGCCAATCAGCAATATCTAGCTGAAGCTTGCATAAAAGTAGCCTCCAGAATAACCTCTTGACTCTATTTGAACTCTTTTAGCCACTGATACCTTATTTTGATGTATTTCTTTCTCCCTTTTTGGTCAGGAAGGCATTGTTGATTTCATGGTGGCAGGACCAGGCTCATACCTGGGAGCCATGTCCCATGTTGCCAGGGAGACTCTCACCCTGGATGCCATGTCCAATGTAGTGGGAGGGCAATGATTTTACTTGCAGAGTTGGGCTTAGAGAGAGTGGCCACATCTGAGCAACAAAAGAAGTTTTCTGGAAATAACCCTTCGGTATAACTATAGGTAGGTTAGGTTCTCTACTACAGAAATAAGCTTCACAAGAATAAACCTTAATCCCATTTGGAGAATTCCTGATATTCTCACAAGCAGTGGGGACAACCAAGTCAATGGGCCAAGCCCTCAGTCTTGGGGTTTGTTCATATGAAACTTGTCCCTGCAAGAGATAGGCGAAGCCTACTTAAAATTAGGCCCAAGAACAGAAATCCTAGAATGAGCTGGTTCTCAGCATCAAGGGATTGAGAAAATCTTCTCGACCAAAAGGGGGAAGAGAGGAATTAGACAAAATAAAGTGTCAGTGGCTGAGAGATTCCAAATAGAGTTGAGAGGTTTTCCTGGAGATTATTCTTACACATTAACTAGATATCACCTTATTAGTCAAGATGTAGTGGAGAGGCTGGAGGGAACTGCCTGAAAATGTAGAGCTGTGTTCCATTGGCCATGTTTCTTGATGATGATTGTATAATGATATAGCTTTCACAATGTGACTGTGTGATTGTGACAACCTTGTTCCTGATGCTCCTTTTATCTACCTTATCGACAGATGAGTAAAATATATGGATTAAAAAAAATAAATAATAGGTGAACAAATGCTAAAATAAACTGAGTAGATTGAAATGCTAGTGATCAATGAAAAGGAGTGGTAAGGTGTATAGAAAAAAAATAAGGGAACAAAGGCTAAAATATATTTGGTTGATGGAAATACTAGGGGTCAGTGAGAGGGAGGGGTAAGGTGTATGGTATGTATGAGTTTTTTCTTTTTTCTTTTTCTGGAGTGATGCAAATGTTCTAAAAAATTATCATGGTGATGAATATACTACTATGTGATGATATTGTGAGTCATTGATTATATATCAAAAATGGAATGTTCATATGTTAAGAATGTTCATGTTTGTGTGTTATGTTTTGTCAATTAAAAAAATATATAAAGATAGAGTGTGTTATACTGGATAGCACAGGGATATTCTGGGTTCCTTTTTCTGTGAACTCAAATTTTTCTTTTATAATTCTAAAGCTATTTACACAATGTAGGCTTTTCTTTTGCACAAAAAAGTTACTTGTGTCAAGTAAATCTTAACCAGATAATAATTACTATCGATCTATTCTTCTATTCAATAAATATTAACATCAACCTGCCATATGCCAGGAAATGTCAATGAACCTGGGAGTATAAAAGTGCTTCACTCCTTTAAAATCAAGGGAGTTCAAATTTTCAAGAAGGGCATTTTGAAAAATAAGTTCATAAAAAGAGTGTTTTGTTATTTTTATTTTGAATTTAACAAGTCAATGTATTCATACTTAGAAAACATATTCATTCAATGAAATAAAGGACAATTCATTGGCTCCTTAAAAAAAAAAGAATAAGCCTTCTGATCAAGGGCTTGACTTATCGACTTGGGAGTCCCTAATGTTTGAAAGAGTATCAGGGGTTTCCCCGGTGGTAAAGTTTAATAGTTCCATGCTTTTTCTCCAGTCCCTCACCTTGCCAATACTTTAAAATCATCTGCCTGACATAGTCTGGGATATATCCATATATTACATTAAGTTATACTGAATTACAAGCCCTCATTCCCCTCCTAGGCTCCATGTATTTGGGTTGTTTAAATGAGCTCTCCAGACAGGTTGAGTTAGATTGTATGCTGCAGAAACTTTAGGTTTTGGACAAAATAGAGCTCTCTTCCTTTGGTCTCATATAGTACGTGAAGTTGTAAAATTCAGACACTGTTGTCCTTTACCCTGTATTCTGATTTACCTTAGTCCCAACCAGATTGGCTTCATTTTTCTCTGTAATGGAAGCCCGATCTCTTTTTCAGTTTCTTTAACAGTTGTTGTATGTAGCAATGCTGATTTTCAGAACTGCAAAACTCCAACGCTGAGTCTTAGGTGTCAAACAGGTACCCAAAGTTCCAGGGAGACCAGGTTATATATATATATATATATATATAATTTTTATTTTTATTTTGAATTTAACAAGTCAATGTATTCATGACAAGTCAGTGAGATGCACAGCATCTCAGAATCTAGAAATAACACTTAAAACTCAGGAACAAATGTGACTGTTATAAGAGCTTACAATCTGGGCCCCAATTTTTTTTAAGTATTTTCTAAAAGAGGCCAGACAACATTTCCCCTTTTGTTTCTGGCTTATTTTGCACAATATAATGTCCTCGAGGTTCATTCACCTCATTGCATGTCTCCAACTTCGTTCCTTTCTGTAGCCACATGGTGTTCCATCATATGTGTACACCACAGCCATCTTTCTTTTTCTCAGCGTTTGTGCACTTCAGCTACCTCCATCCGTTGGGCATCACAGATAATGTCCAAAAGAAACAATCCATGTCTCACAGTACCCTCACTTAGTTGTACAGTCATTATCACTCTCAATTTTCAACAATTTTCGTTGCTCCAAAGAGAAAAATAACAGATAAACATACTGTTCTAGTTTGCTAGCTGTCAGAATGCAACACATCAGAGACGGATTGGCTTTTAATAAAAGGGGATTTATTTCATTAGTTCTTCAGAGGAAAGGCAGCTAACTTTCGACTGAGGTTCTTGCTTACGTGGGAAGGCACAGGGTGATCTCTGTTGGCCTTCTCTCCAGGCCTCTGGGGTCCGACAACTTTCCCCGGGGTGATTGCTTTCTGCATCTCCAAAGGCCTGGGCTGAGCTGCAAGTGCTGAGATGGGATATGCTGAGTTGCTTGGCTGTGCTACGTCGCACTCTCTCATTTAAGCACCAGCCAATTAAGTCAAACGTCATTCATTGCGGCAGGCACGCCTCCTAGCTGACTGCAGATGTAATGAGCAATAGATGAGGTTCACGTACCATTGCCTCATGTCCACAGCAACAGAGCTAGGTACCTTCACCTGGCAAAGCTGACAACTGAATCTAACTACCACACATACCCTTGCCAAATTGAAAATCCCAAACTCCCTGTGATGGTTAAGTTCTGGTGTCAACTTGGCCAAGTGATCATCACCAATTGTCTGGTCAGGCAAGCACTGACCTGATTGTCACTGCAAGGATATTTCATGGCTGGCTGATAAACCGGAAGGCTGGTGGATTAAATCATCAGTCAGTTGATTGTATCTGTGGCTGATTATCTCTGTGATCAACCAAGGCATGTCTCCCACCAATGAGATAGTCCAATCAGTTGAAGACTTTTAAGGAATAAGAGAGACTTTTTCACTGATTCCTTATCCAGTGAACATTTCCTGTGGAGTTTGTCACACAGCCTGCTATGCAGATTCTGGACTCTTCCATTCCCACAGTTGAGTGAGACACCTTTATAAATCTCATATTTACAGATATCATCTGTTAGTTCTGTTTCTCTAGAGAACCCTGATCAATACACTCTCCTTAATTCTTGTCCCTTCCCCTCCAGTTATTTACCCCTAATATTGCTGTGGTACTGGTGATGTCTTCCTGTTAAATGTGGCCAGAGTATGCAATAGTAGTTTATCCCCTACACCCTTCTATTATTGACATTTTGTACAAGATATATAATTTTGCAGTGGTCCATGCAAAAACTTATTTACATTTGTAGTGTTAATTGGTGAGATACATGGCTCTATACAACCCCTTTCAATCACCTTCAATATGTCAGTATTACTTATAAACTTACTGATGAATTACCATCACTTCTATCCATTCCTTTATAGTTCAACCTCATTAGGTAACTGTTCAGCTATTTCTAGCTTCTGTGTATCTCTAGGTCCTCTATGTCCTACATTATAAGACTCTGAGTTTACCTTTACTGGAGTTATACTAGCAAAGTCATACAATATTTATCCTTTTGCATCTGGCTTATTTCACTCACCATAAGGTTTATCGATGTTGCCAAATGCTTCAGGATCTTATTTTGTCTTGCTGCATAATATTCCATTGTATGTATATGCCACATTTTATCCAGTTGTCTGTTGATGGGCACTTGAATTGTTTCCATCTTTAGGCAATTGTGAATAATGCTGCTATGAACATCAGTGTGCAAATGTCTGTTTGTGTCACTGCTTTTAGCTCTTCTGGGTATATACCAAGTAGTGGTATTGCCAGCTCATAGGGCAACTTGATATTTAGTTTCCTGAGGATTGCCAAACTGTCTTCCATGGTGGCTGTACCATTATATATTCCCACCAGCAGTTAATAAGTGTTTCAATTTCTTTAATAAAAATTAAATTTAATAAAATTTAATAAAAATAAAATTTAATAAAAAGTTTCAATTTCTCCACATCCTTTCCAAAATTTGTAGCTTACTGTTTGATTAAAAGCAGCTGTTCTTACAGGTGTGAGATAATATTTCATTGTAGTTTTGATTGGCATTTCCCTTATAGTTAATGAAGGTGAGCATCTCTTCATGTGTTCTCTTAGCCATTTGTATTTCCCCTTTGGAAAAATGTCTTTTGCCCATTTTATAATTGGGTTGCTTTTTTTTTTGTTTCTTTGTTCAGTTTTATGATTTCTATATGTATATACTGGGTATCAAACCCTTATCTAATATGTAGTTTCCAAATATTTTCTCCCATTGAGTTGGCTGCCTCTTCATCTTTTTGACAAAGTCTTTTGAGGTGCAGAAGCATTTGATTTTGAGGAGTTCCCATATATCTATTTTTTCTTTCATTGCTTGGCCTTTGAGTGTAAAGTTTAAGAAGTTACTTCCTATTACTGGGTCCTAAAGATGTTTCCCCATATTTTCTTCTAGGAGTTTTATGGTATTGGCTCTTATATTTAGGTCTTTGATCCACTTTGAGTTAATTTTTGCATGGGATATAAAGTAGGGGTCCTTTTTCATTCTTTTGGCTATTGATTCCCAGTTCTCCCAGCCCACTTGGTGGTCTATTTCTGCACTCTCAATTCACTTCCATTGATCAGTGTGTCTACCTTTGTCCCAGTACCATGCTGTTTTGACCACTGTGGCTTCATAATAAACTTTAAAATCAGGAAGTATTAGCCCTCCCACTTTGTTCTTCTTTTTTAGATTATTTTTGGCTATTAGAAATCTCTTTTCCTTCCAAATAAATTTGATAACTAGTTTTCCAAGTCTTCAAAGCAGGTTGTTGGAATTTTTACTGGTATTGTGTTGAATCAGTAGATCAATCAGGGTAGAACTGACATACTAACAACATTGAACCTTCCTAACCATGAGCATGGAATGTCTTTCCACCTATTTAGATTTTTGATTTCTTTTAGCAATGTTTTGTAGGTTTCTGTGTATAGGTCTTTTATATCCCTGGTTAAATTTATTCCTAAGTACTTGATTCTTTTAGTTACTATTTTGAATGGATTTTTTCCCTTAACTGTCTCTTCAGTAAGGTCGTTACTTGTGTATAGAAGCATTGCTGATTTTTGCACATTAATCTTGTATCCCACCACTTTGCTGAATTAATTAGCTCAATTAGCTCTGTCATAAATTTCTGAGCATTTTCCAAGTATAGGATCATGTCGTCTGCAAATAACGAAAGTTTTACTGTCACCTTTCTGATTTGCATGCCTTTTATTTCTTTTTCTTTCTGGATTGCTCTGGCTAGAACTTTTAGCACAATGTTGAATAATAGTGGTGACAGTGGGCATCCGTGTCTCGTTTCTGATCTTAGGGGAAATGCTCTCGGTCTCTTACCATTAAGTATGATGCTGGCTGTGCATTTTTTATATATATCCTTTATCATATTGAGGAAGTTTCCTTTTTTCTGAAGTGTTTTTATCAAAAAGAGAATGCTGAATTTTGTCGCATGCTTTTTCAGCGTCAATCGAGATGATCACATGATTTTTTGATCTTTTCCATTTGTTAATGTGTTATGTTGATTGATTTTCTTGTGTTGAACACCCTCGCATGCCTGGTGTAAACCCCACTTGGTCATGATGCATAATTCTTTTAATGTGTCTTTTGATTCGATTTGCAAGCATTTTATTGAGAATTTTTCCATCTATATTCATTAGGGAGATCGGCCTGTAGTTTTCCTTTCTTGTAGCATCTTTATCCGGGTTTGGTATTAAGGTGATGTTAATTTCATAAAATGAATTAGGTAGTGTCCCTTTTTTCTCATTTATTTTGAAAGAGTTTGAGCAGGATTGGTGTTAATTCTTTTTGGAATGTTTGGTAAATTCGCCTTTAAAGCCGTCTGGTCCTGGGCTTTTCTTTGTAGGAAGATTTTGGGTGACTGATTGAATCTCTTTATTGTGATTGATTTGTTGAGATCTCCTATTGCTTCTCGAGTCCGTGTAGGATGTTCATGTGTTTCTGAGAATTTGTCCGTTTAATCTAAAAAAAAATTTCTTCAGGGTCCATGGTAATGATCCCCCATATCTCATTTCTGATTTTTGTTATTTGCATCCTCTCTCTTTTTTTCTTTGTCAGCCCACCCAGGGGGTCCATTGATTTTACTTATTTTTCTCAGAGAACCAACTTTTGGTTTATTGATTCTTTCTATTTTTTCCTCCAATTCATTTACTTCTTCCTTAATCTTTGTCATTTCTCTTTTTTTATTTGCTTTGGGGTTAATTTGTTGTTCTTTCTCTAGTTCCTCCAGGTGAGCAGTTAAATCTTCCATTTTTGCTCTTTCTTCTTCTTTTTTTAGTAAAGGCATTTAGAGCAATAAATTTTCCTCTCACCACTGCCCTTGCCACAACCCATAAGTTTTATTATTAAATAAACTTAATATTTCTGGATTGCTCTAGCTAGAACTTGTAGCACAATGTTGAATAATAGTGGTGACAGTGGGCATCCGTGTCTCGTTCCTGATCTTAGGGGAAATGCTCTCGGTCTCTTACCATTAAGTATGATGCTGGCTGTGGGTTTTTAATATATGTCCTTTATCATATTGAGGAAGTTTTATTTGCATTTGATATGTTATATTTCCATTTTCATTTGTCTCAGGATATTTACCAAATTCTCTTGCAATTTCTTCTTCGACCCACCAATTGTTTAAGAGTGTGATATTGTATCTTCATATATTTGTACAAATTATGGTTCTTTGGTGGTTATTGATTTCTAGTTTTATTCCATTGTGGTCAGAGAAAGGGCTTTGAATAATTTTAATCTTTTAAAATTTATTAATTTTTTTTCCTGTTTTGTGCCCCATGAACATTGCAAAAAAATGTGTATCCTGGTGTTTTGGGGTGTAATGATCTATATATTTCTGTTAGGTCTAATTCATTTATCAAATTGTTTAGGTTCTCTATTTCCTTGTTGATCTTCTGTCTGGTTGCTCTATCTATAAAGGAGAGTGGTGTAATTGAAGTCTCCCGCTATTATTACTCTCTTCAGTTTTGCCAGTGTTTGCCTCATGTGCTTTGGAGCCCATTGACTGGGAGCATTAAAAATTTATGAGTGTTATTTCTTCTTGGAGAATTAATTATTATTATTATTATGTAATGTCTTCTTATGACATCTTTATATTTAGAGCTTATTTTGTCCAATAGTAGTATAGCTACTCCTGCTTTCTTTTAGTTACAGCTTGCATGGAACATCTTTTTCCATCTTTTCACTTTCAATCTAGTTGTATCCTTAGGTCTAAGATGAATCTCTTGTAGGCAGCATGTAGATGGATTATTTTTTAAATCCATTCTGCCAATCTGTATCTTTTAATGGTGAATAAATCTGTTCTTGGCTGGAAGTCTTTCTCTTTTAGAATCTTAAATGTATCATACCACCGCCTTCTCACCTCCATAGTGCCTGCTGTGTAGTCTGAATTCAGTCCTATGTGGATTCCTTTGTATGTGGTGAGTTGCTTTTCTCTTGCTGCTTTCAGGACTTTCCTCTTCTCTTCAGCATTTGAGAGTCTGATTAGTGTGTGTCTTGGAGTCCATCTATTTAGATTTATTCTATTTGGTGTTCATTGGGCTTCTTTGATTTGCATATTTCTGTCTTTATAAGGGTTGGGAAGTGTTCCCCTATTATCTCAAGTAAGCTTCCTAGCCCTTTACTCTTCTCTTCTCCTTCTGGGGCACTGACAATTTTTATATTTGGGTGCTCTGTGTTGTCCATCATTTCTATGAGTTACAATTCCAACTTTTCCATCTTTTTGTGAGCTTGAATTCATTGTTCTAGTTTGTTTATTCTGTCTTTTGCCTCTTCAGATGTGCTGGTGTGTGTCTCTAGTATATTTTAAATGTGGTCTATAATATCTTTCATCTCTGTGAGACACACTATTTTTCTATTCATTCTCTCAAATTCTTCTTTATGCTCTTCTAGTGTCTTCTTCATATTATCCTTTATGTTGTTAGCCAACCCAATGATTTTTTTTGCATGGGTAGGCACTGGGAACTGAACCCGGGTCTCCAGCATGGCAGGTGAGAACTCTGCCACTGAACCACTGTTTCCCACCCCAATGAATTTATTTAGGAGATTTGCATGAAAATATTTTTTTCATTGTGTATTCATCCCCATGATCTTTTAAAAAAAATTTTTTTTTTTTACTTTTAAAAATTTTATTATTATTATTATTTTTACATGGGCAGGCACCAGGAATTGGACCCGGGTCCTCTGGCATGGCAGGCAAGCATTCTTTCCTGCTGAGCCACCATGGCCCGCCCCATGATCTTTTTTAGAACACTTATATTACTCCACAAAAAAAAAATGAAAAAAGAAAAAACTCATACATCCCATACCCCTTACCCGTTCCTCTCATTGACAACTAGTATTTCAATCTACACAATTTATGTTGCCTTTTAAAATCACACAGTCACATTGTAAAAACTATATCATTACATAATCATCTTCAAGAATCATGGCTACTAGAATGCAGCTCAACAATTTCAAGTATTTCCCTCTAGCCACTCCAATACACCATGAACTAAAAAAAGAATATTTATATCATGCATAAAAACAACCTCCAGGATAACCTCTTGACTCTGTTGAAATCTCTCAGCCACTGAAACTTTATTTTGACTCATCTCTCTCTTCCCCCTTTTGGTCAAGAATGCTTTCTTATCAGGTTCCAGCTGATCCCAGGAGTTCTGTCCCATGTTTCCAGGGAAATTTATGCCCTTGGGAGTCATGTCCCATGGTGGGAGGGCAGTGTGTTCACCAGCTGAGTTGGCTTACAGAGAGAGAGAGACCACATATGAGCAACAAAAGAGGTTCTCTGGAGGTGACTCTTATGCATAATTATATGTAGGCTTAGCCTATCCTTTTCAGGAATACGTATCATAAGGTGAACCCAAGATCGAGGTTTCAACCTATTAATTTGGTTGTCCCCACTTCTTGCGAGAATATCAGAATTTCTCCAAATGGGTAAGTTGAATTTTTCCTCCTTCCTCCCCAGTCTCCCAAGAGGACTTTGAAAATTGTTCTTTATTCACTGCCAAAATCACTCTGGGATATATTAGGACATCACACTAAACTGGACGAACCAAAAAGATCTCATAACCTTTTCCAGATTCCATGTACTTATGGTGTTCAATCAAACCGTCCATATAAGTTAAATTAGGTAATGCGCCACCCAAAATATAAATTTTGTACCAAATAAACGTTGCTGTCTTTGGTCTCACAGAGAAGTTGAAGTTTTAAAATGTGGACACCATCATCCTTTACTCTGCATCCTGAATACCTTAGCCCTATCCAGGTCAGTTTCATTCATATCTCTAGTTGGCGTCTGATCCCTCTTTAAACTTTTAAAACAGTTCCTGTATGGGGTAGTACTAACTTTCATAGCTTCAGAGCTCTAACTCTGAGTCTCAGGTGTATATGGACATCTTTTATGAATTTTTCCAAATTCTGTAATCTCCTTCAGTGTCTTACTGTGGTCATTTGGCTGGGTCATATCTGTCTACATCTTCATGTGCTTTGTGATTTTCTATTGGCTCCAAGACATTTGATTATCTTGATAAAGTTATTTTGAAAGTTGACTTGCTTTGCTTGTCTAAGGTTTTGTATTTGCTTGGATTTGCGTTGAAGGTCTCCTTTTGCTCTTGGTCTGTCAGTGGTTCCTCGCCAAGCCAAGGCCCCGGTCTCATACATGAGATGCAACTCTACTTGAAAATCTGCTGAAAGCTAGGCAGATAGGCAGTTTGCAGACTTCACTGTCTGCATCTTCCCAGCAGATGGCACTCTTGGGCCTCCTCTTCCCCTTAGGCCCATCTCTCTCAGACTGCAGCAGCCAGGTGAGCACGACGGAGACCTAGTGCAATTCCAGCCAGGGCTGTTGGTCTGGTATACTCTGGAAGCTGCCAACCCCAGGGCTGGGGGGTGGGCACTGTGCACTGTGGTGGAGAATCTGCTTGTGGGCCCAACGGGTCTGGTGGTCTCCAGGCTTCCACTTGGGGTGACCCTGGGCTGTGGAACTGATGATTTCCACTGTCCCCATCCTCAGCAAACTAGGAAAATCTGGAGGTGCTGCATGGCTCAGCTTGCTTCCATGGCTGCACCTCTCAGCCCTGGTGCATGCCCGAGGGCTCTGTGGGGAAAGGAAGGCAGGAAAGGGACCCAAGGGTCTCTTCCACTGGCCAATTGTCAGACCTGCTCCACTCAGCATTCCCCAGCCCCCTGAAAGAGGAGGGTTCCCAATCTCTGCCATAAAACCAGGTGCTCATAGTGGCCTTCTCAGGGGCTCAGGGCAGGCACCATGTACTTGCTGGAAGGTCTCTGTGCACAGGCAAACCTGGTCTGCTGGCTTACGGGTTCCCGTGGGAGCTCCTGACTGCAGGGTTGAGAGGGAAGATTTCCCAAGCTGGCTGCAGGGGCTGGCCCCTCCTTCAGAACCTGCTCCTGCCTGTGCACCACCGCTTATCCCAGGAAGAGTCACGACCGAGCCCACTCACCCTGTTCTCTCCATCCCAATTTCTCTGCCTGTTCATCCAGGACCTCCCTGTGTGGTGTAGAAGACCCTCTTTGGTCACTCGCACCCTGGAACTGCTGCCCCGGTCATTTTTCTGTCATTTCTCTAATTGTTCCATGGAGGAGGGGTGAACCCAGTTGTCCTATTCTGCCATCTTCTTGGAAGCCCCCATGCATTTCTTTTTTTTTAGCTTCTTTTTTTGTATTTATCTTGCTATAATAAAACTTATAAGTACAGCAGTTTTGAGAGTTCTGAGAATTGTCCTAGAGAATTATAGAAACTGAGGGGTGATGTCTAATAAAGAACTTGTCCCTTGCCCTTTGTCCCAAGTTCCCTGAATTTGTCAGTTAGAAGTAAGGGCAGCCATGGGACTCCAAAACTTCAGGTTACTGTCTGAAGTGAGGACAGTCTTGTGGAGACTGTGCCCCTAACCCCAGAGTCTGTCCTAACTCTGGGTGCTTAGAATTGCATTGGGGTTATTGAAAGGGGTGTATTAGTTTCTTCTTGCTGCTGTAACAAGTACCACAGTTTAGCTGCTTACACCAACACCCATTCACTGCCTCAAGCCCTGGAGGCCAGAAGTCCCAGGACAGCATGGCCCAGCTGGGTCATCAGCTTCATGTCTCATCAGCCTGAATTCAAGGTCTTGTTCCTTCCTGGAGGCTCTGGGAATGAATCCGCTTCCAAGCTCATTCAGGTTGTTGGCCAAATCCCATTCCTTGTGGTGGCAGGATTGAGGTCCCCATTTCTTTGCAAGCGGCCAGTGGGTGCCACTCTCAGCAACCAAGGGCTGCTCACATTTCTTCTCATGTTTTCCCTGTGATCGTCATCCAGCAATAGCCACTGAGTCACTTTCATGGTCCCAATCTCTCGGACTTCTTCTGCCACCCTACTCTGCTTCCAGCTGGAGAAAGTTCTCTGCTTTCCAGGGCTCATGTGCTCTCCTTGGCTCAATGTCTAAACCTTAACTACATCTGCAAAGCCCCTTTGCCATGCGATGTAACCCATCCACAAGAGATTAGGACATGGACATCTTTTGGGGGAAGGATATTCTGCTCATTACAGGGGGTCCTGAGGTATTGGCCCTTCTCCCACAACAGCTGGCTTCCCTGCCAATGAAAGGCCCAGATCTGGCCCAGTGTCACTGCTGCCATATTCTACCGAAAACAGCGCCCACCCAGATCCCAGGGGTAGAGAAATAGACTCCACTTCTTCATGGAGAATCGGTGAGCTCACACTGCAAGAGAGCATATGGGAGGGGCAATTTAGAGCATGAAGTCAGCCGCACTACCCTACCTCATTATCGTCTCCATTTTACAAAGGAGGAAACTGAGACGCAGAGAGTAAAGTACCTTGCCCACCATCCGACAACCTGCAACTGACAGCTGGGCGCTGATCCAGGCGGGCAGCTCCAGACTCTGCACCCTTAACTGTTGTGCAGATACACAGGCATGTGGAGATCTGGCACAGCGGCTGGCAAACGGCGGCGGCGTGATAAAGGTGGTCGCTAGTGATCTTTATTATTTGCAGCAGGATATTCGATTCCAAATCCTCCCGCTTTCTAGCGTGTGACCTAGAACGAGGCACACACAGCCCTTGTCCTTGGGGAACTGACAGTCTCATGGATAAGGCCAAACAATTCAGAACTGGTTGCATCAAGGGACAACAGACCTTTGGAAAGGGCATGGTTAGGGAGCTCTGGGGATGTGGGCCAGGGGTTCTGACCCTCAGGGGAAGAATTAACTTGACATCTACAGGAGGAGAACCAGTTACCTGTGGGGCTGGGCTCCTGACCACAGGTGATTACCAGGCTTCCCCTGATAGGACTTGAGGGGCTTCTGTCCCCCCACAGAAGATTCGGTGCCCAGCTACTGCCGTCTCTGGACAGAGTTGCAGTCAAGGACTTGGGCTCCCCTGGACTGCTCGGCTCTTATGCATGTCTGCATTTGGGGCCCAAGTGCCTCTATTCCCAGGCCTCCTTGGAGGGGGGGCTGGTCTTCAGCCACGGCTCCCCCCAGATTCCTCTGCCGAGATCTCCTTATCAAGTGGTGGTGAGACGAGGTGACAGCTCAAGATACTTTTCTCCACTCTGACTTTTCCACTCCTAGCTTATCCTCCCTCCCCTGCCCTGCCTCGGGTCTCTAAAATGGCAGGACCCTTTAGTTTGGGGTTCTCTCAGCAGAGAGAAGACTCCCCACATATACGCGGATCCATCGGACCCTTCCTGTAGTGTTGTTTTTTGGGGAAAACAGAACAGCGAGGGAGCCGGTGCTGGCTTTCTCTGCTTTAACCTCTTTCTAACACTCTTGCAGTGATTCAAGCCTTGACTGTTCTTTTTGTTTTGACTTGTTTGAATCAACAACTCCCATACCTGGCAGCTCAGCTCTCAGTTCAGCTCAGCTCAGCAGCAGGTAGGAGTTTCTGGGTTTAGCAGAGGAAAGAGCAGGCACGTGTAAGGGTCCAATGCCAAGAGAAAATGGGGCACGTTGGTTCTTGGATCCTTTGTTGGGGGCAGAGCACGGGACGAGGGTGGTCGCCCAGGGTGAGTCTGGAGATGTTGGTAGGATCAGGGCTTGGGGGAGCTTGGACTTCTGAAGAGCCATTGGCAGGAATGGCTTGGTCACCATTTCTCTGCAAAATGGGCAGGATGTTTCCAGCCTAGGAGGTGGCTGGGAGGGTTAGAAGTAAGTAGGCTCTAACACAGGGGCCAGGAAACAACAGGCTCATAAGCCAAATGCAGCCCACATCCTGGTTTTGTAAGAAAAATTTTAATGGAACGCACTTCCCCCAGCTGCTAAAACAAATACCATGAAGTGGGCTGGCTGAAACAATGGGATATATTGGCTATGGTTTTGAGGCTAGAAGTCCAAAATCAAGGCATCACAAGGTGATGCTTTCTCCCTCAAGGCTGTGACATTCCAGAGCTTGGCTTTTCTCTCCCATGGCCACGCACACGGTGACGTCTTCTCCTCTCTCTTCCAGGGTTCATTGGCTTCCAGCTTCTGGCTGCAGCCTGTGGCTTCTCTCCATGACCAATTTCCTGTGCTTATAAGGACTTTGGTCATATTAGATCCAGGCCCACCTCCATTCGTAACATCTACAAATCTACCATTGATAAATGGTTCACACTCACAGGACTGGGGGTGGGACCTGCATGTGGCTTTTGGGGGGACGTGGTTCAACCCCCAACAACTGCCGAGCTCATTTATTTATGAATTTTCTTTGGCTGTTTTAGACCCAGAGCAGCAGAGTTGCATAGCTGTGACAGAGGCTGCCCAGGATGCAGAGCCCAATGTATTTACCATCTGGTCCTTTATGAAACCAATTAGCTGACCTGGGCTGAGGTGTGCTGATGATTACTTTCTGTTATAGTCTCCCTGTCCTGTAATTTCTCCTTCTCAGCTCAGGTCTCCATGGAAGAGACACCCCAGGAAGCTCCCTTCCCTCCCCTCCTCTCCCTTCCCTGCCCTACTTTCCTCTCTCTTCCCTTCCCTTCCTCTTTCTCTTTTCCTTACTTTCATTTTTTCTCTTCTTTTTTTTCCCTGGTAGTTCAAGAGTCCAGAGTCTTATACAGGCTTATCATAATATTAAAATTGAAAATCGATTTTGGCGTTGCCACGAAAAGGTGGCAAAAAGTCCAAGCACCTTTTAACGTGGTGTCAGTCCACAGAAACCGTTATTGACGCTGCCCGCTGGAAGGTGGATGGCCTGGTGTATTAGGTAGCCCGGGTCAGCACCCACCACTCCGACACGTCCTGCCACAAAGTGAATAGCACCCAGCAGAAATCACCTGGGGGAGCACGGCGCAGCGTCGGCCTCACGACCCTCTCCTGCGACCTTCTCAGGCCTCAAGCATCATGGCCTGTGGTGAGAACGGGATGATGTGTGCTTCTTAATGGCTAGTGCAGTTAGTTCTCATACTTCTTATTATCCCTGGCCCGCCTCACTGGTCTGACCTCTGCTTATCTGTCCTAATGGCTCGCGGCTCCCGTGGGGGGAACGGGGCTGAATTGCAGGTACCTCCAGGATGCATCGCAGGTGCTGGGCTGTGGTAACTTCCATGAACTTTTAATGAACAGCTGAGGTCTTTTGAGTCCCAGAGAATTATCACTGAGTACAGCTGCTGCCTGTGAAAATGGTGGCTCCCTCGACCTCACCTCTGACTGCTAATCCGCCTTCCCTGGGGAGACCCCTTCAGATAAGGGACCTCTCCAAGAGTGAGGGGATGCTTGGTTTGCTAGGGCTGCTCTTGATTGTAATCAGAGTTCATAATCTGGGCTTTGCAGCATCCCCATAGGGGATGTGCCCCAAATGAGCCCAAGTTGAAGGCTCACTGCAACTGTAGCAGCGGCACAAAGCCAGCCCATGCTTCCCCCATCCTGGAGTGGGTGCCATATTGGATCCATTGGAGGCTGAAGGCAGGGAAATTGAAGGGAGGAAGGAGGCATTTTCCCATCTAACAGTGTCATCCTCTTGTCCCTTGCCAGGGCTGAGAGACTCCTGGGTGGGCTTTATTTCCTCCCTCCAATCCTGGGGGAGGACTTGGAATAATTGGCGAAGCTCAGTAGACTCTATGACACTCCTGAGATAGTCTTGCCAAGGACTGTCTCTGCTTAATGATTGATGATAATGGCACCAATTGGAACCAAATGCGTATTACCCTGTTGCAAAATTTCGTTTTGTAAGATCTATTTTTCC
The DNA here is from genome assembly GCF_023851605.1 of Tamandua tetradactyla. Lineage (NCBI taxonomy): Eukaryota > Metazoa > Chordata > Mammalia > Pilosa > Myrmecophagidae > Tamandua > Tamandua tetradactyla. The sequence continues at coordinate 48,238,577 of NC_135349.1, read as the reverse complement.
TGCAATCTCTTTGGTAGCACAGAACTTTAGTGTTTTATTGCACTATTAGCTGAATTTTGCAAACTGGCCCTGGCTAGACCCCAACAAACTGGGGCTATCTGGGTTCCTGGGGACACATTCACTCCAGCTTCCTTTTGGCCGATTCTGGAGATGATCAAGTGTCAAGGCTGTGACCTGGGAGAGGGGAACCTGGTTCAAATCCTGGATCTGACATTTCCCAGTGTTTTGGTCTTGGACAGGTGACTTTTTGTCTCTTTGAACCTCATCTTGCTCATCTGTAAAATGGGAGCAATACCGTTACTCATCTTAGAGGGTCATTATTAGGATAAACAAACTAAACCAAGCGAATGAAATTGCTCAGATCAGGACTCAACAAAAGTTGGATTCTGTGCCTTTGTCCACCTGCATTCACTCTTCCTTTTTCTACCCTGCTCTGTGACCTTGGAGGTTGACCTCTATGAACCATATCTAGGAGTTCCTTTGCCCTCTGGCTTTGGGTTGGGTTAGACTAATGGGGAGCACAACAGGAGATACTCTCTTTGTACTCTCCTTTCATGGTTCACTTGGATTGGCTGCATCCCCTGATTGATTCCTTTTTTAATTTTTAAAATTTTTATTAATAAAACAAATCAACATACAATATGAACATTCTTTTTTATCACATTGTTGTGTATTCATCATCATGATCATTTTTTAGAACATTCGCATCAATTCAGAAAAAGAAATAAAAAGAAAACAGAAAAAAAATTCATACATACCATACCCCTTACCCCTCCCTTTCATTGATCCTAGCATTTCAATCTACTAAATTTATTTGAACATTTGGTTCCCCTATTATTTATTTATTTATTATTTTTTAAATTTATTTTTAATCCATATGTTTTACTCACCTGTCCATAAGGTAGATAAAAGAAGCATCAGACACAAGGTTTTCACAATCACACTGTCACATTGCGAAAGCTATAACATTATACCATCATCTTTAAGAAACATGGCTAGTGGAACACAGCTCTACAGTTTCAGGCACTACCCTCCAGCCTCTATGTTACACTTTAACTAAAAAGGTGATATCTATCTAATGCATAAGAATAACCTCCAGGATAACCTCTCAACTCTGTTTGGAATCTCTCAGCCACTGACACTTTATTTTGTCTCATTTCTCTCTTTCCCCTTTCAGTAGAGAAGATTTTCTCAATCCTTTGGTGCTGAGTTTCAGCTCTTTCTAGGATTTCTGTCCCATGTTGCCAGGAAGGTCCACACCCCTGGGAGTCATGTCCCACGTAGCTGGGGGGGAGTTTGCTTGTCATGTTGACTGAGAGAAAGAGGCCACATCTGAGCAACAAAAGAGGTTCTCTGGGGGTGACTCTTAGGCCTAATTTTAAGTAGGTTTAGCCTATCCTTTGCAGGGTTAAGTTTCATATGAACAAGATTGGGGGCTCAGCCTATTATTTTGGTTGTCCCCACTGCTTATGAGAAACTGATTGACTTCTTGATCAATCAGTTGATCTCCTGTCAGACAGCTTTTTCTAGCTTCATAACTTTTTCTGTCTCTAGATTCTGGTAACTTCTTCCTCCTTCTTGCTGTTAAGTGCTACCTTCCCAGAGAAGCTGGCCAGTTTCCCCAGTGGAGGTTGAGTATCACCCCTGTTGAACACTATTCTAGCTCCTTGTAGATTTCCTTTCTATTGCTAATCACAACTTGTGATTTCACAATTTTTTTTTATGATGAATGTCTGAGCATGATGTGAAATTTGTTGACAGACTAATCATTCACTCCTCACTGCCCCCATTGCCAAATATCACATGAACATGGAGCTAACCTGGCTAGCTAAACAGCTTTGTCATTGAGCTATATGTCGGACTGAATGGTGGACCCCAAAGCATGTGTCCACTCCTAAGGGTCTTTACAGATATAAATTAACGATCTTGAGATGAGATCATCCTGGGTTATCCAGATGGGCCCTACATTCGTGATAAGTGTCCTATAAGATACAGAAGAGAAGGCATGTATTAGTCAGGGTTCTCTAGAGAAACAGAACTAATAGGAGATATCTGAAAATGCAAGATTAATAAAAGTGTCGTACACAACCATGGGAATGCAAGAGTCCAAAATCTGTAGGGCAGGCCACAAGCTGGCAGCTCCAATAAATGTCCTCAATGAACTCACTAGGAGAGGCTGGCTGACTGAAGTGGAAAGAGATTCTCTCTTCTAAATTTTCTTTAAAGGCTTTAGGGTGATTAGATTAAGTGCCACTCATTGCAGAAGACATTCCCCTTAGCAGACTGAAGATGCAATCAGCCATGGATGCAACCAGTGTGCTCATGATTTAAACCCATGAAATGTCCTCACAGCAACAGATAGGCCAGGGCTTGCTTGACCAGATAGCTGGACACCATCACCCGGCCAAGATGAAATGTGAATCTAACCATCATAATACGGACAAAGAGAAGTAGACATGTGAAGATAGAGGCAGAGGTTGGAGGGATGCAGCCACAAGCCATGGAACACCTGGAGCCCCCCAGAAGCTGAAAGAGGCAAGGAAGGATGCTTCATGCAGTCTTCGAAGGAAGCATGGTCCTACTGACACCCTTATTTTGGACATCTGGGCTCCAGAACTGTAAGAGAAGAAATTCATATTCTTGTAAGTTACAAGGTTTGTGGGAATTTGTTATGGCAGTCACAGAAAGCTCAACAAGCTGTTTCAGTCTCACAATCCAAGATATTCTCTTTTTCTCTCTCTCTTTCCCTCCTTTTCTTTTCTTTTTTTCTTCTTCTCCCCAACCCTTCCTTTTCTTTTCAATGTTAAAATTCTCCCAGGTCTAGGATTTTCTTTCAACAAATAAAGTTGATCTTTTCTGCCCTCTTGTCCTTGCCACTCTTTCTCCCGTCCTTGGGATTGCTATGTACTTCACATTTCCCCAGCTCTCCTGGTTATCAGCATCTTTCTCTGGAGGACCTTGATTTTTCCAACTGCTAGCTGTTCCCTTCCTCTCAGCCCATTTCCTGAGGCATCCACTGATAACAGATTCAAGCAGGGGTTCTCAATCTGTGGTCCAATGATGTGTAGGATTTTGTGTCTGTCTTTTTCTGGGAAGAGGATACATGGACCCTTTTCCACCCCCTCTCAAACTATAAAAAGGTTAAGAATCTCTGTTTATTATATATATGTACTTCTCTCAGGATCATCTGATTTTTTAAAAATGCAATTTTATTGACATATATTCGTATGTCATAGAAGCATTCAAAGTATAAAATCGGTGGCTCACAGTATCAGCATATTGCTGTGCATTCATCACCACAATCAATTTTGGAACATTTTCCTTACTCCAAAAATAAAAATAAAAAACAGAACAACTGAAATGTCTCATACCTATTATTCCCCTATTTATTTATGTATTTGTTTTTATTTTCTTGCTCATCTGCCCATACACTGGATAAAGGAGTGTCAGTCATAAGGTTTTCATTATCACATGGTCACAGTGTAATAGCCATGTGGTTATAAGCTCATCATCAAGAATCAAAGCTACTCAATTGCAGTTCAACGGTTTCAGGTATTTCCATTTGGCTAGTCTAATATACAAGAAGCTGAAAAGGATTATCTATAATATACATAAGAATAGTCTCCAGGAAGACCTCTTGACTCTATTTGAAATCTCCCTGCACTGACACTTTATTTTATTTCTTTTCTCCCTTTTGGTCAAGAAGTCTTTCTCAATCCCACGATACCAGGGCCAGGCTCATCCTTGGGAGTCATGTCCCATGTAGGGGAGAGGGTAGTGAGTTTATTTGCAGAGTTGACTTAGTGAGAGAGACCACATATGAGCAATAAAAGAGGTTCTCTGGTGGTGACTCTTAGGCATAATTAAAGTGGTCTTAGGTTCTCCTTTTCAGGAATAAATTTCATAAAAGGAAGCCCCAAGATTGAGGGCTTGGCTTATTAAGTTGGTAGCCCCTAATGCTTGCAAGAATATCAGGAATTCCCTAGGTGGGGAAGTTTACTATTTCCATCTTTTCCCTCAGTCTCTCAAGGGGACTTTGAAAATATTTTTATTTCTCTGGGATGTTTCTGAATATTATAATTAACCTGTACAAAATAATAAGATCTCATTCCCTATTCAAGGTTCCATGTAATTATGTTTGAATTAACCGTCGAGACAGGTTAGATTAGCTAGTGTGCTACAGAAAATAAAAAATTTTGTACCAAATAAACATCCTTTCCTTTGGTCTCACTGGATTATCTGAGTTTATGATTCAAAGGAGTAAATCTTTAAGGTTGGAATTATTACAGAGGACTTCACAGATTTTAGGGAAGTGGGCAGCCTGGGGCTTTCTCAAGTGGCCCTATCAGACCATCCTTCTCCAACAGCTGTGCTAATGTAGTTTAATGTTTAGCTATCGATTTTATTACCCTGAAGTGGGAAAACAGAGTCTGAGAGATTCATGCAGGATTGTAAAGAGGCCAGATTTACTATACTCAAACTTTTCCAGAGTGGAGGAGAGAGGAAAACAATAAAAAACTGTGTGCTAAATTAAATGGACCTGACAACAGAAAAAATAAACCTGGCAGCAAAGAGTTTTGGTTGGCTGATGTTGGCTGTAGAATACTTAAGAGGGGAAGAAATGGCTAAAGGAAAGGAAAAAGAAAGTTCCTCCCTCTTTCCTTGGGGTGATCCAATCTCTATTTAGGAAATGGAGAGAAGAATGTACATGGTTTTGTTTCTTAGCAACATAAGGCTGCCCAACATTAAGAGAGGGTCCATCTTTATGGGATGTAATTTTCTCTCCTTTTTCATTTTCTTTCCCCCAACTCCTCCATCCTATCCCTTCTCTGTCTCTGTTCTTTGTCTGTGTTTATTAAGCTCTGAAAACATGCTGTGTACTGCGGTAGGCAATTTTACTAACATTATCTCAGATTTGCAACTCACCAGCTAAGTGGCCTGGTAAGTGACTTAAAGTTGCTGAGACTTAGATTCTTTAGTTCATGGAGTGGTTGTGGGAATTACGTGAAATGATACATCTAAAGACTTTAGTGCAGTGGCTAGAAGTAGCAGTCCATTACTAAATGTTAATTCCTTTCCTTCCTCTTTGAAACAAAATTAACCAGCCTCTAATGCATCTAATTAATAATGTGCATTTCAAAGATACTGACATGTTCAATAAAGAACTGTGGCTCTCTTTATTGTCTAATGGAGGGTACCTGGGCACAAAGGGACTGAATTTGCTTGTATTTAAATGTTAAGGTGGGATCTTGATTCATATTTTAAGGTGTGGAGTAGGCAGGGGTGGTTTTTGAAATGTAAATGTGCATTGTGTTGCCATGACAAAGATGTTGCAAGGAAATAGAAAATCAGAACACCAGGGACAGAGCAGATTTTCAGTCAAAATAACTATTTTCTATGCCTACACTGAGACGGAAGGTCAGAGCGGTACAAGTATACTTTATGGGGACAGCAGGACAAAGCCACATCATCTAGGGTTTAAGATTTTTTCTTCTGAATTTTCTAACGTAACTGAAATTAAGATGCCTTCTGTGTATATTTGGTGTTGTCCTTTTTTTTTTTATCTTTTTAAGTCTGGAAAAGCTGTTATTATATCCATAGTACATCTTCCAGGTGATGGTGTTTTAAAATCAAGGAAATATGGTTTTGCAATCAGAGTTGACACTGCCTTGAATCCATGAACAGTCCTAAATGAGACCTCCTTATCACTGTCCGTACCATGAAGAGGTAGACCAGTTGACTGTGAGTATCCTCCTGGCACTGATACAGCAGAGGCTGTTGGTGCCCTGCCCAACTCCCCCGCGTCTTGCTTTGTGTGCCTATAGCTTCTTATGTTTCTGTTCTGAGAGCTTTCAGGACTGACTGCTTGTACAAGGGGAAAGCAGGAAGTATCAGGAAGTTCATACTCCTGGAAGCAGCCCTCAGCCAAGAAGGGTTGGGAGTTGGCAGGCAATACCCCAGATTCCTGGCCCTGAAGTGGGATAACTCTGAGTTGTGTTCTACACCGTCTCCCAGAGTTCCCCAGTGGGGTTGGTCCAGGTTGCACATGGGGTGTCTTGCATGAAAACTCATCCGTTATTGCCTGTCCTTTCCCTGTCTCGCTTTCCTACTCCCCCTGCTGATGTGTCCTTTGATCCCCTCCCAGATAAACCACTTGCACTAGAATCCTTGTCTTAGGGTCAGGGTCTGCTCCTGGGGAGTCCCAGTCTGAGACACCTGGCCCTCTGTGACCTTATGGGAGCCTCCACTTCGGGGACTGGCATGTGAAGCTCTCTCTAAGTCATCTTGTCAATCTTGAGACAGCTGGGGCAGTGGAGGAAGAACTGACTTTAAAGCTAGGGGCACTGTGCTCAAAACCCAGCATTATCTGTTATTGTTGGTGTGTGTTTGGGCATGACCGTAGCCCTCCCAGCCTCAGTTTCCTCATCTGTAAAATGGGAGGAGTCCTGTCTACCTCATAGAGCTAGAGGGAGACTCAAAAGACAATGTCCCTGTATATGAAAGGACTCTGTAAACTGTAAATTGATGAAGCATGTGCAACCTTGTTCTTGTTATTGGGGGGCAGCATAACTTAGGAAAGAAACACAGACTCTGGGGTCCAACACAACTTGGTTCAGTTCAAGTGTCTTAATCTCTTTGAGACTCAGTTTCCTCATCTGACAAATGGGTGTTAGTGTACCAGCTAAGCTTCTGTGATACAGAGACCCCCAAACACAGCAGTTTTAATTAGATAGAAGTCTATCTTCTCTCTCAGATAAGAGTCTTACAGTGAGTGCTTCAAGGCTGGCATCCCTGCTTTGTGAAATAAAGGGACCCAGATTCCTTCCACTTTTTTCCTCTCTGCCAATTTCAGCATGGCAGAAGTGGACTCACAAGCAATATATCTATGGGACGAGCAACTAGCAATTTCCTCTTAAGGAGGTGACATGGAAGTTTTACAACATGAGCCTTTATTTAGATCCCATTGGTCAGATTTAGTCATGAGGTCATGCCTAGTTGGAAGGGAGGCTGGGAGATATAAGCTCTATCTGGGCAGCCATGTGTCCTACTAAAATTTGGAGGGGCTCTATTTATGTTTTTTATTTTAATTTTTAATATTTTATTGTAAAAACAACATACAGCCATACAAACATTCTTGGCATACAAACATTCCATACGTGGTGTACAGTCAATGGCTCACAATATCATCACAGAGTTGTGTATTCATTATTATGATTATTATTATTTTGAACATTTGCATCACTCCAGAAAAGCAATAAAAAAGAAAAAAAAGAAAAAACTCATGCATACCGTACCCCTTACCTCTCCCTCTCATTGACCATTAGTATTTCAACCTACTCAATTTACTTTAACATTTGTTCCTCCTATTATTTGTTTATTTATTTGCATGGGCAGGCACTGGGAATCAAACCCGGGTCTCCAGAATGGCAGGTGAGAACTCTGCCTGCTGAGCCACCATGGCCTGCTGTATTTGCTTATTTTTATCCAAATTTTCTACTCATCTGTCCATACCCCAGATAAAAGGAGCATCAGACACAAGGTTTTCACAATCACACTGTAAAAGCTATATCATTATACAATCATCTTCAAGAATCCAGGCTACTGGAACACAGCTCTACAGTTTCAGGTACTTCCCTCTAGCCACTCCAAATACACCGTAAACTAAAAAGGAATATCTATATACTGCATAAGAATAACCTCCAGGCTAACCTCTTGACTCTGAAATCTCTCAGCCACTGACACTTGATTTTGTCTCATTTCTCTCTTCCCCCTTTTGGTCGAGAAGGTATTCTCAATCCCTTGATGCTTGGTCCCGTCTCACCCCAGGAAGTTCTGTCCCATGTGCCAGGGAGGTTTATACCCTTGCGAGTCATGTCCCACGTAGGGGGGGAGGGCAGTGAGTTCGCCTGCTGTTTAGGCTTAGAGAGAGGCTACGTCTGAGCAACGAAAGAGGCTCTCTGGAGGTGACTCTTAGGCCTAATTTTAAGTAGGCTTAGCCTATCCTTTGCAGGAATAAGTTTCATAGGGGCCAACCCCAAGATCGAGGGTTCACCTATTGATTTGTTTGTCTCCACTGCTTGCAAGAATATCGGAAGTTCTCCGGATGGGGAAGTTGACTATTTCCCCCTTTTTCCTGGAAGGGGCTCTCTTTCTAAGAGGAATAAGGAGAGAACAGATATCAAGATGCGACTAGCAGTTTCTGCGACAGGATTGCTAACCACCTCATTGCATTGCTGTGAGGCTTAGATAAGATCCCATGTGTCAAATGACGGACCCTTAGTGACTTAAGCACTGCTTTTCTTTATTGTTATAGCAGCAGGCAGGAGGTTGTGGAACCTGACAATAAACCCAGATGGGACCTCTGGTAGTGAGCTGGGATCCTTCTGAAGTCTTCTCTCTGACCCAGAGCCTCTTCATTTCCCAGGTTCCCATCTACCTGGTCTGAGTTCGGCTTACCTGCTCAGTTCCAGAGCTCTCTGTGAGCGTCCGTCTCTGGCTTCCTAAATGAGTGAATCTATATTCAAGCTATTATCGGAAGGGGGCTATTTCAGGAGGCATTTGACGTTGACTGGACCAATTGGAGCTCATGAAATGCCTCCGGGAGGTTCTCTCAGCTTACTTGCTTTAGTGAAATTCTCTCCCAGCAGAGGGAGCATTTGTCTATGGCATGGCTGAGGAGAGAGGACGGAACCCAGAAAGAAGAGGGATACGATGAGTAAGTGACAAGCCTAGGTCACAGCTCTGCATTTGACGTCTACCTTTGCTTTGGGTTTGCTGTGTGACCTTAAGGATAGCCTTGTATGTCCCTCCCTCCTCCACATTTTAGGCTAGCTTTTTTTTTTTTTTGGGTGCATGGTCCGGGAATCGAACTTGGGTCTCCCGCATGCAAGGCAGGCATCCTACCACTGAACCACCCGTGCACCCCTTACACTAGCTTTTTATGATCCTTAGCAGACCTACCAGCAGGTGGCAGTCCACCTCACCTGAGCTGTCCTGGCTCCCGAAACAAATGGACCCAAACCTAGGCAATCCTGCTTTGGTTTGGGCTTGAAGCAGAGGCAAAAGTCCCCCCACCTTATTCCAGTTTCTGTAGTGAGAGGCCTCAGAAAACCGGATCCCCAGGGAAGGGTTTTGAAAGGGAAAGCAACCCCCCTTCGGGCCTCTTTGTACTTTGGGAGAAACTTCAGGTTTTGATTTGGTTTAACTTGAGACACCAGGAGATCTGGGTTGTTATTCATTCTAGGGGTGCTTATTGAGCACCTACTGTGTACCAGACCCTGCTCCTAGGCTTAAGGAGTTCACAGTTAGGGGGTGGTGGAGAAGAGAGCAGGCAGGCAAGTGGAAAATTGCAGAGCAGTCTTAGGAGTGAAGGAGGGCAGACGGAGGATGCTGGGCTGATGATGCCCTAAGACTTTAGTCAAGAGGCAGCAGGTTTTATTGGTGACAACACTTGTCGAGGTTTATTGGGTCTTTTCAAGATACTGCTTGCAAACCCTCTGTGCTAGAGAGTTTGCAAGCAGTAGCTCCTCAGTTTTCCCTTTAGCCTTAGAGGGTAGGTTGTACGCATCACACCAGTTTACAGATGAGAAGGCTCAGGGAGGTTAGGAGCTTGCATTAAGTTCCATGGTCAGTAATGATTGGGAATGGAGCCAGGCTTCTTGCACTGCATAGCCAGCATCCTTGTACTCCGCTGTGCTGCCGATTTTGGCCATTTCTGGGTTTAGTGAGAAGAGTCATACCTGCTCTATGCCTTGTGTTGCTACAGGGGCCAGCAAACCAGGGCTCGCCGATGAAATCTGGCCTATTACTTGTTTTTGTAAATAAAGTTTTATTGGCATGTAGCCCTGCCCACCATTTACGCAATGCCTATGGTGCTTTTGTGCTGTAACAGCAGAGTTGAGTTGTTGCAGCAAAAATGGTATGCTTGTAACACCCTGTCCCGAAATGTTTGCCAAGTCCTGCTTTATTACATGAAGTCATTTAAGTCTCACAATAACTTGATTATCACCCTCATTGTACAGATGGGGAAACTGAGGCACAGAGAAGTGCAGCACCTTGTCTGATGTCACACAGCAAAGGGTTTGAACTCAGATGGTCTGGCTGCAGAGGCTGTGATTCAACTCCTGGGCTCCCTTGTCCTTCCAGCCCCACACCAAGTTCTGCTCTTTGAGTTTACTTTTTCAAATTCTGTATAGTACAGGAGGCAAGAAAGAAGTTATGCATTAGGGCTGGTGTATGCGAGCAGATGTCAAAATATTTTATCTGGTGCCAGAAATGTGTATTGGGAAGGAAAATCAGTAAGGACCAGAACTTTCAATATTATTCTGTGTGGTGACCATGTATTGGGAGCTTTGGCAGATTGCCAAGAATGGTCCAGCCCCTGGAGGCTGTCAGGAAAGACTGGGAAGTCGGGGAACCTGGGGCGACTGCAGTGATTAAATGAGATAATATACAAAGAGTCCGGAACTGCATTTGGCACCTGCAAGTCCCACAGAAGCATTTGTATTTTGGGTCCTTGAGAGCCATTACCTGGGAATGTTCTCTCTATCTTTTTAAACAGCAGATATTTTATTCTATTATTGTATTTTACAATTTTGTGGGTCAGGGATCCAGGCAGAGCATCGCTGCACAATTCTCCTTCCACGTGAAGCTGATGGATGTTTGCTGTTGGTGGTAGGATGGGGGAACATGCTGGTGTCAGAGGAATATTTTTAATTCATTGCAGAATCTGATATAGCAGGTTCTCTCAGCTCCAGGCTTGGCATGGGCCGTTCTCTGGATTCTCTGACCTGCAAGCCAGGTCTGGCCTACCGTCCTTGGTTGCCCAAGATCAAACCCAGTGTCAGGGTCTCCAGGGCTGCTGCCTTGCCCCTCTGCCCAGTAGGCTGTCTATGCATGTTCTCTCCATCTTAAAGCCCAACGATTCCCTGTAACTGAGGTGTTCCTTGACCTGTCTGCCTTTCCTTCTGGGTTGTCAGCTCTTACAGGACACAGACTGGGGCTCGTATAGCTCCAAGCAGCAGCAGATGGAAGTCAGAGCAATTCCAGGCTTGAGTCGGATGCAGTGTGCTTTGCTGGCTCTGAGATGGGCCGGGAGCACGCTCAAGGGCCACAGTGAGGTCTCTAGGACCTGAGGGTGGCCCCTGGCTGACGGCCAATAAGGAAACAGGGACCTCAGTCCTGCATCCACAAGGAACCGGATTCTGCCAACAGCATGGATGGGCTTGGAAGCCGATCCTTTCCTGGAGCATCAGAAAGAAGCCCAGCCCTGCTGAGACCTTCATTTCAGCCAGGCAGACCCTGAGCAGAGATTCCAGCCACGCCATCCACGTGCTTTCCCTCTGCCTAGAATTCCCTGACATTTCTCGCCCAGATGGATGCCTGCTGACTTTTATCCATTGGTCCAGACTTGACCGTGCATCATCAGCTCCAGAGTCTTGCCCTTTCCCCTCTTCCAAGCGGGGCCCAGCACGCTTGCTCTGTGAGCTGTGTGTTCTTCTAGAAGGCTCCTCGTCTACTGGAAGGGAAGTGGTCCTTGGCCTTGTCTGCCTTTCCCTGCAGCTGTGAGCTCCCAGAGGTGGGGCTGTGCTTTATCAATTTCATTTTCCACTGGTGATCCCAGGACCTGGAAATGTAAGAGGCTCAGAAAATACTTTCTGATTGGAGAAATTATAGTCACTAACATACGCTGAGTACTAAATAGGTGCCTGGTATTTCACAATATTTATTCTGCCCATAATGGGAAGCAGGAGCTGGTGTGACTATTGAGCATGTGAAATGGGACGAGTTTGAATTGAGATGTGCTGGAAGGGTGGTGTGCACTCTCAACTTCAAGGACTTGGTACAAAAACCCGAATGTGAAATATCACATGAATAATTTGATTCCATGTGGAAATGATAATATTTTGGTTGGATTGAGTTCAATAAAATTTTGTTATTAAATTTAATTTAATCGGTTTTTACTTTTAAAGATGCCACTACTTGAAAACTTCAAATTAATTCAAATACAATGTGGCTTGCATCGTATTTCCATTGGATGTTGCTGCGTCAGTGATTTTATATGCACGACGGACCTGTGAGGTTGCTACCAATCTACCCCCATTTTACAGATGAGAAAACCCAGGCACAGGGATTTGAGGTAATTTGTTCGAGATAACACAGCTAATTAGTGACAGATCTGGGATGAGAACCCAGCTTCTCAGTCCAAAGAGCTTTTTGGACCATATGGCTTTTTTAAAACAGACTTGTACTCCCACCTCTGGTCCAGTTGCATTGCTCCCTGTTGTGTAGGAGTTGCTGGGCCTTTGCTTATACAACTTCTTTCTGGAATTCCCAGCCAAATGCCTCCTCTTCCATGAAGTCCTCCCTGTTGCCTCTTCCCGATGCACTTTCTTTCTCTGTCTTAGGAAGGTGCACTGGGGGCTTCGTTCTCCACTGTCTTCCACCCTTCGCTTCCCTTCCCAGCTCCTACCATTAGCCAGGCCCACCCACATGTATGTTTTCACTCAATTAATCATACTTCAGAGTCTTAATTATTGAAGATTATTCAGGATTAGATTTGGCTGTGTATAACAGAGGTTCTTGTAACAGCGGCTTAAACAAAATGGAGACGTTTATTTTTCGTTTGCATCGATGTCTGAAGGCAACTGGGACTGGCTCCGGCCTGCTAAGTCACAGGGACGCCTGTTCCTTCTTCTGTGCTGAGCCATGCTGTGGGGCCCCTGTCCCTCATGTCGCTGGGAGCTTTGGCCGGACCCCGCAGGAAGCAGGAAAGGGCGAGAAGAAGTGCAGTGGGCATGGGTCAGCATTTTTTTTTAAGGTTTTAAAAAAAAATTAGGCATTCAATTTTGATTTTGACTTAACTGTGGATGCTCATGAGGTTGTAGGAAATAACACTGTGAGATCCCTTGTACCTTTACCCTATTTCCCCCAATGGTGACATCTTGCAAAACTGGAAGACAAAATCACAATCAGATGTAGACACAGAGGCGGCTCAGACAGTTCCACTAACAGAAGCCTCCATGTTGCCCTTTTATAGACCCTCCCCCACTTTACACCCCCCAATATTCTTTGGAAACCACAAATCTGTTCTCTGCTTCTACCATTTTATCATTTCAAGAATATCATGTGAATGTCCTCATGTATTATGCAGCATTCTGAGGCGGCCCTTTGTGGCTCAGCACAGTTCTGTGGGGATTTAGCCAAGTTGCCTTGGACATAGTATGTGGTCCAGCCCTGGCCTCCATCCACCAGGTGCCAGCAGCACCCCCTCTGCCCCCCCCCAGCCCCCCCCATGGCTGTGACCATCAAAAAGTGTCTCCAGGCATTACCAAATGTCCCCTGGGGAGGAGGTCACAGTCACCCCATTTGGGAACCACTAGTTTAACTCGAACTTCGAAAAGGACTCTACGTGGTTGAACCCCTGCTTTCTGTGCTATCTGCACGCTTCTCACGAGTGGTCTGACGTTCAGTGATTTCTCTCTTGCAGAGTGGTTTGGAATCCGCCTTGTGCTCTGGTGTAGAGCCCCAGAACATGTGTCTGTGGCCAGACTGCTTGGGTTCAAACTCAGTTCTGCCCTTTACGAGCTTTGTAACCCTGGCACGCTTACCTCCCAGGGATGGGCCTCAGTCTCCTCATCTGTAAAATGGGGTGGAGACCAATTCTAGTGCCTATGGATGCGACTGTTGTGAGATGGAAATGAGTAAACGAGTAAAGTGCTTTTAAGTGTGACTGGTGCCCAGCAATTGCTCAACAAATATATACCAGCCATTCTTCCTCTTGTTTTACTGCTATCACTTCCCGGCACCAAATGCTGTTGAAAATCCCCACGTTTGGAAAAGTTTTTTTAGGTTTGTTTGCGTTTTTTTCCCCCATAGGCAAACCCCTCACCCAGCACCACTGAAGGGACCTTAAAGAAACAAACCACAGTTCAATTCTGAAATGTCCTTCCCAGAAGAATGAAAGCCTCGGAGAAGAGAAAAGGGACGCCTCCTTTGAAACAGGGCTATTACCTACAAGCTTTAAAGTGATCAAATTATGAATCATCAAAGGAAAATGGATGGGCGGTGGAGGGAAGGCGTCTGCCGGCTTCCCCTTTCAGATGACCCTGCTTTTTAATTCACATATGGTTGTTCTGTAGGCACTCAGGCTCTGGGGAAATGATAGCTGCACCTTTATATGCTGAGTTGGAACAAACCGCAAGTGGGACAAGAGAGCTAATGGTTGGAAATCACTTTGCATAGAGTCTGGCGCCTAGTAGGTGCTTGGTGAATGCGAGCCATTGCAGAGCATGCTGCGCAGCGTGAAAGCAGGCCCTGCTTGGGGGAATTGTGTCTGTACCTGTAACAGGTGGAATGATGGCCCACCAAAAGACGCGTCTGCCTGGAAGCAGTGGCTGTGTCCTAATTTGGAAAAAGCGTCTTTGCTGATGTAATTAAGTTAAGTATGTTGAGATTATCCTGGTTTACCTGGATCAGCCCTAAATCCAAGGACAAGGATGTGCTGGTTGGGCTCAGGTGGCAACTTGGCCAGGTGATGGCACCCAGTTGCCTGGTCAGGCAAGCACTGGCCTGACCGTCACTGCAAGGATATTTCATGGCTGGTTGAGAGACCAGAAAGCTGGTGTATTAAATCATCAGTCAGCTGATTGCTTCTGTGGACGATTATATCTATGATTAACTAAGTGTGTATCTTCCACAAATGCGAGAGTCCAATCATTTGGATTTGATCCAATCATTTGAAGAATTTTAAGGGAGAAGAGAGAATTTTCGCTTCTTCTTCAGCCAGTGGAGCTCGTCTTCATCGGAGCTGCCCGCTTCACAGCCTGCCCTGTGGTTTTTGGACTGCTGCATCCCCATGGCAGCACGAGACACCTTTATAAATCTCATACTTACAGATCTCTCCTGTTTGGCTCTGTTTCTCTAGAGAACGCTGACCAGTACAAAGGGGCTTCTGAAGAAGAGGAAGGGACATAGAGAAGGCCGGTGACACTGAGGCGGAGACTGGAGTGATGCAGCCACAAGCTGACAAGGGTCAGGAGCTGCCGGCAGCCACAGGCGCCAGGAGAGAAGCGTGGGATGGATTCTCCTTCTGAGGCTCCAGAAGGAACCAACCCTGTCAAACCCTTGGTCTCCGGAACTGTGAGGCAATAAATGACTGTCGCTTCGAGCCCCCCAGTTGGTGGCAATTTGTTAAAGCGGCCCTAGAAATGAGCACGATATTCCATTTGGATGGAGTCTTTTTTCCTTTCGAAGAAAACTACTTCCCAGTTTCCCTGGGGCATTTTGCCCACGGTGTCATTAAAGTTGGAGTTTGGAGTGGAGGGATTTGCGACATGAGCTGAAAGTTCAGCTCAGCCACTCACTGGCTGTGAGAAAGTCATGACGTCACTTGGAGTCTCAGTTTCCTCATTTGTGGAATGGAAATAATCACGTAATAACTGCTCCTTTACAGAATTGGTGTGAAGATTAACTGAGCTGGTCAGGGGATGTTCTGGTCATCTTTGGCTGTGTAACAAGCCATCCCAAAGGTGGTGACATGAAACCACAATCATTTTTATGGTCCTCATGATTCCTTGGGTCAGGAATTCCAAAAGGGCTCAGCAAGGACAGCTTATCTCTGGTCCACAATGTCTAGCCTCAGTTGGGAAAACTTGAAGATGGGATAACTGAAGCTGGGGACTGGAATTGTCTGAAATCTGGCTTGCTCACATGTCTGGTGGCTGCAGCTTGCTCTCAGATGGACTCCAGATGGGGCCAATGTTTAGAGCAGCCCTGGTTTAGTTTGCTAAGCTGCTGAAAGTAGATACCATAAAATGGGTTGGCTTTTAACTGTTGGAATTTATTAGCTTACAAGCTTACAGTTTCAGGGCTGAGAAAAATGTCCAAATCAAAGCATCATCTCCCCAAAGATTGGCTGCAGGCAATCCTGGACTCCTCTGTCATATGGTAAGGCACACAGCGTCTGCTGATCTCTCCCTTCTCTTCTGGTCTCATTGCTTTCAGCTTTTGCTTGCAGGACTTTCTCTGCTTTTGACTGAATTTCATTCTCTTAGAAAGGGCTCCAGTAAGAGCATAAAGACTTCCCCTGAAGGAGGTGGGTCACATCTTAAGGTCTTATTCACCAAAAGGTCCTCCTTACCGTGAAACCACACCCACAGGTGTGGATTAGCTTTAAGAAAGGCTTTTCTGGGCTCCATACAGCTTCAAACCATCACAACCCCATGTGCCCTCCTTATGTGCCTGCTTGGGCTTCCTCGCAGCATGATGGCTCGGGTCCAGGAGTCAGCATCTTAAGAAACAAGGTTGCCGGATCCCTTTTTCTGACCCAGCCTCAGAAGTCACACAGTGACACTTTTGCTGTGATCACAAGCTCATCCCAGTCATAGGGTAGATTATGTTTAACTTTAAAAGAAACTGAGAGGCATATACACATCAATCACTCTCTCTTAAAGGATGAAGAACTTGAAGCACAGAGAGGTTAAGTGAGATGCCCAAGGTCACAGAGCTGTCGAGTCAGTCTGGCTGCAAAGTTCATGCTTGCAACCATTTCACAATGCCAGCCTCACTCCATGGGTAAGTTGCCCTGACTTCCCACAATTTTCTTGCTTATGCTTTCCTGTGGATGAACGAGGACTTCTCCCTTCCTTTGCCTAAGCCAGACCTTCACACCCATTCCTACCCCTTGCTTGTCTCTTCCCATTTTCTAAATCCCTTCTTCTTTGGTTGGGAAGTTCAACTCACATAGGAAGGTATAGGTGGCCTTGTGTCTGAATTACTCAATTAAGCTCACAAATAATTTGACCTCTGTTTGTCAAACTCCTTCATCTCAATCAACTCTGTTCTCTGGAAGAAAGGAGACAGAGCTCCTATCTCAATCTCAATAGTGGCCACATTTTATGGGGCTTTTAAAGCCATGCCAAGGAGTGTGGGCAATGGCGGCGGGTGGGGGGTGGTCATTGATAATTAGATTTAGTTTTAGAGGAACTATTCTGGCTGCAGGGCAAGCAAGAGTTTGGGCACTGGGCTGGGAGTTAAGACTATGAATATGGAGACCCTACGAAAGCTCTCACCTGACCTATATGAAAGATGGCGGTGGATTAAGCTTGCAGGTTGGCAGCTGGGTTGAGGAAAAGGGATGGATTCCAGAAAAATCTAGAACATTTTTCTGGACAGGAATTGGCTTGATTGGATGTGGAAAGTGGTGGGGGCTTTTAGAATGACTCCTAAACTCTTGGTTTGAATGACCAGGAGGTGGGAGTCTCCATTTACCTCAAAAGGAAACAAAGAGATGAAACTGGTTTGGGGAGGGAAGGGTGGGAGGTACTTTAGGCTCAGTCTCTCATCTAAAAATTGGTGAAGTGAAGCAGATGAACTAGGAGAATTTTATCTATAGAGGATGAGATAGTAAATATTTTAGGCTTTGTGGGTGCTTTGGTATCTGCAGCAACTACTCACCTCTACCTTTATGGTAAAAGCACCGCAGACAATATGTAAACAAATGGGTGAAGCTGCATTCCAATAGGAATGTATTTTCATAAACAGGCAGCAGTGGAAACAAACCAGATATTAATCAACAGATGAATGGATAAAGAAAATGTGGTCTATCCATACAATGGAATATCATGCAGCCCTGAAAAGGAAGAAAGTTGATTCATGCTACAACATGGCTGAACTTTGAAAACATGCTCAGTGAAAGAAGCCAGACACAATAGGGCACATATGTATGATTCCATTTATATGAAATGTACAGAATAGAGAAATCCATAACGACAGAAAGTGGACTGGTGCTTGCTAAGGGCTGTGGGGAGGTGAGGAAGGGGAGTGACTGCTGGTGGGTAAGGGGACTCCTTTAGGGCTAATGAAAAGGTTTTGGAGCTAGATACAGGTGGTGGTTGCACAACATTACGAATATACTAAATGCCAGTGAATTGTTCTCTTTAATTTTATTTTATATGATTTGGCTTATTGGGCTGCAGTTTCCTGACTCCCGAGCTAGGTTATCAAGCAGATCGGAGATCTTCTGGTTTAAGGGTGGAACGGGGAGAAAGAAAGCGGACTCGGTAAGACATTTTGCTTTTTTTTTTTTTTTTTTTTAACATGGGCAAGCACTGGGAATCGAACCCAGGTCCTCTGGCATCGCAGGCAAGCATTCCTGCCTGCTGAGCCACAGTGGCCTGCCCTCGGTAAGACATTTTGAATTCTCTCTTCCCTGTGGCAGCCCTGAGGACTCTTACTTAGAGGGACTTGTTCCATTGTTTGAGGTTGAGGAAGCAAGTGCTCGTGCGACACGAACCTTACCTGACGACACTGAGGACCTGAGCTCTGTCCTCGGAACTCAGGGAAGCCCAGACATGCAGGGCTGGTGAAATGCTCCTGCATTAGAGCTCTCTCTTCTCCGTGACAGAGCTCAGGTTTCCATCCTGCCCCTTTACACGTGGGTGTCCTCGCAAAGAAGCAGTGCCAAAGGGAGCGAGAACAAGCCAAACGGTCCAAATCTGACCCTGATGTCATCACCGCTGGGAAGATCAGCTTTCGATAACAGTAAGCATGCAAGAAAAATCAAGCTAGAAAGAGTTAGAGATTAGCCATGCCCTCTAGTATCAATGTTTCTGAGATGGCAGGGGCCCCGAACTTGTCTATGCCTGGAATCCTCACATATTTTGGACCAGTTGAGACAGCGGAGAGAGGAAAGAGAGAGAGAAAACGCATACAAACCCACCGAAGAATTCTAATGCGGCGCTGTCCAATAGTATCATAATATTAAACACAAATGCAATCTGCATTGGTAATTTTAAGTTTTCTGGTAGCTACCTTAAAGCTATATTTAAAAGTTTAAAAGGAACAGATGGAAATGATTTTATATTTTATTGAGCACAGTATATCCCAAACTGTGTCATTTCAACATGCAATCAACATAAAAATTAACGAGATAGTCTATATCGTTTTTTCGGACATTGTGTCTATCTCACCCTCATGGCATATCTCAATTCGGATTAGCCCCGTCTTAAGTGCTCAGTAGCTTCTTGGACATTTCAGAGCCCGCTCTCATCTGAATCCCACCCAGAGCACACCCGTTCGGTGCTCAGAGTCTCTGCGAATGCATCTGGTGATCCCTTCTGCCACAAGAGGAGCACTCAGGTTTTGGAACCCCCTGGCACTCCCTTCTGGAGAGTCGAGATGGTTTCCTGCTAAGCCCCAGGCACTGGACTTCATCCGCCTTCTGAGCTTCACAGAACAATTCTGCTTCCCTTTTCCGTGACAGCCCTTCAGGGATGTCAGGCTGGGTCCATTCTCCTCACCCCGCTAGGATAGCGCCTCAGCCCTGCAAGCACTTCTCCAGCACCCGCTGTGCCAGGCTCGCTGCCCAGAAGAAGTCTTTCTAAGACAGAGGCGAGTGGGGGAATTTCCTGCCCTCAGGCCTGAGGTTCATCCATGGTCCTTAGGTGTTTCCCAAACACCAGGGTGTACCGTGTAACATGTGGTTTGGTCTTTGAACCGAACATTAAAACGAATGAATGAATGAATGAAGCAAAAAGACCCCATAACACAGAAAAACTAAATCCATTTATTCTAGTTCATTAGCTGCCAGGATGCAATATACCAGAAATGGAATGGCTTTTAAAAAGGGGAATTTAATGAATTGCTGGTTTACAGTTCTAAGGCCGAGAAAATGTCCCAGTTGAAGCAAGTCTATAGAAATGTCCAATCTAAGGCATCCAGGGAAAGAGACCTTGGTTCAAGAAGGCTAATGAAGTTCAGGGTCTCACTCTTTCTCTCTCAAGTGAGAAGACACATTGGTGAACATGGTCAGGGTGCCTCTCTCATCTGGAAGGGCACATGGCGAATGTGGTGTCATCTGCTAGCTTCTTCTCCTGGCTTCCTGTTTCATGAAGCTCCCCGGGAGGTGTTTTCCTTCTTCATCTCCAAAGGTCACTGGCTAGTGGACTCTGCTTCTCATGGCTATGTCGTTCTGCTCTGCTCTCTCTGAATCTCTCATTCTCCAAAATGTTTCCTCTTTTATAGGACTCCAATAAACCAATCAAGACCCACCCAAATGGGTGGAGACATGTCTTCACCTAATCCAGTTTAACAACCACTCTTGATTAGATCACACCTGCAGGGAGATGATCTGATTACAATTTCAAACATACAGTATTGAATAGGGATTATTCTGCCTTTACGGAATGGGATTTAGATTAAAACAAGGCTTTTCTAGGGTCCACACATCCTTTCAAACCAGCACACCATTGTTGCCCAGAGTATGTACCATTCCAGTTGGCCACCGAACCTGACATTAAACAACTTCGATTCTGTAGTGGAAGATGAATTCCCTTTCAATTTCCTCTTCTGTTCCTTCAGGTTATTTGAACCTAAATAACGTCGCTGTCATCTATCTTTAACTCTTGCTGACCTGAACAAGACAGGTCCAGGCTCAGAAACTTCCCCTGAACCCAGCACCTGGGGTTTCATTGCATTGATTTTTATAGCTGATTATGGAAAATAATGCCAGTTTTTCATGAATAGTGATAAAAGGTTTTACTGAGAATCTGATTTATTTAGATAAGGAAAGCCATTGGACTTAAATAAAACTATCAAGTAAGTAACTCCAGATAGGGCTAAAACAGTGAAGGTGATATGAACTGCTTGCTGTGGAGAGATGTTGACCTAATTTTAGGTGTGTGTGTTTGTGCGCTTGAAACACGCAGCTTCTAAGTTTACTCTTCAAACTGTAAAGGAAATCCCTGTATGCCAGTGTTTATGAACCGCGGTAAATCATTTTGAACAGCAAACAGCAGTGCCAAATGAAGATCCCTCAACAATTAAAGGGCAAAGCTGTCAGCTTTTATGAAATATCCACTGAAATTAACAAAGCAGCAGAAAAGGTTATGTTAGAAATGGAGGGAACCTGTAACAACAGCCCAAACCTAAGTGGGTTTTTTTTTCTTCTTGGATAAGGCAGTAGCCAGCCAGATGACCTGAATGGAGTTTGAACTAAGCAACTAGAACTAGCCTTGTAGCAGCGTCCACATTTCACAAGAGGAATGTGTAGAAAAGAGATAGGTGCCTTGAACCCACTCTTAACTTAAGAAACAGAATTAAATCAGCAGTGCATATGATGCTTACTGAAATCTCATAATCACAGAGGAAGGGTGGAGGGGCTTCTTACATTACAGAGAAATCCAAATTTTAAAGCCTTTTTGGAGAAATGTGCTCCTTTCAAAAAGGTGGGGTCATTCTATGAGAAAACAAGCCTGGGCTCTGAAAAGATGTTAACAACATGAAAGCTAAAACAAGGCCATAAGACTGTTCTAGATTAAAAGGGACAAAAAAAGACCTGGTGTCTAAGTGGACCCCTTGATTGGTTTCTGGATGAAAAAAAAATGTAGCTGAGAAGGACTTTACTGGGACCATTGGGAAAATTTTAATAAGGAATGCATATAAGGTAGTATTATTGCATAATTGTTAAATTTCTTGGGTGTGGCAATGATATTACTATTACACTGTGGATTGCTTTGGAGAATGTATTTGTTATTGGAAAATATGTGCTGAAGTATTTAGGGATGAAACATCACGATGCTACAAGTTACATCCAAATGGTTCAGTAAGAAAAAAAAATAGAGATAAAGCGAATGTGGCAAAATGTTAACAACTGGCAAATCTAGTTGAATCCAGGTGTTCGTTATCCTATCATTTTAACTTTTCCATAGGATGAAAAAATTTCCGAGTAAAAAATTGGGGCAAATTCTCAGTGCTCCAGACAATCACTTCCAATCAACTGGAGAGAAAAACTGGACACCCTGGGCTGTGCTTTCTTTACAGTTTTCAAGCAAAACAAATATAAATCTGGGTTGCTCTAAATGGGTATCAGTGTTGTCCTGGGTCTGATGATGTCCCAGCTCCACCAACGTAATAAAGCAGGACTTCATCTCACCTCCAATCCCCTCTTCCACACTCACGGGAGGCTCTGACCGGCCAGACCTTCTGGCTGGAGCTCCCCACCCTGGGACAACAACACAGCCTCTCTATGCTTCTGTGTCGCACCTGGAGATGGTGGCACTAGCAGGCTAGTCTTCACAGGGAGGCTGGCAGGACTGAATCAGTCCATGTGTGCACATTGCCCAGAATAGCGCTCGGCAAGCAGAAGGTACTAGGTAGGTATTTGTTATTCTTATAACCTTCGGGGCGGGGAAGCAAGGAAGCAAGGGCCTCCGGTCCTGACCCCCGTCAGTCTCTTTTATGTCTAGCCTCTGTTTCTCCAACTTTGTGTTTGGCCATCCTGACAGGTCATGGCGCAGGACTGGTCATTTTCCTTCCCCATCGCTGTGATTAAGCACGGGAAGCAAGCACAGATGTGCTCAGGGCTTCAAAACCATCACATGGCTTGAATCTGCAGAAGGGCCTGGAGCCGGCGTGTGCAGCTTGTGGTAGCAATAAAAGGCTCCCTTTTGCTTGTTTTTCTGTGGTTAAACCTGGCAGCCGAATGGGCAGGAGGCGCTCTGGCAGATGGAGTGGAGGTGGTGCCAACAGAGAGAAATACCTGGAGAAATGCTGTATGGGAGAGAATCAGAGTCCCTTTAACCAAAGAAAATATCTTAGAATGACAAGATCTCGGAACTGGAGGAGAGCTAAAGAGATGTGTGGCCCTTTGGGGAAGGCCTCAGGTTGGCTTGGAACATGTAATAAGCCCCTGATATTGGCTAGCCCACTCAGAGGAGCTTATAAATCACAGGACCCTTTCTCAGTATCCAAGGCTGCACCACCTCTGTAGCATTCATATGGGTCAGGGGAGCTAAGATATTTCACTTTCCTGGTGAGATATCACATGCAAAAATGTTGCTTGCCTTTTGATTAAGAGCATAAGGAAAAGTCCATGCCCTTTTCACATGCTGTGCCGGTTTGAAAGGATGTATGCACCCTAGAAAAGCCATGTTTCAATCCTAATCAATCTTGTGAGAGCAACGGTTTCTTCTAATCCCTATTCAGCACTATAGGTTGGAAATGTGGTTAGGTCATCTCCGCAGAGATGTGACTCAATCAACTGTGGGTATTAAACTTGATTAGATGGAGATGTGTCTCCACCCATTCTATGTGGGCCTTGATTAGTTTACTGGAATCCTATAACAGGAGATATTTTGGAGAGAGCCCCTTTTGAGAATGAGGAGAGAGCCGCAGAACCACGAGTCCGCGAGTCCACCTGCCCGGGACCTTTGGAGATGAAGAAGGAAAACACCCCTAGGAGAGCTTCATGAAACAGGAGGCCTGGAGAGAAAGCTAGAAGATGTCACCATGTTCACCACATGCCTTTCCAGTTGAGAGGGAAACCCTGAACTTCATCGGCCTTTCTTCAGTGCAGGTAACCTCTTGTTGGTGCCTTAATTTGGACATTTTTAAAGACTTGCTTTAATTGGGACATTTTCATGGCCTTAGAATTGTAAACTTGCAACTTATTAAATTCCCCTTTTTAAAAGTCATTATATCTGGCAGCTAGCAAACTAGAATACATACCTTTTTTAAATGCCAGGAGGTGAGTGTGAAGATGGCAGGATTTGGATCTGTTTCCTTTGGCTGTGTTTTTTTTTTTAATTTCATGAGAAGAAGTTTCCAGAGCATTTTTTTTTTTTAACATGGGCAGGCACCGGGAATCGAACCCGGGTCCTTGGGCATGGCAAACAAGCACTCTTACCTGCTGAGCCACCATGGCCCGCCCCAGAGCAATCTTTTAATTTTGCTGGCATTCTTGATTATTATACCTTGGCAAAGGGGCCGTCTGCAACTTTGTCTTCCATCTCCTCTTCTTACTCCTCCATGAGGCCCCTCTGCTGTGCTTGACCGGGTTTGGCAAGGTTTTCAGTGGCCCACAGGTTGCTCAATCCAATGGTTGACATTGCTATTATTTTTCTTTGTGTCTTAACAGCATTCCACACAGTGAAACACTCTCTCCTTAAAACACTTCCTTCTCCTGGCCTTTGTGTCTGCTCATTCTTTTGGTTTTCCTTCATTCACTGATGGCTGCTTCACAGTTTCTTTTTCTCATGTCTCCTCTGCTTTCTTGCTCTCCTCTGCTCAGACCTGATATCAGCCATTTCCGTATTGCTCCCTGGTGTCTCTTGGTGGGAAATAGTTTTGGAGATTGGAGACCACAATTGGTTTCAAGCAAGCTCATTGCTTCTGAGATGGACATTGGTTCTAGTTCTTTTTACAAGCTAGAGCCAGTGACTTTTTTCCCCCAAAGACGAAGTACACCTTGAATGTATACTAATACTTCCATTTCAAATCCGAACGATTAGGCTCTTATTTGACCTCTTCAGACTTACACCAGTGTCTTCTCTTTTCCACATCCAAATGCGTGATTTCCAAAGGAACCAGCATAATTACTCATTTACTTCATCCTGTAACCCTCACAGGATGGTCTCAAAGTGACAATAGTGATGCTACTGTAATGATATGATTAATGAAAACAGTTCAAAACTTTTTTTTGCAGTATTTTTTGTCCCTAGCATACATCTTACTAGGGATGTATAATCATATACTATGTTTTAAAGTCACTTGAAATACTTTCTTTCCATGTGGTTATGCCAACAACTCAAAATACATTTAGGCTCATTTGTTCCATTTAGCCTTAATTTTTAGGAACTTTTGAAAATTTAATTTTATTTCATAGCAACATAAATCATTTACAAGATTTCAAAGCCAAGTATACACAATGTATTACCTGAAGTCTAGTTTTTCCCTTTCCCTTCTCCAGCTGTTTTATCCCTGCCCCGTAGGAAACCTTGAAAATTCTTTTGAGTTATTTTTCAATTAAAAAAACATAGTCATACCCCACCTCTTTCTTCAGTAAATGGCAATATAATCTGCACATTTTCACCTGCCTTGCTTTTATTCATTTAATAATATAACCTGGAGCTCACCCCGTAGCAGTGTATTATATTTTACATTCATTTTGACAGCCGTGCAATGGATGGCACTGTGTCAATGTACAATAACGAATTCAATGAGGTCCCCATAGAAGTTCCCTACTTAGGCAATTCCCAGTCTTTTGGCATTACAAAGGATGCTGCAATGAATAGCCTCGTGCATACTTCTTTTTGTCTTTTTTGCTTTTGTGTTTTTGGGATAGATGTTTTATGAGTGGAAATTGGTGAGTGAATGAGTAAGTGTACATAGGCTTTTCTTACAGGCTAAAATTTCCCCCTTTTAGCTACATTCCAATATATAATTCAGTGCTATTAATTGTTGTTGTGCTGCCTTCACCACCATCCATTACCAAAACTTTTTCATTGCTCTAAATTGAGACTCTGGACATTTTTAGCATTAACTTCCTATTTTCTACCTCTACGCCATAACCTATATTCTGGATTCTGACTCTGAGTTTGCATATATAATTTAGCTAGAGATTGTCAAATTCTCCTTCACAGGAGTTATACCATTTTGCATTTCCACCAAATCAGATGAGAAGACCTGTTTCCCCTCATCTTTATCACCCAAATAGACTAAAATTTTGGGGCGCTTGCCTATTTGTAGGAGCAGTGGTCCCTTAACTGGCTTTTCTTTCCTTGCTTGGTCTCACTCAGGAATCTTCTGTCCAGCCACCAGAATATTCTTTATATAATGTCAATGAGATCATGTTGCTTCTTTGTCTAAATCTCGAAAGGCTTCCAACTTCCACATTCAACTTTCTTACCCTGGCTTAAAAGCCCTGCAATAATCTAGCCCCTTCCTACTTCTTTGACCTGACCCTGTTCCTCTCTCTCCCCTTTCCCCATACTGGCCTTTTCCTGTTCCTTCCATTTCCCAGCGTCCTTCCTTCTTTGGGGTCTCCGCATTGACTCTTCCCTCTGCTTGGAACGCCTCCCCACCTTCATGCAGCTCTCCATGTTTATACACCAGCTGCTCTGCTCAAGGACACTTCCCTAGCCACCAATCATTCGTTGTCATCCATCCTCTTTTCTGTACTGATATTTATTATACTGATTGATTGATTGATTTATCCTACAATGTCATTCTCATTCTAACTACCAGAACTGCCCTCACTCAGACACTAGCTCCAAGCTCGGAGGGTTCCCAGGGTTACCCTTCCTTCTGACCAACTGGCTATTAGTTTGGGGGTCCCCACTACTCCATCAGTTTGATAATTTTCTGGAATGACTCACAGAATTCAGGAAGGCACTATGATTAGAGTTTTATCATGGCAAAAGCGATACAAATAAGAAGGCACCAAAAGAAGAGAGGCGTAAGGGGAGGTCTAGGGGGCCCCCCAAACGTGAAGCTCCCATGCCCTCTCCCCATGGTGTCAGGACATGGCACCCTTCCAGCACATTGATGTCACCCAGCTCACCTGAGTTTTGGTGTCCAGAATTTTTACTGGGGTTTCCTGACCCAGGCGTGATTGATGGAGGCCAATATTCCTTACTCTATGTCCCAATTCAAGTGTAAGCCCCTTGAGGGCAGAGTCTTCACCCGCCTTTTTATGCCAGCGTCCCCAGAGCCTGGTACCTGGAGCCTCAGGGGTGATCAATACACATTGGTTCAATGAACGAATGACTAGATGAGTGAATAAAGAGCAAGTATTTCTCCTGTGAGGTGTTCTCATGCTCACTCTCAACTCCCTGTAGCAGAGGGCAGCTCATGCTCACTCTCAACTCCCTGTAGCAGAGGGCAGCTCATGCTCACTCTCAACTCCCTGTAGCAGAGGGCAGCTCCTTGGAGACAGGACTAGCTATTTTTTTTTTTTTTTTTTGGCATGGGCAGGCTCCAGGAATTGAACCTGAATCTCTGGCATGGCAGGCAAGAATTTTGCCGCCGAGCCACTGTGACACTGCCCTAGGACCACCTTTTATTCACATCTGTCTCTGCGGCGCCTCTTCGCCCGACACTTAATTGATGCTCCTGGGGGGCAAACCCAGGTATTGTGGAGCCTGACACTTACTCAACTTGGGGGGCTGCACTAAGTAAAAGAATACAGGATTGCAAATGTCAAATTAGAAGAATACAGAATTACAAATGTCAAATTAGGTAGAGGGCCTTGGAGAGGACTCGAGACCCTGAAGCTTCGGCCTTGTTAGCTTCAGGGGAAAATCCTTCTCTGGGGGTTATTAAATATCCGGCGAGTGGATAAATGCGGCAAAGGAAGACTCTGATGTCTGATTGTCCTGGCTTCACTTTCGGTGGTTAGAGACACATGGGAGGCTCCAGCAGAAGGACAGAATGACCTGCCTCATTTTGTTCTCGGACATAATTAGGATATTTTCCATCGTCCCAATTTAAGGCAGATGCAACCTCAGGTTGGAAGGAAAATAAGCAGGCTTTGTGGCATTTCGACGAGTCCACTCTGTTAGACAGCTGCTGCTTTGGCATACCTGCTCTCTGTTCTTTCTTCTGTTAAAAGCAGATCTAGTTCCTTTTAGAGGATCAGCCTCTGCTTTTCTCAACTCTTGTGCTCCACGTGGGGCAGGCTGACCCAGGTGTCAGGTAAGGGCAGGTACCCCAGGCATGTCAAGCCAGCACGTTTCAACTGTCAACCTTGGTGTTTCTTTTAATGGCTTTATTGAGATACAGTCCCCATACCATGCAACTCAGCCTTTTAAAGTGTGCAATTCAGTTGTTTTGAATAGTTTCAGAGTTGTGCAGCCATCACCATAATCAGCTTTAGAACATTAACCTCCAAAGAAATACCAAACCCTTTTGCTGTCACCTCCAACCACTCATCTACAGATTTCTCTGCTCTGGACTTCCAGAGCAGAATGTGAGGTCTTTTGTGTCTGGCTTCTTCCACTTAGCATGGTTTGGAGGTTTGTCTGTTATAGCATGTGTCCGAACTTCATTCCTTTTTAAGGCAGAATAATATAACATGGGTCAGCTAGAGCTCCAGGATTTTTATTTACTAGTCATGTGTACAGCACTGCTGGGTGCTGTCATCATTCTCAGCACTAATAAGGGAGAGTTAACCCACTTTACTCTCATAGCAGTCCTTCAAGGGAAGGGCAGTTATTATCCCTATTTTACAGATGGAAAAATGGAGGCACAGGGAGTTAAAGCTATTCTCCAAGGTCACCAGCTCTAATTGGTGGAGCAGAGATTCGAATCTGGCAGGTTTGGCGGCCAGCACGTTGGGTTGTATCCAAATTAGTTCAGGCAAGATGGAAGAATGCAAATCAGGCTTGAGAGAGCTCCCCCAAAAGATATATTCAAGCCCTAAATCTCAGTCCCATGAATGTGACCCTACTTGTAAATAGGGACTTAAAAGTGTCATTAATTAAACTAGATTAGGGTGGGCCCTGATGCAGCACAACTGGTGTTCTTTAAGAGAGGAGGGGACAGGGTGCAGAAGGAAGAAGGTCGCGTGGCAATGGAGACTGAGGTTGGAGAGATGCTGCCACAAGCCAAGGATGGCCAGCAACCATCAGCAGCTGGAAGAGGCCAGGAAGCCTCCTCCCCAGAGGGACCATGGCCCTGATTTTGGACTCTAAGCCCCCAGAACTAGAGACAATAAATGCCTGTTGTTTTAAGTCACCTGGTCTGTGGCGCTTTGTTACGGCAGCCCTGCTAGCGGCTCAGGAGATGTGAGCGTGAGGCAGCCGGGGCAGCAGCTTGGAGCCTGAGAATGACATCACCCAGAGGAGCGGTGGGGAGAGAGGCTGTGCTGGTTTGAATCTGTTATGCAGAAAAGCCTGTTCTTTTAATCCATCTCTGTGGGTGCAGATCTATTCTGGTGGGCCCTTCTGCTTAGGTTGTTTCCATGGAGACGTGACCCAGCCCATTCAAGGTGGGTCTTCATTCCCTTGCAGGAGTCCCTTATGAGAGAGCAAAAAGCAGAGGCATTTTGGAGAGAGCTCAGAGAAGGAAAATGCCCCAGGAGAAGCCAGAAGGACCCACAGGGGCTGAGAGAGGCATTTTGTTTTTTATTTGTTATTTATGTATTTATTTATTTTTCTTTTAGAGAGAGAGACATTTTGAAACCAGAATTCAGGAGAGAAGAACCAGCAGACATCACCATGTGCCTCTCCACCTGACAGGGGAACCCCAGATGCCAGCAGCCTTTCCTCAGAGAAGGTATCTCTCCCTTGATGCCTTAATTTGGGCATTTTCAGTCCTTAGTACTGTAAATTTGTAACCTAATAAATCCCCTTTGTAAAAGCCAACCCATTTCTGGTATATTGCTTTCAGGCTACTTTAGCAAACTGAACCAGAGGCCAGGCCCCAAGGTGCTACTGTTGGTGCCTCTGTCTCAGCCCCTGCATGAAGATCTACTACTGGGCTCCTCCCTACCCAGACCCAGATGCCACCTTTACTGCTTAAAGGAGTTTGAGTGAGGCTTTATAACATGTGCAACTCACAAAAGTGCATCCTGGACTCTGAACTTGCTAACTTTTCACCGGATGGAATTTTCACCAGATAGAATTCCTCCCGGAAAGGAAGGGGGCCCGAGACCCTCAGGTGCCGTCATCCTGTGGGACCTGCCCTGAATGGACAGAGCATGGACTCTGGGGTCAGATGGGGGAGGGTTTGGTTCCCAGCAGGGTGACCACAGCCAAGTCACTTAGTGCCTCTGAATCCTGGGGAAATGGTGAAAAAGGCCTTTACGGGTGATTTGTGTGAGGATTTAATGAGCTAATGTGCAAAAGCACCTGGCACATAGTAGGTTCTTTATTTATGCAAGCCGCCCCCCATCCTGCCCTCCCTCCACCTTGAGCTTCGCTCACCTTTGCTTGCTGATGCAGTCTTTGTGGGCCTCAGTTTACCCATCTTTAAAATGGAGAACAGGCCTTGCTTTTTCTTTTCAGCTTTTTCTCTGTAAGGTGGAAATTATAGCCCAGGAGTGCCAAAGGGTGGGTGAGGAAGAGCCTGGGAGCAGATGATGGTGGTTTTTAGACAGTATCCTTGCCATCCCTTTATGGGATGTCCGATCCAGAAAGTTGGCAAAGGCCTTTTGTTCCCCTGATCCCTGAGCCTTGTCAGGGCAGGAGGAGGTACCATTGGGGATTGCAGGTGACTCTTGGCCTGTACCAGAGCTATCCAGGTGACTCTCTGCTCTTCCACAAATCTAATTTCTGCCCCAGAAGGGGGAAGCACAGTCCCCCTGTGCAGCAGCTGTGAGCATGGACTCGTACAGGTGGCCTCTTATAATCCTACCGAGAAGCCCCCTTCTTTGATGTGGATGTTTGTACTGGAGAGAAAGAAGAGGGGAATGAGAAAGATGATGGATGACTGTTCTAGTCTGGTCTGCTAGCTGCTGAAATGCAATATACCAAGAATGGAATGGCGTTTAAAAAGGGGAATTTAATAAGTTGCAAGTTTACAGTTCTAAGGCCGAGAAAATGTCCCAATTAAACCTAGTCTATAGAAATGTCCAAACTAATGCATCCAGAGAAAGATACCTTGATTCAAGAAGGCCAATGAAGTTCAGGGTTTCTCTCTCAAGTGGAAAGGCACATGGTGAACACAGTCAGGATTTCTCTCTTGCCTGGAAGGGCACATGGTGAACACGGCATCATCTGCTAGCTTCGTCTCCAGCTCCCCGGGAGGCGTTTTCCTCCTTCATCTCCAAAAGTGGCTGGCTGGTGGACTCTCTTCTTTGTGGTTCTGTGGCATTCTGTCGTCCTTCTCTGCTCTCCCAGATTCTCCAAAATGTTTCCTCTTTATAGGATTCCAGTAAACTAATCAAGACCCACCCGAATGGGTGGAGTCATATCTCTATCAAATCAAGTGTAATACCCAGTATTGATTGAGTCACATCTCCAGGGGATGATCTAATTAAAGTTTCAAGCATAGTATTGAATAGGGATAGAAGAAATGGCTGCCTTTACAAAATAGGATTAAGATTAAAACATGGCTTTTCTAGGGGCCATACATCCTTTCAAACTGGCACAATGACTTTGTGGGAAAGACACACAGACGCAGACACACAGATTGGTAAAGTGGAGAAAGGATTTTTTTGAACCATCAGGGCTCAATACCAAAGAGAGGTGAAGGAAGTATTTCTTTGACAGCTCTGTGCTGAGTGCAAAGGAGACAGATGGACCAGAGTTGCATCATGCGTCTGACATTTTCTCTCTGGGTGACCTTGGGTTAGTCATGGAACCACTCTGACACAGAAGAAGCCTCCTCTTCTGTAAAAGCAGAGTCACAGTAATAGTCACTGCTTTGCACGCAACGGGTGAGGATGACAAGAGGAGATAAAACATGCGCAGGGTCTTTTATTTCCTGCTGTCATCATGTGGCATGGTAGGCGTGGGCTCCTGGACCAGCCAAGGGGGCCCCAGGCGGGATTTGCTGATGTCCAAAGCACCCAGTTCTCAGGTCCCACTCAAAGCTACTACTAGTCACCCTGAGGTCAAGTTCAGCTCTCAGTCATCCTGGGTCTTGGTGTTCATGTTTATTTTTAGCAGGGGAATGTTATGGTAAAGGAAAGGGAAGAGCTATTAATGAACATATTATTCAATAATAGGAGATAATAAGTAGCTACTGTAATTGTATTATGAACCTGTCACTTGAAGTTCATACCTGTGATTCAAGCTCAGCATTTGAAGTATTTTAAAGTGGGCACCCAGGTTTTAAAGTACAAAGATAGAACAATTACCGAAAAGTGGTCAAATTAACATCTCTTCATTCTTGGCTTCCTAAAGAGCTCTCTGATTAAATCTCTTTCATGGTACAACCAGGCAAGTGGGGCTAGGGGAAGAAGGCGGCTTCCACACAAGTGATGAAACAGTTTCACAAACAAAGCTTGGTTTTGGAAAGGCTAATGGTGAGCATGAATGCTTGTTGAATGCCTTAGAAGTCACGAGGGGAATTTCCCAGTCTGGTCCTCTCATTAAAACTGAGGCAGGTCTGACCATGTCCAGTTTGCAAAAGGGGGACATTCCGTAGAGGCTCAGACTTGCTTATATCACAGAGCTCCTGTAGGGTGGAATCGGACAGGGAGTTGCACTGACCCAAAACCTAACCCCAACCCCAACCCCAATCCCAATCCCAACCCCAACCCTAAGCCTAAGCCTAAGCCTAACACTAACCTTACCCTTAACCCCAACCCCAACCCCAACCCCAACCCCAACCCCAACCCCAACCCTAACCCTAACCCCAACCCCAACTCCAACCCCAACCTTAACCCTAACTGCCCACCGAGGACATAATGAGGGAAGAGTAGACTGGAAGCATTTCAGATTCCTGCTTTGTGCAGAGCCAAGCAGCAGAAAGTTACTGTCTCCTAATGGCCCCAGGGCACGGGTGACGTGTTCAGACCTGGCTTGACCACCACAGACCAGTGTTCTGGGCCCTGATTCCACCTCTGTCTTGTCCTTCCCTGTCTCGTAGCCTGTTTCCACCTGTATGGAACAACCGGGCTGGAAATCGGTATTTCCAAAGGGTGTCAGCCTCCCCTTAGAGGGTCATGAGCTGCTTCTACATCATACATAGTTAGGCACTTACTTTTGGTTACTTCTGTTTATAGCTACAGAGCTAGCTTTCCAGTTAGGGTAGCGATGCACAATTTCATTTTCCAATAAATGCATGAAGCCTCTTAAGAGTGTGCAGAGATAAAACATTCAAATAGATAATATTGGAGGTGGTGGCAGAGATGATAATAACAATAATCTCAAGGGTTTATTGAGTGCTTACTATGTGCCAGGCACTTTCTGTTTCATAGCTATTTAATCCTCAGAACCACTGGGGCCAGTGCTGCTGTTAGCCCTGTATTACAACTGGGGAAATGGAGGTGCCGAGACTTAAATATCTCACCCAGGTGCAAGGACAGAAAGTGATGGAGCTGGGATTTGAATCCAGAAAGACCCCCCAACTCCTGGGGCCTGCTGTTAAGCAGTTAGGAATGTGGGGTGTTGGGGATTCACTCATATCCCCCACCAAGACATGTACAAGTCATAATCTGCGTTCCCGTAGGTGAGACCCATTGGCAACCAGGACCCTTCGGAGCTGTTATCATTAGTTAAGGTGTGGCTACCTTGCATCAGCGTGGAATCTCTTCATCCAGGACACTGGAGGTCTTACAAAGGAGTCAGTGAGAGAAAGCCACAGGAAGGAGCCAGAAGCCAGAAGTTAGTGGAAATAAGAAGACAGGAGAAGCCACAAGAGAGGCAGCACCGTGTGCCAGAGCTCAGCTCTCCGCAGTGTTACCGACCCCAGAGGAAAGCGTGGCCTTGCCGACATCTCTGTGCTGGGTTTCGGGCTTTCAAATCCACGAGACAGTAAGTGCTCGTTGTTACGCCAACCCGTGGGTGCTGGGTGTCACAGTGGCCCTGGTGAAGTAAGACACGGGGGCTGACCTGGTGGCATTTGGAGCGCTGACCTGGCTTAGGTCTAAGGGTGGGCGACTTGTCCCGGTATGCCTGGGACTTTCTCTGTTTTAAAACTGAAATTCCCACATCCAGGAAGTCCCCTCAGTCCTAGGCAGATGGGGCGGTTTGTCACCCCACTTATGTCTCCAGTCTTTTCCTGGCATTTCTGAGATTACACCACTCTCTGTGCCGGCAGTATGAGCCCAGTGTATGTAGCCAACTAGGACATGCCAGGTATGTACGGATTGTGAGGAGTAAATTAAATATATACATCTCCTGGCTACATGTATTATATCGAGAAGCTCTGGCCTAAAAATAACAGAGGAAAGTGCCTCATCACTGTATATGCAACTGACAGCGACACTTGCCTTATCGGTATAAATAACAGAGTGGAAGCATCCCATATCTCTGTCTATAGCAGGGTAAAATGTGTTGTGTTTGGATGTACAGAAATAATCTTGGCACACTGGCATATATCGTGCCGAATAAAAGGTTCCCGATGAGCACATCTGTAATAACAGTAAAGTTACTATTAATAAATAATATTAATAATAATAATGATGATGATGTCCGACCTGCATTTGGCTATTTAACATCCCATCTGTCCCTAAATAATGCTAAGTGTTTTATGTGCATTATGTTAATTAATTGCTAGGAAATCCCCATGGGCTAGGATTGTACTTATCATCTCCAGTTTTCAGATGAAGAAATGAGGCACAGAAAGGTTACAAAAAATTGGCAAGTTTGCACAACTAGGAAGAGGTGAAGCAGAGACTCTCACTCAGGTAGTCTTTTTCCAGGACTGTTGCTTTTAACCCCTGGGAGAACACGTCCTTTCTGCATAGCTTTTTTTTTTTTTTAATTTATTTATTTATTAATTAAAAAAATTTAACAACAAATGAACTAAAACATTAACATATGATCATTTATTCTACATATATAATCAGTAATTCACAATATCATCACTTAGTTGCATATTCATCATTTCTTAGAACATTTGCATCAATTCAGAAAAAGAAATAAAAAGACGACAGAAAAAGAAATAAAACGAAAACAGAAAAAAAAGATTATACATACCATACCCCTTACCCCTTGCTTTCATTGATCACTAACATTTCGAACTAAATTTATTTTAACGTTTGTTCTCCCTATTATTTATTTTTATTCCATATGTTCTACTCCTTTGTTGACAAGGTAGATAAAAGGAGCATCAGACACAAGGCTTTCACAATCACCGAGTCTCCTTGTGAAAGCTATGTCATTATACAATCATCATCAAGAAACATGGCTACTGGAACACAGCTCTACATTTTCAGGCAGTTCCCTCCAGCCTCTCCATTACATCTTGAATAACAGGGTGATATCTACTTAATGTGTAAGAATAACCTCCAGGATAACCTCTCGACTCTGCTTGGAATCTCCCAGCCATCGACACTGTCTCACCTTCCCCCTTCTCCTCTTGGTCGAGAAGGTTCTCCCAATCCTCCGATGCTGAATCTCAGCCTATTCCAGGGTCCTTCTCAATCTCTTGGTGCTGAGTCTCAGCTCATTCCAGGATTTCTGTCCCACGTTGCCAGGAAGGTCCACACCCCTGGGAGCCATTCCCCACGGAGACAGGGGGAGGGTGGCAAGCCTGCTTGTTGTGTTGGCTCTGCATAGCTTTTGTGGGTGAAGATATGTCCTGGGACTCTGCCTTACTATTTCTCAAAGCGTGGTTGTTCTGTAGCTTGACAAGTTTCCGGTTGATGGATGTTATGACTTTTCCCGTGCTTTTCGGTTATAAATAGCCCTGCACAAACGTGCACGTCTGCAGCTCCTAATGAATGTGGCTGAGTAAAAGGTAGAATTCTAAAAATGACCATAAATATTCCTTTCCCCTGGTTATTTTTTTAAAAACATTTTTTTATTGTGAAATATAACATCTATACAAAGAAAAGAAAGAAAAAGCAATGATTCTCAAAGTATACTTCAACGAGTAGTTACAGAACAGATTTCAGAGTTTGTTATGGGCTTCTGTTCTACTTCAGATTTTTCCTTTTAGCTGCTCCAAAACACTGGAGGCTAACAGAAATATCAACACAGTGATTCAGCAGTCATACTCGTTTGTTAAATCCTATTTTCTCTGTTATATCTCTTCTTTCTCCTTTATTCCTTCTCCCAATCTATATGGATCTTTGGGTAATACCTGTTCTGACTTTTTCATGTTGAGAAGGGGTGTCGCCACTAAAGGATGGGGGGATGTAATTAGTTGATAATCTTGGAGAGGCTGGTCCTTCTAGGTTTCAGGATTTATCTGGCCTGGGAGCCCTCTGGAAATTATAGATTGCAAGAATGCAAGCTTAGTGCATGGAACATTTATAGAGTCTCAGTTCGAACCCTAGATGTTCTTAAGAGTTAACAGGAGTGATGCTGGTTGTCTTCCCCTGGTTAATCAAACATTAATTTACATGTTGCTGTGATGGGACTGAAATCTCAAGTCAGTCGACCTTAAGTTCTGGAGGTTCTCTAGGTGGGGTTAATTGGATCACACAAGCCCTTTAAGAACAGAGAGTTTTCTCCGGCTAGTTGATAGCCAAAGGGGAAATCGGAGAGATTCAAAGTGTGAGAAGGATGGACACGCTATTGCCAGCTTGATGGGGGGAGGGGGCCCATGTGATGGGGACTGTGGGCGGCAGATCGCAGCCCAGAGTGACCCCGGGAATCGGGGAGGCCAGTCCTACGCTGCAGGGAATTGAATTTTGGCAATAACAGGAAAGAGCCTGGAGGAGACCTGAGCTCCCGATCCGGAATGCAGAGACCACGCCTCGATTTCAGGGAAACCGGGCACCCAGGCACGCCTGGTGACCCCCAGAACTGTGAGCTGAGAAATGGGTGTTGTTTTCAACCTGCCGAATTGGTGGTAATTTGTTACACAGCAATAGAAAATGAATAAAGATGGTTCCTTAAAAGCTGAGTCAAAGGCTATCTGCTGGGAAAATCTTCATTCATTCCACATGTATGTATTTTCCATCTGAGCCAGGCATCTTTCCAAGGGCACAGCAGGGGAAATTTAAGAGGCAAAATCCCTGACCTCTCGGGGCTGACATTCCATCGGCGGGTGTGTGTACGTGTGTGTGTGTGTGTGTGTGTGTGTGTAGGTAGGGAGAGAGGCAGACAATAAGCAAAGAGATGTGTAGAGAACAGGTATCCTGGTGGTTTGTGGGTGCTGGGGGAAAAGATAAGCCAGAGAAGAGCAAGCGACTCAGCGAGCGTGCAAGAGACAGAGAGAGAGAGAGAGGGAAAGTGCTAAAATATGCTTAGGGCCGCAGGTGACAGGCGACTACAGGCTTAGAGGGAAGGGGAGCGTTTCAGGAGACGAGCAGCAGGTGCAAAGGCTCTGAGGCAGGAGCATGCTGGGCCTGTTCGAGGAGCTTTTAGGACAGAGCATGTGAGGGGAGAGTAGTAGGAACTGAAGCCAGAAAGTTCCCATGAAGCCTCCAAACTGGTCCCTACATCAGCTAAGAGATGCTTCTCCTGCTCCGCCTTGGCCCGTGCACTGTAGGTGAGAACGGAGCCTCTGCTTTCTGAGCTGCGTCCTGGGGGAGACTTTCTTGCTCTCCATTGGCTGGACTCCCTCTCCTGCCCCCCCCACCCCCCCCCCACGCTGAAGCCTGCCGCAGTATGTGTTGCTCCGGGCAGGGGAACCAGGGCCCTTGTGGGACATCTCTGGTGACTGATGGGGGCCCGTGTGGACACATGGCCACGTGCGATCTGGTCCCCTCCTTTCCCATCGAAGCAGCCTAGTCAGAATGCAAGTGAGAGCTGACGCCTCATAGGCATAACCGGGAATTTACTTGCACATATATTTGCAACATTTGGCATTTTATTATTAGCAGCAGATTACTTTGTAACACACTCTACAACTGTTCGCCATGCATCATACCTTGATTGAGAATTGCTGGCAGTGTAGGGACTGTTGGCAGTGGCGGTGTGTGCATGAGTGTGTCAGTGTGTGTGTGAGAATGTGAGTGTGTGTGCAAAAGTGTGAGAGTGTCAGTGTGCATATGGTATGAATTTGTGTGAATGCATGAGTGACAGAGTGTGTGTGTGTGTGTGTGTGTGTGTGCGAATGAGTGTGATACAGAGCAGACCGAGGAGCCCAACTCTTTCAATAACCCTCCTCAACCTGGTCAAGAGACCCCAGCGACCTGGGAACTCACACCCCAGAGCTTTGCTGGGGTGCCATGGGGCTTTGCCTCAGCTGCCAGCCGGGCCCCTTTCCAGGGACCTCTTCTTGGAGTGCACTCTTTGGACTGGGCCCCCCTAAAAGGCCTTCACCTGCTGCCGAGAGCCTCGGCCCCAGGCCGCGGCCCATGCCTGGCAAATCCACCCGGTCCTTGGACTCTGCCTGCCAGCCACTGGGCTGGAGGCGCCTTCGAGCCCCTGGAGCAAGGCAGGTGCTACCTGCTCCTCGGCCCAAGGTCACCTGCTCCGGGAGGTACAGGCAAGGCTTGACCCAGACCCTCAGGCCTCAGCCCCTGGTTCTGTCCACAGTCCTTGTCGGGAAAACTGACACGTGGCTTCTGAATCTGGAGCTCTCAAGGGGAGGTGGAGAAGGTTTGGGGGCCTTCCAGATTTTCAGCTCTGCACTCCCACCTGCGAACAGTGGGCGCAGCTAACCCAATTGTCCCGCCGCCAGCACGGGCAGACAGGAGTGGGCCTGCCTGTTAACACCTTGTGCTGAGGCCGTTAATTAATTCAATCAAGGAACAAATGGAGATTTATCAAATCCGGGCCTGATGCAAGGTGAGAGGGTGGGGTGCCCAGTGGCCCAGGGCGCAGCCTGGAGGGCTGGGTGTGAGTTAGATCCTGTGCGAGAAATAAGGGACCCAGAGCAGGCTCTTGGCAGGTGACAGTAAACCCAGCAAGGGGTTGGGGAGAACCGGCATAAAGAATATTTTATTAATTCTACCCAATCACACATATGGTATTTACTGTGTGCCAGGCCCTGCTCTAAAGTCTATACTTACTAAGCCATTAACCCTTCCCAACAACCTCTGGTATAGGTGCCAGAGTCTCAGATGAGGAAACTGAGGCACAGAGAGGTTAAGGTCATACGAGTTGTATGGAATCCATCTCTCCATGTCACGCCCATGCTATGTGGCAGAGTGAGAAATAAACAGGGGAAACCCACCTTGGGTTGGGGGCTAGGGGAGACTTCTCACTTGCAGTGGGGTCTTAAAGCTTCAATAGAAGTTTGCTAGGGAGATTAGAGGGGAAGGTTGTACCAGCAGGAGGGAAGAGAGTATGTGAAAGATTGGAGGTGAGAGAATGCAAACATGCTGGACAACTGGAATATAGAGTCTGAAGTCAGGCATCTCAAAGAGAAGAAAAGAGAGATGAAGCTCTTGTATTAGATTCAGTCACATGATATGCAATCACAGGAAGGAAGAGTTAAGGAGTGGGAGCCTGTTACAGTGGACATTCCAGAGCCTTGGACTCAGAGGTGGGTTCAGATCCTGGCTCTGCTGTGTGACCTTAGGCTGGCTACTTTCCCTCTCTGAGTGCAGAGCACCCACACTTGCCCCAAATTATCATGTTATCAGCTGGGGTCTGATCTGTGAGGCCTAGTTCATGCCACAAAATGCTGTAGCTAATGAGGAGCATAAAACAGAATTGCATTACAAGCTTTTACCGATATTTTTTTAAAGACTGTAAACCATCTTATAAAGGCTACAGAGTGATTGTCTCTTTTGAGGTATTTTTCTTCTCTTCCCTGCATGGGCAGGACTGGCAGAGGCATTTAAAAATAGGAGTCCGAAGACACGTGGGCTGATGCCACTGCTTTCCTTTCCTGGGACTCGTCCTATGGCAAGCACTGTCACTCTGCATTCTATCTTCAAGGAGTCCTTTGAACCATGTTCAAAATTAGGGTCACCTGTCTGGAAAATGTCATCATCATTTTGACATTGTGGAATGCCGCCCAAAGCATTTGAACGGCAAGTGCAGGGGCAGCCGGTGAGAAACCAGCGGGTTGCTGAAGGGGCTAGGATATGGGGTAGTACATGCACACTCGGGTTTTGTTAACTTGGGGGTCTTATGTGCAGGAAGAGCCCCCCTGACCCCGTGTGGGCTCAGTAGGTGGTGCCTCCAGGTGATGTTGGGCTCTTCTGTCCTTGGCAGCTCACGGGAGAGCCAGGGGTGTGTGTCCCTGACTGTCTATGTGTTTTTTGTCTATATGTGTATGCACGTGGTCATGTGTGTCTCTGAGTGTACAAGTGTGCATGCTGGTGGAGGTGTGTGCCTGTGTGTCTCTGTGTATGTGTACGCCTGTGTGTCTATAGGTTTGTATGCAGGCATGTCTGTATATGTAACCGTATGTCTGTGTGTCCCCGCGTGTAGGCGTGTATGTTTGTGGAGGTGTGTGCATTTGTGCATGTGTACGTCTCCATGTGTGCCTGTACATCTCTCTATGTGTTATGTGTGTGTATAAAGGTGTGTGTATGTGTGTGCATGTGCATCTCTGGGCATGCATGTGTGTCTCTGTGTTTATGGATCTGTGTGTCTGCACTCATGTGTGTCCCTGTGTCTGTAAGTGTGCATGCATGTTTGTACATGTGTGTGCATGTGGGTCTCTGTGGGTGCACATGTGTATGTGTCTCTGTATTGTGTATGCATGTGCACCCATGCCTCCATGTGCTGCTGTGTGCACACCTGTGCATGCATATATGTGTGCCTGTGTGTTTACTCACATGCCTGTGTATGTATGCATGTGTGTGTCTGCATATTCACACACGCATGAGTCTGCATATGTGTGTATGTGTGAGTGTGTATGTGTGCATGTGTGACTGAGTGTATGGTATGGATGTGTGGGTTTGTATAATATGTGTCTTTGTATATACCTGCATGTTTTTATCTGTGTTGGGAGTGTCTCTGTGTGCATGTATGCATGTACGTGTGTGTGTGTACGTGTGTGGTAATTGTAACTGTGGGGGGAATGGGAGTGAGACGTGATGTCCACAGGGAAAAACGAGCCTAGGCGGGTCAATAGAATAGAAAAAGAAGTGGATAGTGAAACAGTGTCTCCTGAACTGGTTGCAATCTGGGTGAGACCATGACGAGTGACACTGAGGAGTGGGGACCACAATCGGGAGAAGACCTAGAAGGTGAGAGTTGCACCAACCATGCCGATTGGGTGCTATTTGCTAGAGTTTTCCTCTTTTCAGCTGGGCTCTCTCTCCTCCCTGTCCCTTTCCCTTCTCTTAGCCTTCTGCTAACAATGGAGGTGCCCAGAGCACTTGTCCCCTTCCCTCCTGGACAGACATGGGCACGTCCACATGTGTGCGCACAGGCGGATCCCAATTCCCTTGGCCACAGGGATGGGTTTAGAGAAAATGTGTGCCCTTCGCTGGACCCATGGGGACCTTCACATGCCTTTCCGTTAATTGGGGTAGTCAGCTGTGAAGATGATGTATGCCTTGAGTTGCCAGCAGGGGCCACATTTTCCATGTAGGAAGGACTTGCCTGTGAATACAGCCAATGTTAAAGAAAGGAGAACAAAGGTAAGGAGAGGCAGTGTCCTGGTGATTTATCTCATGTGTCCCCCTAGATCTACTCTTGCCTGAATTCAGATGTGCCATTACACCATGTCCATGAGGAACAAGTGAAGTTTAGGTGCTCCTCCATGCACAGAGAAGGCTTGGGTTTGGGGTGAGTGTGTTGCCTGTGGAGAAGACACACAGTCTGCAAAAATGTATTTAACAGATGTCATGAGGAAGCTTCATCAGATTTAGGTTGGGGGGCTCCAGAGGGCAGAGCCAAGATTCAAGGGCGGGAGACCCCTGGAGGCAAATTCTGGCTCTTTCTATGAAAAAAGCTTTCTAACAAACAAAGTGCCTCAAAGAATGGCTACCATAAGACAGCAGGTCTCCCATCACTAAAGGGGATCAAGCAGAAGAGACAGCCTGCCAGGGATGGCAATGATGAAATAAATCCCACTCAAACTGGCAAGGGAGGAAATGTACTGAATGACCAGAACTCTCTGGGGGCCCAGAGAATTGAAGGAAGAGCTGCAGGAACCCGGATCTCTTGGGTTAGAACTGGGTACCATCTGTCAGCCCGGATCCTCTCTGCCTGGCTCGGCTTTCCCTCACTGCTTTGCCTACATTGGGGAGAACATGGCCGCCCCCAGGGCTGACTCATCCCCCTCCCGCTTCAACAGCCCTGATTGCAAGCGAACATCTCAGGGGAGGATCTGATTGACTCTGCTTGGGCCATATGCCCGCCCCTGGAGCAATCACTGTGTGTGATTAGCCAGGTCTGGCCTGGGTCATATGTCCATCCCAGTGGTCGGAAGTTGGTTCTGCTGCTAGAAGAAGGGGAATGGAGGAAGATATGCAGTGCTCCTGGAAACATGAGGCACCTTGGTCCCTAATGGATGGTGTGGAGAGATTCGACACAAAGTGGGAAGATATGCCCATCACCCCTGAGGTATTGTGCACATAGTAGGGATGTTCAAAGCTCTTGTTGGGTATGAAAAATGATTTGGTCCAGCATCTTGGTTTTGTGACTCTAACCTGTCTTGTAAATACCTTGTATTAACTCCACCACCGAGGATTTTTTCTTGAACCACTAGGAACCTCAGTCTCTACCTCTCCCATTAGGCACCCCTCAGAGAAGACATTTCCATGCTGGGACACTGACCAGGTGACTCTCAAATCATTCCAGCCACTTACGCTATTATATCTGGGAGAAATAAAAATTCATTATCATCGACTATCAATGATGTAGCCAAATGAAGTACACTCTATGGCCTTCAGTAATTGGACTTCCTTACCTATGTATATATTGTACAGTCTGCCTTTTTTTTTGTTGGCATGAGTAGGCTCTGGGAATCAAACCCAGGTCTCCAGCACAGCAGGCAAGAATTCTGCCACAGAGCCACCGTGGCACCGCCCTAGTCTGCCCATTTTTAATGAGCTTCTGCCTTCTTTGAATTATTGTAAACTCAAATAAGAATACAATTTAGGAAATATTTTAAAAAATCATTCTCGTTTACTCTAGTTATTCCTTGAGCCCTGTCTGCCACCCCTGCCTCTCCTAAGCATTCCAATGAGTCAAAGTTATGTGAGAACAAAATTCTAACGAGGAATATTTTGGGGAAAAAGTGTCAATGGGTTTCCTCAGAGCTCTCGAATGAGGTTATTAAAGTTGAAACAGCCATTCCGGGAGTGGAAATAAATGTAAAAATATTGTGTCAAGTTTGGCTGAACAGGTTCTCTCTTGCAGGCTCAATATTTTGAAGAAAACTCTGCCTCCCATAGACTGCCAGGCTCTCTGCCTCTAACCTGAGATGTGAGTCTAAAATATTCCCTTCGTAGAAGTTATAATTGCCCCCTATGGCCCCAGCAGGGTTGCCAAGGCTGGACTGAGTCAGTGGTTGTTTCTTACACCACCCGCCGTGCCCAGCCCAGACATCACTGATCAATTCCAGCATGCTTCGAACGCCTTCTCTGCAGCACTTCTCTGTAAGCTAACCACCATAGAGTTGGCTGCAAGAGGAGACCCATGTGCCTTCCCACTTCTATAGCCTCGAGGACAAGCTGCTCATCCTGGCATTCGTTGCTTTTCTGAGCCTGCCTCTTTACTTCCTGCTGAGAAATTTTCTGCTTCAGTCATTCCCTGAACTCTCACATGCTCATTCCTCACTCGGCTTAAAAACTTTATTTTTTTTTTAATTAGAGAAGTTGTAGGTTTATAGAAAAATCATGCAGAAAATACAGAGTCCTTCCTCCGCCCCCATTATTAACTCTTTGCATTAGTGGGGTACCTTTGTTACAATTGATGAAAGAATACTATTATAATTTTACTGTTAATTATAGTCCATAGTTTGCATTAGCGTTTCACTGCTTGTGTTGTACAGTCTTAGTTTTTTTTATTAAAATGTTTTATTCTGATAACATATATACAAATTAAAATTTCCCTCCTCACGGTTTTCTTTTCAGCCGACAGAGGAGACACTGCGCATATTGTTTCTGGAATCAGACTCCATGGATGCAGTTTCTGTTTTGCCACCTCTGAGTTCGGCAACTCCGAGTC
Organism: Tamandua tetradactyla; assembly: GCF_023851605.1. Taxonomy (NCBI): domain Eukaryota; kingdom Metazoa; phylum Chordata; class Mammalia; order Pilosa; family Myrmecophagidae; genus Tamandua; species Tamandua tetradactyla. Next base: position 48,195,207 of record NC_135349.1, on the reverse strand, counting down.
TCCCCTCCCTTATCTGCAATCTGCAGATGAGGTCAGTAGTGTCCCCTTCGTAGGGTTGCTGTGAGGGTAGGTCGGACAGCCCAGGAGGTTTTTAGGACGTAGAAAGCCCTACGGGAATTACACATGATAAACGGGTATGGTAAGGTCTGTTGTAGTGGTTTGTATCTTGTTGGTAACTATCTCTATTAGCATCCGCTCACTGATTCCACTTTCCATCCGTATCACTTTCTGTCTGTCCCTCAAGTCTCCTGTTCCCTTTAAGGCACAGCTAAGTCACCCCTTCCCCATCTATCTGCCATGCTCTCTTTTCCAGCATTTCGCTGTCTTGGTGGTTCTCAGGGAAGATCCAACACGTACCTTCCAGGAGCTGACTCCAGGGGGCGCCATTCTCATAGACGTCAAGGTGAGAGCGTTGCCTGGTCCAGTTTTCGTGGACCTCCAGACACGGAAGGGGGCCCAACCTGGGCCTTCTGGAGGAGATCGAGCCCTCCCAAGGGTGGGGCCTGTGTGCTCAGGCACCCCACCTGCCCTCCCAGCCCCTGCCACACACCAGCTGCTGGACCTGAGGGGACTGGGATGGGATGAGGCTTTCTCTCAGGGATGGAGGAAGCTTGGGTGGTCAGGGACTGGGTAAGATGTTGAAAGTCATATGCAGGACTCACGTGATAACAGTGCAAACAAAGTCAGAGAAAACTTCAGGCCTGCTGCCCCTCCCTCAGTCTCTGCCCAGGAGGGTTCAGAGCAGTTGACAGCTGCCTGGTGGCTCCCTGTAGAGCCCTCCACAGCCAGCTCATTGGGTTGCAACAGCGTTCTTCAACCTTTCGACATTTTGGGTTGAAGCGAACTCTTTGCTGTGGGGCCGCCCTGTGCACTGTAGGATGTTGAGCAGCATCCTTGGCTGCTGTCCACCAGATGCCATACCCCCTCTGTCCCCACTCAGTCGTGGCAACCCTAAATGTCCCCAGCTCTTCCCTGGGGGCAGCGTCACCCCAACGGAGAACCGCTGGGTTCATTGACTCCATTAAGCAGCTGTGGTAGCAGGTCCCGGCTGGGTGACAGCCACCTGTAGACCAGGTCATTCCACCTCTACAGACAGCCTATAACTCACGGTGTTTGAGGCTTGGCAGGGGGCTCTTCCTGTAGTCTATCCAAAATCTCAAGGTTTGCACTTGGACCTTGGAGGACAAAGTCAGGGCTCTGGACTCTCTGGCCATGTCCCTTTGCCTTGTCAATGCGGGTTGCATTGGGAGGTGGAGGAAAGGGGAGGAGACTCGGGAGGTTTCTGAGATTTTGAAGATTGGACAATCCCTCTTTTGAGTCAGGTTGACACCCAGGGCATTGGAAGAGACCCAAGAGTCTCCCTTTCTCCCCCAGCCTCACTTGTGGGCTCCACTCAGGGGTCAGCTCCTCTCAAGCTGGATTGGGGCCCCTCTGTGATCCCATAGCCCACCCCACCCCCAGTCCTCCCCCTATAGCAGTTCTTAACATACCAGATTCAGAATACCAGATTCTGTTCTTAACATACCAGATTCTCATCTCTGCCCATGCCCATGACCTTTGTGGCTTTACACCCCAGGTGCATGGTGCGGGAGCCCAACCCAGAGTAGGGGGTCAGCACCACCATCAGGGCAGGTTGCGGATGCCCTGCAATCAATGCAAAGTCAATCAGTGCAGTTTTCTGATCGCTTATCAGGGGTTAAGCCTTGTGCAGTTACAATGGGGAGCAACAAAACACAGTCCCTGGCACTTGGTGCTTATGTCCACTGGGGGAAGACAGAGAAGCAATCACATAATTTCGAGCCATGGAAAAGGCCATGAAGGGCGTTTGGGCATAGACAGAAGGGGGACAGTTCTAGTCTAGGGTCAGAGTGCAGACACATGTCTAGTAGTATGTCCCAGTTCACCCAAGACTGTATTTTTTGGGGGGGCTTGGGACACATTGGTGACCCTAATATGTGGCACCATCCTGGGGATTTACAATATATTATATGATTTAATCCTCAGAACAATCCTATAAAGTCAATATAAAGTTCAGGCGAGAAACTTAGGTCCAGGACAAGGGATGCAAGGAGTACTTGTCCAGACCACACAGTGAGTAAGTAAGGGCAGGACTAGGATTGCAACTCAGGTGTGATTGGTCCCAGAACCTGGGGGCCTGACTGATCTGCTGTCTGGACTCCCAGTAACTCAGGAAACACAGTGTCCATTTCAGGGGCCAAGAGGCCATTGGGCTTTTACCTAGGTGGGGGTCCTGAGCCCCCACATATCTCCATCCATTCCCAGTCTGAAGAAGAATCTGGGGGTCTTGGTGGCCCCCAGACTAGGGACTGGAACCACTGAGTCAAAAGATATTGGATTTTTACTTGGATTCTCCAACAACCTTATGAAACAGGACCTATGATTTACACACTCCCTCCTTTTTTTTAAAATTTTTTATTTTAAAACCAGAGGGGAAACAGAGCCCAGAGAGGTTAAGTGACTTTCCTAAGGTTACTCAATGAGTGGTGGAGTGTGGACACGCTCGGAACTCTCAGCTCTTGGTCTAACGCTGTGTTTGGATTCTGGATTAAGAAAACAAGCTCTGGAGTTCAAATCATGGCGTTGGTAGTTACCAGCTCTGTGACCTCGGCCAACTCACTAACTTTTCAAAGCCTCTATTTCTACATCTGTAAAATGGGTGTAAATCTAAGCCTCCTCACAAGGTTATTTTGAGGCTTTAAGGAGCTGATCCATGTTAAAAAACCTCAGTACAGTACAAGGTTAAGCCCTCAGGAAACAGCCCCCCCAGGTTTGTACTCCTTTGCTGAGCCTGGTGCAGGAGCTGGGGCCCGGGGCCTCTACACCGGCACCCCCACACCGGCACCCCCAAGGCCAGCACGACCTTCTGGAAGAGGGCACCCAACATCCTGGGCACCTGCACCCCTCCTCGCTCCCGGAGCCCACATTCCAAGAAATGCAGCTATAATTGGCCCTCGAACAGCTTTTGCGGAACACGTGGCAGCTTTTTTTGGGCTTACAGAGTCAGTTTCCATGATGAAAGTGGCACAGAAAGAGAGACCCAGCTAAAAACAGCCACCGCCCAGACCGGTGGTAGCAGGCGCTGCTTCCCCTGCCTGGGGGGCGTTGACGCTCCGCCTTCCGCGGCAGCCTCGCGCATCGCCACCAGGTGGCAGCATCAGAGCGCGTGGCGGGGGCTCACCCAGGCCCGCCACGAAGAGGGTGGGGTGGGGGTGGGGGGAGCCGCTTCTGAAGGCGATGCCCCGAGGAATGCGCACCAGCTCCAACCCCCCCACTAAATGATTTCTCTTTTGTTTTGGGGGCTCCCCGGACGTCTCCCGTCTAAGGGCCGCTTTTAGTGCTGCAGAAGCAAAGCGAAAGGATTCCAGGTAGTAGCAGCAGGGGCCTCGGCGTCAGTGCACGCCCCCACCCCCGGTAGCCTTTGGAACAGCAGCCCCCCAGATCTGGGAGGCTCGTTCTGCCTTGAGTTTAATGTCCTAGATGAAAAACTTGCCTTCGCTTTGAATTTGCCAGGAGAGGGGGCCCCCGACTGGGGGAAATGCCCCAACTCGCTGCCCCCGCGCAGCCCTGGGGTCGCCCGTGGCTTCCCCTCTCGGGGCCTCGGGCTGGAATTTGGGGTCTGGGTGCGGCTGCCTTGGGCTCAGGTCGCGAAATCCCTGGGAGGGTGGGGGGCCTGGGGGTCGCGAGGGAAGTTGAGTCACAGCTACAGCGCCTCGTTCACAGCAAAGACTCAAATGTTAGCTGCTCTTGGGCCTTTAAATCGTAGTCACTCAACAAACAGTAACGTGAGGGACCTCGCTGTCCTTCTTTGGGGGACAAAAGGGAGGGGGCTGCCCGCGAGGGCCTCGGCCTTCAACGTGCCCCCCCGGAAGCTTCCGTACTGCCCCGTGCCTGGTAGAAACGCAGTGTCTCGGCGCCTGTCCGTCCCACCAGAATCTTCCACGGATTTCCTGCACTCGGCCCTGCATTACTTCGTTCTTCCAGATTTATTTCCTTTGCAACAGCAGCCCCTGCATTGGAACCTTTTCCAGAATCTCGCCTGTATCTTGGGCGCGCACGTGTGTCCGGGGTGGCGCTGCAGCGGGGTGGGTGGTGCTCCCGGCACTTCCCCGAGCTCCTCCGGCCCGCCTGCCCGCCCGCAGTTCGGGCCTCAGCGTCCCCGCCATGGGCCCAGGGCCTGGTGATTCGACCACCCAACACCTCGCATGTCCCTGCCTCCTCTCCCACCCCCGGGCTGCGAGGCGGGTTCTCTCTGGGACGGTCACTGCGTCTCCAAACGCGACCCCCTGCCCCCCCCCGTTCCCAGCTCCCCAGCTCCTCTCACACCCTTCTGCCAAGTTAATCTCTCCAGACTTCACTCTGCTGTCCAAAGCCTCACCCTAGTTCTTCCTTGCAACTCACGCGCAGCCACCCTGGCTTGGACGGGGGCTTCTGTGGTCTCCCAACAGCCTGGGATTCACCTCTGCGCATGGATCTCTAGTTGGTTCCTCTCTTATTCGAGATCAGGGGCTGCAAGCTATGGCGTTTTTGTAGAGGGCATTTGATTGGAAGCTAGTCATGCCCGTGTGTGCATTCCTCGATGGCTGCTTTCAGGTCAGGTCAGCAGAACTGAGCAGCTGGTGCAGACACTGCCTACTCCCACCCAAAGTAAAATGTACCAACTGGCCCCTTTCGAAAGAAGTTTGCTGGCCCCTGTGCTCGATTCAGCCAAATCTCACTCCTGGCCTGGGTTTTCCCATCTCCTGGCCTGGTCCTCGTGGTGCCTCTGCGTGCAAAGCCTGACCTCTTTCTACCCGTAGTGACCCTTCCGTCCTGAAAGCCCAGCTCTGGTTCAACCGCCGCCAGCATTCCTGCAGGAAGCATCTACAGGGACCCTGGCGTGTCCCGGGCTCGGGCGCCATCCTTGTTCTCAGGCAGCTCGTTCTTGGGTTGCCGAGCTTGGGTGCTAGGCGGAAGCCCCTCTGGAGCTATGAAGTAAAGGCTCTGTTGCGCTGTAACTGTAGTGTCCCCTTGGGTTCCAGGCCAGGCGCCCTTTTTCTATTCTTGTAGCACTGAGTAAGTGCCTGGTGCATAGTATGGGTCAATGTAGTCCTGTCGAATACATGGATGGATTTCCCTCCTTTCCAGGATCCGTTTCGGGGTTATAACCCTGGGGGCTGGACTCCTTCTCCCCCATGTTTCCAGCTGCCCCTAGAATCCTATTTCAGGTCAGATGCTGTTTAGGTCAGTGCTTCTCAAACTTTTAGATGCATGCGAGTCTCCGAAGATTTTGTTAGAATGCAGATACTCATTCTGGAGGTCTGGGCGGGGGGGGCTTGAGATTCTGCATTTCCAACAGCTTCCCAGATGTTGCCGGTTGCAGATCCATGGACCATACTTAGAGCAGTGAGGATTGGTTCATAGCCCAGATTCCACCCTAGAATCACTTGAGGGCTTTCAAGTGCTGGTAGCTGGCCCTGCCCAGACCCAGTGAATCGATGTGGGGATGGCTGGGGTGGGGGTGGGGCGGTGTCGGGGGACCCGGTCTCTCCAGATGATTTTAATGTGCAGCCAGCATTAAACCTAGATCTAAAGCTAAACCGCTGACCTAGAGCAGTGAGGCTGTTTTCCAAACATCACCCCTTTCTGACATCACCACCACCTAGAGCAGTGGTCCCTAGGTGCTGTCCCCAGACCAGCAGCTGCAGCAGCAGCACCTGGGAGCTTGTTAGAAATGCACATTCCTGGGCCCCACCCCTGACCCCTGGTATCAGAAACTCTGGGGGTGGGCCCCGTGGGCAATTGGTGCCCTTACCAGCCTGGCAGGTGAAGCTGACGCCTGCGCAGGAGGAGAACCACAGGTGTAGTGCAGCTGGTTTCGTTGGCTGTGCACTGGAATCACCTGGCTTTATAAAGCCCTGATGCCCGGGCCACACCCCAGACCAGCGGCTCCAGACTCTCTGGGGTGGGGGCCAGCACCTGTGGCTTTTAAAGCTCCCAGCAATGCCCTCTGATGATTCTGAGGCTCGCTCAAGTGTGAGCGGGCACTGTGCAAGGTTCTCACGTTGGGTCCACCCACCAGCTCCTAACGGGTCTTCCTGTCTCCAGGCTCGCCCTGTCCAGTGCCTGTTGTGATCGTGATTTTCCAAAAACGTTACTGACCAGGTGCTTGAAACCACCCCGGGATCCTCGTTGCCTTTAAAACCCACAACACAGCTTAAAAGACCTTTGAGTTCTGAGCCTCCCCAGCCCGGCCCCAACCACAGTCTGCCTTCCCATCACATTCCAGGAAGGTGGAGTGATGCCCCATTCCCTTCTTTCTGAGTGCCTGTTCTCTTCCATATCTGGTGTTCTCATATGTCCAGTTTTAAAGCACAAAAAGAAAGTCATCAGGACAAAGAGAGGCATTTATTCTCTCCCAGATGCTGTTTTCTGTTACTAAGGGGGGACTGAAATCATGTCTTTTTAAATAATTTGAGCTTCTCTGTGCTAGTCAGAATGTTGGTTTCTCCAGAGCTCCCTATTACCTTGTGACTGGAAAGTTAGATCCCTTTAAAAAATAACCTCAGACTCCAGTTTTGCAACCCTCTCTCTAACCTTCATCTCCAACATTAAACAAACATTAAAAAACAAAACAAAACAGTTGAATTGAATGAAAAGAACTCAGAGCTTAGCCTAATATTATCTGTATGCAAATTTCCCCTTAACAACTTCAACTATGGCCAGAAAGATTCTAATCTTCATTTGAGGACATGTTCAAAGTTATGTTCGTAAAATTACTTTAGGTAATGAACTCTAAGTTCGGTTCTTATTCAGATGAGTTGGAATTAGATTTTTGCTATTCCTATAATGCTTTCAATTCAATGATGAATTGCCAAGTCAGTGCTGTTTGACATTTCTATGCTGTACACAGAGTGTTATGGCTTTCTTGTTTGGTGGTGGTCCTTTGTGGAGGGAAAGCAGACCCATTGGACAGCGTTTCTTTAATTTTGAGGGACTATTTGATAGAGATTTCTTTCTTTATTCGGAGAGAAATTACCATTTTAACATTTAGATTCATTTGTTTTCATAATCTCTCTTGGGGCACCCTGTAAATATTAATGACTATATGCACATGCAAATACATATTTGTGTGAGTTTGGGCAAGCCGTCTCACCTCTCTGTATTTGCTTTTTCCTCATCTTTGAAATGAAAAGATTGGATCGGGTTGCTGTCTGCCAACGTTCTGTGGTTCTTACTAGATGTTAAGAAAAAAATTACGAGAAATATTGGGTTCAACAAAATCAGGACTTCTGCCTTTAAACATGTGAATTGTTCCTTTCCTCTTTCTGTATTCCTGACCTAGCCCATGCAATAAGAACTTATCCTAGCACTCCTGTCCTCTTAAGGGAGTTATGGGAACAAGCTTGGGTTCTGACTGCCTCTTTTCTGGGAAGAAGAGTGACTCAGGTAACTGGAGAGATGGGGACAGTTTACCATTCATTGGACCACTTTCATCAGGGCTGGGGATAATGTGTTCAAAGTCTGACCATTTAAAAGTCATTTCTTCCTATACTTACTGCAATGGGAGGCCAGCTAGGATCTGCCGTGCAAAAGGCTGATGAAGTTATCTTATTAGGTGCGTAAACTCTCAGAATTATTATATGTTCCTGGGGGAATGAATATTTCATCATTTGTTGGTGACCCTCTCTATCCCTAATGTTTATTTGATGTAAAGACTCTTTTGTCTGGTGCTAATATGGCCATGCCAGCTTTATTGTGTTAGTATTTGCCTGATATATCTTTGTCTATCTCTTTACTTTCAATCTTTCTATATTCTTATAATTTAGGTTTTTTTTTTTTGTAATCAGCATATAGCTATATTTTTCTCCACTTCAATTTGATAATCTCTTTAACTGGCATAATTAGTCCATTTACATTTATTATGATTATTGGTGTTTTAAACTCATTTTTCCCATTTAACTTTTTTGAGTTTCATTTGTCCTGCTTTTTTTTTTAGATAAATATCTGATTTTTCTTTATAATAGTGAAGTCTTTTTCCTCTTATTACTTTTCTCTTTCTTCTGGGATGAAGATAAGAGACTGTTTTTACTTTTTAAATGATTATCCTTGACATTTTGCTATGCATATGAAACTTAATATTTAATGTTACTCAGTATCTTGACTGTAGCCCCTGCCAACCCTTTTACCTGAACACACAAGGAACTTGGGATACTTTAAAAACCCTGCACATCTCCCTCATGACCTAGAGCTCTCGATACCTAGGATTTCAGTTCTATCTTTTTATTAAATATGCTTATTAGGCATTATTTTTATCTTATAAATAAAATTATTTTCTAGATTTACCTATGTGCTTACCTTCTTTTCCCCCTTTGCCATTCTTTTGTGCATCAGAGACCTTTCTATCTGGGATCACTTTCATTTTTCCTGAACTACATCCTTTAGATGTTCCTTAAGTTGGGCTATTGGTGATGAACACTTTAAATTTTTGTTCATCTGAAAATGCCCTTGCTCTTGAGATACCATTTCGTTGGATGTGTTATACTAGTTTGACAAATTTTTTTTTCTTTTCGCTAGTCTGAGATAATTTTTATGACTTCTATTGTTCCTGTTAAAACATCTGATTGCTACCACTCTAATAGTTATTTCTGTGTAGATGGTGGTGGTCATATACAACAGTATCTAGGAATAGGATTCTTTTTACGTAGTAATTTTGTTTGGTGTAAGTTGTACTTCTGTCTGTGAATTCATATCTTTGTCAGTTCTGATTTCTTCTCATCTTCTAACTCTCCAAATATGGCTTCATCTTTATTCTCTTTATATTCTCTTTTAGGGATTCAGATTAGATATATGTCAGAATATCTTATTCTGTCTGCCATATACTTCTTAATTTCCTCTTCTTGACTCTAAGTATCTTTCTGTGTAATTTCTTCAGTTCTATTTTCCAGTTTTCTCATTCCCTTTTTAGCTATGTCTAATCTGTTTTCTAATACCCCCTTGATTTTTATTTCAACAATTATACTTTTAATTGATTGACTTTCTTTTGTTTCAAATCCATCTGGTTACTTTTGTTCTTGTCTTGTCGCTTGCTTATTTGTGAGCTCATATTTGGCTAAACTTAATCTGCAAGAACTCTATGGACTTAAATTGAAGATGCTTTCTTCCAGAGTTGATTTGCATCTTTGATTGAAGGGCTATTTTCGTCCTCTTCCAGGGTGCCTGGTGTAATAGTGGAAGGTCAGCTTCAGTAGCCCTACTTTGCTATTGGCAGAAAACTTGGTTCTTGATTGTAGCACTGATATTCCCTTCATGAGTGCTCACTATTCCTAACTCTATCCTTAACTCATTTTTTTTGTCCCATTGGAAACTTCTCAAAAATTACCACCCATGATTTTTTTTAAGGATCTAGTTATTTTGTAGGGGAGGGGGTGCTTCAGAGTGTCTTGTCCACATACTGCCTGAATCAAAGTCAGTATCTGAACTCCAGACTCCTTAGTAAAGTAACACAAAGACTTCCTTGATCTTAGCTCACCACAAATATGCCGGAAACTCTACATTTTGGGGTGATAAAGCTGATATTGCATTTCAGTCTTCCTCTGGTGTGTGTGTGGAGGACGAGATTGCACCATTCTGGGAGGACATGGCATGAGAGGGAAAGGTCCATGGGAGCCAACTTAGGAATCTTCCCACCACAGGCACATTGTGAGAGTGGTTGCCTGCTCAGCATTTAACCCCCCGTCCTTCCTTGTCAATAAAACTGTGGGTTTGTTTAGGGGGCAAAGTACTTGGCTATGAAGACTTGGTCCCAGGCTCCCTTGAAGGTTGTGTGACACAGTTCTGTCCAGCGAGTTGTAGTGGCAGTCTAAAGAAAATTTACCACTTTCCTGATGAGAAGGAACAGAAGTAGCTGTCATGAACATTTTTTTTTCTCTTTGCCTGTTTCTCTTCCTTTTTGGAACTTGGACACAAAGCCAAGAGATGGAGCAGCCGTCTTGTGATCATGAGGCTTCCTGTTTTTCTGAGGATGGCAGAGTAGGAGGATAGAAGGAGCCTGGGTCTCCAAAGGCATTCTAGAATTTCTCTGGACAACCTCTGAACTTCTTGTCACATGAGAAAAATACTCCCTTGTTAGGCTGCATGAATATAATTAGGTTTCTGTTAGATGCAGCTGAGTGCAAACCTAACATACACAATCATATAAGGCAAAAGTCAGATCATGGAGCTCTTTTTTGGGCACATTATGGAGTGTGGGCTTTTATTCTAAGTCAAATGGGAAGATATTGAAGATAACAGAGAGATGCCTGGATTGTTTGATGTTGTGAGAAAATCTCCTGGCAACTTTGTGAAAAATGAACTGTGGGTTGGGAATGTGTGTGCAAGATTAGAGGTGGAGGTTCAGAAGAGATGGATTGGTTGCTCAAGGAAACACAGCTAGAGAAGAATCCAAATCTATGCTTTTTTTGTTTTTGTTTTTGTTTTTAACCGGACAGCCTGGCTTTAGCTGTTGTTTCCGACTTTAAGCAAGGTTTTGATCTACCTGAGGTTTTTAGAAGAGCCCAGAAATCACCACTTCACTGGGTTTAGCTCTAAAATCCTGTTCTCTGAAAAACCTTGATTTTCAACATCACAAAGGAGAAATTAATTCTGGGTCTGAAAGTTTCTCCACATCAATCTGGCTCAACTTAATTAAAGCTAAGAAAAGAGGTGTGTGTGTGTGTGTCTCTCTGTGTGTGTGTGTATGTGTGTAGGGGAGGACTTCCTTTCTGTTATGATTTGCTAACAATTTCTTTTAAGTCTCTATTGACTAATGACCACCTGATACTAAATTACTAATGCTCAGAAATGAAATGATTCTAGCATCATAATCAGAACTGTAATCAGCCCTAACACAATTCTAAATGAACTTGGAACAGGGGTGCCTCCCTCGAACATGATGTTGAATTATTTCAAGCATTGCCAAGGGAGTCGTACAAAATTGATGTTAGGTGGTGCAGGGACACAGTGTATTGGACTGTGATGGAGGTGATCTGGTCTCCACCTCTTGGCCCTCCTGATTACTGGATGATCTAGTGAAGTCATTTCCCCTCTCTGGACCTCAGCCTTCCATCCGCAAAGGGATGCTGTCTAACCAGAGAAGTGTTTTCAATCTGGGTTCCCCCGAGATCTGGGCTTCCATGTGAGCAGGAAAAAAGAAAAGGACTGCTTCTTTCGGTTGGTTGAATCTGGAACTGAAAGGGGAGCCAGGACAGTGAAGGAGCTTCCGTGGTCGACTGCTGCAACCTTGTCCCAAGAGAGCTCACTTTCCCGTCACGGCTCCACTGCTTTGCTCCAGCAGGGGTACCAGCCTCTGTAAGTCACCGAGAAAAGCATCTGCCCTAATTAGACCCATCACGGGCAAGCAGGTGGCTTCCTGGCCGTCCTCCTGGGGGTCTGGAAGTTGGCCATCTGCTTGCTCACCAGGAACAAAGTCTCCTTTGCCCTCTTGGCTCCTTGGGCAAGGCTGACTTGGAGAGTCAGGGAGATCTGGGGCAGACACTAAAGAAGATAAATGAGGAGAAGATAGATGCAGTGAGAGAGCTAGGAAGAAACACCTGAGGGCTTGGAGCCAGTAAACCTGGAGGAGAGAAGCTCAATGTTTGGGATTAGGATAGAGATGTGAAACAGTCCTCTGCAGGGTCCCGGCTAGTGAGAGTTTTGAGGGCATCATTTACTTCCTTCATAACTTCAATTCAGCCACTGATTTCTATCCATTCACCCACCTATCCACCTATCCATCCACGTATCCATCCACCTATCCACCCAGCCATCCACCCAGCCATCCACCACCCATCCACCCACCCATCCACCCACCCGCCCACCACCCATCCACTTATCCACCCATGCACCTATCCACCCATCCACCCATCCACCCACCCACCCACCACCCATCCACTTATCCACCCATCACCCACACATCCACCCACCCACACACCCATCCACCCCTCATCCACCCATGCACCTATCCACCCATCCATCTATCCACCCAGCCATCCACCACCCATCCACCTATCCACCACCCATCCACCACCCATCCACTTATCCATCCATCACCCACACATCCACCCACCCACCCACCCATCCACCACCCATCCACCCATCCACCCATCCACCCATCCATCCACCCATCAAACCCTCCACTCATCCACCCCCCCCATTCATCCACCCACCCCCCCATACATCCATCCACCCACCCACCCATCCATCCATCCACCCCCCCACCCCCCCATTCATCCACCCACCGCCCCCATCCATCCATCCACCCATCCACCCACCCATTCCATAAACATTTGGTGAGAACCTACTATGTACCTAGGGAGGTAGAAGAGAATGAACTCCTCTGGGAACTCATAGTCCTAATGTTGTAAACGGATGTGCCACCAAATGATTACGGTGCTGTCTGAAAAGTGAATTGTAGTACAGATAGGTACAAAGTGCTGTTAGAATTCAGAAGAGGAAGGGTCTGTTTAGGGGAGTGGATCAAAGAAGGCTTCAAGGAAGCAGTGACATATGAGTTGGTTCCTGAAAGAGGAGTGTAAGTTTGTCAGCCAGACAAATGGGGCTAGGGTTTATTTTTTCATCTATAGAAAGGAATGGCATTTTATGGAGGTGTAGGAAAATAAGCTTCGTGATCGAGTAGGAACAGTCCAGGAGAGGGAGCAGGAAGATACAGGGTGGAGGTAAGCGAGGAAGGGGTCTTCTGCTGATCTTTTTGGGCTGCAGATGTGAATGCCACCTCCAGGCAAAGGGTGGACATTCCAGGGTGCGCCGATTTGAGGGGCTGAGGCCATTCTTACTCCTTACAGATACCTTATCTCTATTCCTCTCCCTGCCCCCTCCCTCCAAGCCTCAAAAAAATAGTCTGGATTATTTCTAGGCTGATGAAATTTCTAGGCTGATGAAATTCAGATGTAATTCAACAACTGATTGTTCTTATTCGAAACATTGGAGAAAAAAAACCATTCAAGGAAAAAATCAGAGAAACTCAGACAGGAAGCTACCTTAATCAAACCTCTTTCTGTGTGGCATCTACTACAAGTGAGAATCCAGTAAACCTTAGTTGCTGTGCGTGTATGTGAATCTGTGTGTGTCTGCATGCGTATGTGTGTAAATGAGTGTGTGTCTGCATGCATACGTGTGTAAATGAATATGCATATATGTGTGTTATGTGTGTATATGTTAAGGTGTGTATGTGTATACGTGTGTGGGTGTGTATGGGTGTGGGTGTGTATGTGTGTACGAGTATGTATGTCTGTAGGTGGTGTGTTGTGTTTTTATGACTTGGGACCATATTGTCTAGGTGTTTGTTGTGTGCTAGCGTGTCACATTGTCATGGAGCCTGACACCTGTGCATCCAATATTCACCTGTTCATCCATCCATCCATCAGCTATTCCTTCGGTTTGCCCAGTCCTTTAGGATGGACACTAGAGGCTGATGGTAATGCATTTATGATGACGGTAAGATTCCTGCCCTCAGCGAGCTCATAGCCTCATGTGGGGATTGGCAGACTTATGTAAAGGGCCAGATAGCAAACACTTTTGGCTCTGCCACTGTAGTGCCACATCTGCCACTGTAGTGCCACATCAGGCACAGAAGTGGGCGGGGGGTGGCTGTCTTCCAGGACAATTTTATTTACCAAAACAGACTTGGGCCCTGGGTGTAGCTTACTGACTTCCTTGTCTAGCCGGGGAGACTCGCGAGTAACCAGGGTCACAAAATGGTTTGGGAGGTGCAGTCGTGGGGGCCGGGGCGGGGGGTGCACCTTGCTTTCTAGGAGCACAGAGCACGTGCAGACCCAGGCTCGGGCTGCGGGAAAAGTGTCTGGAGGAGGTGCCGTGTAATCTTAGCCAGGCAGGTGAGGGGAGCTGCAGGTGAGGGGAGTGGCTGGGGAGGGGTCAGGAAAGTGGGTGGGTTCAGGGAGGGTGGGCAGAGCAGAGGGTTTGCAAAGGAGCCTGAAGGCGAAAGAGAAAATGATGCTGTGGGGAATGCAAGACGTGGGAAGAGGGGGTGCATGGAGGTGGCTTTGGAAGGAGCTGGCAGGTGAGTGGGGTCAAGAGGGTCAAGGGGGCCGAACGGCAGGACATGGGGTACTGCCAGCAGGTTCTCAGCAGTTCATTCTAACAACGCCCCAAAGCTAACCCCCGGGTGACACCCTGTCCTGGGCTTCAAGGCCCTCACCTTAGGGTCCACGCAGGTAGGGCAGGGAGGGAGCTCTTCACGGAGTGCTCTGTGCAGCCCACCCCAGGCAGCGGGGGGCTGGTCCAAGGGCAGGGTACTGAGGAAGACATTTTAGCTGCAGGAGGGGAGCTACCATTAAACAAGAAACAGAAACAGGCCGGGTCCTTAAAATGGAGCTGGGATAACTACAGGATGCGTACTTTGGCCACAACTCCACGCTCTGGGCATGGCTGAGGGGTCCAGTGCTGTAGTGTGGTTGAAATTCATCTTGTAGGTGCTGACATGCAGTAAAAGACAAGATATTTTAATGTTTCTCTCCTCCTGTCCCCTCCTCTCTCTCTCTTTGCGCTGTCTGGTAAACCAGGATTATTGAGCGCTCTTTGCTTTCTAGAACCTCTGGAGGAGAAATGGTATGGAGTACCACTGAAACATGGGTCTCCAAGAGAAGCCAACTGTATTAGTTAGGGTTCTCTAGAGAAACAGAACCAACAGGGAACACTTGCAAATATAAAATTTATGAAAGTGTCTCACGTGACCGTAGGAATGCAGAGTCCAAAATCCACAGGGCAGGCTGCGAAGCCGACGACTCCAATGGATGGCCTGGATGAACTCCACAGGAGAGGCTCACCAGCCGAAGCAGGAATGCAACCTGTCTCCTCTGAGTCCTCCTTAAAAGGCTTCCCATGATTGCATTTAGCATCACTAATTGCAGAAGACACTCCCCTTTGGCTGATTACAAATGGAATCAGCTGTGGATGTAGCTGACGTGATCATGACCTAATCCTATGAAATGTCCTCATTGCAACAGACAGGCCAGCGCTTGCCTAATCAGATGAACAGGTACCACAACTTGGCCAAGTTGACACCTGTCCCTAACCATGACACCAACCTAGGTGTGAATCCTGGCTGTCATCTTCTCTAGGCAGCCACACAACCTCTAGAGGAATCAGCTCTCTTGTCTTTAAAATGGGGAGGTTGTTTATGCCTCCCTAGTGGGTTACTGAGCTAACCCCTGTTGAAGGCTTATTACCGTGTCTGGCACGAGTGTGATTATTATTGGTTTCAGATTCCAGGACCTGGCACATAGCAAACACTTGCTGATTGACTTAATGATGGTTTATGGAGTGTGCAAAGCATATTGCTTGTAGGTAATATTGACTACCCGCCTTACTTTTCCTGTGGTATATTGCTTACCAGATGCTTTCCTTGCATTCAATGTGGTCGCATTAAGTTGTCACCCTCTTTTGCCCAATTCTGTGCATCCTAAATTATCAAAGCCCCCCAAGTCAAAGTTCTGATTTCATTCCCACCATCACAAACTTGATTCCTTATATCTTGTCCGAGCCATGTCAGGAGTGTCCAGTATGATTTCCCTGTCGTTAGTCTATTCATGCCCCATCCATGCACCCACCCGTGGAAAGACTGATTTCCCTAAAAATGAATGTGGCAGAGTTGGGGGAGGAATGGAGAGTCCTGCTTAATTGGGACAGAGTCTCTGTGGGGTGATGGAAAGGTTTTGGTAAGGGCTGGTGGTGATGGAAGCTCAGCACTGTGGATGCAGTTATGACCACTGAATAGTATGCTTGATAGTGGCTAAGATGGGAAATCTCGTTGTTTATGTGTCACTGCAGTAAAAATGAAAACAAACAAAAACCAGAAACGTGATCTCTGCGCTCCTCCTAATAAACATTGTGGATGCAGCCTGATGTCGAAACTTCAAAGTGTTCCTTCCACTCTCTGGGTTGCTAGGACCTCCAGAGCTGCGGTTCTCAACCCAGGGTGATTTTGCTCCCGGTGGGCACTTGGCAATGCCTAGAACATTCTTTTGGTAGCAAAACCATCTGGTGGGTGGAGGCTGGGGATGTTGTTAAACCTCCTACAGTGCAAGGGACAGCCCCCCAGCAAAGAATTATGTGGCCCTGATGTCAGTCTTGCCGAGGCTGAGAAGTCCTGTCCTGGTCCCAGCTCTGTCCTCTATCCACCGTGCCATCCTTTCTCAGTGATTTCTGAACTCATCTTCCCATCCGTATTTGATTCCCTTTGTCCAGATCGCTCTTAATCTCTGTCTTTGCCCTGACACCCTTATACTCACCCTTCAAGACCCATTTCACATGCTTCTACTTCCAGGAAAATGCACAGGGTTCCCCTGGCCATGATTGTTTGCTTCTTTGGGACACCATTCATGTCTGTCCCCACCCTTACACAGTGGCGTGTACTTATCTGTAATGTCCCCACCGCCATTGCTTCTGAGCCTTAGTATCGGGACTTGGTCTTGTTACCTCCATATTCCCTTTGCATGGTGTAAGTATTTGCTCAGTGAATGAATAAACTATTAAAAGAATAATGTCCCAAACATTCGCCTTTAGATTCTGTGCTATTTTGCAACAAACGCTCTGAACTGACATGTCGAAGCATGCATTTCTCCACTCGTTCCTTGTCTTACCCACCTTCCAGGTAAATTGCATGCAGATGACCTTCAGACTTTTCTGAAACTCGGAAGTGCTTTGTGTTTGTGCTTCAATTCCGATCTCAGATCTTCAGCATTTTCGCCTTCAGTAACATTTTCCATTGTGCAGTAAATCCACTGACGTTGCTTGAACACAATTTTCTCATGCTCCACCAGTGACACTTTTACCATCCCCAATCAAGGGTCTTTATGGGGATGGAAACCAGGGCTTCCTACGCGTGCCTGCCAATGTCTCATTCACATCCAAACTAGGATGGTGTCTTCCTGAAACTGCATTTTCCTCCTGGTGGCAGGAATCGAGGCTTTGTAAGCCCAAGGACCCGAGTGGGTTTTACCTACTGTGTATCTGCTGGGCTTCACGTGGTCTCTGGCTTATAATAGGTTCCCAGTTTAGTTGTTGAGTGCAAACCAAATGTTAGGAGTTATTCTGAAGCTTTGGTTTCCTGCACTAAGAGCGTCTGAGAATCACAAGGAGAGGTGGTAGAAAGAACTTTGTGGAAAGAAAGAAGTCCCACCTCTACTATTTCCTATCCATGCACCCACAGCTGTGTTAATTTTGTTGAGGCTCAGTTTCCTCATTTTCCCAATGGGTCTAATTTATACTTATCTGCTGGGGTTGTTGTGGTGAGTGAAATGACCAGCACACAGGAGGATATTCAGTAATGGTAGCTCTTAATAAGAGGAGAACTATTTGGGACAGGGAACTCTCTGGAACTGGTCAGACCTTGCAGTCCACTCAAGTAGCAGCTCAGCCGCCCCTACATTTAGGGACTCTTGTAGATTCGCCTTCAGAATTCTGTTCTTGTTTTCTCAGGGCTCCCTCCCCATTCTGGTCTCAATCATAGTTTGAAACTGCAGACAGAAGCTCAAGCCAGTTCATGATGATGTGGGCACAGGAATCTGGGATGTTGGAGGAAGAAAGAAACTTAAGGGAAACCAGATTTCATCAACATCAGTGTACACAGAGGCCCAAAGTTCAGAAAGGTTGATTAACTCGCCCCAGATCACACAGTGAATCAGTAGCAAAGCCCTGACTTTAAGTTCTCTCAGCTTCCAAACCCTTGTTTCTTTTCCTGCATGGAGAGGCCTGTGATTTGCATTTTGTACTTAGTGGCCAGAGCACGAATGCTGTGAGCCTTGAGCCTATAGGGACCCCTCCAAGCACTACTTCCTGCAACATTAACTTAAATTCCTGATTCAGCTCTTTGAGGCCTGACAGCCCCTCACGAGAATGGGACGTGCACGAGAAGCATTTCCAGATGGTTTCTGAAAGCGTGGCTCCTTAGGAAAGCAGCTCTGGGCAGGCTCAGATGCCCTTGGACTGCAAGATTGGCTTCACAAACACAAGCCTTTGAAGGTGGAGCTGCTTCCCTGTAGGGAAACACCAGCTCCTTCAATTGACCCAGCCCCAGGACACTTGGGTCTCTTTTGCCACATCCTCAGTCCTTGTTCCTAGGGGCTGGGAGAGCGCAGCGGCGAAGCTTTGGGAACCAGACTCCCTCGGTTCGAAGTGAGCTCCGCCACTTCTAGCTGGGTAACCACAGGCAAATCACTTAAGCTCTCTGCATCTCGGGTTCCTTATCTGCAGGACAGGGAGGGTTGTGGCGGTCCTGAAAGGGTTGGCCTGCAGATTCAGTGAGCCACAAACAGCGCTTAGAACCACACCTGGCATATAGTAAGTGCTCAACAAATGTCATCTATTGTTATTAGACTCAGGTACTGGAATCTCACCTTGATTCAGGTCTGCTTCTCATTGGTCGTGTGATTTGGGTGAGTTTCGTCACTGCTCTGAGCCTCAATTTCTTACCAGACAATTGAATATAACAATAGCACAGGCAGTTTCTGGTTTGCACATGTCCAGCTTTGGGAGAAATGGGGCTTTGGGTCATTTGTGCTGATGCCCATATTGCTTCCTGTATGTGAATTTGGACTTTTGCACATGAGCTAATGAAAGGGAATCTTACATGCTTGTGTGATGATGCTTTTGGCAAATAGTCTCCAGGAGGGGCTCCAGCTTTGTCTGTGCAGTAGCATCTGCGCCAAGGAATTTAATATTTTATTGCATTTTTGCGGTTACTGTATAAAACCGAGCAGCCAGAAGAAGTGCTGATCCGACTAGTAAAGGAGCAGGAGCCTCATAAACTAAACATAGCACGGCCAAAGAAAGAAAGAAAGAAAAAGATGAAGATAAAATCATAAGAGCCACCTAGCACAGCAGAGCTTCAGTGTTAGCCAGAAGATCTTAGAGCTTCAGCTTACAGCCTGTCACTCAACTGCGAAGGAGAAGAATAAAATTAGAGGACATGGTCGCAGATGGTTGAAGATTGCACTGAAAAAGCAAAGTTTAATTGGGTATTGTGTAGCCGTGTTAGCTTTCTGGGTAATACTCTCCTGCATCGTAGGAACTGACTATTCAATTTTTGCCCGCATTTTCAGTTGTGCATGATATATGTAGGGAGGGCCGATGATCCTCCATATGTAAAGAGCCTGCCGCGGTGCTTGGCTCATCTGCCTGCCACCGGCACCATCGTCATCACCATCAGTATCCTTAAGATGGCTCAGAAGAGCCAGTCAAATGAGTAGGGGCTGGAAATACGGAACCATCAGCTCTCAGCTCAGGTAATTCAGATATTAAGCTATGATGTCCCTGACAAGTGTCTCCTCAGCTTCTGTTTGCATAGCCCCAGCACTGGGGAGCTCATTGCCTCCTGAGGCAGTCCATTCTCCTTTTAGGAGTGGGCGAGTGTATCTCCTGTATGCCAGTGTGTCTCCCTGGGAATCTGCACCCAGTGGCTTTCTGTCTTATATGGAGCCACAGAAGTAGTGAGAACTTCACAAGATGGGGCACCAAGATAAGCCTACTCGTCCCTCAAGAGCGCATTCATTCATTCACTCACTCATCCATAAATATTTCCTAAGCATCTACTGCATAAAGCTTCTGGGCTGAGCCTTGGAGGAGTTCAAGGGCTAGTGGGGGAGACAGACAATTACAATCTAGGGTCTATAATGACGGGGCAATTACAATCTGGAAAGATAAGCAGGGAAACACCAGGGGAGCCCCAAAGAGGCAGTTAAGCCAGGTGGGGGTGGCAGTGGTGAGGGAAGGCTTCCTGGAGGAGGGGACACCTGAGCTGAGTTTCAGAGAATGGGTCAAAGGTGGGTATGGGGACGGGGGAGGCATTTCTGATAGGATGGAGAGAGTGTACGCGCAGTCATGGAGTCTGAGAGATTGGTGGGTCCCGTGTGTTGGTGGGGAGGGGCTGGGGAAGGGCGTGAGAACCCCAGAGTGAAGCGGGGAAGGTTAGAGGGCCCAGGAGAGCTTGGACTGTCTTCCGGGCAGAGTTGCTCCCCGGCTGCCCTTGTCATCATCTTGGCCGTGGGTGCGGCGCCCTTCATCTGGGCAGAGCCTCACGGCTGGGTTCGGCAGAGACTGCTCTTGGCATTTTGTGAGAGTCGGTTCCGCCATCCCCTCTTCCCTGGTGGTTTCTCAGGAACAAGCCTGGTGTCTCGTGGGTTCGTGAATCCCTCCCTCTCTCTTTTACAGTCCAGGGCTAAGAACTTAGCTTTGGACCAAAAAGACCGGGATTCAATACCAGCTCTGTTGCTGACGATCTCTGAGCCCTGCGTGGCCAGGCTCCTTAACTCCTGAGAACCTTTGTCTTCCTGCTTGGAGAAAAGAATAAATCAGCGAGCACGTGCGGGTGGTCCCCACGTGCTGGGCACCGTGAGGCAAACACTAACTAACTTGGCAAACACTAACTTGCTGAACCTTCCCAACAACCCTATAGGGTCCGTAGTTTCCTAGGGCTTCCGTCACAGAGTACCGTGAACTGGGGGCCTTAAAACAACAGAAATGAGCTCTCTTTGCAGTTCTGGAGGCTGGAAGTCTGGACCCACGGTGTCGGCAGAGCCACGTGCACTGGGAAGTCTGGACCCACGGTGTCGGCAGAGCCACGTGCACTGGGAAGTCTGGACCCACGGTGTCGGCAGAGCCACGTGCACTGGGAAGTCTGGACCCTCGGTGTCGGCAGAGCCACGTGCACTGGGAAGTCTCTTGGGGAACCTCCTTCCTAGCCTCGTCCAGCCTCCGGGGGCCCTTGGCTTGCGGCTGCTCTGCTGCAGTCTCTGCCTCCATCTTCATGCATTCTTCTCTGTGTCTGACTCTCGTCTCCTCTTCTTATGTGGACAGCAGTCGTGCTGGATTGGGGCCTAATCCAACAGGACCTCATCTTAACTTGACCACGTCTGCAAAGACCCTGGGTCCAAATGAGGTCACACTTATAGGTGCAGAGGTCAGGACTGAACATGTCTGTTTTGAGGACACAATTCAACCCTTAACAGCTCAGCGCTTGACAATCCCCATTTTGCAGATGAGAAAACAGAGGCACCGAGAGACTCCAAGGCTCCCAACTGGTAAGTGGTGGAGGCGGGAAGACACTTAGAAGTTCTCTCCTAGAGTTGGCCTGAAGGTGAAAAGAGCTAAGGCATGCAGAGGGCCTGTTGCAAGGCCCAGGACATAGAAGATAGTCAATAAATGCAATCATCATAGCTATTAATACTCCAAGAAATGTACAGTGCAATTTGATCAAGGAGAGAGCCTCCCCAAAGTAAGAACACCTTCTCCAAGGGAGCCTAGGAAAGGTCTAATTCAAATGACTCATTAACTCCAAGACAATAGAAAATGACAGATCAAGGCTTTGAGCAAAGAGGCTGAAACGGTCATTGATTAGAAGTCAGACTTACTTCTTTCCTTCTTATCTGCTTGATTGACTTCTGAGGGCTTGTCTTTCCACGGAATTAAAGAGCTAACTTACCTGCCAAGCATTCCCTTCATCAGCCACCATCACGGGCAGTTGTCCAGTAAACTGGATTTCTTCTTGCCTGGTTCACAGTGAAAAACCCAAAATCCAGAATAGTTCTGCGCCTCCCTCCAGGTTCTGCCTGGAGTTTTGATCTTGAAGCCACATGCCACCCTCTCTTTTACCACCAGAATAAAGTATCAGCAGTTGGAACAAGCGATTGTACAAGGAAAGGGTTCAGTTGCAGAATCGCGAGACATGACACTTGGCTGTGATCGTTTGGACAGAGGGAAGGGGGAGGGTGGAGGGGGCGCATGGCATGAGCCGGGCGCCCTGTGGCCGAGTGTGATGCGTGTGTGTTTGAACCTGGGCCTGGCACCTTCCCCGCTGTGGGGCTCAGGGGCAAGTGAGCCAGGCTCTCTGGAGTCTCTGTTTCATCCTCCGTGGAATGGGAATGCGAGCTCCTTCTCGGGGCATGAGAGGAGGATACGAGATGGTACCCGAGCATGACCGGCAGCAGCGATACCGTTGGTGGCTGCGGCTCTCCTGAGCATCACCCACACCCTTAGCAGCTACGGGGAGGAAGGGGAGGACTTATTCCTTGAAGCTGGACCTGAGCTTTCGTCACAAATGTCAGGATGATGAGCTGCAGAGGAGCGGCTGGTTGTGCCACGTGGGTGAGGCTGCCATAGCTCCTGCCCAAACTGAAACCCAGGATTTGTCATGGGCCCTGATGTCTCCCCTTCGCGGTAGGCAAATGGATAAACCAAATGCCGTATATCCATATACCCATCCCTAAAAAGGAATAAAGCTCTGACTCATGCCACAACGTGGATGGACCTTGAAAACATGGTAGCGTGGGAAAGAAGCCAGATACGAAAGGACTTCTATGATCCCATTTATATGAGATGCCTAGAATAGGTGAATTCAGAGACAGAAAGTAGATTAGAGGTTGCTAGGGATGGGGGTGGGGAGGGGGAGTTATTGCTTAATGGGGACGGAGTTTCTGTTTGGGGGATGAACAGCTTTGGTCCTGGTGGTGGCAACGGAGCACAATGTTGTAAATGTAATTAATACGCCGAGTCGTACACTTAAAGTGGTTGGAATGGCGAATTTTATGTCACATATATGTTATATATGTCTTATATTTAAAATAAAAAAATAAAATAAGACAAAATAAAAAAGTAAATGTGGGGCGGTGGGTGGGAGGAGGGCTCGCTTTGGGGTCAGGCGTGAATTCGCACCCTGGCTGCCCTGGGCGCCCGCCTGCTGTGTGGCGGTGGGGAGTGGCCTCCCTCTCTCGGCTTCTGCCTGCAGATCGGGGATTAACAGGAAGGAGTGCGCACCCTCGAGCACTCGCGCCAGTAGCTCTGGGTTTCAATCATTTCTCTACTGCACTAGTTCTCAAGCCCTGCGGTCATTTGGCAGTGTCTGCAGACACTTTCGGTTGTCGCCAGCGAGAGGGAGGGCAGCACGCATGCTTCTGGCACCTGGCGAGTGGGGTTTGGAGATGCTGCTAAACATCCCACCTCGCAAGGGGCGGCCCTGTGCAGCAAAGACCCATCCAGTCGAAGCGCCATGGTGCCGAGACAGAAACCCGGCTCTGTCTGCCTGCTAGCTCCTGAAGTCGCTTCCCTTGCTTGAGACTCTGTCGCCCCATCTGTAGAAAGCAAATAAATGGTCACGGTGCCCATCTTAGGTGGATGCGTTGGAAACAGAGAGGGGCGTGGCACCAGCACACCACTGGGCACCTGGCAAGTGGTCCAGAAATAAGAGCTCAGGTTTCTGTGGGGCGGAGTCCATTGCCAATGGACAACAATGATGTGTCCCCCGCCTGATTCTCCTCCCCCACTCCTTTGTAAGTGGAAAGCACCGACCCCAATCCAAGAGGGAAGTCTTGAGTCGTCCTTGACTTTTTCCCTCTTCTTCCCACCCATTTCCAGACAATCTCCAAGACCTCGTCCCGTGCATCCCCACCACCAGGCAGCCCCGTCCAGATGTTGACTGGTCCCTGTGTGCCAGGCTCTGTGCCGGGTGCGAGGTGGGGGTGGGGGTGCTTGAGGGAGGGAGCGGTTGCTGTCTTCAGTGCACTTATCGCTCTAGCCTGGTTTCCCGCTGGGCAGCTCTCTCTGCCGTTCCTTCCCCTTAGCCATCTGGTGTGCTCCTTTTCATTCTGCAAACCCAAGCCAGCTCTCTCCCTTTTCTGTGTCTTTGATGACACTCATTCATTTCTGGATGACATGAGAAAAACTGGAAAACCGGAAAGGACAGAGCCAGGGCGGCTTTGGGGATCAAGTAAAGGGATTTAAAGGTGAGTCTTGTCCAGGTGCCGGCCCTTTATGACCTTTGTATCACATCCCTGAACTGAATATCCCCAGGAAGGAGAGGCTGGTAGGTCAGAGTGAGCCCCTGGGTAATGTCATTTGATTGACAGCGCAGGTGGGGAGGCAGAGTTCTCCAGAAGAAATAGGGATTTTGTTACAAGGGACGCTGAGCAAGCAAAATGATGGACATCTCCCACATCTTTTTGTCCTCTTTGCGGCAGAACTAATGATTCCTCCTCCTGCTTGCTCTTTATCCTATACATGCCTTAAAAAAATTTACAAATCATTTCTCTGACCATGTTTAATTGCAATTATTTCTGTATTTTGCTGTTGCACTTAATTCTCTGTTTCGTGAACTGGGAAGTGATGAGAGTGCTTAGTGCGTAATAGGAGCTTGTGCTGTTAAATGGATGTGTATTAAAATGAACACTCCAAGCTGGGTGGCCCTTGAAACATGGTGCTACGTGAAATAGGCCAGATCCAAAAGGACTAATAGCGTATGACTCCACTTATATGAAATATTCAGGATAAGCAAATTCGTAGAGACAGAAGGAGGTTAGACGTTCCCGAGGTCTGGGGGTAAAGAGGGAATGGGGAATAATTGCTTAATGTCTTCAGAGTTTTTGTTTGGGGTGATGAGCAAGTTTTGATAATGGGTGGTGGTGATGGTACCATGACACTGTGAGTGTAATTAATAAAAATGGTTAATTTCATGTTACGTATTTAATGTATACAGATTACATATTAATATATATATATTTCCTTAATAATATACATTGTTCTAGCACAATAAAATAAAGCAAGTACAAACCAGCTGTATTTGTTTCCTAGGACTTCCATAATAAGTTACCACGAACTGAGTGGCTTAAAACTGCAGACATTTATTTGTTCACCATTCTAGGGGCCAAAGTCTGAAATCCAGGGTTGGAAGGGTGGGTGTCTGCGGGGGCTTGGAGGGGTAATCTGTCCCATGCCCCTCTCCGAGCTTTTGGGGCTCCTGGCATCCCTGGCCAGCTCTTGGCTTGCGGCCGTTGTCCCGTCTCTGTGTCTTCCCATGGGGACGTGGTTCTGTGACCTCTCTTTTTTGCCTCTTCTTAGGGCGCCCTCATCGGATTTCGGGGCCCACCCCAGTGCAGCAGGGGCTCGTCTTTCTCCTTACCTGCCCGCATCTGCACAGAGCCCTTTCCACAGAAGGCTGCATTCGCAGGCAGCAGGAGGAGACACTCATGCCCAGCTTTTTTGGGGGACCACTTGTCAACTTAATATACCAGCTGCTTCAAGCCTAGTCTTTAAATGTGGGTTCTCTCTCTTTTTTTTCGATTCAATTTTTTTTTATTAGTGAAGCAATAATTTGTTACAAAAAAGACCCTTTTTACCCTTTAACTGAGACAAACCACCTAACAACACACAAACCACTAAGTTTTTAGTATTTTCAAAAGGAAAAGAAATTTTTTTGGAATTTAGAAAAGTAAATATTTTGGAAAGACTAACTATAGGAAGTTACTTTTTCAATTTTAATTTTTAATAGGCTGCCTACCAGGTATATTACCCGGCATTTCCCCTTACGTGTAAAGTCCATCAGGTTTAGCCAACCTAGAACCTACATTTAGAAACTGAGGCAGGAAAGGTTTTTCTTTAAATAGGAAACCAATAAACTAAAATACCAATCACACTATTTTACTGAGGCAATTTACATAATTAGGTGTAAATTATTAACTTTATGTTGTGAAGGTCCTAGCAAAGCGTCAATTGCTCTGACTATAGCTCAAGTTCAAATTGTCCTCAGCTGGCTGTAAATATCATTACCACAGTGGAGTCGGGCCTGCGTGACTAAGGAAAAGAATCACTTCAATACTGTACATTTCCTTTCCTTAAAAGCAAGGATTAAGTCAGGACTATCTTGGTTTTCAATCTCTCCATTTTTTTTTTTATAATTTAAAAACATTTTTAGTGAGAAATCTTCACACACATCCATTCCACACTTGTTGTAGGTCAGTGGCTCACAGAATCATCATGTTGCTGTATATTCATCACCATGATCATTTTTAGAATATTTGCATCACTCCAGCAAAAGAAATAAGAAAAAAGAAAAAACTCATACATCCCACGCCCCTTACTCCTCCCTCTCACTGACTACTAGTATTTCCATCTACCCAATTTATTTTACCCTTCGTCCCCCCTATTATTTATTTATTTATCCACACCTTTTTACTCATCTTTCTATACCCTAGATAAAAGGAGCATCAGACACGAGCTTTTCACAATCACACAGTCACATTGCGAAAGCTGTATCATTATACAATCATCTTCAAGAAACATGGCTACTGGAACACAGCTCTACTAGGGTACTTCCCTCTAGCCACTCCAATACACTATAAGCTAAAAAGGGATATCTATATAATGCATAAGAATAACCTCCAGGATAACCTCTCGACTCTGTTTGAAATCTCTTAGCCACTGACATTTTATTTTGTCTCATTCTCTTTTCCCCTTTTGGTCAAGAAGGTTTTCTCAATCCCTTGAAGCTGGGTCCTGGCTCATCCTGGGATTTCTGTCCCACGCTGCCAGGGAGATTTACACGCCTGGGAATCATGTCCCATGTGGTGCGGGGGAGGGCAGTGAGTTCGCTTGCTGAGTTGAGTTGGTTTAGAGATAGAGGCCACATCTGCGCAACAAAAGAAGTTCTCTGGGGGTGACTCTTAGGCCTCATTTTAAGTAGACTTAACTTCTTCTTTGCAGGAAGAAGTTTCATAGGGGCAAACCCCAAGATTGAGGGCTTGACCTATTGATCTGGCTGTCCCCACTGTTTGCAAAAATATCAGAAATTCTTCAAATGGGGAAGTTGAATATTTCTTCCTTTCTCCCCAGTTCCCAAGGGGACTTTGCAAATACTTTTTTATTCAGTACCCAGATTGCTCTGGGATATATTGGGGCATCACACTAACCTGGACAAACCAACAAAATCTCACGCCCTATTCAAGATTCCATTTTACTTATGGTATTCAACTAAACTGACCAAACAAGTTAAGTTAGGAAATGCACTACCCCAAATATAAATTTTGCACCAAATAAACATCTCTCCCTCTAGTCTCACACAGGAGTTAAAATTTAAAATATGGACGATATCATCCTTTACTCTGTTTTCTGATTTACCTTAGTCCAATCCATATCTGCTTCATTCATATCTCTACTTGAAATCTGATCCCTTTTTTTTTTTTTTTTTTTTTTTTTGTTTTTTTTTTTTTAAAGGAAAGACAGAGAGAAGGAAGGAAGGATAGAAGGAAGGAAGGAAGGAAGAAAGGGAAACATCTTTAAACATTTTCTTGTTTTATTGTATTCTGTTTCTCCGTTTTTTGTTACATGGGCTGGGGCCGGGAATCGAACCGAGGTCCTCCGGCATAGCAGGCAAGCACTTTGCCCGCTGAGCCACCGCGGCCCGCCGTGATCCCTTTTTTCCAACTGTTTAAGCAGCTCCTGTATGGGGTACTGCTGACTTTCATAGCTTCAGAGCTCTAACTCTGAGTCTCAGGTGTCACATAAATACCCGAAGTTCTGGGAACAACCAGGTTATAAATAACAGCTCGGTATCTCAGAATTTAGAAATAGCAGTTACACCTCCTGGTAAATATGGGCTCTTTTAAGAGCAAGGTCTGATCCCAATTTTGAGACTCAGCTTTTAATTCTTTTTTTTTTTTTTAAGGAGGCTTTTACTCTTGAAACATTGCCTATAAAGAGAATTTGGGTTTATAGAAATCAATTTGCTGAATGGTTTTAATGATAATCACCAGATATATCGTCCCCCAGAAAAGATGATACTGAGGTCATAAGAAGCAGTTGGCCCTTGTTCGTATCAGAGACATTTACGTGGAAAGCCTTAAGGGGAAAATGATCATTTTGGACAAAATATGTAATAATGATGCATAAAATGCTAAAGAATTTGAATGCAAACAGCCTGAATTTATGTATGCCTGGGAAAAAAGGAAAAACAAAGCCTGAAAACTCAAGATTAGAGCTGTAAATGGATAGAGCATATGCCCTTATATGCTTTATATATTTTTTATATAGAAGCCCAAACATCCCAGCTTCCCTCTTCCCCCAACAATTATTGTCACTTGTGCTCCAGGCACTGACCTAAGCATTTATACGCATGGCTGCCCTTGACCTTCACACACTCCTGTTTGGTAGGAATCACAAGCCCCGTTTTACAATTGAAGACACCAAAATCCAGCCTGTTTATGTCATTGGCCCCAAGTCCATCCAGCTAGGAGGTGTCAGAGTGAGTTAGGACCCTCGTAATGCTGAAGCCAAAGCTGTGCTCTTGCTCCCACTTCAGCCCAGGGAGGGGGCATATGTATAATTTCCCCAACTGGGGTCCAACACGCTGACTTCACATTTTGTCCCAGAGTGTGGCCTGGGATCCTTTAAAATCCCTTCTCCACAAGGTCAGGATGGGCTCTTGGGTCCAGGCAGTTGCTAGGCTTTCTTGTTGGGGTGAAAGGATCCACTGGAATTCTCATGGCAGAACGTGCAGGTGTAAGGGCCCAGGTCTGAGGACGCGCCCGCCGTAGGGGAAACCCACTCTAGACAGGAGGGCTCCCCTCTGCCCCTCTGGGCTGGGGAGGGTGCGTGTGTGCGCACAGGCGAGAGCGTATTTGTGTGCAAGTGTACGTGAGCTCACGTGCTTTTGCATAAGAGGATGTGCCTGGGTCTCTGCGTGTGTGTGTGTCTGCATGTGTACTTTTGCATGCATCTGGGTGTTGTGCATTTTTGTGATCATTCATGCCTGTGTGTGTGTGTGTGTGTAGTGACTTATAAACAATGAGGAAATGCACATATAGAACCTCTGACTTCCTGCCAGGCCGTTCACCAGGTTTCAGAGCGTGTCTGTTTGCCTCTTATTGGAACTGCTCTGCAATTTCATTTTCCATTTGATCAGATGGGTTTTGTTTATCTTCCATAAATCTCGCTCTGGCAACTCCAGTGCTGCTGATTTCCACATCTCTCGTTGTTTGCAACATTGTTGTGTGTTTGATGAAGTTTAATATTCGGCCCCAGCCTTCATGGGATGCTGATTTTCTGATTTCCTGTTGGGCTGTGGCCTGGTTTTGCTGGCCTGGACGTAGTGGGATCTGGTTTCAGCAGCCGATGCCCAGGACTGTGCTACCAGCTCTCCTGAAACACAAAAATGACCTTGGGCATTGGCAAATTGGTTTCATCTTAGGCCGCGTGAGATGAGGCTCATAAAAGGTTGGGTTTTTGAGTTAAATGGAGCTATTTTCAAATCTGCTTCTGAAACTTACCAGATGAGTGACCTCAGCAAGTCCTTTTCATTTCCTTTCTGTTAATAAAACCACTTATTAAGAGCAGGTTACAAGTTCTCAGTTGTGAGGATAAAAATAATATACTCAGAACATTGATTACTTGGTGCGTCAGGTAGCTACTGCTGTGTAACAAATTGCCTCAACATTTATTGGCCTAGAAATTGTGAACATTTATTATCGCCTATGATTTTGTGTGTCAGTGATTTGGGTGGGTGGGTGGGGTCATCTGGGCAGTCGCTCCACACCTGGTGGGTTTCCCTCCTGTGGTCAGGAGGGGTCAACTGGGTGCTTTGTTTCTGGGCTTGGCTTGCTGTTGGCTGAGTTCTCTCGGTTCTCTGCCTGATCTCTCATCCTCCAGGAGGCTGCCGTGGGCTCAGCCCCATGGTGGAGACAAGAGCTTAAGAGAGAAAGTGGGAGCGTGCCAGACTGCGTCAGGTTTTGGCTTGGAACTGGAACACTGCCAGTTCCACTGCATTCCATTGGAAAAAGTAGGTTATAAAGCCAGTCCAGATATAAACGGTAGGGCACGAGGTTCCCCCTCCCGATGCGGGGAGCTATAAAGCCACAATGTTCGTTGGTCTGGACCTGGTAGGCATTTAATATGCATTAACCCAGGCTGGTGAGGGCACGTAGTAGGACCCAGGAACTCTGTCCAGTCTCAGCACAGATTCTCATGAAAAGAAGCTGTATTCTGGAAGAAAATTTAAGTAAAATTAAAACCTTTACTTAGTCTCTCAAAAACCTTAAAAATCTTCTTAGCTCATCGCTCTCTAAGTCTCTAAAGCTCTGCAGTGACCCCTGGAAAAGACCAGACGCATCTCCCTCCTCTCTCTTACTTCTCTAACTCTGACACCCAGCCTGGACAACCTTTTTGTCTCTCGCCCACTTCTCGTCTCTTCCTTTTTCCTCCGTCATATAGACCTCCGCGACCTTTCTGGCTTCTTTAAAATTCTTTCCACTTTGCCCTTTTCCCACACCATAAAGTAGAACTCAGTCAAGAACTGATTCAGGAGGAAAGAATTCATTCTCTTTCAAAGGTCAAAGGAGACTAAGTGAGTAGGAGGAAGGCTATCACAAATGCTTTATTTCTGTCACACTGCTATTGTTGCATTTAAAAGATGCCACCTGTCCCCTGCTCCAAGCTATTCCTTTGGCTCCTTCCCTCTTTCTGGCTTGATTTTTTGCCTCCGGAAGGCCCCTGCTGGAGAGTCGGTACCTTGGGAGGTTCTCCTGAAGGAATGTTCCTCAGAATCACCAAAAAGGAGGGTGGCAGAGAGCTGGGATATTGGGTGATGCAAGCAGTTCACGGACGTCCGTTTCCTTCTTCCGCCTTCCTGGTCCTCTCTCGCCATTCGAGAGGATGCTCCTTCTGAGAGGATGCTCCTTCCCAGCAGAAGCCCTGAGCCTTTAGGGACATACCCTAGAGCCCGTGGGACTCACCCTGCACCCTGCGTCCACTCAGCCCTGCTCCCGCCGCTTCTCTGCGCTGGCTTCTCTGACCCTCACCACCCGCCCCCATCACTCATGGTCTTTGGTTTCTCTGCCTCTTGTTTTCCTGCCACCTCCCCATGGCTAGGCTTGGTGCTTCCTTTCCAACATGCTGGGCATCAGAACGCACCTCGGTAACTCCCTTCTTCAGAACGATGAGAACAGAAACGTGCTGCACCCCACCCCCTTGGCTTGCATCACCCCATTTTATCTCACTGTCAGCCTGTGGGCAGGCGCCACGCTCAGTCCCGAGGTGCGGGCCAGGGGAAGCGCTGCAGCCTGCTGGGGGCCATTTGGCCCGCAGAGTCAGCCTTCCTGCTCAGGCTGTCTGACTTTAAAGTCCAGGCTTTAAAATCTTGTGCTGAGCTCCTCCTAACCTAAGGGGACCAACTCATCCCATGTTCTGAGAACTTTCCTAGCTTTAAAATGGAAAATCCTGCATCCCTGGAAACTGCTCAGGCCCTGCCCAAGTGGGACTGTGGGTCACTCCATCCCAGCCTAAGCCTGCCCCGTGGAAGCACCCTGCTTCCAGGCCCCGCCTGGCAGGCCTGGCCCCGCCTCGAACACTCTTCCCACCTCCTCACCCGGATCAGGAAAGGCGAGTCCCACCCCTGCTGCATCTCCCGCTTTCTCTCCAGTTCCTGACACCTGTCTGGTCTCTGACCTAGCAGCCTTGTATGCCTTCAACCTCTGCTCTTTTCATCTTTGAAAGTGCATACGACACTGTAGGCTGCTCCTGGCAGAGGGTGTCCCACCCCCTCCCCAATAGCTGAGGCTCCTTGAGACCCCTGGGATGGCACTAAGTAGGAATCCCATCTGGTTTGCAGAAACTGAAGTGGCTTCTTGTCTTTTTAGTACCGAGAGGAAGGGAAAGGGAGGGCAATGCAAGGCCCTCTCTCTGCTGTGACATCTTTTCTAGAAGTCTCTGCCACCTTAACAACCCACCTGCAATGTTAAGCAATGGGATAGCATCAGGAAAGAGGGGAGAAGCAAATATCCAAATGATTTCTCCCCCCAAATCAAACAACTTTGTCTTTGAGGATCTTTGTCTTCTTTTTATGCACCGTCGGGTTCTTAGAACAGAATGCTCTGGCAGTTACCACATGAAAACCCCACCTGCAGCAAGGGCCTTCAGGGGTCTGGCCACCAGGGATGCTGCTCAGACTATACATCTTCTCTCCAGCATGCAGCTAGCTGGCTGCCCAGCGAACATGGGGCCTGTGGAAAAGGATAAAAGGGAATGCTGGTGACCCTCCGTGGCGACTCAGTCAGAGCAAAACCAGAAATGCATCACAGACACAGGCCTAGCCAGGTATTGTGGGTTGAACGGTGTCCTCTAAGAAGGCATGTTGAAGTCCTAGTGCCTAATACCCCAGCACTAGTTATTTGGTGACCTTATTTCGAAATGGGGCCACTGCAGTGGGAATTAAATTAAGATAAAGTCATCCTGGGGTAGGTTGGGCCCTTAACCCAACGTGACAGAGGTCCTTCTAAGAAGAGGAGAGGATGTGCAGTCACACGGATGTGCAGGGGAGAAGGCCACATGAGGATGAGATGGAGATGGACGTACAGCAGCTGTGTGCCATGGAAAACCAAGGACTGCCAAAGACAAATCACCTGTGCCGGTGTGAAGCAGTTATATACCCCAGAAAGGGCCATGTTCTTTTTTTTTTTGGCATGGGCAGGCTCCGGGAATTGAACCCGGGTCTCCAGCTTGGCAGGTGAGAATTCTTGCCGCTGACCCACCGTTGTACCGCCCTAGGGCCATGTTCTTTTAATCCATTCTAGTGGGTGGGAGTTTTTCCTTTAAGAGTTTATTTTTTTATTTTGAAATATTTTTATTGATAAAACTTAAAAACATATAAACATTCTTAACATAAAAACATGGCACACATGGTATATAATCAGTGGCTCACAATATCATCACATAGTTGGGTATTCATCGCCATGATCATTCTTTTTGGACATTTGCATTACTCCAGAAAAATAAAATAAAAAAATAAAAAACTCAAAAATACCATAGCCCTCACTCCTTCCTCTCATTGACCACTAGTATTTCTATCTACCCAATTTATTTTAATCTTTGTTCCTCCTATTATTTGTTTATTTATTAATTTTGTATTTTTTGGGTGCATGGTCCAGGAATTGAAGCTGGGTCTCCTGCATGGAATGTGGGCATTCTAATCACCGAACTGCCTGTGCACCCGATTTGTTTATTTTTTATCCATATTTTTTACTCATCTGTCCATACCCTAGCTGAAAGGAGCATCAGACACAAGATTTTCACAATCACACAGTCACATTGCGAAAGCTATATCATTCTTCAATCATCCTCAAGAAACATGACTACTGGAACACAGCTCTATAGTTTCAGGTACTTCCCTCCAGCCTCTCCAATACACCATAAACTAAAAAGGGATATCTATATAATGCATAAAAATAACCTGTAGGATAACTTCTTGAGTTTATTTGAAATCTCTCAGCCACTGGCACTTTGTTTTGTCTCATTTCTCTCTTCCCCCTTTTGGTCAAGAAGGTTTTCTCAATCCGTGGGTAGGACATTTTGATTAGGTTGTTTCCATGAAGATGTGACCTAGCCCATGCAAGGCAGGTCTTACTCTTTTTTTCTCATGGGGAGGCACTGGGAATCAAACAAGGAAGATGGTTTTAATATTTTATTGTTGTCTTTTATGAGAGGACAAAGGACAGAAAAAGCTGAGAGAGCTTAGAGATAAAAGCACCAGAGAAGCTAAGAGAGGACCCTCAGAAGCTCAGAGAGGAAGCCAGTGGAACCAGAAGCTCAAAGCAATAGAACCCAGGGGCCAAGGACCAGCAGATGCCGGCCCAGTGTCTTCCCATGTGAGAAATGTGTCCCTAATGCTGGCGACCTTTCTGCAGTCCAGGTATCATCCTGTTGATGCCTTAATTGGGACATTTTCATGGCCAAAGGACTATAAATTGTAAGTTAATAAATTCCCTTTGTAAAAGCCAACCCATTTCTGGTATATTGATTCTGGCAGCTTTAGCAAACTAAAACACTACCGGAAGCGAGAAGAGGCCAGGAAGCTATCTTCCCCTGCCGGTTTTGGAGGGCGCAGGGCCCCGCTTAATCCTGGCCTCCCGCACTATGAGAGAATAACTTTCTGCCGTTTTAAGTCACCTGGTTTGCGGTACTTTGTTATGGCAGCCCTCGGGTACCAATACAGCAAGTTTGCTACAGAGCCCATGTGTTCACTGGATTTACTCAAAGCTAATTGAGTAGCTCCTCTTTTAAGCCTCTCCAAGCTTCTTGGCCCCCAAGGGAATTTGAAAATGTCTAGCAGAGCACAAGGGAAGTGGCCCTGCCTTGTTTTAATAGCCAGAGCAATTATTTTTCTATACACAACATTCTTAACGCATATAGTTGGGGGAGCAACAGGTGGAGGTTCCCCACCTCCAAATGTGAGTGCTTTCATCATTCAAAGCTGAATATTAAATAAAAAAAAGCCACACACTGTTGGAGATGGGTGTGCATTTGTGCTGTACAACAGGAGTCAAATCAATATTCACCCAGACCAACAAATTAGCAATGAGCAGTTCCATACTTAGCCAAGCGTGCCAAGCTCTCTGAGAATGCAGATTTCCTCCGTCCTCTGTGCATGCCTCAGAGAACATCTAAAATCTCTGCAAGTTAACTCCAGAATAAAAAGACCTTTGGAAATTGTGATATTGTGAGAATTTCCATTAGATAAAGTTAATGGGATTTTGAAAGCACTTCTTGGTTCCTATTAAGTCCTTGTTCGGAAAATAATGGGAAAAAATCCAGTAAAAGTGGTTTTCAAAATAAATAGGAAAAAATATTGGGAGAGGGGGGAAATGCTCCACTGATGAAAGCAATCTAATTTCTGGAAACGGCCGTTGCATTGGGTAGGTTTTCTATAATTTCACGTATTGCTGTGGACAGCAGTTGTTTAAAGAGTCGTGCAGTCTCAGAGCCCAGGAGGTGGAAGATTGTCCCGAAATCATGCTAAGCCTTTCTTGGCATGGCAGCTTGTGTTTGTATCTGACTCGCTTTGCAGATTCTATTTGTTGAGGGAAAGTAGGGAGTATTATGTGTCTCTTGTCCTGGGACATTGTCCAGGTCTCTAGTCAGCCCGTCCCCATGCAACTCGGACAATTGTGATTTCAGGTGGGGGTTTGGTGCCGTCAGCACCTGGAGGAAAGGCTACGGGGGTGGGCTAAGGTGGAGCCGGTCAGACGAGCGGTTTGGAGGAAGGACTTGGGGGCTGAGGTGGCATGTCCATTGTGGATGCTGGGCGGAGCATCATGCTGTCCACATGTTGGGGTGATGGATGGAAAACCTCCTTCTGTCTTCCCAACTACAGATTTATAGGGAGCTGGGCGATGGAGGATTCAAACTGATGGAGCTGGGGATGCAACCTTAGCAAGTCCTCCACGCCACCAGGTGGCGCCAGTGCGCCAAGGTTGCAGGGAGCCCCAGGCAGGGTTTCTGGGTAGTGGGGATGTGGGGCTGGCAGTCCTGCTTGTTCCCAGCTTGGCTGCTCCTCAGAATCCCTTGGGAAATTAAAAAAAATATTAATAAATTCTCAGGGCCCCCTTCAGAAAATGGACCAGTGCCTTTGATGTTGAGGCTAGAAATCATTATTAAAAAA
Organism: Tamandua tetradactyla; assembly: GCF_023851605.1. NCBI lineage: Eukaryota > Metazoa > Chordata > Mammalia > Pilosa > Myrmecophagidae > Tamandua > Tamandua tetradactyla. The sequence continues at coordinate 48,159,944 of NC_135349.1, read as the reverse complement.
ATCCCGATGTCAAAGAGTAGATACTTGGTGTGTGTGTGTGTGTGTGTGTGTGTGTGTGTGTGTGTGTGTACTGTTACTGTATATCTCAATTGAAATAAATGTCCCAGGAGTTTTTATAGCAGTGGCAGGTCTGTGGGAAAATGGGGCTAGTCTCCTTTGTGTGCATGTTTTCTTGTTTTGTAAAATTGAGGTGAAATTCATTTAACTTGAAACTGACCATTTTGAGGTGTGCTTTCAGTGGCGTTTAGCACATTTCCATTTAGCACGTGCACACAGCACCTCTCTCCAGTTCCAAAACGTGTCCCGCCCCTCCCCCGCCAAGGAAACCCTGCACCCGCTAACCAGCCACACTCCTTCCTCTCTCCCCTCAGCCCCTGGCAGCCACCCATCTGCTGTCTGCATGGAGTTGCTCATTCTGGATATTTCATATAAAAGCAATCCATAATATGCGAGCTTCTGTTTGGCTTGGGAGGTGGGGGCTGGTTTTGTTCCCAAACAAGAGAATTGGTCTCCATGGGGGGCGAGGGACTTGCTTACTACCACCCCAACACAGAGATGGGGCAAAAGCTTGAGTCTGGAGCTTTCACCTCTGAGTTTGGCTCGTGTTCCTGAAACTTCCACGAAGGTCTAATGCCCTTTCCCCTCAAGTCCAGAAGACACATCCACGGAGGAGGAGGCTTATTTGGAAGGACATAATTATGTCATAAACTCTAATAACCTCTTTACCCATTCATTCCGGAGAAGCCCCTGGAAGCAGCGACATGAACCCCTCCTTGGTCTCCCTGGGGAACTGGACAAAACATAACCCCAGGGCAGCTAAAGGTTTAATGGGTGACCTTTATAGAACACCTACTGTGTGTCACATACTTTCCCATATACTTGCACTTCACCTTAGCATCCTGAAGAGTAGGGGTTATCATTCCCATTTTACAAATGAAGAAACAGAGGCTCAGAGAGGTGAAGACACTCACCCAAGGTCACACAGTTCAAAACTACCAGAAATTTCAATCCCAGTTTTTCCTGGCTTCAAGGCCCATCTTCTTTTCTCTGCACACACAGCATCCCTTATAATTCTTCAGTCCCATCCAAAGAATTTCAGTGACTCTCACAGAGTTTAGAAACCATCCTGCCTCTGAGTTCAAAAGAAAAAAATTCTGAGTATCTTTTTTCAGATGAACGTGAGCCCTACTAATATTATCTGTTACGTTATGAGACTTTCAGAATTATTGAGGTGGGAAGGGGTAAGCCGTGCGACAAGCTTTTGGTTTGCCTGAGTCACTACATTTTCCCATGGCTCAAAAGACTTTTAAATCAGAAAATTCTAGACTGTGAGCAGGCCTTGGTGAAGCTGGCAACGTGTTAATGAAATCTTTCCTGTTCACGACATTTTCCTGAGCATGGAGGTCAAGTTCAGGCATTTGTAATCAGTAGATAAAAGACATGTGTGCACAGCCACGTGGGAAATCTGTGAATATTATCAAATAATGCTGTAGAGTATAATTAAGGGTGAGCTATTAAGCACTAATTAATTAAGCTGTCAGGTTTTAATCAAGGAATTGATTGTTTCTGTAGTTCTGCATCTTTGCAAAGCTTTGGAACCCTGATTTGCAAAGATTAGCAAATTAAAGGGCCACCCACCAGCTATTGCGTCTGGGCAAGAGGCCGTGAGCTTTTCTGCTTCCCAGAACGCACAGACCCAACAACTTTCTGAACCGAAAAGACAAATGGACTCTCTGGAATAGATGGTATAACCTGACCCAAACGTGCTTAAAACTCAAGTCTTCGGTGGTGGACATTCAGATGCAAGAAACTTTTCTTGAATATTTAGTCCGTGCTTGAAAATGCATTGTCTCCCTTTATTCCTCTTTGCAGCAACCCGCTGGCCCGCCGTGTAGAATAACCTGAGGCCCAGAGAGGAGGTCGGACCTCACCAAGGTCCTAGGGCTGAGGCCGAGCTCCACGGAGGAGGGAGGGAGGCGCGATTCCGCAGCCTCTCGGCTTCTGATGACACCGTGGCAGGCGTTGCTGCATTTTGCATGACCGTCTCCCCTGTGTCACATCTCTCTTCCCACTTTTAAATTGAGGTAATTCACCCTGTGGAAAACGCTCCCAGTTTTGGTGCTCACACAGATCAGAATACAAATCCTGGTTCGATTACTTACTGGCTGCGAGAACTTGAGCAAGCATTTGTTTTTTAATTCATCTGAGACTCAGCTTCCACATCTGCCAACCACCTGGCAGTGGCATATCAAATGACATGATTTGACATCATTGCTGCGTTGTATTGAGGGTTTATTAACCTGCCAGGCATGGAGCTAAGCACGCTGTGTCCAGCAAGCCGTTAAATCCTCATGATAACCCCGGAAGCCCACACCTTCCAATAGAATGTCCTGCGATGATGGGAATTTTCTGTGTCTGTGACATCCAATATGCTAGACGTGGCCAGGAGCCCTTGAAATAGCACTAGCGTGTCTGAGCAAGAGAATTTTACATTTTCTTTAATTTTAGTTAATTAAAAATTAAAATTTAAATAGCTACATCTGGCTACTGTAGCGAACAGTGCAGCTCTGAGAAATCGCTCATCCTCACCCTCATTTGATAAGTCAGGAAACTGGGGCTCAGAGAAATCACCTGACTAGCCCACAGTCCTACAACTTGTACGTGGTCGTGTTGGGGTTTGAATTCCGGCGAGGCGACTCGCTCGCTGTGTTCTGTAATAAATGAGAACTATTAAGAAGGTCTCAGGGTTTATTAAAGCAGGGGCTTGCAGCACAAGCCTGGCCTGGAATTGATGTGCCGGGCTTCCTGCCTTCTCGCCCCAGCGCTCTGCTTCACCCCATGAGAAAGATCCTGGGACTTTGCAGAATTCAGGTCATCTTACTCTGTCCCCGGGTCTGCTTCCTACGTTCCGAAAACAGGCGTGCCTCTCTCCTGACCCCTTCCGCCCTGGGGGAGCGATCTGCTTGGGCGGTGAATGTGGAAGGGTCTTGAATGGTGGACCGCTGAGCTGGTCCCACAGGGGCAGAGAGTAATCCCACAGCTTGTGTCTCCTTCTGGGGCAGCCGGTCCCAGGCCTTGGCTTTGGGGGGACTGGACAGTTGACCAGGTAGATCTGGGACGAGTGAGAGCTGGCTGAGTCCTTCCCTTGAGTGCTCTTATTCAGCCCTGCCAGGTGGGTGCTGTCCAGAGGATGGAATGACTTGCCCAAGGACGCACAATTGGGGGGGGGGGTGCTGAAGTTGGGGTTCGAAGGCAGGCATTTGGCTCTATCCTGTGAGGCTTCACTCGCTTTGTTTTCTCTCACTGAGCTCATTATCTTGACTGTTTCTCCAGATCTGATCTGTCTCTGAAAGAATTAGAGCCTAGTGGGACCAACCTTTGGGATCCATTTTCCGTAGTCAGAGCAAAAGGAGGTTTTGTAGAATTTGTGCCTGGCAGCTGAGAAGGGGGTGGGAGAAAGGAGATGGGGTGGGGGGGCAGTTAAGGAGGAGTTTGAGCAACAGAGAGCTACGCAAAAGCTAGGCATGTTTATACTAATAATAATTCTGCTGATTCTCCATGCCCTCTCCCTGGAACCCCTCGGGCTCCCCCACTCCCAATACAATAACCTTCTCTGGAGCTGTCTGCAATGATGGCACCTGTCACACTCCGAGTAATCATTATGAAAGTACGGCTGTCATGTCTGGAGCCAACGAAACCACCAACATTCAAGGAAATGTGTCTGCATTTAATACTTTGTTTCTTTTATGGGGCAATAAGAAGGTCATGATTTATTTGTTCTTGGATCCCTAATTGGATCGTTTCAGTGTGGGAAATGTGAGCTCTGGGAATCTCCAGAAAAGCAGGATGATGATTTGTCAATGTCAGCTGGCCATGCCTGTCTGGGTGCTGGGCAGCTCCATGGTTGGGTCAGTGATTCATGGCAAGAGACTTCTGCTCTGGGGCTTGTCAACGCTGGCCCATTTCCCTTCCCCTACAGGGAAACTCCTTGTTAGGAAAACACAAACTGTGGACCTGCCGAAGGTGGTTCCTTCCAACCTCCTGTTCCTTCTGCATCTGATGTCTGGTGGTGTGTTTTGGCTGAGATTCGGAGGTGGAGGACGAGGAGCCAAGGTCATGGGCTTGAATCCTGGTTTTGCCATGTCCTGGCTGTGTGACCTCAGGCAAGTTAACAACCACTCTGAGATTCAATATTTGATCCTGTGGAATGGAAAGCATTGTTTAAGGGTGAATGATTTCTTTTTGTTCGTTTGTTTTTGTTTTGAAATTTGTCATGATTTTATTCAATTACCCTCCCATTGTTCTCAAGGGAAAAGGAAGAGTCCATCTCATTTGAGTCCTGGAGATGGTGAACAACCAAACAAAGCTTAGTCTCTACCAAAAGACTGCTTGAAAGCAGGTGAATGAGAAATGAAGGATTGCTTGATAAGATGAGCCTTCGATCTCTAATTCAAATCCACTCCTCATTTCACAATTATGCCTCTCCTGTAGCTTCACTGATTTATGAGGAATATCCAACTTATAAGTAGTGCTGGTGACAACATGTCTTTAGATGAGGAAAGAAACTTTTTGGTACAGTATGACATCCTGAGCCCTGTAAATTTCCCTGCTGGCCTTCCTTATTAAAATAGGACAGTTTGTCTCCAATAGTCCATATGATCAAGGCTTGATAATCAGTGAAGAAGTGATAGAGTGGCATGGCTGGCATCTGCTGGTCCCTTGCTCCGGGGCTCCATTGATTTCAGCCTCTGTTCCTGTGGGGGTTCCTCACTTTGCTTCTCTGGGGCTGACCTTCATCTCTTGACTTCCCTTGGCTCTCTCCAGGTTCTGGATTGCTTAACATTTCATGGCCATGTTGGGTTCCAAGCATCTCCAAACATTCATGCCTTTGATCTCCAAGTGTCGGCATCTGTGTCAGCTCTACTCTGAAGTTTGTGCCAGCTGTCTCTCTGTTGGCTCTCAAGGGTGGATGATTTTAATGAGATAAAAGACCAGCTTCAGTGATTTTGGGTAAATTGCTTGACCTTTCATCTTTCAGGTTTGAAAAAGAGAAAGAGCACCCTCTGACATCCAGGAAGTGGGCATGGCATTATCAACGAGACCTTGTTGTTCTCCTGAAGGATGTAAACAGTTTCATGCAAACATCAGAACAGGCCACCCTGTGGCTGTGACGGCTCAGGACAAAACAAGGCCAACCCAGAACCATGTCCCAGCAGAGATGAGGCACACACATTGTCCAGACCACAGAAATGACCACACAATCTTATGTCCTGGCTAAAATGAGTGGCTGCCGTGTCTTTCTCAATTGCAGCTTTAACCTCACGTCATTCCCTACCCTTTCTAAATGAGATTTGTTAGAATATGCAATCATGGAATTAACCTCACTCCGAGGGCATCTGATCCAGCACCGAACCCTGGTTCCTTAGACCCTCCCCTGAATCAGCTAACACGAGCCCAAATCCTATAATAAGTCCTTTCTATAAAATGGGATGATGAAAATAGTATTTCCCTCATAATATGGCTGTAAGAATTAAAAGAGGTAATAAGTGCTTGGAACAGCACATGACACATAATCGTTGCCCAAATTATTATTTTTCGTTAGCTTTTCCTGACCACTCCCCATCACTATCCTCTCACACCTGTTAGACCTTGGAGCTCAAGGGGCATTTCTGAATTTATTAGGAGGTGCTTATAAATGTTTGTTGAAAGAAAAACAACTGATACCGAGGTGGTTTTAGCAGCTCTTAAATTCTGAGCAAAAAATCCCAATTCTAAACACATTTCTGAGCCTTGAATAAACAGATTCTGCTGCTTCTGAGGAAATCCTGTTATGGTTTCCTGGTAAAATTGAAAACTTGGATTGGGTTTGGGCACTGAAAAGAGTTTAGGGTAAAAAGGGGTTGTTTCAGTTTGCTAATGCTGCCATAATGCAACGTACCAGAAACAGGTTGGCTTTTTCAATGGGGATTCACTAGGTTACAAATGTACAGTTCTAAGGCCATAAAAATGTTCAAACTAAGGCATCAAGAAGAGTGTTCTAGTTTGCTAGCTGCTGGAATGCAATATACCAGAAACGGAATGGCTTTTAAAAAGGGGAATTTAATGAGTTGCTAGTTTACAGTTCTAAGGCCAAGAAAATGTCCCAATCAAAACAAGTCTATAGAAATGTCCAATCTAAGGCATCCAGGGAAAGATACCTTGGTTCAAAAAGGCTGATGAAGTTCAGGGTTTCTCTCTCATCTAGAAAGGCACATGGCGAACACAGTTACAGTTTATCTCTCTCGGCTGGAAGGGCACATGGCAAGCAATCATCTGCTACTTTCTCTCCTGGCTTCCTGTTTCATGAAGCTCCCTGGGAGGCATTTTCCTTCTTCATCTCCAAAGGTTGCTGGCTGGTGGACTCTGCTTCGTGGTGCTGCAGCATTCTCTGCTCTCTCTGAGTTCCTCATTCTCAAAATGTTTCCTCTTTTATAGGACTCCAATAAAACAATCAAGACCCACTCAAATGGGTGGAGACATGTCGTCCCCTAATCCAGTTTAACAAGCACTCTTGACTAAATCACATCATCCAGGGGGATGATCTCATTATAGTTTCAAACATACAGTATTGAATAGAGATTATTCTACCTTTATGAAATGATATTTTAATTAAAACATGGCTTTTCTAGGGGGCATACTTCCTTTCAAACCAGCACAAAGAGGATACCTTCACTCAAGAAAGGCTGGTGGCGCCTGGTTTCCCCTGACACCTGGGAAGGCACACGGTGACATCTGCTGGCCCTTTTCTCCTGTCTTCTGGTTTCAATGACTGTCTCCAAAATGTCTCTGGGCATTTTTTTCTCCCTTAGGTTCTCCCAGGGCATTTTCTTTCTGTCTCCAATCGTCTCTGCACTCTGAGTTTTCTGTGCCCTCTCATAAAGAACTCCAGTAAAGGATTAGGACCCACTTTGAATTGGGTAGGTCGTATCTCCATGGAAACAACCTAATCAGAAAGGTCCCACCCGCAATGGGTCTGCACCCACAAGAATGGATTAAAAGTCCATGGTCTTTTCTTGGGTGCCTAACAGATTCAAACCAGCACAGAGGTCTCTCCTGTCAGTAAGGAGACAGGACCAGGGAACTCTGCTCCAGGCACCTCTAAAACACGATGAAGGCACTTGCTCGTTTCATGGGACCTTCCCCGACCTGAAGCCGGCCAAGCCCTGGAAGTCCAATCTCATTAGTCCCATCTGCCCATCAATGATGGCGTGGCAGGATTACTCATCTCCCATATTGGTAGAGGGCTGGGCTGGTCCTCATTTCTGCTTTCTCTTACATCCCAGCTCTCTCTCGGCTGAGTGTCTGAGTTCGGCCAAACCACTTCATCTCTTTGAACCTCTTTTTTCTCATCTGTAAATTATCCCATGGGTTATTATAAAAGGTAGGGTTTGGCTCAGAGGTGACTCAAGCAGTCATGTGTTGTTAAACCATCTCTCTGAGAAAAAAAAAAGCCCTGATTTGTAGTATCTGCCAATTCCCGAGGTATAAACATCCCCACTACCAAAGTGATTGCAAGCTACCAAATTTGCATCACTGTATATAGAGTTGGGAAGATGTGAACACAATCTGCAGTTATGAGACAGCTCCAGCATGCCCGGCGAAACCTCTTATGCTGATTTGGTTTCATTAGTCAGTGGCTTCCTGCAGCATGATGTTGAGAAAGATTCTGAGGATGTGTCTTTACAGGTGAAAAAATAAATTAATCAATTACAGATGCTGGAGGAGAAAGGGATGCATATGAACAGGGACTTACTATCTCTGGATTTGGGAGACTATTTTCAAAGTTCCTTTCAGGGTCTGGTACCCAGAAAACACGCAATAAATAGTATATGTTACAACTGGGCAAGGAGACAGAGGCTGTCTCTGGTTCCCATTGCTTTGGCAAGTTCTTGTCAAAAGGACTTTTTCTGAATACACTTTTCTCACTTTTCTGAATACACATGTAAGCAATTAATTTTGCCAAAAGTGGATACGTGTTGTGGCTGCACAAGGTAGTGTGGTGCAAAGGAAAGCGTTTGGACATTAGAGCCAATCTGATCTGGGCTGAGATTCCAACCCATTAGTTCTGTGACCTTGGTAAAACCATTTATCCTCCCTGACCCTCGGCTTCTTCTTCTGTAAGAAGGGAGCTTTACTGGGAGTGCGTAAGGTGATGTGTGTGAAAATAAAATGCAGGGCCCATTGCTGTTGTATAATTGTAAGTGGCAATTTTCTTTTCTCCTATTCAGTTTGAAGCTGCAAAAGGATTCCTGACCCGCAGCCAAAGTCAGCCTTGTAAACCGGGAAAATCCTGTGACTGATTTCCAAGCAGCACTAAAACTCAAAATCACTCACAAGACTTCTTGCTCCACTTAAAATTTTCCCTGAGCTATTCTTTCCTGTTTGCAAATAGCAATGGAATAAAATGGAAAACCACGATTTATCCGAACGTTGCAGATAAATACACGTAAGGAGTTCAACCCCAGCGACGGTCTTCGGTGAAGGACAGAGAGGTTTTGTTTTTGCCACATGCTGGGTTCATTATCATCTCTGGGAGAAGCAGGTTCCGAGAGAAATGCTGACGCAGCCTGTCTCCATGTTGCTAGGATACGGACCACATACAAGGAGGTCCGAAAATTCGGACGCTGAGCATTTAATTGCCTGTCTCCCTGCCTATCCTGATGGAGTGTCTGGGTCAGTGTTGGCGGCTCAGTGCCACTGTTTGTTTTACTTCTTCGATGAAGAAAAAGAGACTGATTGATGGTTCCAGACAATTTTGCTTTTTGTCCACTTGGATGATGGGGGCAGTTGCTTGGACTCGAGTGGCAGAGCCAGTTCCTCTAAGAAACCTGCAGGAAGGCAGCAAGGGGCCAGGCTTGCAAACCCCAGGCCTTGCTTGCTATTTCTCTCCGTGTCCCTCACAAGTTAATTAGCTGCTGGGTTCTCTGTGTAAAGAGGACTTCCTTCGTGGCTGATTTGATCAAGGCCTCTAAGACGGGGTGCCTCAAACTCGAGCATGCACGTAAATCTTCGCGGAGCTTGTCAAAAGCAGATTCTGACTAGTAGGTCTGGGGTGGGGCCTGAGGTTCTCCGATGTTGCCTGTTCCTGGTCCTGACTTGGCCTAGCCAGGTTTGAAGAGATATAAGTGCTTTGGAAACAGGAAGTTCTTGTATCGCTAGAAGGAGCTTTATAGGGGAAACTCAAGATGTGACTGTCCCACCAGCTGCTCCCTAAGTACCTTGGAAAAGGAGCAGCACCGGGTCTGGAGACAGTAATGCAGATGGTCACCTGCTGACCCCTCCACCATGGTGACCTGGAGAGAGGGGGGAGCAAGGGCATCGGCACCGGACAGACCCGAGTTCAAATCCTGCCTCAGCCATTCCGTGGTTGTGAGATCATAAACAAGTCAGTTCGCCTGTCTGAGCCTCAGTTTCCCAATTTGTTAAATGGGTGTGGGGGATTGAATCATGTCCCCAAGAAAACATGTTTGGATCTTACTCTTAAACAATTCTGGGAATCCATTTGCAAGTAGAACTTTTGAAGATATCATTATTAGTTTTGGTGTGGACTCATTGGTGAGTAGGATCGTCCGAGGTCCTACTTAGACGAGGTCAGATGAATCAGGGCAGGCCTTCACCCACGGGACTGGAGTCAGATGGAAATTCAGACATGACGGTCAGAAGACACAGGAGTCGGAAATCAGTGGAAACCAGAGGAGCAGACACAAGGAAAGAGAGAGCAATCTCCACCAGCCCAGCCGGCTCCTAGAGGTTGGACTTGAGCCAACTTGTGCTGGGCTATTTGTCATAGCAGCCCCAGCAAACCGAGATGGTGGGGATGGGGCTGCCATCCTCGGGTGGGCGGTGAAGCTCCAACGAGACGTTCCCGAACTGCCACGTCCGGGGTCGCCTCAGAATCCCACTTGCCTCAACCCAGCCGCTCGCCTCCACACTGCCCCTTGGCCCAACCGACGAGCAGCTTTCCATCCCGCAGCACCCCTAGAGCTCAAACCCACATCTGCAGCCACCACCTCCACCACCCACACACCTCACCCAGAACCTGGAACCCCAAAAGATAAGCTGACCACCTCCACCGGCCTCGGATCGCCAGGCCCTTTACCCTTATCCTGCGTTTGCCTTAAAGGAGCCCATGCTCCGCTCCCGTGGGAAATCTCCTGACCTCCAGCCCTGGACCGCCATAAGGGCACCTGCCCCGGGGCCCCTCTTCTGCTTCTGTGCTCACTCCCCGCTGGCCAAACCCCCATGCTCATCACACTTCCTGGGGACCCATCGTGCCCACCCCACCCCCACCCCAACCCCACCCGTAACACTATTATCACTTTTTCCATAGCGCTGTGCCTGACCTCCCCCTCCCCCACCACAATTCAAATAAAAAATCCAGCTAAATTAATTCGAAACAAAGGCGATGGTGCCAGCGTGCCTGATGGAGCACCTGGCATGTCGCTGAGGCTCCTTCTCACCTGTCATTGGCACACCCTTGTTGGACAGTCCCCACCCTTTGTGAGCCCGCCTTCCTCGGGCCATGGCTCGAAACGGGCAGTGATGTCCCCAAGGCAATGTCAGCTCCTCACACCCTGGCCCAGGTGGGGCGAGCTGTCTCCCCAGGGACCTTGATGGCTATTCCTCCCAAGTTCCCTGAAAGGGCTGCAGCAGGCAAAGCTCAAGTTCGTCCCCAAGGCGTGTTACCTCCCCTTCCCCTCCCACACCACCCTGGCCAGCGGCCCGCAGTCTCTGCCCCCGCGAGGACCCACCCAGGCCCACGGCCTTTGAGGAGGGGACAGCATGGGGTCTCGTATCAGGAAGACTTGAGCCTCAAGCCTCATCCAAGGAGCCTCAGTCTTCTCATCTGAAAAATGAGGTTCCTCTTGCAAATTACAAGGATCAGAGAGACTAAGAGCCGCTCACTCCTTGGTGCCCAGCAGTTTGCATGGAGCATTTAAGTTCTTCACAACCGCCATAGGCACTGGTCTCATTAAACTGCCCAATTTCCAAAGGAGGGAGCTGAAACTCAGAGAGGTTAAGCTACATCCCTGAGGGCACACAGTTGGCAAGTGGCAGAGCCTGGAATTGAACCCCAGGAGCCTAACTCCTGAATTAGAAAGCCCGCATGCCAGGTTTCACTTTCTCCTGATTAGTTTTACCTGGTGTCTAACATGGGGGTAGCAGGCGGGGCTCGGCCGAACCGAGCCCAGTGCTTGATGGGGTAGCAAATCCATGCAAAAGACACCCCTTTTGGTGACTTTGTGTCTGTATCCTCTGGGCTTCTCATATGATTTCTTTAAACACCTTTTTCATCAAATGCTAACTATCACATCAGGGTGTCACCGTCACAGTTAAAGAGTGTGTTCAGGGGGCACAAACACCCCCTCTATCATCCTGCTGACCCCCACCTCCCCAAACTTTACATCTGTTCTTCCAAGTCTAAAAGATAGCCTGGGGCGTGCCGAGGGCTCAATATTTGGGAGACATTATTATTTGAGCAGCAAGACCTACACCTGGGTGTCTCCAGCCCTGCGTGTGTCCTGTGCTGGCCGGGGAACAGCTTTTGGGGCCCCGTTCATCTCCACAATCCCTGTACAGGACAGGCAGGTCCACGGGCTGCTGCAGAGATCGGCTTGCTCTGCAGCCAGCCTGTGTGGCAGTGGCTACAGCTTTCCAATGCTAAGGAGGCCCAGCTTTCCGGAGCTGCCGTGCAATGCAGCAAGTCACGACTAATAAAGCTGCCAGGGGCATAGGTTTCCTTTCCGCAGGATGAAGGATCACCAGACTCAAAGCTGACAGTGTGTGCCTTCCCTCCATGCACCCCGCCTCCAGCTTGCCTTCCAGAACCTAATGCAGAGAACGCACCTCACGTCTGCTTCTGGGAGTCCAGTGGAGCTGCGTGAGGTGACCCCCTTAGAGCAGCGGGGTCCAGGGGGTAGAACAGTGGACCTGGAGGCTGCCATTGTGACTTAAGGCTATCTTGGCCTTAGGTTTCTCATCTGCAAAATGGGGCAGTAATCCTTTGATTCAGAGACGCTGGGCACTGTAGAGGGCAGGAGCTGAGTACAGTCTGGATTTGGATTTGGCTTGGCTACTTGTAAGCTGTGCCCTTCTAGGAAAGGTATTTCACGTCTCTGAACCTCAAGTTGTTTTTCTGTGCAAAAGGGGATGATAATAATAGTACCTAGACCTTACGGTGTTGCTGTGCAGTTCAGACTGAAAAAAAAATGAGAGTAAAGTGTTAAGCCTGTTCCATGGCAAACAATGAATGATTCCTTTCCCTATTTATGAACCTGTTCATTTCTTCCTTGCAGGCACTGTGTTGGAACTGGGGTTGCAAAAGCAAACAGACTGACAAGAGTTGAACAGAATTTCAAAAGTGGTTGGGAGAATTAGCTGAGATGGTGCATGTCAGGGACACAGATTGTGTACTAGGTAAGTCCTCGATGTTAGCTGAGGTGAATTCCCTCCCCCTAACCCTACTCTTACCTTGTGATGAATGAGTAATAATAAGAAAGAGCTTATTCTATATGCTAAGCCTTTTTCTAAGCACTTGACAAATGTTAATTCACTTAATTTCACAACAACCCTATGAAGTGTTCATCATTAGTATCCTTGTTTTAGAGACAAGGAAACTGAGTCCTAGGGAAATTAAGTAACTTGCCCAAAGTTATACAGTTATTGAAAGGTGGAGCCAGGATTTTGAGACCAGGTAGTCTGGTCTCCAAGTCCTTGTTTTTAACAGCTCTATCAGATGGTCTTTCAGGATGACAGGCTGGGTTCCTGATCTTGCTTTCCATGACTGTATACTGTGCCCTGGCTAAAAGTCCAGGGCTGTTCGTGGGCTTGCAGCCCAAGAGACACCTGTGCCCAACTCAATTCAATTCAACTCAACTCAAGTCAACCCAACTCAACTCAAATGTGTCCAACTCAACCCAGCTCAACTTACCTCAACTCAATCAGAACATGCGTCCAGATGAATCTTAGGCTAGATATGAGTGCCTCCAATAAATTATGCAAAATTGGGGGTTTGTATAATATGTTTGTTCCATTCCACTTGATGTTTTGAGAACCTTATCTCCCCCATTCATATGGAATAATAACCAAGAGGTTATTTGGGTTCAGCATTTTATAGTTTGCAAAGCCCTTTTACATGCATAGCTTATTTATAATGTGTTTCCCAAGTCAAATCAGTGTGGAGGTAAAGAAAAAGTGTATTTGTGTGTATATGCTAGTTTGAAGCTATTACAGACTCCAGAAAACCCACACTCTTTTAATCTAATCTTGCGGGGGCAGCCCTATTGTTTGGATGGGACCTCTTGATTAGTTTTTTCATGGACATATGACCCACCCAATTATGGGTGAGACCTTTTGATTAGGTTGTTTCCATGAAAATGTGACCCTGCCCATTCAAGGTGGGTCTTAATTCTTTCCTCAGAGTCGACACAGAGAGCAGAGGGAAGAAACCGAGAGAGAGATGTCTGGGGATGCAGAAGGAGCTGAGAGAGCCATTTGAACCCAGAAGCCAAGAGAGAAGGACAGCAGATGTTGCCTGTGCCTTCCCATATATCAGAGAAACCCTGAACACGATTAGCCTTTCTTGAGAGAGGGTATCCTTTTTTTGGTGACTTAATTGGACATCTTCATGGCCTTAGAATTGTAACTTTCTAGCATCCAATCCGTTTCTGGTATACTGCATTCTGGTAGCTTTAGCAAATCAAAATAAGGTGGGAATAAAAAGGGTGATAGGTAATAACTACTATCTGTCAGGTAGCTGCTATATGCCAGGAACAGGGCTGGGTTTTTGATAAACATTATCCCATTTAATCTGGAAACCTGGGGAGGGAGATTATTCTGGGCATTTTTATGGATGAGGCACTTGAGTTCTGTGGAGGTGGCTTAAGGTGTCCAAGTTACAAAGCTGATGTGATACAGAGTGGTCTGCACAGCCTTACCACTGTCCTCCCTGCCTCTGCAGCTTTCTATCAATCAGGAAAACCAGTCTTCATGCCTTCTTTGGAGAGCAGGACTCAGAGGGATAAAGGGTTGACCAGAAGTGTGTCTTTTCATTAGCTGTGAGCCAAGCGCTAAAGAAGTTGTAACCTGTGGGCCAGCTGGAGGCAGAATGTTTATCCACAGGTAGAAATTAGGGTACAGAATGGCCAACATCTGCTCCGCGAACCTGGTTTGAGTTCTCTTCTTACTGAACATATGACTCCCACCTAGCTGACGTGTTTCTAGCTATTCCTGCACTGCCTTAGAGTCCGAGCTGGAAAGAGCATTATAGACCATGTACTCCAGCCTCCTCGTTTCACATGTGCAGGCCGTGGCCCCAAGAGGCAAAGCCTCAGAGCCGGGTGGACAAGAGGCCAGAACTGAGGCCTCCACACCACGTTTGCCGGGGTCAATTATTAAGTCAAAAGCTTCAGTAAGAAGGAGAATGGAGATTTGGCTTTTAAAAGTGAACATTAATCATATATCGACCCTTTCTTCTTTGTTTTCCCCCTCTGTCTTTGCATCCCTGGACTCTGCTTGCTGCAGGCATCACACACGGTGAAGGCCCTGCTAATGAAAAGGCTAACTTATACAGAAAAGGATGTCCGGCTGTGGGCAGGACGGAACCCATGGAACGGGCCTGGGAATGGAGGCTGGACCCCTGCTGACTTTGGACACCACCAAATTAAAAGAGAGATGGAATCTGCTGCGAATGTTTGCTTAAGGACCCATTCATTTTTTTTTTTTTTTTTGGTCTGGATTTAAGCTCTCATTTTCCACTCGCTTTGAGATGTTAGCTCTGGGAAGCAGCCCGGCTCAGTGGAACAAACCACTTCAATGCCAGGTTAGCATCCCTCACTCATCACTGTCTGGCTCTGTGACCTTGGCTTTGATTCTTAACCTCTCCAAGCCTCATTTTCCTCCCTAATTAAATTAGGATAATAATACCCAACCTTCTGGAGATTCGGAAGGATTAAATGAGTAGAGAAAGGTCCTGCCTTACTCAACAGTTGGTAATTTATTATTACTATTATTGTCATTTTTTCTTAGGGCAGCATCCCGATAGCCATAAAGCAGGCTTTTCTATTGCAGAATATTATTAGTTATTTACTCCTCAGCTCTCAAATTACGATCCTTTCCTCACTGGGCCACCGAACAACTGGGTGGAATATCAAGCACCTGAACAGAAGTGGTGTTTATCAGTGAGCAAGGCCTGAAATGATGCCAGGTGGGCTAGACCCCCGCCTTTACCATCGTCCTGAAGTGGGAATCTGGCCTCTGGCTGTTCCCAGAGATTAGGGTCAGAGAGTTGTACAGCACCTGGCCCACACGACAACCTTCTTTCTGTTTCTCTTTTTGCACAGCGACTCTTATCATGCACAGAAGCTAGAGTTCTAGAAGGAAGCAATGCGTCTGGAGGGACTGCCTTTGGAGTCAGAGAGAAACAAGCTTGCATTCAACCCTCCCACCCCAACCGTGTAATCTTGGCCAACACATAACATCTCAGAGTCCATTTTCTAGGTCCTAAAAACAGGTAGAACGGCCCTACATTCCCCACAGTGCTTTTGCATGCAATAAATAAAAAGCATGCCAAGTGCTTAGCGTAGGGCCTATTATCCATTATTACGCCTTTTTTTTTTCAAATAAGAAATTTTCTATTAATTTCTTAGAGTTTGCCTTAACAAATTACCACAAATGGGGTGGCTTAAGACAGCAGACGTTTATTCCTTGAATATTATATTTCTGAACACCAGAAGTCCAAAAACAAGACGTCTTCAGGGCCGCGCTCCCTCCCAGGGCTCCAGGGGGGTCCTTTCCCTCTTTCTTTCAGCTGCTGCTGGTCCCAAGTGTTCCTCTGGATGGTGGCTGCATTGCCCAGTCTCTGCCTCCGTGGTCACCTGGCCTTCCTCCCTGGGTCTCTATATCCCTTCTCTTTTCTTTTATAAAGACACCAGTCATCTGATTTAAGGCCTGCACTAATCCACTATGACCTCATCTTAACTAACTACATCTGCAAAGACCCTATTTCCATATGCGGTCACATTCTAAGGTTCCAGATGGATACGAATTTTGGGGAGATGCTTTCCAACCCAGTACAAATTCTGTTTCCAATGGTTACCTTGTCCATCTTGCTATCTTCTGAGATGGAGATCACTAAAAAGCTACTGAAAGCAAGATGCATCACTCTCCATTTGCTTTGGGAACCAAAAGGCAAAGGAGAGCTTGATCTGCCATCTTCCTTTTCCAACGAAGAAGCTTCAAGTGGGCCAGACTTCCAGATGGAATGGCAGGTATCACTTAACTCTCACATTATTAGTGTGAGAACCAGCAGAGAATAGATGCCAAACTCCTTGGCTGGTGTTTGAGATCGTTGATGATCTGGCCTTCCCCTGCCTTCTGGCCTCCTTTCCCACTGCTTCTGCTTGCAGGCACACAGGGTAACTACCACCGGCGTGATCCTATGCCCCCACCTCCATGCCTCTGCCGTGTCATGCCGGCTCTCTGGAATGCCCTTTCTCATCTCTGCAGACATAAATCCAGATGGATGCTCTGTCACCTCCCCTGGCTTTCCCACACATAGGGGCGCCTCTTACATTGGCCTTGTTCAGCCAGTGTTCCCTCTTCTTTTGGTAGCACCCCCTCGCCACCTCCAGCAGTCCAGATGACTCACTCAGATTAGTCCATTTGGCAAAAGGGACAGGGAAGGGTGGAAAGAGCAAAAGGGGGCACTTCACCGCTGAGTCAACCTCTTTTAAAGAGCCTTCCCGGAAGTCCTCCTGCCAATCAGTCCCCACCTATACCCATTGACATCTCTTTGGCTAGAATGTGGTCATGTGGCCACACCTGGCAAGGGAGTCTGGGAAATGTAGTCTTTTACCTGAGTACGAAATCAGGTTCTGATACTAGTAAATGAGGGGAAGCCAATTAAACATTACAATCTCTGCCACTGCCCCATGAGTTACTCACCCTGTAGATAGCCAGGGTGCTGGCAAAGGTTGGGAAGAGACCTTAAAATAATTTGGGCTCAAAGTACTGAACTTTAGCAAGTTTAGCAAGAAACCCAACTTTCCTCCTCCAGTCTCTCTGGGGAATCAGCATGGCATGGAGGGAAGCTCTGGTGGGTGGTGACTGGATCTCGATTCCTGTCTTTGCTCTGCCTTCTGTGACCTTGGGCTCCGGCTTCCTCATCCGTAAGGACCTGGATGGGATGGGGGCAGCTCAGGTGCCCTCTGCCCCTCCCTGATTTTAGCGGAAGTGACCCTGCCTAGCCTGGTCCTCAACGACAAGTGTTTCTGCCATTGCTCGGCCTTTTACTACTATCTTTGGCTCCTGCTTATAAATGTTTAAAAACACTTGATGCACAGTGGGGTTATATTTCCTAAATGAAAAGCAGCTCATTCATTATTCAAGAAATACATTGTTTTATCGAACAAAGGATCCCTTATTATGCATTCCAGTCTCTGCTACCTTATTAGTAGATGTATTCTGTGAGGGTTTTACTGATGGGGTTTGTAAACAAAGATGGAGATCAAAGACTGGTGTGTTTGGATGGAAAGATTAAGATATTATCATAAAATTATCAAATGCATGCTTGGGAGGTCCTGTAGCCTACCCAAAGCTTGGGCTTCTTCTACCATATTCCCACCAAGTGGAAGTTCAACCTCGGCTTGAAATCTTCCAGTGATGGGAAACCTGTTTTACCTGATTTCACGTTTCATACTTAGACTATAAAGAAGCCCATCTTGTCTTGGACCAAAGTCTCTCTTGCTGGGGCCTCAACCCACCGGACTTAGTCTTCACATTGAATAATTCTGTTCCCTTTTCTCCATGACAGCTCTTTCGTTATGTGAGGATGGCAATCATCATAACCATCCTTTCTTTTTAAAGGCCATATAGCCCCTGAGTTTTCAGCCACTGCCAACAGCAACAAAGGAGAGTCTACTGGACCTAATATACTTTTACCAAATAGCCTCCTCTTTATGTGCCAGGCACTGTGATGAGGAGGTTTATGGCTTCCGACATTTTGCAACTCGGTGGAGTATTCACAGAAAATTCATACGGCAGGGTTCAAAATTCAAGTTCACTTCCCACCTCTTCAGCTCTGTCTCCCACTGCTCACCCCTCTTCTTCAGTCTTCTTGGCTTTTCTATTTCTCTAACAGGCTAGGATTCTTTCTGCCTCAGGGCCTTTGAACATCCCTGCCTTGGATGCTTTCCCAAGATCTTCTTATCTGCTTCCCACTTCTCATCATACAGCTATCAACTCAAACCCACTTACTCAGAGAAGACTTTTTAGACTCCTATCTAAACTAGATCCCAATCCCACTTCTACCCTATCCCTTTCCATCCTACTACCCTACTTTATTTTTTCTGTAGCACTTTCCATTAAATCAGTCAATTCAACAAATATTTATTGGACACTTACTATGTACCAGTGATTGCTCCAGGTACTTGGGTTACATTGGTGAACAAAGATTCTTGTCTTCATAGAGTTTATACTCTCACAGGAGAGCCAGAAAATAAATAATAAGCATATGAATATATTATCTGATATGCTAGAAGGATTTATGAACTAGGGAAAACAAAGTTGGTCAGGGTTAGGGGTTTGGGGTGCTAGCAGGTGGGTCAGAGCTGCATGTTAGATAAAGCACTGGGGGAGGTGTCTTTAAGAGATGAGATTTGAGCAAGGACTTAAAGGAGGTGGCAGATTTGCTCTATGAAATAATCATTTTATTTACTTACGTATTTACTATTTCCTCTCTAAGGGACCTTGTCTACCTTATTTCCATCTGCTCCTAGTGCTGGGAAACACATAGTAGATGCTCTATGGGATTTCTGTCAAGTGACTGTTGAAAGCTTATGTGACAAGATAAGAATATGTGGCAAAAATTTTGTTCTGGCTGTGATAAAATTCACACAGTTGTCATCGGTGTCCTCTTCTACCCCCCATGAATGCCTTTCTGAGGTCTTCCTTTCCATTTTTCTAACTAGGCTGAACAAGTGCTATTATTCCCATTCTGCAGATGAAGAAACTGAGGTTCAGAGAGGACCAAGGTCTCCCAGCTGTTAGTGACACTGTGGACTTGAGCCAGAGACTTCCCACCACCAGGCTGACCAACAGGCATCGGCAAGCCCCTTCCCCTCAGCTGTTCTGCACCATCTTCGGACCAGAGCTCCCCTTTGCAGCAGAGCGGAAGGGTGCCCGGGGAACCTTCAGGGGAGGAGACTCTTCGTCCGCCTCCTCCAACTTGCATCCTGAGATGCAATTTCCCAGACAGGGAACTTGCTGCTTCACAGCTCTGCCTGAACAAATCTGGTTAGGGCAAATCCTTCTCAGCCTGATGGGGCCTCTTAAACAGAATCAACTAAATAAGTGAGAGCTTTGAATAATTGGCTTTTGCTTCTCAAAGCCAATAGTTATCAAAATGAATCCTTCTGCCTCTTTCATTATATTTAACCAAAATGTTTTTTGGGGCTCAGGGGAAAGATTAACTCTTTTGCTTTCAGATGTTTTCAGGGTAATAGCAGAACTCCCATACATTTCTACGGAATTTTGGGATTTGCAAAGGACTTTTATACAAATCATATAAATTCAGTCTAGGTGTGACACACAATACTTTGATGTATACGAGGTACTTAAAAAAACCTGGAGCCCATCGAATGCTTTCATTTTCAGGTAACAGAAATCTCAACTCCGGTGGACATAGATATGTAGGGAACTTACTGGACATATAACTGCAATGTCCAGAGGATGACAGCTTCAAACGCAATGTGATCAGGGTATGGTTGAATTTATCTGCAATTTTTGTCAATCGTGCTCCATTGTTTTTGCAAGTCAGAGATTCATTCTCAGGCTGGCTCCTTTCATGATTGCAGTATGTTTATGCCAAACGATGCTTCATGCTTTCTCAGTCACGTCCAGGCACAGAAAGAGCACTTTGGTTTCTCCATTACAAATGAGACTTGAGATTCACCCCAATTGTATTTCCTTAGGCCACCTGCCCACTCCTGAGGTGGTGGCTATGCCTTGGAAGACTGAAAGATGCTGACTGACTGAAGCCATTTAGAGATTATCCCTGCACCAGGGCTTGAGGTCAATTTCCCCTAAAGCATATGGAAGCTGTTACAAAGAGGGAAGAGGGCAATGATGGCTAGGTGGTACCCAGCTTGTGTTTGCTGCGATTCAATTTACAGTAGGAAAAACTAAGGTTTGAGTGACTTGTCAAAGGGCATCTGAGTCTTTGGGAGTGGAGCAGAGGCTAGAATCCAGACTCAATGCTTTTGATTCAGTTGCTCTTTCCAAACATCCAACTCTGCTCACCTTTTACCATTTTAAATAGTGAGAAGTGCTGAGCCTGGGCTATTCTTTGTCAGAGGCTGGGCAGCTGTCAGCAGGAAAGATATTAGGAGTGAGGGAAGGTCTTCTTCGTGTCTTGCTGATTCCGAAAATTCCCACATAATTGCCTTCTTTTGGGTTATCACATTGCTTGTTCATTCATCAACAAATATTCATTGAACTGGGAACATTGACTAGCCTGGACCGTCTGGAAACCTGATTTTTAATCAAGTCTTTGAGTTGCAAGTAATAGAAACAGAAATCTACTTAAGCTAGTTTGAACAAAATAAGGAGGGGGGATTTATTCTAAGGCTATGGAATTCTCTCTCCCATGCCCTGTTCTACCACAAATGGCAGCATAATCTTAAATGATGAAATGTTTAATAATAACACCCACTTTGCTTACTGAAAGTATTGATTGACCTTCGCTCTCTGTGCAGCCTGCTTGGTATTTCACATTTGCTTTTCTGGGTGAATACTTTGTTACTTATATTAAATCTGGACTTAGGGAACTTCAAATAAAATCTATCTCCATTTGCATGCACTTCCAGCTAGCTCATTTAAGCCTAATTAGATGGATGTGTTCAGGAAAAGTGAAGGGACTGAAAAATTTCTCAGGAATTAAAGATAGAGGGTGTGGGGAAAGCTGGATGACGAACTCCGCTCACCTCATTATCTGGCTTTGATATTCAGTGGCTGTAATCTCAGCAGCGTGCCTATTTTGTACTGAGCTTGCATTCTGATTCAAGTCCCACAGGTACAAGTTAAGACGACTCAGACTACTCCAGGCTTACAGGAGGCATGTTGGTTTGATCAAGTTTCCTTTGGGCTCAGCCTGCTCACTCCTGTGCAAGAGCTTAGACCATAGACAAGAAATTGCCTGCCCAAGTGTTCACGCACTCCCAAGAGAGGGTGAGGAGACTTCTCCATGCTCATGAAAACAGTGGACACTCTTCTATTTGGGGAAGTTAAGGGGAGTCATCTTCCCACTCATCTGTGAAAGGTTTAGGAGGCGAAAGGGTGAGAAAAAAGGAAGGTAGACCAGGAAATTTAAAGCGGGCGGGTCTATTTCTGAGCTCCTGGGACGAACTCACCAAACCCAAAGATGGAGGGAAGTGAGTCAGTGCCTAAGTGATGGCGTGGGCAGTTTTTAAGCGAGAAGGGGCGGTTCTCCGGAAGTCAGGTGTCCGGAAGGGGCGGTCCATTAGAAGTCAGGTGTCCGGAAGGGGCGGTTCTCCAGAAGTCAGGTGTCCGGAAGGGGAGGTTCCAGAAGCCATGTTGGGAGAGGCAACTCAGCTTCCGCATCTCTGGAATCTGAGATTAGACCGTTTCGAATGATCCTTTCCAGTCCATGGACTTCACAATTTCCTTCTCTTTCTAGAGGGAGAGGAGAGAAACATCTAGATACCCTGAAGAGTAAGGAGGTCCCTTCCCTTGAGAATGACTTGATCTCTCTTTTGCTTGGCCAATGAATTCTGAGAAACTTCTCTACTCAAAGTGTAGGTCATGGGCTAGACAAACAGAATCACCTGGGAGCTTGTTGGAGGTTTAGACTCTTACCGTCGGAATCAGAATCTCTATTTTAGGAATATTCCCTTGATCTTCACATGCACATTTAAGTTTGAGGAACACTGTTGTAGGAACTGCTTCCATATCTCCTACAGTTCTTTTTTATACTAATTTTATTGCTTCTATGTGTCCGGGAGAAGGGTCAGGGTCTGTTAATCTATGTATCTGTTTTTCATAGCTTGTACCTGGTCTTCAGGATGTATTCCATAACTATTAGATGGGTGGGTGGATGGATGGAGA
The DNA here is from genome assembly GCF_023851605.1 of Tamandua tetradactyla. Classification (NCBI taxonomy): domain Eukaryota; kingdom Metazoa; phylum Chordata; class Mammalia; order Pilosa; family Myrmecophagidae; genus Tamandua; species Tamandua tetradactyla. The sequence continues at coordinate 48,137,783 of NC_135349.1, read as the reverse complement.
AGACAAGTTTCACTACATGACTTGGAGGCTTTATGCCCTCGTGGGAGAGTGTTGGGGTCAGAAGGGAAGGGAAAAGCCACTGAGCAGATTTATTGCACTCAACATTTCTTGAGCATTTATTTGCTCTGAGATGACTTACCTCCCTTATGCAATTTGCTCCCCATAAACTTTATTGAGTAGGTATTGATCTTATCATTTTACAGATGAACTTGTGGTAGAGCTATAGTCTGAATTTGCCACGATCCTTTAGCTCTCCTGCTACACTGCCACTCAGTAGTTGCGTGACCTTGAGTTTGCCATCTAACCTCCCTGAACCCTACTTTCTGCATCCGTGGCAGAGACTCTGGTGCCCTGCTAATGTCTGCCAGCCCTCGCTACTCCTGCGAATAGCTTCTGGCTGCAAGGAGCCTGCGGCTCTGCCAAGGCATCACCCCTTGGAGAACAGGCAAGTTGATCCCTTGTGCCAGGCAAACCGAAAGTGCTGGGGAGTGCATTCCCAGCAGCAGCTGTCAACCAACGATGAATGGGAGCTGGTGAATAAATCCCTGTTTCTGTGCTCCCTGGGGGGATATCTGAGGGGCATGCTCTGCACTGGCTCCCAGAGGGCTCTTGAGAATGAACCCTGCTTTCCCTTCCCTGTCCTGCTTCCTCATTCCTCTTTTGGTACTTCCTGGGATCACCCTCACAAATAACCTATTTGCACTTAAAACCTTGTCTCAGTGTCATCGAGGAAACCACTAAGACAGACTGTTAAATAAAAATGACTGTGGCTAACGTGTTCTGGTTGTCTGAGTTTAGTGATGAGTCACTGGTGTGTTATCTCATTTGCCATCACCACGCCCAATGGGATAGCGACTGAGCCCCGAAAGGGGAAGTCACGTGCCGTACCCCCCACTTCTAAATAGCAGAGCGAGGGCTTGGATCTATTTCTTTTCTTTTTTTTCACTTATTTTTTATTTTACTTTTTTGTATGCTGTATGGTGGGGGTCACATTTCATTCTTTTTCCATGTTAGTATCTCGTTATTGCAGCACCATTTGTTGAATTTTTTGTTTGTTTGTTTGGGAAGTGCATGGGCCGGGAAGTGAACCCTGGTCTCCTGCATGGCAGGTGAAAATTACACCACTGAACTACCCTCGCACCCCCGTTTTTTGACCCTTTTAATGCAATTTTTAAAACTTTTAAAAAAATATAACATACATACAAAAAAGCAATAAATTTCCAAGTACACTTTAACAAGTAGTTATAGAACAGATTTTAAAGTTTGGGATGGGTTACAGTTCCACAATTTTTTTTTCTAGCTGCTCCAAGACACTGGAAACCAACAGAAATCAATATAATGATCCAACAGTCATACTACTTTGTTAAGTCCTATCTTCTCTGTTATACTCCTTCTTCTCTTTTAAATAACATATACATAAAAGCAATAAATTTCAAAGTACATTGCAACAATTAGCTGTAGAAGAGATTTCAGAGTTGAGTATGGGTTATGAGTCTATAATTTGAAGTTTTTATTTCTAGCTGCTCTAAGGTACTGGAGGCTAAAAGAAATATCAGTGAAATGGTTCAGCACTCAAACGCATTTGTTAGACCCGACCTTCTCTGCTTAACTCCACCATCACCTTTGATCTTTCTATCCCACTCTTTAGGGGTATCTGGGCTATGCCCGTTCTAGCTTTTTCATGTTGGAAGGGGCTGTTGATAAAATCAGATAGGGGGATGGAACCAGCTGATGTTCTGGAAGGCTGGGCCCTCTGCATTTCAAGATTATCTGGTCCAGGGACCCATTAGGAGGTTGTAGGTTTCTAGAAAGTTACTCTAGTGCATGGAACCTTCGTAGAATCTTATCTATTGCCCTAGGTGTTCTTTAGGGTTGGATGGAATGGTTTTGGTTGGGGTTTGGCAAGTTATGATAGGTAGCAATGTCTAACTGAAGCTTGCATAAGAGTGATCTCCCGAGGGGCCTCTTGATTCTATTTGAACTCTCGCAGCCACTGATACCTTATCTGTTACGCTCCTTTACCTCTTTTTGGTTAGGATGGAATTGTTGATCCCATGACCAGACGCATCCTTGGGAGTCATCTCCCATGCCACCAGGGACATTTTCACCCCTGGAAGTCACCCTGTTTTTTTTTTTTTTTTTTTTTTTGTATGCTATATGGTGGGGGTCACGTTTTGTTCTTTTTCCATGTGACTACCTTGTTATTGCAGTACCATTGGTTGAATTTTTGCTTTGTTTGTTTTCTCTTTCTTTGTTCATTTGTTTGGTTTTTTTTTGGGGGGAAGTGCATGGACTGAGAATCAAAAAAGGGTCTCCTGCATAGTAGGCGAGAATTCTACCACTGAACTATCCTTGCGCCCCCCACCCTATTTCTTTTTCATGTCAAACCCCACGGTCTTTAAATACTTATCTCTCAAGATTATTTGGATTATGTCCTGAGATCATGAGATGTGAAGATTCTCTGCAAGAATTAGAAGTTTAATTGTCACTACTGTGTTTCTAGAATGGGCTGACTTTGTCAAAATCTTTCTTTCCATGGGGGTTAAGGTAAGTCAACAAGGGCTTGGTTGCAAGGGATCTGATGGCTGAGCTCTCCTTGGAAAGTCTCAGTGTTAGGATTCAAATAAAGCAGGGTAAAACATGAAGTTTAGAGGCAGAAGCCCTGCCATTGGGAATAGAATGAGGTTGGATAGATGGAAGGACAAGCTGGGAAAAAGTGAGAATGATCTGGGCTCCAATGGAAGACAGTCAATGCCTGGTGTTGCCATAAAGCTAAGAACTTTGATAGACAAGTAGAAGAATGTTCTGAGGTCTGAAGCAAAGCTCACATTTCAAGTAGACTTCACTTTTGAAAGGGATAGTTCTCCCTTTAATACGGTTTATCTTTAATTTTAAGAGATATGGCTAAACTTATGCAATATGCAAAATCACAGCTTGGTTATAACTGCCTAAAGGTAAGGAAGAGAAAAACAAACACAATTTATTGAGTAGAACCCACGGGGAAGAGGAGCCTGACCCTGTGTTGAGTAAACTTCATTTTCCCTTGCAGGTGGGCTCCATGGTGGGCGGGTTTTGATGATGCTGAATCATGTCATAACTTTCTCTGGGTCTATGATTTCAACCTCCAAGAACCCTGGCTCCTGGGTCTCATCTAAGTGCCACTGACAAGTTCTGAGTGTTGGAGTTTTGTTGTCTTAACTACTGCAGTTGAGAGGGGGACGCACTCTCACAGGTCACGGTGAACAAATACACCCGCCTGTGAGGAATGTTAAACACAATCTATAAATAATGCAGCCATTTCTGCCCTTGGGTTTGGAACGCATGTGGAATTTGCTGCATCACAGAACTTACTGGTGCATAAGCAGACCTGCACGGCAGGAGAATTCCATAGCCATTCAGATTCACACTTTTACTTTAGCACATAATTTGATGTCACAATACCTTTGGGAATCATCTTTTATCTCAAAAGATGTGAAGCTCTCTTTGAACTTTCACAGGAAATTCAATTTGCTTTCATTAGCAGAATGTCCAGTACATTTAGGTGAAGTCAGAGAGAGTGGACTTGTCATGAAATCACATTGGGACAGAGTCTGTTCGTGTTTAATTAATTATTGTCCAGCAAATGGTTTAGCACTGAGATTCTACAGTGAGAAGCTGACTTTTCTAAAATGAGCTTTGCAGTCAGCTGAATTAATGGAAGGAAGGAAGACATAATTCTTCTATTGCAAAAGGATGGGATAGAAGCTCAGTCAGATAGAGCATTACTGTAGAAAAGACAGAAAGTAGATTTCCCTGGGTTGGTAGTGAATGCCTGGAACTTACTAAATAGAGAAGATTCTGAGGCTGAGGCTGCGATCAGTTAGACCGATGAGCAACCTCTGCTCCGGTAAAAGGAAGGGAAGAAATGGGTAATACACATAGGTGCATTATGTGCATATTATATTCTCCAGGAGAAAGTTGCCTAGAAAAATAGGGAAGGTAGAACGGACACCAATTGTCCTGAGAGCAAGAGCTGGGCAAGGTCCATCCTCACTGTCTATTGCTGGAGGAAAATTTTTGATTTAGAGGTTGGCAGCCTCCAGATAAAAGCTTATTCTCGTCATCCTCACTGTTTCCTAAGAGGATGAGTCAAAGCATTGTGTAAGACCTAATGTGAATGATGTTTCCAGGCAGAGGAGAGACATGAGGGAGAAAAGCTAACGTCCCCTTTGGCACTGGGCGATGACTAGCAAAACGACGAAAGAAATCGCTTTGTGGAACCCCATGAAGGACGGTGCTGTTCTTTTCCTTAGAATTTCCACCTCTTCTGGACAACACAGTGGAAAGGGTTCACCCAACTTTGGAGTCAAATGCTGACTCCACCATTTAACTTACCTGAGTAAATTTGGACACATTAATTGAACTTTCTGAGTCTTATTTTCTCCATGCATCAGTTACGGCTAAAAAGACAAAACCTTGTTTAACTCACAAGATTTTGGCAAAAATGGACTAATGACACCTCCCATGTGGAATCAGTGAGTGTGGCTGGGACTAGCAGTGTCAGACACACAACCCAGAAAGGCAGCATCAATTTAGGGTCAGTTGGCCCTGGCGTCTTCCGCCTTTGCTCCTTCCCGAAGGCCCTGGAGCCCTTCGTCTTGGAGGTCATGTCTTCATAATGTTCCTATGTAAGAAAAGACAGCTTCAGATTCTGGTGGCTTGAGCTACTTTGTCACTCTGCACATTCAGAATGTTGCAGGAAAAAGTCATGGGGTGGCTCAAGTTCATCTCAAATGAGCCCATCTGGCTAGGCCCATCTAGATTATTCTTTAGGAAGATCCTGAGTCTTGGAGTTTTGTCTTCATTTTCTGCAGCTGGGTAAGGGAGACAGGGAGCCCTTTCACTCCTCCCTTCTCCCCTTTCAGGTCTTCGTGAAGCTCCAAGGTGAGGACCTCTGCCAGATGCTTTCTCACCATCTTCTTCATTCTGGAGCCAAGTTCAGCATCTCGCTTTTGAGAGTCTCAAGTTGTTCAGTCCTTAAAGATCCAAGGGGAATTCAGGACCCATCAGAGCCACCAGACGCTTCAAGCAGGAAGGACCTGGGGGATTGAATCAGTTCCTACACAATAAGCTCCATTAGCAGAAGAATAAAAAGAAAGTTTATGCAGGTGTCTGCTCAGCCCTACAAACTTTTCTACCCCAAAGTGTTACACAAGTTAGTAACGGTGAATGGGCAGAGAATTCAAAAGTCCCTGCTTATGGGCACACCGCAGTCCTAACTAATTGTCCGTGATAGTTGTAGTAAGCTTAACTAGAAGGGTTTTCTGCTGATCAGAATCACCAGAATCACTCCACACTTGGCCTTAGCTGTGCAGATACCAGGTCTACCCTGTTACTTCCTCACTCTGGAATTTAAACTGCAGTAATTAGTCCCCCCCTACTTGGCTATTGAGAAAGGCCCAAGGCTGTGCTTTCCCCCTTGCAAGCTGAGAAGGGTAGAAAGTCCACGTCCAGAGTCAGAAGTCCGCTGGACTCTGGGGGTTGGGTGTAGATCCTACGGCTGCCTCCTAGAGAGGCTGAGATGTGAAGCCTTGGGGACATTTCTCCACAGGCAGTCAAGGGAGAAGCTAAAGCTGAGTTTTCTGTTGTTTTGGCAGCAGCCTTTGCTTTCCTTCCCCCCTCTGGGGAAATTAGCTAGCTGGCTGCGAGGGAGGGAAGATAAACAAGCTTATCCTGAAATATGCATTAGTGTTTAGCTATTTTTGGAGGTGCCAGGATTGAAAGTGGCTGAAGGTTGACCAGTTACCTGCCCTGAATTACCTTTCTGAGGTTTTTAGGGTGAGCGAGGGGGCCCGTGTGTTGGTAGGACCCTTTGTCGCAGTTGGCAGTGATTTGTGGATCTGGAGAAAGAATAATGGCCTGGAAAGCTCACTTCTCTTAGTGACCTCCTAAGAGGGGGGAGCTGGGTCAGGATGGAATTTAAGGGGGAGCCTGGGGCCTCCCCATCACACACATTGTCTTGCCTCCTATTTGGCAAAATGGAACATTCTTCCTGGGCATGCTTTTATCCTTTCCTCTGGGTCAGGGGAAACATGAGAAGACCTTGCTCAAGCACATTCGGCTGTGATTCAACCAAGGGCCGAGTGTTACCTGCCGCCCCTCTGCCTCCACAGCTCCTAGTCCGATGCCTGCTGCCTGGTGGATGCTCAGTCAACAGAGGTGGGGGGTGGGGAGAACATGCTTTACAAGGTACCTTAGACCCATTTTACAGACTAGGAAATAGAGACAGCTTACCACATCCTATCCAGTGGCCCCTGCCGTTCACCATCCACCATTTCTCTGGCCACAGAGGCATCCTGGGACGGCACCTGCGCCTCTCAGTCCAGGCACGGGAGACCCCGGGAGCAATCTTTGTCCAGCGACGGTTGGGGGCTGGAGGGTGGACCCCCACTCTCCCCTCAGATGCTCGGGCTCCGAGGCGTCTCCTGCACCTTCTCTCAGGCTCCCCACTGGGTCTGAGCCCCAGGTGCCCTCGGTGACCACCTGGTTATTGATGCCCCTTCCCTTTCTCGGCCCCTTCACCACAGCCTCACTCGCACTTCCTGGGGTCACCTCCCACATGGGCTTGTTGCTCTCAAGTTCAAGTTCACATCTCAGACCTGCTTCCGGGGATCCCTGCACGGGACAGAAATTCAGAGGAACTGTGTGAGCTGGCTTGGGGCAGGCTGGAGAGAGAGAGAGAGAGAGAGAGAGAGAGAGAGAGAGAGAGAGAGAGAGAGAGAGAGAGAGGGAGGGAGGGAGGGAGGGAGGGAGGGAGGGAGGGAGGGAGGGAGGGAGGGAGGGAGGGAGAGAGAGACAAGGAGCCAGAATCTGTAGCCAGGCTGGCTTTTCCTTCTCCCCCTGCCCTTCCTGCCACTGGTTCCCATGGGGAACCCCTTCCCAGCACCCTGAGGAAGCGAGCTGACACTCTCACTTGGAAGCAAACTTGACTGCCCATCTCTAGGGACAGCAGTTTGAGCCTCTGTCTCCCCCCCAGAGCTGTACCACTCAGGCGAGCCCCTCCTGCTTCCCTGTCTTTCAGGGGAGGGCACTGGACTCCACAGTTAGGCCTTGGCTGTCCATTTGGATCACGTAGGAGCTTTTAAAGCTACTGATACCAAGCTCCACCCCAGGGATGCTGATTGGTTGAGTCATTGTGAGCAGAGCCTCTGGGAAGTCCAACCTGCAACCAGGTCAGGAAACACCATTGGGTATTTTTAATCTTTGCTAATTGTGTTTGGAGTAAAAGCCACAATTCTTTTGTTTCTCTTTTTTTTTTTGCAAGGGCTCACTGGAGAGGTAGTTTTTGAAATCACCCCTCCCTTGGCTGTATATGCGCTCACCTCTTCTAGCTAAAGGAAAGCATCTCTCTTGGTGAGACATTTGGTCTCAGCATATTTAATACTTACATTCACGTGTACAAAATTAAGCATTTAAAGACATTTGGACTTAAATGGATTCAGTTCAATTCAAATGCTTATACTGAGGATCTACTGCGGTAAAGAGAAAAACAACCAGGAGGAATTGGAACGCAATTCTGGAACCCATCGTCTAATTGTGAAGGCAGAAATGCTGTAAAAAAGAAAAACCCAGAAATATGCTCAAGAGTCATTCATCTGGACGAACAACCTCCTGGTGCCTTTCCATGGGCCATCTCCTTCGGAGATAGGTTTTACTTTTAATCCCTGTTTTAGAGCGGAGGAAACTGAGGGATGGAGAGCGTCAGTCACCTGTTCCGGGTCACGTGGCCAGGAAGTGGTCACGCTGGAGGGTCAGCCCCTGACCCTGGGCTTTATGCCTGTTTCCAGGGCAGATTCTGACCTTGCTTCTGTAGAGAGGAGCAGAGCTATGCGAGCAAGGGCAGGGAATTCACGTTCTAAGAGACCCTCTCCGCTGTGTGGTCCCTGCCAGGAGGGTAGCTGGGAGCCACAGGTGGCTATGCTAACTGCAAATTAATTAAAATGAAATACAATCAAAATTTCCATGTCTGGGTTGCAATGATGGCATTTCAAGTGCTCAACGGCTACCATATTGGACAGCTCAGAGAGGATTTTCCATCATTGCAGAAAACTCTATTAGACAGACCCTTTGTCCCACCTCGAGTTCTCAATGCGTCCCACCTCAAGTTCTTTTCTGTTCTTAATGGAGGTGTTAACTATCATAGAATCAGGTCTCTGGTTTATAGCAGAAATGCCTGTTGAATCACCCACGGTCTTCTCATAGCGCCCCACTTTTTTCTCTGTCACACTTGTCACCATCTGTAATAGTTTTCTATGACTGCTGTAATAAATGACTACTGACACTGTAACTTAAAATACAAATTTATTATTGTATAGTTCTGGAGACCAGAAGTATGAAAATAAGCTAGAATCAAGGTGTTGGCGGGGCTGTGTTCCTTCTGCGGACTTTAGGGAAGGATCTGTTTTCTTGCCTTTTCCAGCTTCCAGAGGCCCCTCATGTTCCTTGGCTTGTGGCCTCTTCCTCCATGTTCAAAGTCAGCAACGGCTGGTTGAGTCTTTCTCACGTCCCACCACCATGACTTATTCTTCTCTGCCTCTCTCTTCCATTTGCATCTCTTACGATTGCCTCGGGCCCACGTGGATGATCCAGAATAATCTCCATACTTTAAGGTCAGCTGATCAGCAACTTTAATCCCACCTGGTACCTGAATTCCCTTGTCACATAAAGTGACATAGCCACAGGTCCTGGGAATTAGCACGTGGACATCTTTGGGAGGTCATTTCTCTGTCTACCACACCGTCTAACCTTCTAGAAGCAAGTCCAGCAACAGAAATACAAGGCAGGTGTGGAGAGGCACAATGGCGGGTGAGAGGCGAGGCTCTGTGCTCTGAAAAGTGGTGTAGGGAGGCGGGTAAGAAAGCCGGCTTTTTGGAGCGAGACTTCCTGGGACAGAGGTCTCCAGCTCAGTTTCCTCACCTGTACAGGGGAGAAAACGCAGGATCTCACATAGCTGTGGGGAAGACAAGAAGATGTCACACGTGGAAAGCTGGGTGAATTCGGAGCCTCAAATGTCAGCTACCATTTGGAAGCTAAAAAAGGCTTCACATTATGGTCGAATGTATCCTACCTTTGAAAACAGCTCCATGTCCCATTGAGAACCCACTCTGCTCCCTGCCTGTGTGTGTGCGTGGAGGGCTGTCAGACCGCTGGGTGTAAGGAAGGAAGCCCTGCCCCCTCCCAGGTCCAGACCTGCAGACGGGCTCACCCACAGGGCCCTCCTTCTGCTGCATGCTAATACACGTGGGTACTTGAAGGTCACCATTGTGTTATGCTCTGCAAATCTAATAGAAATGCTTTCATCTTGAGTGCAATGAAATTAGCTAGTGCTGATGTCTTTCAGGAAATTCCCAGAATTTCCAAGTTTTAAGGGAATCTATTTGGACCATTCTAATAAAGCTTGAATATTCTCTAAATAGTCTGCCAAACAGTCAGCCCTGTTTAACAGGCCCAGAGATGGCAATTTCACTACCTCTTAAATTCAAAAAAATAACTGAGCAGGTATAAAATCTTAGAGGCTGTAGAGTCTCAACTGCACAGTTTTCCCCGCTAGAGGCAACGGTTGCTTTTGGTTGCTTGTGGATCCTTCTAGATCTATTCTTGGCCCTTACATTTATAAGTTTATTTATTCTTTCCCCCCACCCCCAGCACCCGTGTAAGCTTACTATACTCACCATTCTGTAGCTGGACCCTCTTCTGACAATTCTAATGATATATCTTGGAGAATTGTCTATATTGCTACAAAGAGCAGATTCCTTTGTATGTCTACACCAATCACTTCTTCATAGTTTTTTAGATTGCCCCCACTTGTTTTGCTATATCAAGCAACACTACAAGTAATCTTCGCCTGTGCAGCATTTCACTCAAACACCAGTATGATTTCACGATACCTTTGACAAGTGGAATTGCTGGACCAGATGGAATGTGCATTTAAAATGTTAAAACCATGTGCCAAATTCCTCTTTGTAAAGGTTTATCAGTTCATCTGCCCACCAAAAATTATGAGACTGTTTCTCCACAACTTCCATAGCCCAGTTTATCGTATTTTTTTATTTTTGCTGATAAACAGTTAAAATATGTCATTATCATTCTCATGTGCATTTATCTTACACTTAGTGTGGGTGAGCATATTTTCATATGCTTACGAGACATTCTGTTAAAATGAAGGATCTTTGATCCATTTTTCTGTTGAGTTGTTGGACTTTTTCTTACCGATTATAGGATTTCTTTATATATAGGAAATATCCTCCTCTGGTTTGTACAAATATTTCCCTTAGTTTGCTTATTTATTTATTTTTTACTTTGTTTGTGGTTCTCAAATGCAGGAATCACTTATTTTATTTGTTCAAATATATCTTTCTTTTATACGTGGATTCTGAATTTTAAGTAGTTCTTCATGTTTTCTCTTCAATGTTTATTTAAAAACAAACCTCCGTGTGCTCTTTTTGGGTTTTAATGGTTCCGTTATTTTATGTTTAAATCTTTGATTCCTCTTGGGTTTGCTTTGGTGTAAGGTGTGACATAAGGATTTGACTTTCTGCCTCTCCAGGTGGTGTCCCAGTTGTTATCATTTATGAAGCAATCTGTCTTTTCCTCGCTGATACGAAGGAAACACCGTCATACACTAACCCATGCACGTGTATTTCTGTCTATTTCTGGACTTTCTCTTTTATAATTCTCTACCTTTGGAGGTACCTTATTCGGTCTTTGGATTTCTCCAGTGCTTTTTGTCCCAAGTCTTCCAAAATGTAAGGAAGGAAGGTCTTGCTCATTTGGCTGGATTCTAGACTCCTGTGGTTGCTTCTGTGTGGGACTAAAAGACGCTTACTTACAGAGGAGGGGATGAGGGTTAGGAAATTTCTTCCCACCGCTGGGTGTAATCATTGCACCTCTCAGGATTTGGAGGTTTCAAATGGCTGCACTGAAGAGAGAATGAAAAATGAGTTGACTTTCTTTGTAGTATGGAACCAGTTGATGATAACAATGATAATACCGATGATTAGAAACTACCATCCTGCAATGCTGAGTGGTTTGAATAAACTATTTCATTGATCTTTCCAACAACTGATAAATCGGGCGTTTTTATCCCCATATGACATAGGAGGTAAAATGGAAATTAGAGAGCTTAAATGACGCACCAGACAATAGTAGATAGAGAAGGGACTCAGACCCAAGGTATAACTGATTCCAAAACTAGGGCTTTTATCCATTTTGAGGCTTTTTAATTTTTTATTTTATTTTTTATTCATGGGCAGGCACCGGGAATGGAACCTGGGTCTCCAGCATGGCAGGCTAGAGCTCAGCCTTCTGAGTCACACTGGCCCGCCCTCTTATCTGCTCCGTAATGTGGGACCTCTATTATAATACAGCCAATGAGTTTCATTCATTCATTCTCTCCTTCATTAGTTTATTCCTTAATCACCTTTGAGCACTTTGTTATCATTAAAGGGGTCACAAAACCATATGCTTCAGGATAGGCAGGTAATCTAAATGCATGAAGTTGCCCAAATGGGAGACAATACGGAGTGGTGAGGACTGGGGCAAATGGGAGAACATGTGTGTGTCTAAAATTGGCTCCTATCCCTCAGCTCCAGCCCACTGCTGCCACGAGAAAGGAGAACTTGGTATTGCCCAATTTCCAGATGCTCCAGAAAAGCCAGCAATCCAGGTTTTATGTGACATCCTCTAGATGTTCAGTGTCACAGATTATAACGACAGTCGAGAATTATGTGTGGGTCTAGTAGACGCACACACACCCATGGGCGAGATTGGGCTCAGGGGCATTACTTTTCAATAGTTTTTGACTTTTACTCTAAACCATTGTGCTTCCTGTCCACTCTGTTTTGTCCCCTCAGCCAATTGATGATAAGTGGATTGTTTCTGGAGCTCCGAACTTTTCGTTTTTTTCCATCTGCCTTGCACTGGGTTTGATAGACCCTGCACGGGTCAGTGAGTTAAAGTAGGAGAAAATCCATCACTGATGGCATCATTAACATCTCTCCAACATGCCCTGTCTGAGAGAACAGCATGGCCTGGCCTCCCCATTAATCAAGGGGGAAGAAGAAAATTAGTTTGTTGACACAGCTCCTTAGTGTCTTCTGCTAATCCATCTTGCCGCATCAGCACCCTCTCTCCGTGTGGCATTTAATCTCAGAGGGGACAAAGATGAGCTCAGTGCCATCCATTCATCAGAGAACAGGGACTGTGCAGAGTGTTTATGGGCTGCAACGCCTTTGTCCATGCCGGCTGCAGAGACACAACCTTCACTCCTTAGCAACGGCTCTGCCTGTTCCGAATTCTCAACCCCTGCCCTTGGCTGTGCTTGAGAGACAGAGACGATCAAGGGGTATAAGTCGGAGTCTTGGAAGTGCTGCCAGAGCTGCAGGTAAGAAGGTAGAGGGGAGAGCAATTTCTCCTCTAAATGCATTTTCTAAAAATGGCAACTTTTCAACAATTTCAAAAGGCAATTTGCCAGCATCACTATTAAAACTAGAAGAAGCAAGGGTCTGTCTTGCCAAAATGTGATCCACGCATAAGAGGTCAGACCTGGAGACATGGAGAGATTGTAGTCAAAAGGTAGCACCTTTTTAATAGACTTTCCCCCTCTGTCACTTGGATCATTCACTGGAATATTTACTCCTCCTCCCTGGAGGAGAATAATGCTTCCCTTCCCCAGTGATGTCATGTTGGTGGTCTGCTTTGGCCAATGAAATGTGAGCAGAAGGAACATGACTCATTTCCAAGGAGAAGATTTAAGAGCCATGTTCTCTTTTCCTTCTGTCAAAGCAAAGCTCCAGACTGTGGCTGTTCCTGCAGCCTAGGACCTCGAGAGAAGACACATTGAACATAGCCACAGCTGACCCAGATGGACACGGGTGTGAGTGAGAAACAAATATTTGCTGCCATTAAGTCACTGAACTTTTGGGGTCATTCGTTACTGCGGTATAACCTGGCCTATCCTAACTGATACACTTCTCAGCTAGCAAAGGACCCATCCAGCCTGGAACCCCTCAGACACGATCCTCTTGATATTAGGATTTCTCCCTAAAACTTCTGCTTAGTTTTGGAGGGAAATAATGAGAACCACACAGATTAAGCTTTCTTGAATAAATATCAGGCACTGCATGTGTGATTATATGTTGGGAGGGTGCTTACTAAGAGAGGAGGGATGGTGGAGATGCTGATGGCTGTTGGGGTCGAGAAGGCCTAGGGCCATGTAGAGCAGTGGTCTAGAAGTCAACAGATGGGCTTGAGTCCAGGACCTACTCTCCTCTGGCTGTGTGACTTTGGGCCAAACTCTTGGCATCTCTCATCTTCCATCCCTACTGGCTGGGAGTTATGACCTAAGTCTGATGGAAGCTCTGTGTCAGCGCATGGTCCAACATCAGGGCTGCTGCGGCTCTTCTCCTTTGGAGGGGATTTTAGTTTCCCAGCTGCTAAAACAAATATTATACAATGGGTTGCCTTGAAAACAGGAATTTGTTGGCTCACGGTTTCAGAGACTGGAAGGCTTCCTTTCTCTGGGGCTCAGTATCTTCTGGTTGGCCATCAATCTTTGGGGCTCCTTGGGCTTTTCCATCTCATGGCAAGTATTCTCTTTTCTCTTTGGGTTCTGATGTCCAGCTCTGGCTACTCTCCTGGCTTCTCTGTTGCTTTCCTTAAATTTCATTCTGTTTATAAAGGACTCCAGTAATCCAGATGAAACCCAATCTAACTGAGTTAGGCTACCCCTTAACTGAAGTGACATCTTGAAGAGGTCCTATTTACAGTGGGCCCACATCTGCAGGACCAGGGGTTGAGACCTGAACATGCCTTTTGTGGGGGACACAGCTTAATCCCTAATACACAGCAATAAGGAAGAAGAGTGGGAGACCCAGACTGTAAGGGTGGCATGAACAAGGCAAGGTGTGCACAGACAGCGAGGGGGCCTCAGCCGGCCCCAAAGAGGGTGCTTGTGTTTGAAGCTTCTGGGAGACACATTTGAATGGCAGCTTTGTCATTCACCAGCTCTTCTAATCTTTCTAGATGCATGAGTCAGAGTCATTTAGCCATCAAGCTGGTTGAAGATGATAGGTTTTGTCTCAGAAATGTGTTTTTTAGTTATATAAAATGAAATAATTAGGATTACCAGGGGAACCATTGATACAGTTGGCAAAATATTTATAAGTTGCAAACTTGTGGTAGAGTAAATAATACGTGAACTCCTTCATTAATGCATCAAATGACTAGATCTTCTGGCAGGTCCAAAGACTCAATATTCCAAAGTCGTCCCGAATGTCAGAAATACCTTGAGACGTTGACTACACCTTTGACATGATGGGAAAATATGGTTTCTCCTGGCGGCAAAGCCACAGATACCATGAGAATCGCTGTGTTTCATTGTCTCTGTTCAGCTAAAGGAAATGCAAACTTTCAGCTAGAAATTAGAACAAGAAAAATCCTATTCTAGTTTGTTTCCAATTCAAGATCATGGACTCTAAAATTCTATCCAGGACCTCTTGAGAGTCTGCAGACCCCAGGTTAAGAATCCCTTGACTTAGCTGGGGATTGAGAAAGTCACATCCTTCTCTGAGCTTCAGTTTCTTCATTTGCAAAATGAGTGCACATCTTAGATGTTATTTCCCATCTGTGGGATTCATTTACCCAAAGGTGAGCTGCCCTTGGAGGGTTTCGAGCTCCAGGATAAGGGATTTCGAGGAATAGGACTAAGGTAGAGGAATGCACATACACTTCGGCCTCTCCACTCTCCCAAAGTCCTATGAAATGACAAGAGAGAGGGAGAGAGGGGATACGGGTGAGAACATACAAAGCAACAGACCGGAAAACAGGAAAGAAGGTGTGGTAGGTTGAATTGTGTATCCCAACAAACACGTATTCTTATTTTTTTAATCATGCATTTTTTTAATTAGAGACGTTATATGTTTACAGAAAAATCATGCATACATACAGGGTTCCTATATACCATCCTATTATTAACACTTGCATTGGTGTGGAACATTTGCTACAATTGATGGAAGCACATCTTTATAATTGTACTATTAAATATAGCCCATGGTTTAACTTAGGGGTCACAGTTTTTATAGCACAGTTCCATGGATATTTTAAAAATTTATATTGTTACCATATTTGATCCTTAAAAAAAATTAGAGAAGTTGTGGGTTTGCAGAAAAATCATGCAGAAAATGGAGAGAAAATACAGAGAACCCATATGACCCTCCCCACCTCCCCAATTTTCCCTAATGCTCTTTGCATTAGTGTGCTACTTTTGTTACAATTGATGAAGCAATAATATCACAATTACACTATCAACTGTAGTCCTTAGTGTTATGTAGTGAACATAGGGTTTACTGTCAAACATATGACCCCAATATTAATTTGCATCCTTGTGGGTGTGAACCCATTGTCAATGGTACCTTTTGAAGATGTCCTTCTTATGAAGTTGTGGCCAGCTGAAGCAGGGTGAGCCTTGGCCGGGGTCACTGGCAGCCATATAAAGAGAAGGGCTCTGGGAAAGAGCAGACATCACCATGTGAAACCTGGGAACCCCCAAAGATTCCCAGCAGCCGGGACCAGAATGCTGTAGTCTTTGGGGAGAAAGCAAGTCTTGCCGAAATCTTGTCACTGACACTGTGAGACAATAATTGCTTATTGTTTAAGCTGACCTATTGTGTGGTACTTGTGTTGGTTCAGGCAAAGTAAGACAGAGTGGCATCCAAAAACCAGAATTCTTGAGGAATTTCCGACAGAAGCCAGATCAGGGAATGGGAAAAATAGCCTTTGAAAATCACAGCCTAAGGTATATTTTAAAAAAAATCTAAGTTTTAGGAGTATTCGCTTTGTGTGAAGCATAGTGAGCGCTAAGCCGTGGACTTGTGTCATCTACTTTAATGCTAAAATAACCCCATCATGTTGGTTCTCTTAATATCCCCATTTTACGCATGAGAAAACTGAGGCTCTGGCAGTTGAGGTACTTTCTGCAAGATCACACAGCCAGAGAGTGACAAAGCCCAGAGGCTGGGCTGTCAAAGCCAGGGACTTGTCCACTGCCCTCTCCTGGCACCTAATTGCTATTTATAATCCATAAACAGGAACAAGCCTGTAAAATCCTACTGGGATTGCTGGCTGAAGAAACTAAGAGGAAAGCTGTTTGGGAGCCACTTCTGGGTTTGGGTAAAGCTTAAGGTGTTCTGTGCCACTCTGGGGGCAGTGCTGGCCTCACCGCTTCTTGGGGTAAGCAGGGCAGGTGGGAGCCGCCTGGCCCTGGCACTGCTGGGAGAACCCATGCTAACCCATTCAGGAATATTGGTGCTTAATCCCAATTACCTCACCACTTCTCTTCAGCTCTTCTCAGAACACCATTTGCCCTAAAAGCACTCTTTGACATTATTCGCAAACATCGAAGAGACATTTATTTGGCCCTGACCTTTGTAAGGTTCCCGCTAAAAGAGATTCAGTGACACACAAATGGGGCTGAATTATTTATAGGCTTTAGGGGAAATCAAAGTTGCTTTTATTCTCATTGAAGGTGTGTCTGAAGGCCAAAGAACACCAAGTTAGCTGTGGCTCCTCACAGAGGGACTCCAGTGTGACTCTAGGGTGCTTATTAAAGTTAGGGGGTTGTTTCTACTACTGGATCTTTGGAGAGCGCCATAAATCTGGGCTGCTCCTTTTGCATGCTTTATTGGAAGCTGTCAGGGCGGGAGTGGAGGAGTGAAGTGTGAATTTATTTAAGTCAACTGACACTTATTTAGCATCCACTGGGTGCTGGGCACTGGGGAGGAAGAGGTGGATTCATTAACTCATCTGTCCAGTGATCCAACAAATTTAGTGTCTTCTCTAGGGAAGTACTCTTTTGGGCACTTGGGGTGCATGTAACATGGTCTAATGAATGAGAAACTGCTCCTGCCCTCAGGGAACTCAGCATAATGAGTTCATCAATAACATCATCATCATCATTGTCAGAGATGACATCTACTGAAGGCTTCCGATTTGCCGGGCACTGCTCCAAGTGCCTTACACGTGTTAGTTCAATTCATCTTCATAAGCACTTGAGAGAAGAATTCTTTTTTTGTTGTCTTTGATTTTTTCATTGAGAAAAATCTTCACACACATACATTCCATACATGGTGTGCAATCAGTGGCTCAAAATATCATCACATAGTTGTGTATTCATTATCATGATCATTTTTCAGAACGTTTGCATCACTCCAGAAAAAGAGATAAAAAGAAAAAAGAAAAAACTCATACATACCATATACCCTCCCTCTCATTGGCTGCTAGTGTTTCTATCTACCCAATGTATTTTACCCTTTCCCCCTATTGTTTATTCATTTACTTATATCCATATATTTTTTTACCAGTCTGTCCATACCCTGGATATAAGGAGCATCAGACACAAGGCTTCCACAATCACACAGTCACATTATAAACATTATATCCTTAAACAGTCACCTTCAAGAATCCAGGCTACTTGAACACAGCTCAACAGTTTCAGGTACTTCCCTCTAGCCACTCCAATACATCATAAACCAAAAAGGGATATCTACGTAATGCATAAGAATAACCTCCAGGATAACCTCTCAACTAGGCTTCAGGACTTATCTGGATCAAGGACCCATCTGGAGGTTGTAGGTTTCTGGAAAGTTACTTTAGTGCATAGAACCCTTGTGGAATCATATATTGTCCTAGGTGTTCTTTAGGATTGGCTGGAATGCTCCTGGTTGGGGTTGGCAGGTAATGATAGGTAGCAAGGTCTACATGAAGCCTGCATCAGAGCAACCTCCAGAGTAGCCTCTTGACTCTATTTGAACTCTCTCTGCCACTGATACTTTATTAATTACACTTCTTTTCCCCCTTCTGGTCAGGATGGAATTGTTGATCCCATGGTGCCAGGTCTGGATTCATCCCTGGGCATCCTTTTCCACGTTGCCAGGAAGACTTTCACCCCTGGATGACATGTCCCACATAGGGGAGAGGGCAATGATTTCACTTGCAGAGTTGGGCTTAGAGAGCATGAGGCCACATCAGAGCAACAGAAGAGATCCTCCAGAAGTAACACTTAGGCATGCCTATAGGTAGGCTAAGCTTCTCTACTACCTACATAAGCTTCACAAGAGTAAGCCTCATGGTTGAGGGCATGGCTTATTGATTTGGGTATCCCTAAAGTTTGACACAGTATCAGAGGATTCCCTGATAGTAAGGTTTAATAGTTCCATATTCTTTCTCCCATCCCTCAGGGGAATTTGCCGATACTTTCTGATTATCTGCTTAATATACTATAGGATATGTCCAGGTATTATAATTATCTATACAAGACTAAAGGACCTCTTTCTTATTCTGTGTTTCCTGTGTTTCAGTTGTTCAAATGAGCTATACAGATAGGTTGAATCTTTGGGGACTCTTAAAATGCAGAAAGTACCCTGCTCCTTGAAGTCAGGCCCTTTTGAATTTTTTTAAATTTATTTTTATTTATTTATTTATTTATTTATTTATTTATTTATTTATTTACATGGGCAGGTACCGGGAATCGAACCCGGGTCCTCAGGCTTGGCAGGCAAGCATTCTTACCTGCTGAGCCACCGTGGCCCACAGGCCCTTTTGAATTTTATCAGTTTTACCAAAATGTTTATATTTCAGCTAAAAAAAAGAGAGTTCTCTCAGAAAATATACTTGGCCTAGATTCTCCCAGACAGGGACAGTACCACATAGAAGTTGCTGTCACAGAGCTGGACTTGGGAACAACGGAAGGAGAATGTGTGTAAATGGGTAGGTGTAGAGCTGGAGGAAGCAAAATTCTTACAGCAGCGCTAAGGAAGCTCTGCCTCTCATATGTGTGTATTGGTCATCTATTCAGCAAGAACTGATCACACTCTTTCAATGGGTCAAGCAGTGGGGATGCAGCAATGGACAAGACAGAGCCTGTGAATCCCCATAGCAATCATAGCTCAGGATGATGAGAGCAATGCTGGAGGGGAGCCAGGATACCGGACATGAGGGGGGCACTTACCCCAGGTGAGGTAAGAGGCTATGTCAGGGATGCCTGGATATGAGATGCCGAAGGAGGGCCTGGGGGTACCACATCCCAGGCAAAGATAATGGCTCCTGCAAAGGACACACTGAGCTCAAGGAATTGGAAGATGCTTGATGAAGGCCAAGAGTGGGTCAGGAATTGGACTGATGTGTGAAAGGAGTGCGGGTGGGAGGTAACTGTTGGATAGCCTTTGGCATGTGCTTTGGAGGGGCCATGTTTTCATAAGAGACCCTTTAAGCTGGAGAAATGGTGACTGTTCCAAGGGAAGAGAATCAAATCACACAGTGCATGGCTGTGGTTGGGAAAGATTTGTTTTTCCTCTACCACCTTGGGTTGGTTTGAAAGAATGTGGTTACCCTAGAAAAGTCATGCTTTAATCCTAATCCCATTTTGTAAAGGCAGCTGTTTCTTATGTGATTTGATCAAGAGTGGTTGTTAAACTGGATTAGATGGAGGCATGTCTCCACCCACTTGGGTGGGTCTTGATTAGTTTC
Source organism: Tamandua tetradactyla (assembly GCF_023851605.1). Classification (NCBI taxonomy): domain Eukaryota; kingdom Metazoa; phylum Chordata; class Mammalia; order Pilosa; family Myrmecophagidae; genus Tamandua; species Tamandua tetradactyla. The sequence continues at coordinate 48,118,223 of NC_135349.1, read as the reverse complement.
TGAAGTCCTATAAAAGAGGAAACATTTTGGAGAATGAGAGATTCAGAGAGAGCAGAGCAGAACAACATAGTCATGAGAAGCGGAGTCCACCAGCCAGCGACCTTCGGAGAGGAAGAAGGAAAATGCCTCCCGAGGAGCTTCATGAAACAGGAAGCCAGGAGAAGTAGCTAGCAGATGATGCCGTGTTCACCATGTGCCCTTCCAGATGAGAGAGAAACTCTGACTGTGTTCACCATGTGCCTTTTCACTTGAAAGAGAAACCCTGAACTTCATCGGCCTTATTGAACCAAGGTATCTTTCCCTGGATGCCTTTGATTGGACATTTCTATAGACTTGTTGTAATTGGGACATTTTCTTGGCTTTACAACTGTAAACTAGCAACTTATTAAATTCCCCTTTTAAAAAGCTGTTCTGTTTCTAATATATTGCATTCTGGCAGCTAGAAAACTAGTAACACACCCCCTTTCCTTCGCTCTCTGAGATTGTTTGAAATATTACATACCTTGGTCTCCTTTCTGCCTCTTGAATGATAGGTTTTTAAATTCCTAGATGGGGGACAAATTTTGGGCCAACATGTCTCCATTTATATCACACCCCATTTCTTTGTCTTGTTTGTGATTCAGCTCCATTGGAAGTTGGTATCATCAATTCGTAACATCTTTAGCTTCCCTTAATAATGGGGAACATCCACTTGTAATTTCATCCTCTCCTTTCTGAACTTGTCTGCCACTCCACAGGCCACAGAGAGGCCCAGGGGACTCCTTCATTGGCTTGTTCACAGAATGAAGGAGACCTGAGAAACCATCGAGTTTCCTTTCCTTCTAGGAGAGCCTTTTACAAGGATTCTCTCAGCATTTCCAATCCTGGAGCATGGCAGGTCTTTTGACATCCAGTATGGCTGTGTTTGACTTGTTTAGACTTCTTTTGAATTTCTTTACTGATGCTTTCAGGCACATATATTCCTAATTTTAAGCAAACCAGTTTTTAAAAGTTTGAGTATATGGCGTCGATAAGGTAACTTTTTATGCACACTGAACAACTGTTGGGACTGGAATACATTTTTACAAGCTGGCCGCTACTGGCAAAGTGTGCTGTTGCAATCCACCTCTAACAGTATCAATAAATTTCATATAAAATTAATAGAGCTGAACTTGAGAATTTGAAAATGGAGTGTCAGGAAATTATGCAATCTAAGAGATATAATTCTCTTGCCTGGAAGGAAAGAAAAGGGATCTTAGAATTCTTGAGAAGTGCTGCAAAACTCTGAAAAATGTTTACAAATCACCCACTCATTAACAACAAAAGGTCTTGGGCCTGGGTATCCACGGCATCTTGTTTTTCAATGCTGAGTTGCTGTTTTCTCCCAGGGGGAACCTATCCACAGTTTTATAAAACAGTTAAGAAAGAAGTTGGATTTACTTGGCAGATCACTTTCCTGAAATATATCAACTTGCTAAGGCAACAAGATGCCTGTTTGAAGCTGAATGAAAAATAAGTGGCTCTAAAGTCAACATTATTGAAATTGTCTAAAGCCGTGACTCTTGACTGTCACTTTTTTTTCTGAGCTCTTCTGGACACCCAGTGTGGGTAGCAGGGCAAACTTCAAGGTGATATCCCATGGTGAACATCAAGGAAACATCTGGCTGTCGTTTGGAGGGGCTCTGCTAAAAATAATTCCATATGCTGAGGCCAGCCACCCACACTGGGGACTTGTCAGACTTCTCTTCAATAACACCCCAGCTTGATGTGTGTACATGATAACTTCTGAAATTCTACTAATGGCAAATGATTAAGAAATGAAAGGGAACTGGGACTTTCATCTCTGGTGTCCCCAAGTGGATGGGATGCCGTTGTGAAGATGTTGTTGGTCTTAAGAATATTTCTCTTTCTCTCTTGCATTTAGTTCCTTTCCTGAGGTTCAAATACGATTTGATGATGTCACATGTCTTGTGAACTACAGGCAAATTCATGAAATTTTGGCTTTATTTTCAGTTTGGATCCCACAGGCCAGTGGGCTGATTACTACCAGGATATATTGTCTTAAGTTCCTAGAGCTGCTGTAACAAAGTATCATGGACTGAAAGAACAGAGATTTATTGTCTCAAAGTCTGGAGGATGGAGAATGAAATCAAGGTGTCGGCAGGGCCATGCTCCCTCAGAAACTTAACGGAAGCACCTTCCTTGCTTCTTCTAGCTTCTGCTGTTTACCGGCAATCCTTGGCACACCTTGATTGTAGATGGCATGACCCCAAACTCTGCCTCATCTGCACACGGCCCTCCCCTAGCGACTGTGCTTGCTGTGTCCAAGTGTCCCCTGTAGAAGGATGCCAATGATAGCGGATTAGGGCTCACCCTAACTCAGTTTGGTCTGATCTTAATTCTTCAAAGACCCTATTTCCCAAGAAGGCCGCCTTCATGGGCTTGGGGTTCAGATTTGAATATAGCAATTTCGGGGGCACAATTCAACCCATAACAGGCACGGTGCTTAGCGTGTTACAACCCCCTCCCATTTAAATCCACTCCAACCTAAAAGATGAGGTGTTCTCATTACTTCCATTTTACAAGTAGAAAACTGAGGCACCAAGAGATTAGAGACTCCTCCACTCACAAGGTGGGTTAGTGGTGCCACTGGGATTGGAACTCTTCTCAGTTTGACTTCAGAGTGTGCACTTAAAAAAAAAAAGATAACTCACTTCGTTGTTTTTGTAAAAGTGACAATGCATATTATAAAAAATTCAAGCCACTGGGAAAGTATACAGTTGAAAGAAAAATAATTCCCCTTTTTCATACTATCCTGAGATAGATGATTAATATTCAGTGACTAACATTGTGGAGACCTTTCTACATATTCATACAGATGTAAGAGCAAAGAAGTCAATACAAAGAGGGATGGGAATGATTTTACTAGTGCAAGCATGTTCTTCATATTATTCTTGACAATGTAATTAATTTAAATTTTATCTGAAGAAAGCGGTTTCATTTCATAATTTCTACCTTTCTACTGATATTTTCTTTGAGCTCATCTATTTTTTCCTGATTTTCTTTAGCTCTTTGTCCATCTTTTCTTTAAGTCTTTGGGCATATTTAAACGTCCTTGTCTGGTATGTCCTCTTTGTTGATCATTTCTAATGCTTTAATCTTGTCCTTTGCCTGGGCAATCACTTCCTGTTTCTTTGTATGTTTTGTAACCTTCTGTTCAAACCTCGACATTATTTTAAGGTGTTGCCACTGGAATTTAGACTCTGAGGCTTCTGTTTCTGAAGCTTGCATCCAGCTAGTGTCATAACAGAGCTTTCCTTGACTGCTAAGAACTAACAAAAAAAAAAAAAAAAAAAAGGAAGATAAAAAAACACCTTCTCAAGTCTTTGCAGATTGACCTGGGAAAGCAATCTCCTTCAAGGTTTATCCATAGAATGAGATTCAAGAATTGCTCCAGGCCAAAGTGTACGTGTGGCTGGTTTGGGGCTTGCTTTTGTGGCTCTACCACTTTCCCCATTTCCAGTTATGAATGCTCCCTCATCCCTAGGAAGCAGTTTTGGTCCTCGGCATTGCACTGCATGTCCTGCAGCCAGCAGCCCCTTGCCCCACATGGTCACTTGGGTGGGCTCCTCTCCCCCAGTGTTTTGTAGGAGAGCTCTGTGAGCTGCCTCTACACAAAAGACAAGTTCTGGGGCGGTGAGTCTCACTGCCATGACTGGACAAATACATGCCCTGAATTACTCTGCTCTCTCCAGCACCAGAGGCAGGGATCTATTTTGGGAGTGCAGGCTGGCTCCACATTGAGGCAGGGAGGGGTGGAGGAAGCAAAGCCAGGGTGCCACGAGATCCTACTGCTTTTAAGCTGTTTTTTCCTTGATTCAGCACTTGCTCTGTTACTGCAGTCGTTTAGCTGTTTTCTGGAGCTTTGAGAAAGATATTTCTGCCAGTTCTTCTTGGTTGTTCAAAGCTTCTGTCTGGGGATGGAGTCCTGAAGCATCTCATTCTACTTTCTTGATTGGGGCAGGACAGCTGACTCTTTGTAAAGCGTTTCCATTTCTCTGGTGAATTTTCTCCATATTTTCACCCATATTCTTAATATTTTCCTCCAAATTCTTTGACATATTTTATAACAGCTATCTCAAAGTCCTTGTCCACTAATTTGGTCATCAGTGTTATTTCCGGGTCTGCATCTATTCACCTGTTTTTCTCTTGATTTTGTTTCGCATTTTCGTGCTATCCCCCCTTATCCCATTACTTTTTATTGTGTGCTGGAGTCTATAGATAAGAAATGGAGATTGAAATTGATCATATTTTCATTCAGAAATGCCTCAACTTTCCTCTTTAAGGCTTTTAGTCTCTTTAGTCTAGTCAGAAGTTAAGCTGGTTGTGGCTGGTTTGTTGCTTTAGTTAGTTTCAGTTTACCTGGGTTTAAATGTCTTGAAGGTGAGACCAGGTCTGTCCCTCCAGCAGATGTTTGTGCTTTAATAACTACAAGAATGCAGGATCTATCTCTGCTTTCCAGCCACGTCCCCCACTTCCTGTACCACTTCTTACTTGGAAAATGTCCAAGGGGAAGGGCATTTGATGAGAGGACTACTTCTAACTTTTGAATCTTCTAACAATAGATTCCAAGCCACTGTGCCAGCCCACATGCAGTCATTAAAATTTTCGTGGATTTCCTTTGTCCCAGAAAAACTCTTCTTTACATCCTTGTTTTTGTTTTCAGTCACAGTGTTTTAAAATTTTTGTTGCTTTCCTAATACGGCTTTAATCGCTATGATACTTTGTTTCCCATTTTCCTGAATTCCTCTTGATCCCTTATTTTTTTCTTCTTTTACTTTTTTTACACTTTTTTTTTTGAAATTTTGTTCTTTGTTACTATCGTTTTTTTTGGCATGGGCAGGCTCCGGGAATCGAACCCGGGTCTCTGGCACAGCAGGAGAGAATTCTGCCACTGAGTCACCGGTGCACCGCCCTGAAATTGTGTTCTTTTAATAGAAAGTTTAAGAGTAATTTAATTCTCCATCGTGTATTTCTGATTATGGAGAACTATCCGAACTCATCTATTTCCTGGGCTGATTCCTCTCGCAATTGATATTTTCAAAAAGCTATCTTATGCCTCGGTTCCATTTTTTCCCTCATTTCCTCCCTATTTGAGGATAGGTTTCAGGCTCTTTATTTTCCTATTAATTATAAGTTTTGCATCCATCCAGGCCATTTACTGAAGAGCTGGGTGGATCTGCGTCTTTGATCTGCTTGAGTATCTCAAACTCTATGACGCAAAATCGGTTTTATTTATCTTTCACTCGGTGGGCACACTCCGCATCGTATTTTGGGCTCACAGTGGTTCTCTGCAAAGCCGCCTCATTCCCAAGTTCTCTGTGGTTACCTGCCAATGCCTATCTCTCCCCCTCACCTTGCCTACCCCAGCAATCTTCCCTGCCAGGTCACAGACAATTAGCGTGCCAGCTAAGTTTCACCTTCGTCTCCTCTTGTCCAGCCATCCCGAGGGGTCAGACTGGGCTGCCTCAGGAACCCTCAGGTGGCCTAACTATGCCCTTGAGTTTTGTCCCGATTAGAGATTATTTTTGGAGAAGCCTTTCATATGTGTGACATTTGTTTTTAGGGAAATTGGCTTCCTGCTTGATGTCTGAGTGGGTTTTCCTTGGGATTCAGCCTCACCCAAAATAACGATAACCATGACAATGGCAGCAGCGTGCCAGGTGCATTGCTTGCATCACTCTAATCCTCTCGGCAGCTCTGCGAGGTAAATATTATCTCTGCATTGCAGATACATTTTATTTATACCTCACTATGGCCCAGAAAGCTTTGTAAGGATTCATAAAATACAGCACAGTAATGAAAGGTGGAGACAGAGAAAATATTTTTTAATAAGCCATCCCAGAGAATTTAAGAACCTTGCCTTCTAGCAGAGACACGTTAAGCAGCAGAATTTTGGTTTGAACCTGGGCCTTTTGGCTGCTGCAGGCAGTGGTCTTTGTACTGAGCTGGACTGATTCAGGCTGAGCAATGAGAAGGAATGGGCAGTATGTTGGAGGGCATGGCTCATGTGACGCCAGGTCAGCTTCGGGGGGACAGGCAGACCTTCCGCAGTCTGCAGGAGGGCTTTGCAGTGGACTGCTGAGCCGGGGTGGTGGCCTGGATCCTGGTGTTTCTCCGGGGACGGTGGACCCAGCCGTGACGGGGAGGGCTGCTGCTGCCACCCGCCAGGTGCTGGGCTGGGACTCAGGCACCTACGTTATCCTCCCAGCTCCGTGCCTGGCGGGAATGAATGGGCACTGAGTTCCCGTACAAAAGCCAGGCGGCAGTATTTACTGAGCACCTACTAGGGGCAAGACAAAGCGCTGAGCAGTGTGGGCTCCAGCCTTGAACAAGATAGGCATCGGCTTTGCCCTCAAAACACTTCTAGTCATAGTGGGTGTGCCAGTTTGAATCTCTTGTGGACCCCAGAAAAGCCATGTCCTTTAATCCTCACTCGGTATTGCTGGGTGGGAGCTTTTTGATTATTCCCATGGAGATGCGACCCACCCAATTGTGGGGGGTAACTTTTGATCAGATGGTTTCCATGGAGATGTGACCCACCCATTCAAGGTGGGGCTGCTTCCTGGAGCCCTTTAAGAGGGAACCATTTTGGAAAAAGCTCTAGAGACACCAGAGCCACCAGAGCGGACAGAACCCAGGGGAAGCCATTGGAGAGAAAGCTAGCAGATGTCACCATGGGCCTTCTCACTTGGGAGAGAAACCCTAAGCGTCATTGACCTTCTTGTACCAAGGTATCTTTCCCTGGATGCCTTAGATTGGACATTTCTATAGCCTTGTTTTAATGTGGAAATTTTCACAGCCTTAGAACTATAAACTTACAACTTAATAAATTCCCCTTTTTAAGAGCTGTTCCGTTTCTGCTGTATCTTCTTCTGGCACCTAGCAAACTTGAACAGTGGGTAAAACAGCTATATATATTTGTCATAAACAAATTACAAATGCTGCGAGAGAAAACTGGATTCCTGGAGACTAGCCCCAAATAAGGCTGCTTTGAGGGTGTCAGGAAAGGTCTTTCTGAAGAAAAGCCTTATGATTGGAGACTTCTTAGCTGCTGCCTGCTGTCTTTCCTTCTCTCAAACCCCTTCCTTTGAAAACAGAACCTTCTTTCTTCTGGGGAAGCCCTTTCCGTGTGCATTGGATGAGGCTGGTCCCTTGGCCGCAGAGGAAGGCATGGCTCAGACCCGACCCATCAGGATGCTCTAATTCTCTGGCCACAGCAGTGGGGTCAGGTGTAGACCCTGGGTCTGAGAGAAGCCCAGCTCCTTCCTGGGCTCAGTCTCCAGGGCTGTGAGGAAGGGTGCCACCTGTCCAGTCTGGTTCCACCCACAACCATGTGCCTCCAGGGCTTCCAGCAACCATCGTGGACACCTAAGGAGAGAGGCCATCTAAGGGTCAGAAGGAGAACCTCAGAATCGATGCCATGCTTGGAAACCTAGAATCCAGCTCTGCCTGGAGTCTGAACTGTCAGTTACCTGAACTGATCAGGTGCCCCCTTTTGGGGCAGTAAGTTAGTTTGAGTTGGGTTTCTGTTACTTGTACCCAAAAGGAGCCTAATGCAGGCCTGAAAAGGAGTAGTAGGGACTAGCCACATAGGAACTGGGAGGGAGAGTGTTGCAGGCAGAGGGAGCAGTGTGTGTGAAGGCTGGAGCTGGATGTCCTGAGGTGGAGGAGGCCAAGGGAAAGAGGGGGCCAGGCACGTGGCCACGGGGCTGTGCACGCCACCACATTGTCTGGAGGAGGGTGAAGGCGTTGGCGGGCAAGTGCCCCCCCGCCTGTTCCCGGCAGGTAGGTGCCCTCCTGCCCATTCCTGGTGGGTAAATGCCCCCCCACCTGTTTCCTGGTGGGTGGGTGTCCCTCCTCCCTGTTCCCTGGTGGGTAAATACCCACCCCTGCCTGTCCCCTGGTGGGTAAAAGCCCCCCCGCCCGTCCCCTGGTGGGTAAATACCCCCTTGCCCATCCCTTGGTGGGTAAATGCACCCCCTGCCCATCCCCTGGTGGGTAAATGTTCCCCCTGCCTGTCCCCTGGTGGGTAAATGCCCCCCCGCCCGTCCCCTGGTTGGTAAATGCCCCCCTGCTGCACCCTGGGGGACAGCTGTGAGGTGTGCTGCTCCTGGTCCATGGGGATGAGCTCCAGGCGTCCACAGACCCCCTTCCTCCCAGGACCCCCTTCCCCCAGGACCCCCCTCCCCCCAGGACCTCCTTCCCCCCAGGACCCCCTTCCCCCAGGACCCCCTTCCCCCAGGACCTCCTTCCCCCCAGGACCTCCTTCCCCCCAGGACCCCCTTCCCCCAGGACCCCCCTCCCCCCAGGACCTCCTTCCCCCCAGGACCCCCTTTCCCCAGGACCCCCCTCCCCCCAGGACCTCCTTCCTCCCAGGACCCCCTTCCCCCCAGGACCTCCTTTCCCCCAGGACCCCCCTCCCCCCAGGACCTCCTTTCCCCCAGGAACTCACATTAACTAGCTCTCACTGTCCCACTCCCTCCATCGCTTCCAGGGATCAACTCCTAAATAAACCACTGGTATCCGAATGCTCCTCTTAGTTTCTTGGGTGCTGTGACAAAGTAACCCCAAACTGGGAGGCTTAAAAGAACAAAATTTCATTGTCTCACCATCCTGGAGGCCCCGTGTCAGAAATCGAGGTTTTGACAGGGCCAGGCTTGCTCTGCCTTCCTGGGGAGGGACCTGCCCCGCTGTGTCCCTGGCCCCTCTCCTGGTTTCTGGCCGTGGCCGGCAGTCCTTGGCACTCCTCGGCCTGAGGCATAACTGGCTTGGCCCCCGGCACTGCACACACATCGTCTCTGTGCCTCAACTCCCTCGTCCCACAGCACACCTGTTACGTTGGTTTAAGGACCCGTCCTACTCCAGTATACTGTCATTTTAACTTAACTGATTCCGGTTGCAATGACCTTCCAAATAAGGTCACATTTCACAGTTCCTGGGGAGTTAGGACATCAACACATCTTTTTGGGGTACATGAAGCAATCCGAAACAGGTCAGCCTAGGGGGAATCCAAACTAAGACAAATGCCGTTTAAGTCAGGGGTGGCCTGGCAGAGAGTGGCTTAGAGCGAAGGCAGCCAGTTGGCAGAAGGCAGATCAACCATGAAGAGCCTCAGCAATGGGTTAACAAGTCTTTATCCTTCACAGGGCAGGAATCCAGAGGAGGGACTGGAGCAGGGGCCGTGTCTGATGTTCATTTTTTTTTTAAAGATCTCATTGGCAGCTCTTTGGAGAACGGCCGACAGGGGGCGTAACGGTTGCAAGGAGACCAATTGCAAGATCGCTTGCAGGGGTCCTTCCCCTTTTTACAATTCATGCTTTGAGTCCAAGTCTCCACCGAGGCTGGAGTAAGATGCACAGTAGGCTCGGCAAGGCGCGATTTTTCTCCCCACGACTCCTGGGAACCTCTTGTTATGTTGCAGGTTCTCTTAGTTAACACTCAACTGCCGAGTAATTCTCATACCTCTCCTCGCTGACAGACAATGAACAGCTGTCAAGCTTGTCTTACAAAACAAGACAATTTTCCCCCCATTAATGTAGCTCAGGGTTGGAGTGAGCATGGAAGCACACGGTGCTGTAATCGTGCATTCTGGCAGCGTCGCTGCCAGGTCCGTTTTCAACAGAACTATAGTGTCCCCGCTGTCGTGGGAAGCAGGGGTGGGGATGGGCAGCAGGCACGGCTGACCTTTTGGATCTGTCTCCTGCTCTGGCTCACACTCCCCTTTCAGAAAGCGACCGTCTAACTGCAACACCGGTAGAATTTGTGGTATCATTCGCATTTGCGATTCTATGGGTTATGGGGGACCTGCATTCATCCGCGGTTGCAACTTAATTTGAATCGAGCGGGAAATGGTCTGATCCGGGGTCGCAGTGTTGAAACATGAGCTGGCTATAGACAGAATGCCCGGTACACAGAAGCACCTCAGGAAATCCACTGTCTGTCCTTCTCCTCCCTCCGTTCTTTCCTTTCTTGCTTCCCTTCTTGCCCCTCTCTCAACCTAATTTCTGATGCACGAATAGTGTCTACAATATGACTGCTGAGTGGCATCCAGGTTCAGCTTGAATACTGCCAGGGACAGGGGACTCACTACTCTTATTCCATCCCAGTTCAGCTCTGGCAGTGAGAAAATCCACTTTTAAAATGCTTGGATGAAATTTACCCCCACTTGGATCTCACTGTGCTCCCTGCAGCCCTGCAAAGTAAGCCTTACTCCTGTTCGCTTGAGCACGCCTCAGACATCTGGAGCCAGGGCTCAAATAAAAAAAAAGACAGTCTTTTTTTTTCCCATTGAGCTAAGAGGAAAAGAAGACAGTTTCTTGACTTTTCTGGATTTTTTCCCTATAAACATGTTCCAGTAGTCTTCGTCTCTTTTGAAATGTGGCCTTGATTCTAGGTATGTGATCTGACTAGTAAAAACCAGACTTGGACTATCCCCTCCCTTTTCCTGAGTATTATACTTCTATTTATGCAACCTAACATATTATTAGCCTCCAAAATGTTTTCATTTACTTTTTTCGTGCCAGCCTTTACATTGCTACCTCATGTTTAGCTTAGCATTGACTGAAACCCTGATGTTTCAAAATCAGACAGGTAAGGCAAAGAGATGAGTCATTCTGGGTGGTGAACTGAAGAATTCGTGTACCCTTTCTAGAAAGCTGAGCATTGTTCTGCAGGGTATAAGCATAATATTAAGAATTATGAACTTCCAATATAAAAATACAGATTTACAAATTTTTTCCCAAAGCCCCAAAGGCTGGCAGCCTTGCACTCATGTCCCGTCATAGTTGGAGCTGAGCATGGTGGCCAGGGACTGGAGGACAATACCACAGGCATAGCCAGGAGGGCTTCTGACCACCCTCCATTAGACAACACTGAGCCCCAGGAGAGGTGGGGGTGGCGAGCCTCAGCATCTCTGCCCCTGATGTAACTTATATAAGTTATAACAAGGGGAGAAGACCAGTCAGAGTTGTTCTGGAGTCTTGGTGTCCTGTACTTTGTGATGGAAAATGTTGTAAGCTTCTTACTTTTTAGCATCTCTGGTAGCGAATGGAAGGGGAGAAATAAGAAACGAACATATTAAAATATACTAGAGGGTTAGGGAAAGATAAGGGCTAGGGTGCAGTATAAAACAGGGATGGGTGGAGAGTAGGGTGAATAGATCGGAGGTCAGGGAAGGCATCCCTGACAAGGTGACTCTTGAGTAGAGGCCTGAATAAAAGGAGCAAATTAGCCCTGAGGATTTTTTGGAAAAGAATGTTTAGGCAGCAGGTGCAAAGGTCCTGGGGTTAGAGTGCTCCAGGAAGACTTGAGAGGCAGTGGGAGCCTGAGGCCATAGAGCATGGTGAACTCTGGGGCAGTGTAGGGACAGGAGGTGGGTGAGGAGGGGAGGGGCCACGTCAGCTGGGTCTGCTGGGTCTCGGAAGGAGTCGGGACTTTAAGTGTGATGGGAAGCCCCATGAGGCTTCGGAGAGCAGCTTGGCTGGATCTGACACTCTGTCTGCCACATGTAAAATACACAAGGACATGCATGGAAGGCAGAGGTGGGTGAGGAGTCTGCTGGGGTCTGTCCAGGTATGGAGGGGGAGGTGGGGAGAAGTGGCTAAATTTTGTGTATTGACTTGCAGGTGTGTTGGGGCTGGAATATGAGAAAAAGAAGAGAGTCAAGGAAGGTGCTGAGCTTATTGTCCTGAGTAACTGGGCAGGGAGAAAGAACTGAGATGAGGAAGGCTGTGGGAAGGACAGCACAGTTCCTTCCAGGTGGGAGAGTGGGGAATCCACGTCACTGTCAGCTGGGCACATCAGAGTGAGGAAGAGGGACTCAGCCACGTCCTGACTCTTACAGATGGTATTAGTTCCCTACTGCTGCTGTAACAAATTGCCATGAACTTAGTGGTGTAAACAAGGTAAACAGATTCTCCTACTGTTCTAGAAGGCAAAAGTCCACCTGGGTTCCCCAGGGCTAAAATCATGCTCTTGGCAGGACTGCACTCCTGGGGGCTCTCGGCGAGAACTATCCCTGGCCTCGTCTGCCTGCTAGAGGTCACCTGCCCGCCTTGGCTTGGGGCCCTTTCCTCCATCTTCAGAGCCAGCAAGCCCTCACTGTATTCCCCCGTTCTCTCATCGACTCCTCGCTCTGACTCTGACCTGCCCTCTTCATTCTTTTCCTTTTAAGGGCCCTTGTGACTGCATTTGTGCCACCTGGATAATCCAGGGTCACCTCTCCCTCTCAGGGGCCTTAACTCAACACCATCTGCTGTGCAAAGGAACATGCTCACAGGCTCTGTGGTTAGGACATGGGATCTCTGCTCACCACACAGATAAACGTCTTTCTAGATTGCGTGGAGAGGAGTGGGGGGTTCTGCTATTTGTCTCAGACCCCCAAAGCGGTTCAGACAGGAAGACTTCACCAGCAGGGGGCTGAGAACCCAGGGTAGCAAAATTTGGTTTTGAACACTGTTGTTTTGAGTAGAAAATGAAGGAGAGACATTGTTTAAGAATGCTGTTGGCTAATGTCTTGGGGTTTTGTACCTTTCCCTCAGTGCCCCATAAAATTGCTTATTAATTAAATTGAGACCTGTCCAGGAGAAGGCTGCAAATTCCCCTCAAACAAGCAGATGTTTCCTGCTCACCACAGTCCCTGCTTCTGCATATTGTCTCTGTCCTCTTCTTCTTCAAACATTTATGTCAGCTGCCTGACCCTCACTCAAAGCCAGTTCTCCTGGAAGTCAATGGTAGTGTCTCAAACCATGACATGTGGCTTATTCACTGTGTGACCACAGCAAGTCAGGAAACCTCTCTGAGCATCAGTTTCCTCTTCTGTCAAATGGGAAGACTGCCGTGGTGAGGAGGAAGTAGAAGGGAGGCAGGATTCATGACGATTATGAGCTGGTGCTCTGGATTCAGAGGAGTGAGGCTGCATCTCCAGTCTGCCCTTTACTCCCTGCCTTCCTGGATTATTCAACAAATATTTAATGAGCTTCTTCCTTGTGCCAGGCACTGTCCTAGGTGTTGGAGACAGATCTGTGTGCAAAATTAGAGGAAAATCCGTGTATAAACTGGATAAAAATCCCGCCTTCATGGGGTTGCATTCTAGTGGGCGGAGATGTTTGGAAAGGAGCATGTGATAATGTCCATAACATATGTACCGTGCCCATAGAAACAACAAAGCGGGCAAGATTCCAGGGCAGTCCCATAGCACCTCTGAGCCTCAGTTTCTCCCTCTTTAAATGGCTTTCATAAAAGTGTCCTCTAGCCAGCTGTGGCCAGGATTAAATAAAAGGGTTTATGTAAAGGGCTTTTTAGCCCAGGGTCTGCACCTAGCGGACAAATGGAGGGTGTGGTTTTAATGAGGTCCGTCCTTACCTGGCCCGTGGGAGACTCTCGTTACACGGTCCCGTCCTCCCTTTCATAAGGCGTATTGGAAAGGAAACTGCCAGTCAAACTTCTGTGGCTTCTTGCCCGTGTCCAGCCAGCTTTTTGTCAGCTGGTTTGCTCCAAGCAAGAAGCACTTCCCTTCCAAGTAGGCCTGACTTGATGAAGTTATCACATCTCAGGGCAGAGGAACGCTTTCCACTGACAATAGCTCTGCTGGAGGAAAAAAAAAAATCAAAACAAAAAAAACCCCATCTCATCACCGCCTGACACTTCTCCATCTCATATTTTCTTCGAGGTCTTTATGCAAGACAGCCGAGTTATGAGCAGCTTCTCTCCAGAAGCATTTTTCACGACCTCTGGGGACAAATCGCGACCCAAATGGGCAATCGGGCAGAGCTGGCAGTGCTGTTAGCAAGGAAGAGGGACGGTTACAATTCCTCAGTAACAGACTATTCTCTGGAGGGCTGCTTGCTAGACAGAGTGGTCTCCGGGGCTTGTTAGATGTGGGTGAAGCGTGTTCCGTCCCCGACAGCCCCACCCGCCCTGCTCCTGGCCTGTCCGTGACCTCTAACCTCTGCTTGTCTGTCCAACTGGATGGGCTCGGAGACCTGCTCCAGCATTCCAGGGCAAGCCAGGCCAAAATTACAAGTTCTTCCTTGCCTGGCCGGGATACCACACCCCCTGGTGAAAGCACCCACGACGTGCCAGACACACACTTGCTCCAGTGGGCTAAAGCTGCTGGAATGCAAATACCGGAAATGCGTTGGCTTTCACAAAGGGGACTTATTAAGTTACAAATTTACAGTTCTAAGGCCATGAAAATGTCCAAATTAAGACATCAACAGATATTACCTGTCCTTTTGAAGAAAGGCTGCCAGCATCGCAAACACCTGTCAGCTGGGAAGGCACGTGCCTGGCATCTGCAGGTCCTTGCTCCCGGTTCGCTGCTTTCAGTTTCTAATTCCAGGGCCCCTCTCTTAGCTTCTCAGGGGCAAACTCTGGATTTTAATTCTTAGCTTAGTTAGCACCTCCTGGGACCTTTTCTGTTTCTAAGCATCTGTTCTTAAAGGACCCTAGTAAGCAGATTAAGACCCACCCTGAATGGGCAGGGCCACCTATCCATGGAAATAATTTAATTTAAAGGTTCCACCCAAACAGTAGGTCTATAAGATTGTCCTTAAAGAATATGGCTTTTCTGGGGGTATGTAACAGATTCACCCTCCGGACCCCCAAAGACATAATCTTTCCATACACAAAAATACATTAATTCCATCACAAAAGCCTTAAACCACTTCAGGAACAATAAAAATACAACACCAAGTCAAAAACAGTACAAAGTCTTATCAAAATCAGCTACAGGCATGGTCTGTCCTAAGGCAAAATTCTCTGGTTGTAAACCTGGGCCACTCAGAACAAACTGTCTCCTAATATTCAAAGGCAGGATGGTTATAGGATAAATGTTCCCACTGCCATAAGGAGAAATTGGAAGGGAAAATAGGCATCACCAAACCCAAACAGTTCTGAGAACCTGTGGGGCAAACTCTATTAGATTTTAGGGTCTAAGGATCATTTATAGAATGATGCTTTATCCTTGGGGCTTGAGAGAGTGGCAGTCCCACCCTTCCCAAGGCCTCATGCAGCACCTTGCTCTCTGCCGACACTGGGGTGAGGGTTGCAACATATCCAAGCACTGGAGAGACCACTTTGTTCTTGGCCCCACCCTCCTCAAGCATCTGGGTGGCACCCCGACTCTCCGCCATCTCTAGGGCACATGCTCAACCCCTTTAGAAGAGTGGGGTGGCAGCCAGGCTCTCTCCAAACCCGGGGACTGTACTCCACCCTCTCAGATGCCTGGGGCACCAAAACTCTTCCTGAACATCTAGGTGGAAAGCCTGCCCTCTGCTTCTAGTGCACAGTCACCCTCCTCACCTGCATCCATGGGTCCACTCTCCTGGCTTGAGATTTCTTGGCTCCAGACCTTAACTGACGTGATTCTTTGAAGTCATCTTTCCTTCAGAGCTACCAGACAACCTGGCAATTCCACGCCTGGGTAGAACCCAAGAAGGATGAGGGCAGGGACTCAGAAAGATACTTGTGTGCCCCTGTCCTTGTGGCATTGTTCACAGTGGGTGCCGTAACCCAAGTGTCCGTGGATGGATGAGTGATAAATGCAGTGCGGTCCACCCAGGCAGTGGAATATTATCCAGCCGTAGAAAGGAAGGAAATCCTGATGGATGTCACCATGTGCATGAACCATCACGCTGAGTGTAAAGAGCCAAACACAAAAGGACAGCTGGTGTAGCTAAGAAGGGGGAGGAGGAGCTCTTGCTTGAAGGGTACAGGTTTCTGTTTGAGGTGACGAGAATGGTTTGGTGATGGAGGGTGGTGAAGGTAGCACGACACCGTGACTGTCATTCATGAATGTCAATATCACTGAATTGTACACTTAAAAACGGTTAGAAAGGCAAGTTTTGTGATATACATGTTACTGTGATAAAAATGAATGAATGACTGAGACAGAACAATCCCACTGGGCACCAGGAAGCACCTCTGCCTTCTCCCTCCTCCCGGGAAAGGAGGACGTCGCATGCTACGGACCAGTGCCCCGCGGGGGTCACTCCTCTGGGTTACTGCGTCTCCCTGAAGCCCGGGGTCTGAAAATTCCAGTGGCTTGTGAATCACGAGGACAGGCAGGTGGCTCCCTGGTTTTGGCACCCGTATTTCCCTGTGGGTTTACTCTGGACATCAGCCTGGATGCCACCTCGTGCCCTGGGCAGTGGGCATGGGGGTGGCGATGCTCCAGGGGCTGCTTTGCCATGTGGTCTCAGGCAAATACCCACCCACAACAGAGGCTCCCGCAGTGCTTGCTCGATCAGGAAGGCATTCCGGGGGTGCCGTCGCCTCTTGGATGGTCACCTGTGGAGGGTAGGGCAGGGCTGGTGCCAGGGCTGTGGCCCCGCACTTGGAAGCGGCCCCGCTCATCCAACGTGCTGCCAGCACCGTCTTGAAATGCGTGCTGAGTTTTGAACAGGGGACCCCCACATTTCCACTCTGCAGTGGGTCCCACAAATTGTGCAGCTGGCCTTGTGGTGGCGTGTGGGAAGGAGGTTGTGAACCATGGGACTTCTAAGAATGGATAGGAGGGTGGGTGTTGGTGAAGCAAATGGGGGGTAGGCATGAGTGAAACCTTCTCTCTGATGTTTCAGGTCTGGAAACAGCATCTGGGTTTGAGATCTACTTAGGAAGCTGTCCGCCTGCTTTCCAAAGTCTGCTCCTTCTGCAGGCTTCTCCACCCTGGAAATGGTGCCCTTGTATCATGCTTATTATGGAAAATGAATATATGTATATATATATAAAACCCATGAACCCACCACCCAGCTTCAATTATTAACACGTAGCCAATCTCGTTTCATCTCTGCCCCCCACACCCACTCCCCCCTATATTATTTTGAAGTATTTCCCAGAATGACATCATTTAATTTATAAAGATTTCAGTATGTATCTCTAAAAGGTAAGAATAATTAAGAAAAACATAACCGCAATACCATTATCATGCCAAAAAAAATGAGCAGTAATCCTCTAATATCACCAATATCCCATCTGTGACAAGGAACTTTAATTGCTTTCTCTTTCCGACCCTATGTCCCCTCCCCTGTCCGGTCTGTCAGCCAGTCCCATCAAATCTGTCCCCCGGACCTGTCTGCACACAACCCGTGTGCCATCTATCTCTCATCTAACCCACAGCCTCTGTCCTGGCCTCATCAGGACCCCCTGACCTGCACGGTGGTCCAGCCCCCTGTCGCCCACTCACCAATCTCTCCAGCCAGCCACACTGGCCTCCTTGCTGGTTCTCAGACGTGCCTAGAGCTCGCTGTCCTTGGGGCCCCAACACGTGCTGCTCTGTGTCTGGGATCCTCTCTGATCCGGTGGCCAGGTGTCCCCTTCCCTCAATTCATCCAGGTCTCTGCGTGTTTGTCCCCTTCTTGGAAAGACCCTCCTGTCCGGCTTATCCAAACTGACCCTCCAGTGACGCCTCCTCTCCAGCTTCTTCTCCTCCCCACACCCTCTGCAATCCATCATGGCACATCATTTACTTGTTTATTATGCATCAGAAATCAGAACCTTGGCCTGTCGTGCTCACTCCTGCTTCCCAGCATCTTGTTCAATCCCTAGCACATATTTGATCCTCACTAAATATTTTGCTAAGTCAGTGGATTTATTGGGTCAGTTCTCCATCCCCTGAAAGTCACTGGTTGCCTTGACATGGTACTAAAAACCTGGGACATCTGATCGGAGTCTCGGCGGGTCTGTAGGGCAGTTTCGTTGGATGGTTGCAAGGACGGGCAAAGGCGGACTCCTCTTGCTTCCCAACTGCATCCGTCTCACCCCAAACCCATCTGCAGCTCCCCAACGCAAACTGTGCTGGTGAATTCAGAGCCGCTGCTCAGAACCAGCTCCCCCCACAGGGTCTGCTCCAGGACCCCAAGGAGCAGAAAAAGCTGTGTTTAGAAAGAGAATTCTGTTTCTACAGGTCCATCGGTTGTGGCAGGAACCCAGATCCTTCATGTCTGAGAAAGCCCTTTGATAAGGGGGAAAAGCACGGGTGCTTCATGAGTATCAGCATCTCTTGGAAAATCTGTTGGAAATGCAATTGCCTGAGCTCTCACCTTCGTGGCAGATTCAAGAGCCCCACATGGGGAGGGAGGAGGCTCTGTTTTCAACCAGCACCCCAGATGCTGTTGATGCACGTGTCCCCTGACCCCACTTTGAGGAACCCCACGCTGGAGGATTGTCCAGAACTAGAGTTCCCGTCTCTGTTAACTGGGGTTCAGGCAAACACAGCAGATTAATTATGCAGTTCTGTCGAGATCTTCTGGAAGAGCTCAGCCACCTTGTTAATCAGAGCTGAGCAAAGGTGGGACTGGCGGCTGGAATAAAAATAGCTTCATGCAGGTCAAAAGGTAAAATGAACTTTGATGTTGGGAATTTAAGTTTCAAGGTTGCAGGGGACATTGAGGGGGGGCCCAGTGCCTGCCTGTGTCCTTTGGGGCAGCACGGGTGGTCCTCACCCCCAAACGCTAACGACAAGATGACACTGGCCATGGGGCAGCCCACAGGCTCTTCTGCGCACCTCCGACGCGATGGCACTTGGGGGGACGTACGAGCCTCGTCGATCTTGCAGACTCAGGCTGGGCTTGTGGCTTCAGGCACTTGAATAACCTCACTCTCCCCACAGCCTCCAGCCACCAGAGGCCATCCCGCCCCGTGGGTTTGGTTCCCAGAACCCTGGAGACTTAGGGGGCTTTTGCGGTTGCCCCGTGATTCTCCTACCCCAGGGGCCTGAGGAATTCTCGGGACTTAACCGCAGGGAGAGGGAGGATTTTCCAAAGGCCAGTCCAGACTTCCGAAGGACGCCCACTTGCCAGGTCCACCTTGATGAGGTAGTTGCCCACATCCTTACATGAGGTTGTGTGCGTGTGTGTGTGTGTGTGTGTGTGTGTGTGTGTGTGTGTGTGAGTGAGCATCAAAACTCTACGTGCCCTGCCTGACGGAACCTTCATCACTCTGTATTGCTGAACAGGACCATTCAACCTGGCTCAGGAAACATTTGAGCTCCTGTCCTATCACACACACTGGGGACCGAGGACACAGCAGCGACCGGACAGAGCAAGTCCCAGCTCTCGTGAAGCTTATCTTTTAGAGGGGACAAGCAAGGAACGAAGGAATGCACGAGCTCTCTCTCTTCTTTTTTTGCAGTTGAACTTTTTATTTTAATAAAATCAGAATATGCACAGCACCTGCAGTGCTAGTAGCTAAACTAATATAATGAACAATGACTAAAGCTACAGTGACCTGAGGTTCAATTTTTACATTCAGCAAGTTTAAATCCATTCTTGCATGTTTTGTTGTTGTGTTTTGTTTGTTTGCAGAGTTCGGGAATCGAACCCGGGTGTCCCACATGGAAGGTGAGCATTCTACCACCGAACCACCCATGCACCCCATTCTTACATGATTTTTGAAATCTTATTAACTGAAAATATTGCTTGCGGATAAAACTTGCTCAAATGTTACTTCTGAGTGTGCAGTCACTGATTATGCCATTGCGTGTTTGAGGATTGCAACGTGCCAGACAGTCACTGAAAAACACCCCACACAACTAGACAAAACTCACGCAACACATAACTGAGATCTGGACACTTCATATCAGTGCTCTGATGTATTTCATTAATATCTTAACACAAGGTATCAAAACCTCGGCATGTACGAACGAGCTCTTGCTATGACCTTCCGTTTACTATCATCTCTTTTTCTCCTAAGGAGTCTGATATCCCAAGAGGCTGGGACCCCTCCAGCGTCTGTCCCTGAGAGAGGCACAGAGCTGCTCTGTGCATTTTGTGCACACACCCAGCTCAGGGAGGGCTGTGCCCTGCCCCAGCCGGAGGCAAGGCTGTGCATTAGCGCCAGGGAGGGCTGTCCTTCAGAGACCCCTTTTCCTTAGGTAGCTCCTGGCAACAAAGCAGGAGTAGGAGACAGCGCTGAGATTCTGATCCCTCTGATTTCACTGCCAGTTCTGTTTTCCTACTAGAGCTCCGGTGGGGAATAAAATTGAATCTCAGCCTGCAGGTCCATGTGACTCTGAAGCCCATGACCTTTCTCCTGTGTGACATCAGCTGTGCTAACGGGCATAGGCAGGAGGACCCGTGGGCGGTGCCAGGGCACCTGCCAGGGTGGGACCTCACTTCCAGGGGCCTGTCTCATCCCCGTCACCACCCTCCCGGGTCCCTGGGCCACCAGCCTCTAAACCACCTCCCACCCTTCCTTCTTCCTCAGGTCTGTGTGCGATGGTTAGGTTCTGGGGTCGACTTGGCCAGGTGACGATGCCCGATTGTCTGGTCAGGCAAGCACTGGACTGACTGTTGCTGCTGATTGCAGCTGTGGCTGATCATATCTGTGATCCAGTGAGAGGTGTTTCCCCACCATGAGATAATCCAATCAGTTGAAGGCTTTTAGGACAAAAGAGAGCTTTTTTTTCCCTGCTTCTTCAGCCAGCGAGCTTCTCCTGTGGATTTCATGCAGACCCTTCATCGGAGCTGCCAGCTTCACAGCCTGCCCTATGGACTTTGTACTCTTCCAGTCCCACGGGTGTGTGAGACACCTTAACAAATCTCACACTTGCAAATCTGTCCTGTTGGCTCTGTTTCTCTAGAGATCCCTGACTAACACACCATATCTAAGTGACCGTTGAGTCCCTGACAGTCTGTCTCAGAAATGTTTCTGACACTTGCCTTCTTCCTTATTCTCTTGGCTACTCTTGGCTTTCTCTGCTCCTATAATCAGCCAGAGTCCTGCCCCATCACACGCAATTGACCTTGGGGCAGTGATTTTGTCAATACAGGTACTGTAGAGACTTTTCTAGGAAGAAGGGACTAAGCCAAAGGACACTGGACACTGAGAAGCTGGGGTACATGGGCTTTGGTGGGGAGGAGATGTGGGGTTACGATCAGGGTTAGAGAGTGGGCAGGGGGAAGGGGCAGAGAGGCACCAAAGACGGGGCTCACATTTATTCAGCAGCTACCAGGGCCGGGGCTAGGGTGAGGCGAGTGAGGCACTGGCTAAGGGTGCAAAGTTTAATGATGTACCTCCAAACTCCGCAATCAAGAGAAATAATGTTTTGATGTACTAATAATAAAAAAGTCGATGATGAACTACATATCAAGGCTCCTAGCTTGTGGCCTCGTACACAGGAAGTTTTCAAAAGCTCAGACACAGAAATGGGAAAAGCATCACGATGCCAGATCAGTCCAGCCTTCTTTTAAGGGCTTGGCATGCCTTCACTCCTTGAATCTCTACCACCCTGAGAGTGGGATTTTATTATCCCCATTTTACAGATGTGGAAAGGGAGGCCTGCGGAAGTGAAGGGGTGGCTGCCGGTCACAGGACAAGGGGCACAGCTGGGATTAAAACCCTGGCGCCCTCTGAGTCACCTGTCCTGCCGCCGGCTCCCGCAGTGAAGCAAAGAGGCTCTAAAGTTTTCCACTGTTTCTCTGAGTCTTCGTTTTAGATTAATCAGAACAGAATAAGGCCAGTGAGGACATTTCCCAATGCTAGTAAATAAATAAAAGTGAGCAATGCAAGGCTTTTCTCTGGGAGCCGATGCTACCTGGAGCCTGTTCAAAGCACCCACAGGTGACACTATTGATCAGAGTCCCTGGGGGCCCTTGATGGCGGGAGGAGTGGCACGGAGAGGGTGTAATCAGTTTAACCTTTTCCAGCTGCCCAGCCCTGCAGGAATGTGACCGTCTCATTTCCAGAAGAGAGACCTACAGGTGGCAGGTCCCCACCGACAGGGAGGGCAGATAGAGGGGGGTCTGTCGGCTCCAATTCGTCTCTATGATAAAGGCAAGAGCTTAATTTGGACTGAAAAACGCTGTTACGACCTCTTTGAAAAGTAGAGTCATGCGTGAAGTTCTTAGCATAGATGCGACTTCCGGTCGTTGTCTTTTATAGCACCCTCTGTGTGTGTTTCCTTCCCAGAACCAGCCGGTCATCACAATTAAATGCACCCTTGAGCTTCCTTCCTTGCTCATGGGTGCCTTGCCATCTCCCCCCGAGATGTAAAGCTGCGGCGTGCGGGAACCAGTGGGAACGGGTTGCAGATGTGTGCGTCTCTTCCCACCTCCCTTGGTGGCTAGAAGTGGCCCCGGCAGGAGTATTTACACCATGGAAATCGGCAAACGTTGCAGATCCGGGAGAGGATGTGTGTGAATCTCTGCGTCCTGTCCCTGCCCCGCCTGGGAGAGCCCGTTGTAAGACACACCGGCCCAGGTCTCCACGCCGGCTTCGTCCTCCAGCTGCCCCAGGCCTGGGGTGTGGCCGGTGCTTGGTAAAGGTTTCCTGGTCCCATGGAGTGATGTGGTCATGTGTCGTACTCTGAGAAAACGGTTTCCACTCAAGTCTGCCAGTGTGGATTCGGTACCTACCTTGCATGGGATCTCAGGGGGTTAGAGATGGAAAAGTGATTGCTTCCTGCCCCCTCCCGCCCCAGGCTTGTGGTCCGGGCATGGGGGCCAGGGGAGGATGGCCGTGTGCTGGCACGCAAGGCAATGAGGCAGGCAGAAGGACAGGGCTCAGGAGGGCGGTGATGAGAAAACGGGTTAGAATGTCCCCCGTTTAGATACTGGAAGATTAGAAGCAACTAGGATTTTTTTTTTAAATAAATTTTAATGTTTTAAAATTTGGTTGGCTTTTCATTTTGAAATAATTTCAGATTTCCAAAAGGTTTGCAAAAAATACTACAAAGAATTCTCATGCACCCTTCACCCAGGTCCCCCAGATGCTACCATTTTATAAAACCACAGCACAAAATGATCAAGAATAGGAAATGAATATGGATGCGGTGCAGTCATGTAATCTACAGATCTTATTCAAATCTGGCCAGCTGCCTCACTGCTGTCCCCTTTCCCCTGGTTCAGGCTACATCCAGGTGGCTCTGCATTGTGATGTGACCAGATGTGGAAACAAAGCAGGTTCTGGAGTGCAGGGAGCTGTCCCCTCTTACCGAGCTGTGGGACCCTGGCGGCCTTACCTCTCTAAATCCCAGCTTGCTGAAGCAGTAAGTCCAGGAGAAAAAAAAAAGGCTGACCCCACAGGGTTGTTTAGAAGGACAGATTAAACAACAAATGTAAACAGAGTAGACACTCCAAGAAATATTCATTGAATTAAAATTTACTCATCTGATATGTTGGAAAAAGCAAATTTTCTTTGCCTTTGTCGAATATAACACATACTGTTCTTGGTGAGTGAGCCCTCTTCTTCTATCCCTCCTCCATAATCTTACCTATAGCTGATATTTATTCGTCATTTACTAAGCACCAGGCCCTGTTCTAAGGACCTTACAGGTTCACTTTATTGAATCTGCACCTCATTCTTGGAGATTGTCCTCTTATGATCCCATTCTAGAAAACAAGAAAACCGAGGCCCAGAGAGGTTCATTAACTTGCCAAGTGTCACCCAGCATGCAAGGGGTGCTCCATCTAGTATTTATACCAGATCCCTGGCCACTTTTCCCCACCCTGAATTCCTTCTATAGTCTTCAAGTCAAGTATGCTGCTCAAGTGGGAAGGAGGCAGAGCTGAGCAGCTGAGGCCTGGACCAAGGCCACAAGATTGGGGTCCCTTCATCCTGGAGTGGTTGGTGGGCAAAGAGTATAGGGGGGTGGGTGGGACAGTTCACACCAGCAGGGCTCTGAGAGCCTCATCCCCCAGAGGTGGGAAGGCAGGCAGCCTTCTTCTCATCCTTCCTCGGACGCTGATGGCAGCTGAGTGTCTCCTTTCCCTAAAGAGGGAGCCTCGGGAGAGAGTGATAAGTCCATCAGCTTTTATTTTCTCCCGGGAGCGGGGCACAGCTGGTCCTGCTGTCTACGGCTTGGCCGGGCAGCCTTCGCTTCCTAGTAAAAGCGGAAGTTTGCCAAGACTGTCAGCAGCAGGGACAGCTAAGTGTGAACAAACCCCACCAAGCCCATCGTCTCCGTGTGCCAAGGCTGCTGTCGCAGCTGCTGCAGGTGGCTGGCTTACACAACAGGCGCTCATCGGCTCACAGTGCTGGAGGTTAGAAGTCCACAATTAAGGTGCCAGCAGGATCCGGCTTTCTCTGAAGTCTGTAGGTTCTGCTGGTGTCTTACCGGTTGCCCGGGACCCAGTCTCTGCCTTGTCGCGTGCCCATCTGCCGTCTCCCACTCTGTCTAAACGTCCTCTGCTCATGAAGCCTCCAGTCGTGCTGGATTAAGGGCCACCCCCATTCAGCTTGGCCTCACCTTAAGTAGTCGGGTCTTCAAAGGGCCTCGGTACAAACGGGTTCCTGTCCGTGAGACCAGGGGCTAGGACCTGAGCACGTCTTTGGCAGGGGACATGATTCAATCCCGTAAATGTGGGGTGCCCAGTCCCCGCCCTTCTTTTGGGCTTCTGGTCTGGGTCTCCAGAGGTTCCCTGCCTCCCTGGGATGCTGCAGGGCCTCCAGCATTGCTCCCTCTCAATGGCAGACAGCTCTCTAAAGCACAAACGTGACGCGCTTTGGCAGAGGTGACAGGTGCCGGCTCCAAGTCTAGCCCTTCAGAAGGCTCTCTCTCTCTGTCTGTCTTCTTGCATTTCTGCCATCACCTGGAGGAGAGCTTCTCTCAGGTTTCTGCTGGCCTCTGAGTTGAGTCCCTGAATGAACACAGAGAGCAAGCCATGGGGCCCTGGAGCAGCTGACCCTCAGCAGTGCCTCAGACTCGTGAGCTAAGCAGATGCTTATTGTTGTATGCCAGTGAGATTTTGTGGCTATTTGTTGAATGGCCAACCAAATATAGGGCTGAATAAATGTTCATTGAAATATATATGCACATATATACGCACATATATGCATGTTTGAAGACGCACAAATCCTGTACTTTCTTGAATGGGCAGGGAAGAATGGAAGACATGACAGAGACCAGCAGAAGAGAATCTAAAGTCAGGGAAGACTTTCTGAAGCTGGTGGAACCAAAGCAAAGCACAGTCAGTGAAATTCAACATTGAGTAATGTCTCATCTGAATGCTGTTCAAAGGTTTGTCTTCTTTCAGCATCCACAAGCTACTTCTACATCTTTATAACAAACTCGCCATCTGCACTTATTCTTTTGGACTGGTTTTTACTTTGTGCAACCAAAGAGTCTTGTAGAATATAACCAATGCAGAAGAGTGGCAGCAATGCTATAACTTATAGAAGAAGTGCCCTCTGGAAGGAAGTGGCATGATGTCCAACTTCAACGCTGGTTTCTATCAGCATTCTGGGAAGCCAGCAACAGAAATGCATTCTGGCTGAATTAAGAAAAAGTGCAATGGTTTGAAGGTTATCATGGGATTATAGAATCAAAAAGCCGCTGGAGGGTCAGGTGGAGGCCTAGGCAGGAGCCCCAGATGCTTCAGAGACCAGAAGTGACCACAGCCACAAGTATGGGTAGTCCACAGAGCTTCTGCTGCCTCCAAGAATCTGACCCCACCCAATGTGCTGTCACTTTTGTGTCACCTTCTATGATTTTTTTTAAATCCAGGGGTAAGAATATGATTGACTGGCATTGGTTCAAAGCTCCCCCTGGGTATGGGACTGGATCTGAACCTCTGCCACCCCCCACCCCCCAGGATTAAATTGGAATACCCTTCATGCCATGATCACACACAATCAGGTATTCTTCCTAAAAGGTTGTCATTAAATCATAGGAGAAAGGGTGAGCTTGAGAAAAAAGCCAGAGACAATGTCTGCTACAGTGCCCGCTTTCTAATCCCCTTTTAGAATACAGGCTAAACCTCCTGTGTTTCCTCGGTGGCCTCAACGTTCTCTTTGACCCCTACCTAGACATGGAATGCCAACTCTGAGCTAATTCTCTGAGCTCCCTGTGCCATGCCGACGGCTCTTTATCACCAAGTTCTCTTCCTCCATTATAAGAGTTCTGCTTCTATGATGTGGTCTTGGAGATCCCTCACTAGGGCTGGTCGGGCACCTTGGCCTCTTGCTTCGGTCCTTAGCCAGTGGGCAGGTGGCCGCCAGGAAGGGAGACCCTGACAGCTTGCAGCTTGTGCTCTAGGCAGCAATCCACCTCCTCCTGCCCCTCTCTGCACCAGTGTCTCAAATGTTGGTGCAAGGGCAAGATGCGCGGCCATCCCTGAGCATCGGCAGGCCCTGCATCCAATCCCAGCTCCCTCATTGCAAAGCCCTGAGAACTCGGGCGATTCACTGACCCCCGTGAGCTCAGAGGAGAGCTGGGGATGAAAGCAGTGCCTGCTCCAAAGGGCTGTGATTAGGGTGTAATAAAACAACGAGCCAGGACATTCCTGGACACAGAGCAGGGGCTCCATAAATGACAGTTATTATGATTATTGATAAAAGCCAAAGCAACCACTTTGGGGAATAGAAGAGCACAGGTGTGGAATCAGACAGACCTGAGTCAGAACCCAGGTTCTACAAATGATTGGTCAGTTGAATCACTTACCATCCCCGAACCTGTTTCTTCATCTGTAAAATGGGCAGAATAGTCTCTGGCTGCAGGACAGATAAGACAACATTTATACTCTACAGTTATATTCCATTCTGGCATGGAATAGAGTAAGGGCTCAACAACTAAGGTATTTGCATAGGTTAAGTATTGAAGAGGGCTGTGAGTCACTAAAAAATTGCCAAGTACTCGTTTAAGTAAAGATTTATTTTCCTGACAAAATACGAGGTTCCGAGGGAGGCGGTCCGGGGATGTCATCAGAGACCCACACTCCTGTTTTCTCACCCTTAGGGCTGCAGCTTTGAGCCTCAGGTCAGCGGCTGAGAACAGGAAACGGTTAAAGGTGATGAACAAAAGGCGTTTGGCAGCTCCTGTTAAAGAACTTTTCTGGAAATCCCACTGTACATAGTTTTGAAAGTAGGTCCACAAATCCTTTGATACTCCTCCTTCCAAGAGGTGGGGTTTAATTCCCCTCCCCTGGGGTGTGGGCTGGGCTTAGTAACTTGCTTCTAAAAAGAAGCGTAAGGTGGAAGTGATGGAGTGTGCATCTGAGACTGGGTCATAAAATGCACTGCCTCCTCCTTTCCACCGTCCCCCTCCCACCTCCTCCTCCTCCCCCTCCTTCTCTGTGGAAAGTCAGCTGGTAAGGACACTCAGGCAGCCTCTGAGGTCTCTGGCCAACAGCCACTGAGGCATCTTGAAAGTGGAACCTCCCGTGCAGCCTACAGATGCTCAGAACCATGGACAGCTCAACGACAGGCATATGTGAGTCCCCGGCCAGAACCACCCAGCTAAGCCAAGCTCCCAGATTCCTGACTCAGAAACCACGAGACACCAAATGTTTGTTGTTTCAAGCTGTTGCTTGGATGGTAATTTGTTATGCAGTGGTAGATAACAAAAACACCCATCCGCTGACTTCTGCTTGCTTCTTATCGATCAGGGCTGCATCACACGGGCACTTCAACTTCAAGGGAGGCTGGGAAATGTAGTTTAAAACCAGGCACACGGCCAATCTCAGCAAAGCTGGGGCTGGATTAGAGTGGAAGAAGGAGAGAATGGACATTGCATTAGCAAACTCTTCCCTGTTGCTTCATTGTATGTCATATAACACAAGGCTACAAAGAATTAAAGATGGTTTTTGGATGACATCTCTCTTCTCACCGTTTCTGATTCAGATTAATTGGGGGTCAAGAGGCAGCAAATCAGTTTTGCTTTATCTCCAGCTTTTGTGGAATGGGAAGTTACTGTTTCAATCACAGTTTTTCAAATACAGTTTGGGATAAGGACAGTATCCAGAAGTCCTACGTGTAAATGAGTCAGCAGTCAAGAAATCCGTGTGATCAATCAACCATTTAATTTTTTAAGGGGACATTAATTTAAGAACCTTCTTACTGGCCCATTGCACAGCTGCGTGGGGACCTGGATGGATTTATAGTGCCTTAATTTATCTAGCTGGCATATTCTCCTTTTCTTTTCAAGAGAGGACCAAAATGGCATCATAATATTTCATGTCATATACTTGAATATCTGCCACAGGAACGTTTTAATTTTTTCCTAATTAAATGGGGGAGTGAAATCCCAGATTTTATACTTTCATAAAATATATCCATCATGCAGAAAATCTTTCTGTGCTGTTTTTCAGTGGGAAGGAAACTAACATTCACCGATGACCGGCAGTGCATCAAGCTCTTCAGCTACATTAACAATATAGCTAAATTAAAAATAGGCCACGGCCCTATGTGGAAACAATTATTATTATGCCTGTTTTGCAGATAAGACTCATAGCAGTGACCTTCCCAGGGGAGGGCTAGGATATGAATCAAGGATTCTCTGGGTTCAGAGTCTTTCCATATCACTAAATTGTCACCTTTACCCCAATTTAGAAAAGACAAATTGATCTGTTCTGACCAACATTTCACTTTCCTCTTTTCATTGGTTCCTTGACCCAGTTAAAAGAAAAGTTAATTCCAAAACTTTTAGGTACTTACGCAGTGTCTAATTGTATTTTAATATTTGATGTGCTTAGAAACGTACGAAGAATTAATGCTAATTCTGAGCCGATTATTACATTGCGCAAGTCTCATGGTGCCTGTCTGTGGTTTTTCAGGATATTTTGAACTTGTCCTTCTAATTATCATCATGTGCTTACAAAGGATGCTGCTGTTCACGGACCCCATCAGGACTTCAATTTTTGTCACAGTTTTCTTAAAAAAAAAAAAGGATTAGGAGGAAATGACTCTGGCTTTTCAGATGTTGAAGAATTAATTGGTCATATTCCAGTTTCTACAGATCAAAATATTGCCTGTGAATAGAGAGTGTCTTCCATCTTTGCCCAGATTTAATTTGGGTGGCAGGGTCTCTTCTACTAAGGTATTTATTACTTTTTAAATTAAACTTTTTATTTTGAGGTAATTGTATGTTCACACACAGGTGTAAGAAATAATATACAGAGGTACTGTGAACCCTTAACCCAGTTTCCCCCAGTGGCCGCATCTTGCTAAACTGTAGTGCAATGATCACAGCCAGGATATTGACGTTGATGTGCTTTGACCGCATTCTTCCATCATCCCAAGACTTCCTTTTATAGCCATACCCAGTCAAGGTATTTTGATTGCAAGGAATGAAGTCAACCTAAGAGAGTTTAAGCAAAATATATTTTTTTTTAAAAAGGAAATTTCTTTGAAGGTGTAGGTAATCCTACTGTTGCTATCTGGTTATCATTTCCCCTTCTTTTTCTCCTCTTCCAAACAGGTGATTTTGTGATGCTGTCAATCATAGGCCTTGCCCCCCAGTGCCGTGGAGATTAGTCTACACACACCCAGCC
Source organism: Tamandua tetradactyla (assembly GCF_023851605.1). Taxonomy (NCBI): domain Eukaryota; kingdom Metazoa; phylum Chordata; class Mammalia; order Pilosa; family Myrmecophagidae; genus Tamandua; species Tamandua tetradactyla. Next base: position 48,088,974 of record NC_135349.1, on the reverse strand, counting down.
ATGTGCAGTGAAGCGTTTCCATGCTAGCAGTAATCGGTGGTGGGTGGGTGGGTTGGCATGTCACCAACTCCGGTTTAAAGGCGTGTTGCATCAATTTTTTAATGTGGAGTTGGAGAAGGGGCTTGCCTCTGGGGGTTTGGAACTGGAATGATGAGAATCATGGTTCCTTGCAGTCCATTTCCTGTTGTGTGGGAAAATCCTGTTCATTCAAGAAAGAATGAAGCCATAGGGAAAAGTCACATGTCTAGCTTGGGCTTCATCATAGCATGGCAGTCTCAGGGCAGTTGGACTTCTTACGTGACAGCTGGCTTCCTCCAGCTTAAGTGCAAACCAAGACACAGGAAAAGGAAGCTTCCAGCCTTTTAATGCCTCAGTCTAGACATACGATGGTATCATTTGTGCTATAATTTGTTGGTCAAACCTGTCCTCTTCAACTTGTCTCTTCAGCAGATAGGACAGCACTTTGTATAGAACACTAATAAATTTTTTGCTGAATGAATGAATCAATTATTCATGAGATCAATAAGCATCCAAATATTCTGAGTCAGATTGGTTTTTAACTTTGTGGTGTTACTTCAATACTCCAGGGACCGACAGTCCTAGAGGGAGTTAGAGAAGTTCTTACACCAAAAGAGAAAGAAATACTTTGGAATCATAGAGTCTATGGGTTTGCTCCTTATCCTTTGTATAACTTGGTGCAAATTATTTCACCTCTCTTAACCTCAGCTTTTTTGATATAAAGTGAAAATGATCATACCTACGTTTCTGTGGAATGCAGACTAAATAAGATCTTAATACACAGAGCCCATTCCCTGGTGCCTAGACTTTCTTATGGCTGGGATACATTGCTATTTTCTTCAATAGTTTCACATAAAGGCAGATTGAATGACTTCTCTGAGCTTCAGTTTCCTCATCTGCAAAATGGGTTTAGGGATAAGATTGTGGTGAGGATTAAGTGAAATGGAATTTGTGATGCATTTAGCAGCCACTTCACTTTCCTCTCTAACATGCTCTCGTCTCTCCTCCATATTCTGACCTTTTCTTAAAGGGATATTTTATTGAATACCCAACCCACAGAAATACTGGTTGTAGAGAAAGATGTCAGTTGCATATTTTCCTTCCTTATGGTATCTGCCACACTGGTTGATTAGTATATTAGTTACCTATTGATGCATAACAAATTCCCCAAACCTAGAAGCTTAAAGTAATAAGCATTTGTTACCTCACAAATCCTTGGGCAAGAAACTTGGAAGGCATTTAGCTGAGTGGTTCTGCCTCACAGTTTCTCACAAACTTGGGGTTAAGATGCCAGCCAGGATGATAGAGCTTTCGCAAAGTGACTATGTGATCATGAAAACCTTGTGTCTGATGCTCCTTTTATCACAGTATGGACAGATGAGTAAAACATATAGATTAAAAATAAATAAATAATAGGGGGAACAAATGTTGAAATTAAAAAATACATGTATTGGATAGATGGAAATACTAGTGGTCAATGAGAGGGAGGGATAAGGGGTATGGGATGTATGAGTTTTATCTTTTTTCTTTCTTTTTCTGGAGTGATGCAAATATTCTAAAAAGTGATCATGGTGATGAATATGCAACTATCATGGTGATGATATTGTGAGCCATTGATTGTACACCATGTATGGAATGTTTGTATGTTAAGAATGTATGTGCTTGTACATTGTTGTATCAATAAAAATTAAAAAAAAAAAAAAGGATGCCAGCCAGGCAGCTGTCATCCAAAGGCTTGACTTGGAGACCCACTTCCAAGATCATTCACTTGCCTCAACTTAAGTTGTCTGGATGTTGGAGGGGACCTCACGTCCTTGCCACATGCCCCTCTCCCCAAGGTTGTTGGAGTTTTTCCCTGTATGGAAACTAGTTTCATTCAAAGTGGAGATCCAAGAGTAAACAAAGGGGAAGTCATAAGGGTTTTATGACCCATCAGAAGTTACACTCTGTAATTTCTGCAATATCCTACTGGCTGCACAGGTCAGCCTAGTCAATATGGGGGGGATCTACTCAGAGTGTGAATGCCAGGGGTTAAGAATCATTGGGCACCATCTTGGAACTTGGCTACCTCCACTAGAGAAAATAATGTCCATAGAGTGTGTAGCTCAGGTTGACATACAGTAGGCATTCAATTTCTTTCCTCAGCTATCAGCTTGGCTTAACTTCAATCTCTGCTTTGGAACCTCACAGACTTAGCCTGAAAAAGACTTCCAACACCACTATTTTTCTCTGAGGCTCGCAAGTGCAGGAGCTCATAAATCTAGAAATGTATTCTCTGTAGTATGGATTCTGTTTTTTTTTTTGACTGAAAGTATCTTCTTGATTCACAAACTCAACCTTAATTATCTCACTGAATGGGAAATGATCTCTCCCCCGTAAGGGGCTGGAGCTGCAAGAGGGGCTTAATTTTGAAAATTCATGAAAAGTAGCAACACAGAGATAATGCCATTCATGGGTTCTTGTGGGCCTCCAGGTGATTAGCGATAGGTTGTAAAATAATTACAGAGCTTGGGGAGCATACTGAGTGAAAGTGGGCTGCTGAGAAGGAGTATTTCATGGAATGAACCACCAATATAAAACAACAACAATATTGCTTCCACCTTCCCAAATGATTGGAGCCCCAAGATACTGAAGAAGGCATCTCAAATTCAAATTTCCCCAAAAAAGGTAATTTTAGGTTGATTTTAATGAGGGACTGAGAAGAAGGAATAGGAAAGGAAATTAAAAAATTGAGGTAAAGGAACATCAGAAGAGAACACCATTTATTTATTCAACAAACATTTATCAAACAACGACCTGTGCCTGGCAGTTATTAGGAGCTGGGCACACAAAGATAAGATCCAATGTCTGTTCTCAAGGAGCGCATCATCTAGACAGCAAAAGAGAGCTGTAGACAAGTCAGGTTGATACAACCTGGCGGGTGGGATGAGAACATAGAAGAAAGTTAGCTTTCCCATCTGGAGATCAGAAAAGCTTTCCTGAAGGGGGCAGTGATGCATGTGATGAATCCTCAAGTTCACCAACAAAGGAAGAAGTACTTCTTCCCCCTTCAGGAAGCTTTTCTGATCTCCAGATGGGAAAGCTAACTTTCTTCTATGTTCTCATCCCACCCGCCAGGTTGTATCAACCTGACTTGTCTACAGCTCTCTTTTGCTGTCTAGACGATGCGCCCCTTGAGAACGGACATTGGATCTTATCTTTGTGTGCCCAGCTCCTAATCACCGCCACGCACAGGTCGTTGCTTGATAAATGTTTGTTGAGCATCCCAGATAGAGGATAAGCAAATGTAGAGATACAGGGACATGAGACAGGAAGAAAGCATTCAGGAAGACCACACAGGTACTGAGGTAGTTCACACAGGTACTGAGAGGAAGCCCATGCAGATACAGAGAGGAGGTCCATGCAGATACAGAGAGGAGGTCCATAAAGATACAGAGAGAAGGTCCATGCAGATATAGAGAGGAGATCCATGCAGATACAGAGAGGAGGTCCATGCAGATACAGAGAGGAGGTCCATGTAGATACAGAGAGGAGGTCCATGTAGATACAGAGAGGAGATCCATGCAGATACAGAGAGGAGGTCCATGCAGATACAGAAGGAAGGTCCATGTAGATACAGAGAGGAGGTCCATGTAGATACAGAGAGGAGGTCCACATGGATACTGAGAGGAAGTCCATGCAGGTACTGAGAAGAACTCTGGGCAGTTACAGAGAGGAAACCCATGTGGATACTGAGAGGAGGTCCACCCAGATGCAGAAAGGAAGTCCACATAAATACAGACAGGAAGTCCATGTTGATATTTAGAGGAGGTCCACACAGATATTGAAAGGATGTCCACATAGACGCAAAGAGGGAGTCTGTGTAGAGGCTGAGAGGAGGTCCACGTAGATACTGAGAGGGAGTCCATGCAGATAAAGAGAGGAAGTCAGTGGAAGTTCACACAGACACAGAGAAGTCCATATACATTCTGAGAGCTGTGATATGTATTGTTGGGTTCCAACAACAAGTCCTGAAAAGTGCTCAGGACTCCTGAGCTTTCTCTTCCTCCCTTCCTCCCATACTTCCTCTCTCCCTCCATCTTTTCCTTCTTGCCTCCTTTCCCTCCTTCCTTCTTTCCTTCCTCCTTCCCTCCCTCCCTCCTTTCCTTCTTTTCTTCCTTCCTCTCACAGTTTCAAGCAATAAGGTCTCTTTGCTTATACCAGGTGTTTTAGTTTGCTAAAGCTGCTGGACTGCAACATACCAAAATGGATTGGCTTTTACAAAGCAGATTTAATAAATTACAAGTTCCAATTCTAAGGCCATAGAAGTGTCCAAATTAAGGCATCACAGTAGGATATCTTCACCGAAAAAAGGTTGATTGTGTCCGGGTTCCTCTGTCTCATGGGAAGGCACATGGTGATGTCTGATGACCCTTCTCTTCTGAGTTGGTTTAAAAAATGCCTCTCTCAGCGCCTGTGGGCCATTTTGGCTTCTGCTGGGGCATTTTCTTTTTTCAAGCTTCTGCTCTTAAAGGACTCCAATAAGTAGATTGAGCCCTTCCTTGAAATGGGCAGGGTCACATCTCCATGGAAACAATCTAATCAGAGGGTCCCACCCAACAACAGGTCTGCCTCCACATATTTGAATAAAAGAATATGGCTTTTCTGGGATACAAAAAAGATTAAAATGGGTACATTCTACCCTCTGGACCTCAAAAAGACATGTTCTTTCCATAAACAAAATACATTCATTCCTTCACAATATCACAAAAGCCTTAAACCATTTCAGCAGCAATACAAATATAATATCAAGTCAAAACAGTACAAAGTCTCATAAAAATCAAGTACAGGCATGGACTGCCCTAAGGCAAAATTAACCTTTGGCTATAAACCTGTGAAACTCAGAACATATGATCTGCTTCTAAAATACAAAGGAAGGATGGTTGTGAGATTAATGCTCCCATTGCCAGAGGGAGAAATTGAAAGGAAAACAGGCGTCACCAAACCAAACAGTTCTGAAAACCTGCAGGGCAAACTCCATTAATTTTTAAGGTCTGAGGATTATTTATAACATGAAGCTTTATCCTCGGGGTTTAAGAGAGCAGCAGTCCCGCCCTTTCCAAGGGCTTATGTAGTGGCCCTGCTTGCCCCAAATACTGGGGTGAGGGTTGAAATATTGGGGAACATTGGGGATACTACCTTGTTCTTGGCTCCACCATCCTCAAGCATCTGGGTGTTACCAGACTCTGCCATCTCCAGGGCACACACTCAACCTCTTCAGAACAGTGGGGTGGTGACCAGGCTCTCCCCAATTGCTGGGGGATGTACTTTACCCTCTTTGACAGCCAGATATTTCTGAATATCTAGGCAGAAGGCCCATCCTCTGCCTTTGGGACAAATTCACCCACCATGGGTGGGTCTGCTCTGCTGGCCCAAGATTTCCTGACTCCAGACCTCAGTTTCCATGGTTCTGTCTTTGAAATCATTTTTCCTTCAATCTGTTCCTTTCAGTCCCTTTTAGTACAGATTGGCAGTGGCCAATACAGGTCTTGCAAAAAAAAAATTTGTTGGTTTGGCATGCAGCATACAGGGGTCACAACTATCAGACAATAGAACTTTCCACAAATTCTTTCTGGATAACTGCATTTCCAATTCTGGCTTTTTCTGAAATGGTTAACTGGTTCCATGTTCAGTTAAAGCCTCACATGGGGCACTATTCTCTGGGGTCTCACTTTCTTGAAGCCCAGAGTTTTCCAGAAATCAATTTCTGGTTTCTTTGTACCAAGAATTTGGTTCTCAGCTAATTCCTTTCCTGTTACATTTTACTATAAGCTACAAGGAGAAGCCAGGCTGAGTTTTCCACATTAATTTGGAAATCTCTTCAGCTAAATATCCCAGCCCATTACTTTCAAATTCTACCTTCCACCTAGACTCAATTTTACCAAATTCTCTGCCACTTTAAAACAAGACTTGCCTTTTCTCTAGTTTGCAATGACACATTCAACATTTCTGTCTAAGGCTTATGGGAAGTATATTTAGAGTCCATATTTCTACCAACAGTCTCTTCAAAGCATTCTAATCTTTCTCGATCAAGCTCCTCACAATTCTTCAAGAATCTTCCTTTTATCCATTTATAAAACCATCCCAGCATTTTTGGTATTTGCATCTCATAGCACCCTGCTTCTCTGGTACTAAACTCTCTTTCAGTTTGCTAGAGTTGCTGGAATGTAATATACCAGAACTGGATTGGCTTTTAAAAAGGAGATTTATGAAGTTACAAGTTATAACTCTAAGACCATGAAAATGTCCAAATTAAGACATCCACAAGAGGATACCTTCTCAGAAGAAAGATACCAAATGCACTTGGGTTCCTCTGTCACATTGGAAGGCATATGGAGGTCTGTTGGCCTTTCTCTCCTGAGTTGGTTTCAACAATCCCTCTCTCAGCTCCTGCAGGCCCTTCTGGCTTCTGCTGGTACATTTTCTTTCTTCAAGAATCTGCTCTTAATTGGCTCCAGTAAGCAGGTGAAGACCCACCTTGAATAGGTGGGGTCACACATTCATGGAAGCAATGTAATCAAAAGGTCCTGCCCAACCACACGTCTGACCCCACAGATTGGATTAAAATAACGTGACTTTTCTGGGGTAAGTAACAGATTCAAACCAGCACACTGCGCATCCTGAGTAAGGAATGCACACTCAAATAACAAAGATAGAGAGGTAAGAAAGATGACAGGTGGAGGGATAGGAGAGAAACATTTCCTAATTTATTAAGATGTGAGGATAGGGATTTCCCTTTTCCTCTGTCTAATAAAAAGAAATCAAGACTTGTTAAGGGCAGACTTTATTTGAAAGGATTGTTTATTGTAAGAGGGGGTAAAAGGGCTGTTCGAACAGGGAAAGCTTCTCAAGGGTTAGGCAAAAAGAGTTTTTGGAGTCAACACAGTTAGAAGGAGCCAGGTGTGGGGAAGCAGATGGAGAGCTGGTGTGATGGGAGAGTAGATGAGTGAATGCTTTACCCTGAGGTCAGTCTGTTCTCGGGAAGGCCAAAGTTCAAGGACCTGGGGGGAGGGGGAGAACCTTAACCAAACTTTGGTTAATAAGCATGTTGTTCCCATTTATTACTGGGGACAAAATGTTCGGTGATCACTTGTGAGGTGAAGAACGGAAATTGGGAGGGTCTGTGTCCGACCTGGTCACAGGTGAACAGGGGGCATCTGTGAATCTGATCCAAGTCCCATGGGGTGGAGGAGCTCTTTGCAGGGAGGGCGTATCTAACCTTCGCTGTTTTCCAGGATCACAGGGCTCGGGTCTGCGATCAACATGATCACTTCTAAACAAACAGACAAAATCACCCTTCCCCTCATCATACACATCTGTGGCTGCTATAAATTGACAACTGCTTTAACAGAGACTATTCTCTACCTGGACGCTGTGAAAGACACGTGTCCCCTGGACACCTCTGCCTTTGGAAGGAAACTGATTTTTCCTTTAAATAACTGGGTGATATACATGTGAGTTTTTTTCCCTGTCCAGAGAAATGCAAAGCAGACTTTCTATTCTATTTCTGACACTGAGGAAATGGCTTTTTTTTTTCTTTGTCCTGATAAGGAAAATTTTGTGAAATTTAAAGAACAGCAATGAAAACTTTTTCCCTTTCCCTTAACTTCAGCAGCAGCCAAAACACTTTATTTCCCCTTGACTCCCAGACTAAATTTGATTGAATTTGGAACATTTTTAACCCTGATAATGTCATAACTGAAGTACCGTTTCAACAGTATACTCTGTGTTTAATTGCAGCAAACACAGATACAAATGGCTTAATGCTCAGGCAGAGGTGAGAGGAAACCAATCACCTTTCAGGAGGAAAGAAGAGGTGCGAGCACTCTGTGCTGAGCCTCTTGAAATGGAGCCCCTGGGGCAGGGGAGGTTGCCAGAGCTGAAGCCTCGGAAGGTTGTGCAATGCCCACACGGCCCGAAGTCCCTCCCTGCTGCCTGGTTCCGTCTGCGCAGAACACCTGAGAAAGCCACTTGCAGGGCAGGTAGGCCAGAAGATTTCAGGGCCCTTTCTATGGCTACCACCCAACATCCACTTAGCAGAACCTTCTGGGTCAGCTTGAGACCCAGGGGCTCCTATTCCCTCGGTGTGACATGTGTTTATCGAACGTCTCCTACGCGCCGGGCGCCATGTGCTACCTCCTGGAGGACATCAGAGACCTGGACGCCATGGCTGAGTCTGAAGGAGCCTTTGTCTGTGCTCTGGATCCCCAGACACACCTTGAAGCTCTACTTGTCTTTCAAAGATTCACTTGGGCATCAACCTCTCTCTAAATTTTTCTCTGGCGCCGCCCCCCTGCATGGTAGCTTCAACTCCCTTTGTCTTTGTTCCATCATGGAACCTTTAATAGTTCTCTCTCTCACACACACACATACACACTTATGCAGTGCTGTCCACACTTTGTGGCATTTATTTGTTCACATGTGTATTAGTTAGGGTTCTCTAGAGAAACAGAATCAACAGGGAACACTTGCAAATATACTGTTTATAAGTGTCTCACGTGACCGCAGGAACGCAGAGTCCAAAATCTGCAGGGCAGGCTGTGAAGCCAACGACTCCGATGGAGGGTCTGGATGAACTCCATGGGAGAGGCTCACCGGCCAAAGCAGGAATAGGACCTGTCTCCTCTAAGTCCACCTTAAAAGGCTTCCCGTGATTAGATTTAGCATCACTCATTGCAGAAGACACTCCCCTTTGGCTGATTACAAATGGAATCAGCTGTGGATGCAGCTGACGTGATCATGATCTAATTCTATCAAATGTCCTCATCACAACAGACAGGCCAGCACTTGTACGACCAGACAAACAGGTACCACCACTTGGCCAAGGTGACACATGTCCCTGACCATGACAACATGCCACGTCAGTTTTCCCCACGGGACTTCTAGGAAACTCTTGAGGACAGAACTAGTTTCTCATTTACTTCTGTGTTTCTATTGTTTTTTTTTTTTAAAAAAAAACCTTAGTTCCTGGGATGTACAGGTGCTTAAATTAAATGAATGAATAACAGTGTAACTCTGGGCATGTCCCATTCCTCTCTGAATCTTTATATCTCAACTTCCCCAAACAGTACTTGTCTTGTTAATTCTGGAGACCTCTCTCCAAGGTCCAAATGCTTTGACTTTATGATGTGCCAATTTATAAGCACTGTTGTATTCTAGAGAATATTTGGTGGAGGTCTCACATGACCCCATGAGGAGAACGGAAATCTTGTTTTGTGGTGGAGAAAAAAAAAAGAAAAAGAAGTTTCTTAGGGCAACTTCAGGTTTTAGGAATGCTTGAGGATGTGTGTTCAGATTCTACCTTTATGGACAGGGTACATGCGTGGTACAGAGAGAGGTTCTGTGGTGGACATAACTGGTGGTCACCAATATCAGGTTCTCCTCTCCTTCCTGGACACATGAAAACCACATTTCTCAGCCTCTTTGGATTTAGGTGGCAGCATGTCACTTGATTGGGCTGGAAATGAGGTGTGCCTCTTTGGATTGAATTACTTAGAGACGGAGGGTGTTTTTCTTCCTTTCCCAACTATAGCAACTGGAAAGCTTTCCTATTTCAAATGGTGCAGCTCTAAGATGGTGGGACCTCAGACAGCCTGGGTGCCTGGGGGCCGGGTGCAGCAGATTGCCTTGGCAACCCAGAGGGACAGGTTGCATGTTTCAGAGATAAAATGCTGTTGTGGGGGTGCAAGGATAGTTCAGTGGTAGAATTCTTGCCTGCCATGCGGAAGATCCAAGTTCGATTCCCAGCCCATGCACTTTCCCCCAAAACAGAAAAAAAATTCAATGAATGGTGCTGCAATAACGGGATAGTCACATGTAAGAAGAATGAAATGTGGCCCTCACCATACAGCACACAAGAGAAAAAAACTGTGTTAACCACTGAGATTATGGGACTGTTGGTTGATGTAGCAGATCCTAACTGTCATGGTCAGGTTCACATGTCAACTTGGCCAGGTGGTGGTACCTGTTTGTCTGGTTGGGCAAGTGCTGGCCTGTCTGTTGCGATGTGGACATTTCATAGAATTAAATCATGATCACGTCAGCTGCATCCACAGCTGATTCCATTTGTAATCAGCCAAGGGAAGTGTCTTCTGCAATGAGTGATGCTTAATCTAATCACAGGAAGTCTTTTAAGGAGGATTCAGAAGAGACAGACTCGATTCCTGCTTCGGCCGGCGAACCTCTCCTGTGGAGTTTGTCCAGAATCTCCATCGGAGTCGTCAGTTTCACAGCCTGCCCTGTGGATTTTAGGCTCTGCATTCCCGCGGTCACGTGAGACATTTTTATAAATTTTATATTTGTGAGTGATCCCTGTTGATTCTGTTTCTCTAGAGAACCCTAACTAATACTAACCTATTCTGACTTTTATAGCCAATGAGCTCTTGTCCAATGAGTTTGAAAGTCCTAAACCCTACACTGAGTCATTTTTCATGCCACAGTTAGAGCAGCTGCAAAACCCCTTGGTAAACTACCATCATTTTCAATCAGCAAACTGCTAATACCAGAAAAGGTAGCATCTGATAAAAGGGTGAGAAAGGAAGTAGGAGGGAGGGACCAGATGGGTTTACGAAGACATTGCTGATCAAATAGATCAGTGAATACGTTCATAGACAGTTGCAATTCTAACCAAGCAACTGCTTTATCGCTGTGTCCCTAGGGAGTGTTCATTTCTATTTTCTGAATAAGGGGGATCATTTTGTTCACAAGTGAGCAAATCAGTTGGTCAATAAATAAGGTTTCCAGAAACCAGGAGCTAGAATTGGAGTCTCAGGTCTGGAATCAAGCTGTTAAACCAAAAGATGAGTCTGAACGGAGTCGACACACTACCCCAAGGATCAGACCTGGGCATCACCCCTGAGGAGTCACAGGGCCAGGCAAGAAGAAGGAAGCAGCAGCATGCGGTGGTTCTGTGCTTGGGCTCAGAGTCAAACAACCTCGGTTGAGTCACAGTTCCTCTACTTTGCAACCGTGTGACTTTAGGGAAGTTGCATGACCTCTCTGAGCAGTGATCCCTCAAGTGTAAAAGAGCTAGCATGACAAAACTGACCTCATTGTACGGCCATGGGCATTAAAGGAAATGATGTATTTGTGGCAGGTAGAAATCTAAGGCCACAAATTGACCATGCAACCAGTATATCCCGTTAAATTTAGTCCTGGTTGCAGATGCTGAGCGCACAGCCTCTCCACTTTTCCACATTTATGTGAGCTTGTCCCAAAGGAAATGATCTACTTCCAGAGTCAAACTGTGGTGGGTGGGGGCTCTCTGACACCGCCTCAGGCCACCAGCTGGCACTGTCCAATGCTGTAATTACCACCTACTGCTGCATAAAAATTTCTCCCAAATTTATCAGATGTGAAAAGGCAAACATTTACTATTTCACAGTTTCTGTGGGTCAGGAATCTGGATACAGCTGAGCTGAGTTCCTCTGGCTCAAGATGTCAGCTGGTGCTCCAGGAGCCTCAGGGCTCAACTGGGAAAGGAACTGTGTCCAGCCTCATTCACATGGCTGTCGGACCAAGGGCCTCTCAGATCTGCACTTGCTGTTGGTCGAGACCCCAGTTGCCACAAGGCCCCCCCCGCCGCCGTGAGGAAACTCACAACAAGGCAGCTGGCTTCCCTGTGAGTAAGTGATGAGAAAGCAAGAGAGTTCTCAAGACTGAAGGAACAGCCTTTCTGCAACCCAGTCTCGTAAGTGACACCCCATTGCTTCTTTCATACTCTGTTCATGAGAAGGGAGGAAGTGACTCCAACCCAGACTCAAGGGAGAGAATTACACCCAGGTGTGAATTTCAGGAGGCAAAGGTCAAGTGGACAATTTTGCTTCTCCAACCTTCTCTTGGAGTGCAAGATACAGGTCTCTGCTCAGTTCCTCAAACCCGTCCACTTTCTTTTGTCAAAATCCCCTGAGCCCTGGCCTGGGAATTGTGGTGGTGCAGGGCTCAGGGCCCCTTTCTCAGGGATACGGCAACCTACAATCCTGCTCTTCTCTAACTCTCCGTCTCAATCCCGGCAAACTCCAATGCCTTGCAGGCCAGAAAACTCATTCCAACTGATTATAAATTCTCCCAAGTCTATTATTAATGACCTAATTTTTGTGCTCAGAGTCTGTTAGGGCCTTGACTACTCACACTCAAAACCTAGGCTTTCGAAATTCAGAGAAATGAGTCACCCAGACCATTGTTTCTGCCATGAGTTTTCAAAAGCTTATCTTGAAAATAAAAAACACAGAAAGGATTTTTCTCCCCTTCCTGGATTTCTGCTCTTATATCCTTTTTCCTGAAGTGGTGAACATGGAAAACCTCAGGCCTGGGCAGGCAGAAGGATAAGCAGGAATTTGGGCAGGCGGTTAGAGACACATCTGCTAGTGCACGGAGAGATTCCTTTATTACCTACAAAGCTCTTGGTACAGAGTTAAGGTCAAGGCCATTACTCAGCACACATTAATTCCTTCTTTTTCCCCTTCGTCATCTGTGCTGGACGTCAGACGGTTTCTGGAGGTGGGCAGCTAGCACGACGGAGGGTGTGCGTGAAGCTAGAGGGTCCAGGGTAGCGACTGGAAATTAGACAGGTGCATCCAGGGACACGGTGAGAGGTTCAGCTTTGCAGTGTGCGCCGGGTCCCGGAGCAGTGAGGCACTCGGCTCGGGTCACACTGCAAGTACGAGAGATGACACAACGCAGGTTTTTGGAAGCCGAAGGGAGTTCTCACTTAACTGGGTAAGCGGCTGAACAAGAGGGGGTTTGAGGAGATAGGGGTCCTCGTGACAGCATCGCCGTCACCATCTTTCCATCACATTGTTGCTGTCATCACCACCACCCTCCTCATCACTTTCATTGTCATCATCATCATCATCGTCATCATCATCATCATCATCATCATCACCACTGTTATCATCATCATCATCATCATCGTCATCATCATCATCATCATCATCATCACCACTGTTATCATCATCATCATCATCGTCATCATCATCGTCATCATCATCGTCATCGTTTTGGTGGTTGAAGTCAGTCCACAAACATTTCCTAATTCTGCACCGAATACTTGAGCTCCATCTCATCTCCTTTGCCCACCTTCTACTCCAGCCATTGCTGCAGCAACCAGCTTCACTCAGGTGCATCTGACAGGACTTCTCCAGCTGCTCTGTGCCCCAGCACTTCTCTGATGCTGCAGTCTGGGATGCCCAGGGGAGTTCTCTTAACACTAAGGCATTCCTGCCACCACACGTGTGGGCGTGGGTCTCCCCCAATCCCATCATTTGGATAGTAACAAAACTCTCTTCTGTGCCTTGGACAGAAGATTCAGGGGAACATTCTTCATGGGTACTCAGAAGAATCCCTGTGAGCTGGAACCCCATCTGCACATGGGGGTAACCAACTTGAGGACACACACTTTATGACTCTCTCTCCTTCCCCATTTCACCTTTCCCTGGGCCCCACTCCTGTCTCCTGGGATCGCTTCCCAAAACCAACTCCCTGTGCAAAAGCTCTTGTCTCAGGGTTTGCTTTCTGAGGTGAGGTTTAAGCCCTGGCCAGGGCAGCCTCCTTCCATATACCAGGTCCTATAGTAAGCATTCTAAGCTTTATACACATGTACACACATGCACATAAGCACATACGTATGCGCATACTTATGCACATAAGTGTTATACCTCTACATATGCATCTACTTCTACATATGCATATGCATCTACATCTATACATACATATACATCTACCCACTCCATCCTCACAACAGCCCTTTAGGGTAGGTGTTATTATCCCCATTTTACAGATGTGGAAGCAGAGGCTCAGAGAGGTGAAATAAGTTGACCAGGCCTGTGTCCCGGCCCGAGACAGCAGCACTCCAAAGGCATTTCTCTGAGTCTGCTCAATGTCGGTGATCACGTGTCCCCACTGGAGCCCGTGGGTTCCTGGTTATCCTGTGGGGTGCCCTTCTCTTCTATGGAAGACCCTCTCTGAAGGGAAGGGCCTGGGGGTTACAGGTGAGCAGGGCCTTTGTCCTCCAGGTGTGGCTTTGTCCGCCCGCTGGGAACTGACCTGGCTAAAATTGCAGGTGCAGTTTCACAACCAAGGGTCCAAGGCTCCCACCCTCTGAATTCCATATCCTCTGAAGTGCATCAGAGTTACCTTGGCAGCTGAGAAGAAGGAAAAGTTCTGGACTTGCTGTCTCATTTTTATCTTCTTCAAGAGACTCCTAGGTCATTTTGGAGCAAGCCCACGTTCCAGTTCCAGTCTGAGACAGACTGGCGTAGAATGTTCTACCCTGGCAAGAAATAAGCAGGTCGAAGCCTTTCTGTGCCCTGTTTCCCAGCAGTGTTGAAGACTCGGGGACTCTCACCATCTCCAGATAGACTCGCAGTTCTTTCACTGGCATCTGCCTAGGAATGTGATCTAAAGGGAGCCAGGAAACTGCCCACCTCCCAGCGATGCCACCCTTTGGGCCGCAGGGGCTGCAGACCCACCTGTAGTACACACACGCGTGCATGTGCACGCAGACACACTCATGCACATCACGTCATACACACACATGCAGACACACTCCTGCATGTATGTCATACACACACACGCACGCATTTACAGAACCCATGCGTATCACATCGTACACACATGTGCCTATGTGTATCACATTGGACACACACACGTGCACACAGACACACTCGTGCATATCACACCGAGGCAGCTTCTCTGGAGGGAGGAACCAGAATGGACAGAATATCACACCTGCTAGGTGCTGTGCATTTTATATGAAATTTCTCATTCTATCCCCCAATTCCCACTTTACAGATGAGAACATGGAGGCCCAAAGGGCATATTCGGCACTCCCGAGACCAGTCGTGGGAACAGTCAGGATTCAAACAGAGGACCCCACCTCTGGCAGTCTGTGCTTACTAGAGATTCCTTCCTTCGGACTGAGCGTTGCTCTCCCCCGTGGGAATTGGGAGGATTTGATTAGTGACTCCCTAACCAGTGCTCAGATGGGGGAACGGGGGTCCAAACCACCGCACGTTGCCGGCCGGGCAACATCCCAGCCGCAGGCTCAGCCAGCCGGGCCCTGGGCCGCGTGACGCACCGCGCTGCGGGCCTTTTGGAGCCTTCCCGGGACTTCTGCACCCCGCCAGGCGGCGCCGCCCGCGCATCGGAGCGCTGGGAAAGGTCAGGCGCACCCTTCTCCCTGCCCGACCAGCCGTCCAGCAATTTCACCTGGGATTGTTAGGGCGGCAGCCTGTGCTGCGGACCCCTGAGACTTGCTGCATCAGAACATGCATTTTAACAGGGTCCCTGCTGACTTGAATGCACAATAAAGTTAGAGAAGCACTGAGCAGAGAAGGAACGAGCAGCCTCTGACCACACTCCTATCTCACGCTGCAAGCGCAGCATGGAATTCTTGTACCCTCCCTGGCCAGCCCAGGGATTTATGAGACACAGGTGAAGAGTATTTGTCCCCCTCCATTGTCTGGACCTCATGGACATTTTTAATGCAAACGTCGATGTGAGAATTCTTGTGACATTAATTTCCTGCAAGAAAGTGCTTTATGAAGCAAATTCAATTAAGCTGTTTTAACCCAGGTATTAATTTTCTATACGGCTCAACTAAACCATTTCCTATTTTTTTCCCCAGTTAGAATGTTTATTTGTAATAAAAATTTTTTTCACGGAATCAATTATTCTCTTTTTACATTTTACAACAAACCTTTGGTTCATCAATCTGATCTTTCTCCCTATACCAACTTTTTGCCTATTGTGACTTCTGCTATTGTGAGGTTTGTGTTTGTTTCCTTTGCAATCATTATTTCTATGAAGTTTAGTTCTCTTGGATCAAATTTTGCAAGTCAAATTTTTATCAGCAATGCTTGTGTTTTCTTTTTTCCTGTCAATTTTCAGCTCTTAAGAATTCTAGCGTGTGTCATTTCACCCTCTTTTAGTGTATTTGATGCTGATTATTTCCACCAGTAATAGGGTGGAGAGACAATTGCTAAAATGCAAACCCTGTGAGGACAGGAGTTTTCCCTTTTTTTATTGTCTTAATCCCAGGACTGAGAATAGCACCTGGCATGCAGTAGTTGTTCCACAAATATTTGTAGGCAGAATTAATACTATTCAGTAGCAACTGAGTCCAAGACTGGTACCTTGTCTGTGTTGGATGAAGAGGCAATGATTAGCTTTAAGGAAAAGATGTGGGTGAAGATAGGAAGTAGAGTGCAGAAGAGAGAAGGGAAGAGCTCACACACATATGCACACACAGTCACAGACACACGTACACACATGTATATGAATACTTAGGCACACGTGCATGCAAAAACACACATGCATGCACACATGCACTCACAGACACAAAACGACACACACACACACACACACACAAATGTACTCAGACACAAACACACAGACATATGCATGTACAAATGTATTTACACCCACAGACTAGTTGTGGATTGCTTACCAAAATTCTGAATGCAGAATGATGAAGTAAAATGGCAGCATCCAAAAGGTGGGCTTAAAGCACTCCCCTTTGGGGGTGTCAATATCTCCATTTTGTAACAATTAATTAAATGCATATTGAGTTGAATTGAATATTGGAAAGCCAGTTGCTGCCTTTTTATGAATTTATTAAAAAATCTTACCAAATCCCTTCTTTGGATCAGACTCTGTGAAAAGCACTTGCGATTGGTAAGGACAAGTACCTTTCTTTTTGCAAAGCTCCTGGCCTGGTGGGGGAGACGGATGTGGAAGCCAAGCCATGAAAATGCAGCCCGATAAGGGCTTTTCACAAAAATCTCCACGGAACTTGTAGGAGTTCAGAAAGGGGGGTCCCAGGCTGAGTGGTGTAGTTTAGGGGGAGGTGTTTAAACTCTGAGCCATCTGACATTTCTGCAGGATTCCTTTTGGTGTGTTTGTTAGCCAATTGTAAAATATTTATAATGAACGAACTTTGGGGGAGGGGAGGGAAGTAAGAGGGCAGCAAAGGACGGGGATTGGGGTCAGAAGATCTGGGGTTATAGACCTGGCTCCCCCATTTAATCTGTATGAAGCAGGTAAACCACTTTGCTTCTCTGAACCTCAGCAGCCTAATCTGCAAAACTGAGAATAAAAGATCTGTTTCATCATTTTTCTGTGAGGGTTGAACGGGAAAAATGGGTCTTAAAGGGCTTTGGGAACCAAAATACTACTAGCAATCTGACTGCTTTATTATTCCAAGAAGACTGCAAAGTTTTAGTGTTTATTCTTATACCAGTGTCTAATGCAATCCAATGTGTAACTAACATGCCCCAAATCTCAGTGGTTTGACACGTCAGGCATTATTTTCCTTGCTTTTGAGTCCACAGGTCTGTTGGGTTTGGCTGGTCCGGGTTCCACTGGACCATCCTCTCCTCCAGGCATGAGGTTGGAACCAAGGGTCTCTTATGTATCTCTTTGTGTTCTCCCCCAGCCAGTGCCACCCTGGCATTTTAATCTCATAGGGACGAGAGAAGTGTAAGAGGGCAAGCCAAACACACAAACACCTTTAAAGCTTAACCTTCCTTTTGTCCAAGCAAGCCACATGGCCAAACCCAATATGAGTGGGCAGGAAACATACCCCACCGACTTTAGCAGGAAGCACTGCAGAATCGTGAGTCCCTGCGAGTGAATGTATAATCCCATTAGCAAGGAGTGAAGACCTGGGAACACTCACTGACTCTGACCCATAACCCTCCAGGTAGGATAAGTGGCAGTTAACAGATGTGTCCTACTTTCTGGCTCTTCCCCTTCCTAGCCATGAGACTGAGGGTAAGTCAGGCTCTCCGGTCCTCAGTGTCTTCATCTGTGAAATGGGGTAGTAGTGTACCATGTCAGGATTTCCACGAGGATGGGCAGTTTACAACAATAGCCTTGCAACCGGTCTCCGTGTACTGAAAGTCATAGCGGTGATGGCTGCACAACTCCATGAATATATTGAAAATCCCTGAAACGTATACTGTAAGTGGGTGAATCACATGGTATGGGAATTATATTTCAACCTGTGTTTCAGAGTAAAAAAGTCAGCTTCTTGTCCTCCTCTGTGTAAAAGCTTCTAGTGCTGGCCAGCTCACTCAGCTTAGGGACCAAAGTCCATTCACTGGTCCTCAAGGTCGTGTGTCACCTGCTTCCATCTCTCTGCCCTCACTTTGCTGCAGCCTCAGGACCTTTGCACTGGCTGTTCCCTCTGCTTACAATGCTCTTCCCCCAATATCTGCACCCCCACCCCCTCAGGTCTTTGCTTAAATATGATGCGGTCTTTCCTGATCACCCTATTTAAAGATGCACCCTTACTTCCAATCCTTCTTTCTTCACGTTTTCTTCTAGTATTTGTAACAATCTAACGTGTTTTATATTTTAGTAATTTGTTTGTCCTCTGCTCCCTTGTCTTTCCTCCCTTTCTCTTCCCAACACACCAGTAGAAAATAAACCTCAGGCAGGGGGGACTGCTGATCAGTTTTGCTCGCTGCTGTCTTTGGTGAATGCATATGAACAGAGGAATGCTTGTTAAGTGCTGAGCCTCGTGTGCATTAGGAGCCTAAGAAATGTTAGCCTTTATTATCGTTACTTAGTTCAAATAAGCTATTCATTATCGAATTTCCTGTCTGAAGTGACTCTGAGTTTGAGGCACAGAGTTTCCCTCCGCGGGGAGTCGGGGATGGCGCGCGTGTGGGATGGACTCCCGCGGTGGTTGTGGACTCAGCGCGCGCGCGCCCCAGGCCCTTCCTGCCGGGCACAGCCAGCCGTGACATTTATAAATCTCTGGGCTCTTGATCCCCCGCTGCTCCTCCGAGGGGAATATCAGTTTGTTGCTAAACACGTCGGCCCACTTTGAGCAAAGGAACGAGGAATTCGTGAGGCATCCCTCCAAGGGCTGTGACTTGGTCCCCCCTTTTAAGGAGGAAACCGAGCCTCGGGTTGCTAAGGGACTCGCCCTGGTGGGGTCGGGGTGGGGTGGGCGATCCCACTAGAACTCACGTCTCGGGGTCCCGGTGCTCGCCGTGCACTCTCGTGTTTAGGGGCAGGTCTGCTGGGTCACAGGCCTCTCCCTCACCTAGAGCTGAGGCGCCCCTGCCTGTAAGTCCCGCCCGCTGCTGCGAAATCTGCTCTTCTCCCCATGAGCCATTTAAAGAGAGTCCGGCTCTCTTAGAGCAATTTCTGCAGGATTAGGCCCCGGAAGCCCCCGTTAGCATGCAAATGGGCTACTTTAAAGGACTTTGTGATTATAATTCATGGGGCACAGTGTAAAGAATTAAGCCGGGTGCCTTCATAATCAGTGACCATTTAATGGGAACGGCTAAGTGGAGATGGCTTTGCTAGGGTAATGAGGAGGCCTGCCACGCTCAGCTTCTGAAAGACAAACCTGAAACTTTCGAGGCGCCCTAGAGCTCACAGCAGTTACCAGAACCATCCAGAATAAGCATGTGGCTACCAAAGGATGGGCCTAGGGACCTGTGTGGGCCAATCCACCATTATGGAAAGACCTTGTAACCGAAAGCCAGGACTTAAGGTGTGATTTTGATTACTGAATCATTATGTAGATATTCCTTTTTGCTTTCTGGTATATTGGAGTAGACAGAGGGAAATTCCTAAAATGTCTAAATTGTAATCCAGCTGCCCCGATCTCTGCCCCTGTGACTGTAGAAACCTTGTAACTAAGCTTCATTTGACCCAGTAATCCAGTTTTTTAAAATAAGACCTTAGAGTCTTATAATCACTAAAGTCAGCCCCTAATGTTTATTAATGAAGGGTCTTAGGTCAGCCCAGAAATAACCTACCCCAAGTCCAAAGATATCTTGATCACCAAGACTGGATCTAACCAAAATGGTCCTGCCTGCCATCTGCAGTAGCTTGGACTTTAACTGTGCCTCATTACACCATTTTCTTACATACATTGCGACTAAATACGTGATCAATCTGCACACGCTCAACAATTAGATCACCTCTAATGACATCATCTGGGGTCACTGTGCTCATTATCCTAAGCCCTGCTCATCTCTTCTCTAATGAAACTATCAGAATTGCTGCATTTTGGGGAGATAGATTTTGGCGCTAAACCGTCTGCTCTCCTACTACGTGTTGAGCGATGAACTCTTTCTCTCTTTGAAACCCCGGTGTCTCAGGAATTGGTTCCTGATTGGGCCAGGCAGATGAATCCACGGCCTTTCTCTGCTAACAACCTGAAAGCAAGTGTCTTCATCCATTAGGTGATTACATTTGGCAGGACATGTGGAAAATACATTTGCTCGTTAGTGGCTGGCTTTTCTTAAACAGCAAACCAGTTGAAATGGGATGAAGGAGCCATGGTTGGGCAAACCACATTCTTAGACGGAGGCTGAGGTCTGCCCCTGGGCTTGCTGGACGATTCTCGTCGGCCATTATCGATGGGAAGGGGCTTCACTCATGTTTCGATCAGTTTAGCAAAATTTAGTCGGCAATGGGCTAGGGGTACAGAGTTGAAGAAACTTTGCTTTGCCTGCCAGAAATTCACAGTCCAAGAAGAACCTTATCATGCAAACATATAATGCAAATTCTTTCTTTGCAAATATCAAATATGAGGAAATCAGATAGTAGACTTACATGGCAAAAGAATTTGTATAGTAGGGGTCACTCTTAAAGAATTATAAATATGACAAAATTTTTACTTATTCCTTACTTTTGGTTTCTTTAAGCATTATTGAGGTGTAATTCACATACCACAAAATGCATCCATTAAAAAATACTATTGTGGTAAAATATGTGCGACACAAAATTCACCTTTTTAACCACTTTCACATGTACAATTCACTGATATTCTTGCTTTCACAATATTGTACTACTAACACCATCATTCATTACAAAAATTTTTTTGTCACCCTAAACAGAAACTCTGTACCCGGTAAGAAATTACTTCCCATACTGCTGCCCCCGACCCTGTCCCCGGCCCCTCCAGGCCTGCCCCAGCTCTGGGAAACTATAATCTATTTTCCGTCTCCATGAATTTGCATATTCTAGTTATTTCATATAAGCAAAATCACACAATCTCTGTCCTTTTTGTGTCTGGATTATTTCACTCAACATGTTGTCTTCAAGTTTCATCTATGTTGTAGCCTGTACCAGAACTTCATTCCATGAGTAATATTCCATTGTGTGGCTAGACCACGTTTTGTTTGTCCATTCATCTGCTAACGGACGCTGGGTTGCCTCCACCCTTTGGTTGTTGTGAATAGTGCTGCTGTGAACATGGGCGTGCAAACATCTGTGTGAGCTCCTGTTTTCAAGAATGCAGCCATTTTAAGTATAAAAGTCAGCGGTTCGTCTACAAGCCTGTGCAACCATCCACCACAATCTTATTTTAAATTATTTCCATCACCCCAGAAAGACCCCGTGCCCATTTGCCATCACTCTCTATCCCCACTCCCTGCCCCTGGCACCCCCCCATCTACTTTCCATCTCTATAGATTTGCCTTTTCTGGACATTTCATATAATGACATCATATAATAAGTGGTCTTTTGTGTCTGGCATCTTTTACTCAGCATCATATTTTCGAGGATCATCCATTAGACACAATCTCTGAGGTAAGATTTCCAGCATCAATATTCACTTAAATTTAGTCCTTTTCCTTCACTACTGAATGCACGATTAACTGGCCTAAATCAGATGAAATTAAAGACTCCCAATTTATGCCATGCTTGGTCATTTCAATCTCGTTAAAGATTTGATTCCTTATTATGAGTATTTGCTGTTTTACTTTTCTGTTTTGAATCACTTTTTTTTTATCAAATAAATGTGACGTGTAGTAAAGTGGCTAAATAATCATATCAACAAAGGCAGCGATGGGCCAGAGTTGTTGGTTTGCAAGTGGAGCTCTACCCTGAAGAGGTAATTTGTCAAATGATGTGTGAGAGATAAGATTGGACATACCAATTTGACTTGGGAACATCAGTGCACGATGTGTGAAAATGCAGCTTGTTGAAAATGTGAACGTGTGAATGGGGAGGGCTACCTATGAAGGTCATCATCATCACCACAATAAATATTAAACTAGTATTAGTAGTAGTAACTAGTCTTTTCTGAGTGCACTAGGTGTTGGGTTCTGTGTCTACAGTGCATATATATTTCCCATTTAATCCTCACAATCACCACAAGAAGTGTGTATGATTTTTGTAATTAATTCTGGTTTACAGATGGAGAAGAGGAAGGCCACAATGTTTAAAGAAACAATCTGTTAGGGGTTGACTTGTGTCCCCCCAGAGAAGAGGTTCAAGTGCTAAACCCTGTTCTGTGACTGTGACCCTGTTTGGAAACAGGGTCTTTGAAGATGCGATTAATGGGCCCTAATCCAACACGACTGGTGCCTGTACGAGAAGGGGAGACTTGGACATGGACAGACACTGGGTAGGAGTTCACGTGAAGCCAGAGAAGGCAGAGATTGGGGGGATGTGTCTACAAGCCAGGGAACCCCAAGGATTGCCAGGAAACCCCAGGAGATAGAAGAGACGAGGGAGGATTCTCCTCTACAGGCTTCAGAGGGAGCCTGGACTTGCTGACGCCTGGATTTTGGACTTCTGGCCTCCAGAGCTATGAAGTCATGTATTTCTGTTCTTTTAAGCCTCCTGATCTTGGCGCTTTGCTACAGCAGCTGTAGCACAAGAAGACACATGTCTGAGCCCATACAGCCAGTAAGGGTTAAGACCGGGGTTTGAATTCAAGGACTCTCTCCACTGCACAGCCAGCTCAAACGACTGCTTTCTGAGTGGAGGGAAACCAATGAAGAGGATCACAGATGAGCGGGTGGAACATCAGTTCTCTCTGGGCAATGGAAGAAAGTGGATCGAAAAGGGAGGGGACCCAGAAACTGGGCTTTGGAGGTTGACCAGGTGTGTCTCCTCGGGGAGGTAGGACAGGGGGAGCGCTTCAGGCAGAGGGAGGAACCAGAGTGAAGGCCGGGAGATATGCGACAGGGGCATGTGTGTCTGGGATTACAGGTAGACAGGCTGCTGGAGGACAAAGGACCAGCAAGGCCTGGGACGCGGGGCTGAGAAGAAAGGATGGGGCAAGTAATGAATACACGAGGCCCTGTGAAGGAGCTCACCTTTATCCTGCGTATGGTGGGGAGCCACTGAAGAATTACGCATGGGTGTGATGGGACCAGATCTGCGTTTTGGAAAGATGAGCTCTAAGCAGTGAAGATGTGCCTTTGACCAAGCAGCAGACATGGGTCTCAGAAAAGCCCTGGAGCTTCTGGCCAAGGTCTCCTTTCCTCTCTCGACAGACAGCTGCAGCTGGGGGTGGTTAGGGCTTGCTAAGGAGACCTTCAGGTTTCTAGGCTCCTTGGCTGATGGTGCAGAACTTGACAAGGGTTTAAACTCGTTCCAATCTCACTGCCACTGGCAATGAGTTCTCATTTCCTTCAGTGACAAAGCCTTCTTGATCCAAAAAGCATTTATGGCTTCTTTTATTGGGAATCTATGGAGAGATTGAGAAAAGTTAGGGCCCCTCGCCCCTACGTACACTTTATGGTGGCTTTATGGATGAAGAAGGGGAGAGTGATAATTACCGTCCTTTGTCATTAGGGCACTACAGCACGTGACCCAGTGAAGGTAGGTTATAAAAATACTTCCTTATCTGAGTGCTCTCCTGAATGAATTACCAGAAGGCTTCCCATACCCTGGGTGGTCTGGGGTATGCTATTTAATTTCCCCAGGCCTCGGTTGTCTAATCTGTGAAATGGGGACAGCAATAAAAACAAAATTACCTGTCTCTTAGGGTTGCTAGGAGGATAGGATGGATTAATATTTGTAGAGAATTTAAAACAGCGTCTGGAAGCTAGCAAGCCTAGTAGTGTTTGTTCAATAGAAATAAACGGATTTGGAACCACAGCCAGGTCATGTTGGTGAGGGTGGGTTAAGGACCTGGCTAGGGGACCATAAGCCAATTGCTCGCTCTGTTCACCACCTGTGAAACGAGGGCTGGCCTGGGTAAGTTAAGCTGTAAGAGACCTTTTGGTCTCCCAGCTCAGCACCTTTTGTCCCACTGTCTGGTGAAGGAGGGCAGGATTTCTCATGTGCCGTGAAAGCGTATGATGACACAGGATGGTCATGCTGCTTGCTAGGAGACAGGTGTGGGTTGGCTCATGTCCCCACCCCCCCAAGTTCACGTCCACCCGGAACCTGTGAAAGTGACCTCATTTGGAAATAGGGTCTTTGCGGCTGTACTCAAGTTAGGGTGAGGTCGTGCTGGAATAGAGCGGGCCTAAATCCTGTAAAAGGAGAAAACAGGGGCACAGACAGGGAAACAGACAGGGGCCGTGTGACAGCAGAGGTGGGGCCTGGACTGACGTGTCTGCACGTCCAGGAATGCCAAGGATTGCTGGCAATCCCTAGAATTTGGGAGAGGCGAGGAAGGACCCTTCCTTCGAGCCTTTAGAGGGAAGCCTGCTGACATCCTGATTTGGACCTCTGGCTTCTAGAACTGGGAGAGAATACATTGCCATTGTTTTAAGCCTCCCATTTGTGGTCCTTTGTATGGCAGCCCTGGGAAATGAACACAGCGGGATTCTGGCCAGTCCTAGGTAAGCAGTTCTCAGTCCTTGCTGTCCGTGAGAATCATCTGGGGGACTCAAAAGGATGCCCGTGCCCTGCCCCCAAAACAAATGACACGGAGTCTCTGGGTGTGAAGACGAGGCAGCAGGACTTGAAGGAGCCTCTGCAGATGATGCTTGTGGCAGCCTGGAGATCCTTGGCCTGGAATAAAATTCAGGTCCAGCCAAGCTTGCAGTGGTTCAGCCAGATGCTGATGAGGATGGGTGCTGCTGGCCTGCAGCTTTCTGGGTGGAGTGACCCAAGGGTTGAGTTTTCTCTCCAGGGAGTGGCCTGCTGAAAGCCAGCTCCGTAACATTATATTCTGTGTTCCATTTATCTTCTCGACACAGGCAAGCAGTAGGCGTTCATTTTACTGATGAGGAGCTGAGGGTCAGAGAAGTGACTGCATTTCTTCCTGAGTGCTGCAGCCAGCCCAGCTGGCCCTAAAGGATGGAGGGTGAAGCCCAGCAAACCCCGTGGAAGAACCGCACCCTTGCCTTGCAGGCAGCCCAGGTTTAGTTGGAGTTTGGTTTCTGTACCCGCTGACTGAGCAGGGGCCCAGGAGGGGAGTGCTCCCAGTCTGGTTAATTTAATCTCCAGGTCAGCACAGAACAACCAAGCCGTCCTCAAAGTGTGGTCCCTGGACCACCAGCCACGCATCGTCAGTATCACCTGGCAATGTGCAAGAAATGCCAATTCTCGGGCCCCACCCCGGTCCTACTGGATCAGAAGCTCTGAGAGTAGGGCCCCCTGGTTAACAAGCCCTCCAGGGGCTACAATACCTGCCAAAGCTCAAGAACCATGGAAGGTCATAAATCAGAGCTTCACGACAATCACACGTGGAGCTGTGAAAACATACTTATGCTCCGATCAGTAAGGATCCCTGGGAGAGGGTGGGCCTGGGCTTGAGTATTTAAAAAAAGAAATGCCCGCAGGCGATTTTCATGTGCAGTTAGGGTTGTCAAATTAGCAAAAACAGCAACAAGTAAAACAACAACAAAAACAGGATGCCCAACTAAATTTGAATTTTGGTAATGGACGAATAATTTTTTAGTGTGAGTCCGTGTCACGCAATATTTGGAACATATTTACACGAAAATCTGCCAACCTTATGTGCAACCAATGATGAAAATCATGAAACGTAAGATGTGACGATGACAGTGCAACTGCAGAGAGAATGAGGCCCCAGGTGAGAGTAGGAATGTGTGTGAATCTTGTGTGAACAGCTCAAGGGATTTTTTACTTCCATAGTCCCTTGCGTAGCTGCCACGCTGAGGCCTCGCAGCACAGACACTGCCGGGAAGCTTGCTAGGAATGCAGAATCTGAGGCCTCTTCCCAGAACTGCTGGATTGGAATCTGTTTTAATGAGTTCCCTGGGTGGACTGTGAGCACGTGGAGTTTAGAAATAATGATCTGATCTCTTTTTTCAAACTTCATTGCCCAGTATGGTAGCTGCAGGCCACATGAAGTTATTTCAATTATAGTCCCTTAAAAATAAATAAATGTTGAAGTGCTTATTTTAAGTGTTCTAGGAGCTGACGGCCACTGCGTGGCTGAGGGCAGGCACGGGACATTTCCACCCGTGCAGAAAGTCTACTGAATGCACGAAAAGTGCGTCCTTTGAGGACCGACAGGTGGGCACTGGGGGCTTTGTTCAAAGACAGAAATAAAAATGCTCATGGGTCAGAGAGGCAAAGGAAGATGTGGCCGCTCAGCAGAAATACCTGAGACATCCGAAAAAGGTGGGTGGGGAAAAAAACACCTCCTTTTAAACTTGGCAGAGTTCCTGGGTGAGCACGTCACAGCGCCACTGGCAGAAATGCTGCAGCAGTGTGGAGTGAGAGTGGGGGTGACATCCAGAGAAATTCATTAGGACGGATGCGATCACGGTGAATACCAAATGAGGCGGCAGCGGCGGCACAATAAATTAAAGTGTTACACAAACAGTGCTCACCCGCGGGGACGCCTCCCTCTGGCTCCTGTCACCTGCCTGCGGGTGGGAGGAGGCGGGGGGCCCGTCCATGGGTGGCCACTGGCAGGTGGGAGAGCTTTGCTGTGAGGGGACTCTGCAGCACAGAGTCTGCAGGTGTTTGCAGACGCTTAGAAACAAAAGGGCTTGAGGAATTTGGATCCCAGCCTCTGGAACTGCAGCAAGGAGGCTGGAATTGTCATGGGCAGTTTCCACACCTCGTGCTAGCACAGGATTTATCATTGCCAATGTTTTGGGCCTACATTTCCCTCACCAGATTGCCAGCCATCTACGGCGTTGTGGTAAGAAAAATATAGAAAAACCCTGACAGCACTTTGAGAAAATCCGTTGTTATTCCCTGGGTTTCAATCCTGAATGCATCACCCGGCAGCCTTGAGTTTTTGGGCCAGCTTAGCCTCACTGAGCCTCAGTTTCCCTATCCGTAAATTTCTTACATCAAAGGGGTGGTGTGGTGGGAGATATTGAGTGTGAGCACAAAACAGGTGCTCTGTATGTGGTTACAATACTTTTAGCTCCCTTACATTTTTTCTGAGTACCTAGTATGTTCCAGGCATGGGGAGAAATGCAAGACAGATAAGATGCGGTTCTTATTTTGTGAGGAAAGCAGCTTTTAAAACGCAATGGATTACAGTGTTCTCTGATCAGGGCATTGATCAAATGTGGGCAGGGTGCTATGGGAAGAGAGAGTGGTGCATTCCTCTGGGGAAGGCTTCACAGGGAGATGTAATTTGAGCCAGATTATGAAGGAAGGAGTTCACTAGGAGGTCTTGGGAAGTGCATTGCAGAGAAAGGGAACAGCGCTTGAGAAGGCACAGAGGTGAGAAAGCACATGCTTTCTGCGATCAGGAATCTTTAGGAGACCTGTGGGTAAGGCGCAGGGCTGATGTGGGGGAGAGGAGGGACACAGAGTCAGAGAAGACGGCGGGGTCTGCGTGTCCTGGCGAGGCTTGAGCATAAGGCTAAGAAGGGTGGCTTCATCCCTCCCAGTGGGGGACTGCATGGGTTCTATTGCTGCATAACAACCCCCCCCCCCCCAAACTTAGGAGCTTGAAGCATCAATAAGCCTTTATTATCAAGACATCAGCCAGTGCTCCTGGGACTGGAGGGTCTCCTGCCGCATGTCTCGCCCACCTGGTGGGAAAGCTGGAGCTGGCTGGCGGCTGGAGACGCCGTTTCCCACCACGTGGGTTTTCCCATCCAGCTGCTCGAGAGTCCTCGTAACGTGGTGTCCAGCTTTCCGCAGAGCGAGTGACCCAAGAGGGTCAGACAGAAGCAGAAATGCCTTTTATCCTAAAACCAGAAAGCCTACTCATCCATTCTGTGATTCCCTGCCGATCACACCGGTCAGCCCGCGCGGTGTGGGAGCGTGGCCTTCGTGGGCCTTTCCTGGACGCTGGCTGCCCTGCGAGTAGGATGCTGGCCCTTGTCACCGGTGAGGAGACGAGGGCATGAGGTTGAATGGCTCACCCCAGGGGAAACCCTGGTAGCTGGTCCCTGTTCGGGAGTTGTTCTCCCATTCAAAGCCGTTTTTTTCCAGGATTTCTGAAGGTGTCCCTGGAGGGTAGGGAAATCGGAATTCCTTATCAGGAATTCTAGGAAATTCACACTCAGCAGAAATGAAGTAAAAGAGAAACCACCTCGTTTTTCCATCCAGACCCTACTACTCAGTCAAAACCAGTGTCGGTTTAGAAGGGAGACTGGTCTGTGGATGATACTGGTTTCTTAAAGGTTAGTCGTTAATGTTGTTTTAATGTTGATTAAGCTAGAAAAATAAGGGCTTTGTTAGATAGAACAAATTTCTATCTTTCACTATTGAGAAAGAAAGAAAGACAGTAAGAGAAAGAAAGAGAGAGAGAGAGAGAGGTGATAAATGGTGTTCTAGTTTGCTAGCTGCCGGAATGCAACACACCAGAGACAGATTGGCTTTTAATTAAAAAAAGGGATTTATTTTGTTGGTTCTTCAGAGGAAAGGCAGCTAACTTTCATCTGAGGTTCTTTCTTACATGGGAAGGCACAGGATGGTCTCTGCTGGCCTTCTCTCCAGGCCTCTGGGTTCTGACAACTTTCCCTGGGGTGATTCCTTTCTGCATCTCCAAAGGCCTGGGCTGAGCTGTGAGTGCTGAGATGAGGTATGCTGAGCTCCTTGGGCTGTGCTACGTTGAGTCTCTCATTTAAGCGCCAGCCAATTAACTCAAACATCGTTCATTGCAGCCAGGCACGCCTCCTAGCCGACTGCAGATGTAATCAGCAACAGATGAGGTTCACATACCATTGGCTCATGTCCACAGCAACAGAACTAGGTGTCTTCACCTGGCCAAGATGACACCTGAATCTAACTACCGCAGATGGATAGATGGGGGATGTGCAGATGGATGGATGGATAGATAAACGAGGCGATGGATGGATAGGTGGGTGGGTCAAAGTTAGGGCCAGTCTCAAATCTACCACTTTCTCTTGGGAAGGCCTGTCAGCAAATTCTTTCAGCTCTATTTTCAAAATATATCCAGAATTCGGCCACTTCTCGCTGCTTCTCCTGCAACCACCTTGGTCCCCGCTTCTGGATATTGCAATGGGCTCCACTCTCGCCTCCCTTCGGCCTGCACTCTGGAGGGATGACTTGCATTTGGGAGTCAGGTCACCCCGCTCCTAGGCTCGAACCCTTCCAGCAGCCCCCAGGTGCCTGCAGTAGTCCCGCAGGGCTTACAGAGCCCCCCGCCCTGCCTCTGACCCCACGTCTCACCATCCCCTGCCTTGTTCCTCCGCCTGGGCCCTCTGACCTCTCTGCTGTTGCTTCCAGGCCAGGGCCCACTCTTTAAGTCCTTTGCTGGTCCCTCGGCCAGAATTATGCTTCCCTGGATGTCTGCGTGGCTCGTCTCCTCACCTTCTCAGTAAACCTCAGGCCATCCTTGGAAAATCCTCCACCCTCAGCTGGGTTTTGTTCACGGCTGCAAACTCCCAGCTTCTGGAAGAATGCCAGATGTATGGCAAGCCCTTAATAATCATTTGTTTAATAAACAAATGGATGAATGGATGAATAATTAATAATAGCTTTCCTCATGAGTCAAGGCCTTTTCCATTCATCGTTTCATTTGATCTAGCCAGGTAGGGAATATTCTATTACCAGCCCCATTTTACAGATGGGGAAACTGAGCCTGGAGAGGTTAATGGGTTGTCCTCTTCCATGGAAGAGCTGAATTTGAGCCCCAGTCTGTCTAAATCTGAGGCATATGTGCTCTTTACCTCTCATCACCTGTGCTCTTCTGGGTTCTAGAACTTCTTGCCTTTAGACTGGAGGGATTCAGGAATGATATTATCAGATGCTGTTTTTCACCAACTTGGCTAAGTTTTCAGAGCTGTGACATTTGGAGGCAGTGAGAAGCACAGAAATCTTGTCTATCCACTTTTGCATCTCCCCTTTTCGTTTCCCGATGTTGTTTTTCTTTTGAAAGTGCCCTCAGCAGGTCTGTAAGCAGCCATGCCATCCTAATGCCTATGGCGACCTTGCTGGCAAGAACCTCAGCACCCACCACCAGGGCGGGTTCTGGGGAGGACCCGCTTCTTTTGGCTCTGCCTGGAGGTGACAAAGGCAGCCAGAATGTCTCCAGGCAGTAGTTGGGACTGAAAATAACGGAGCTGTCACTTCCTTCACCTTTCACTTAAAAGACAACACAATCACATCCCGTACGTGCTGCGAACGGAAGGGAAACGGCATTTCTGCTTCTCCCACGTATCCCAGAAGCCACGTTGAATTGCAAACATCCTCCAAGTCGTCAAAACCTCTCTTTGTGACAGAAGTTGGTGAACTTCTGAGGAGGGCCGGGGGCGCGGGTGGGAAGAAAGGACCATGCGCTGACACACCCACTCACACTCACACTCACAGTCACACAACCTGGACAAGACCTAAGCCACTAGGCACTCAGGGCTGGTCTTACCTGAGGGAAGGTCCCCAAAGGGTGAGAAGAGTAAGAAGGTAACCAGCTAGGAACAATGAACTAGTTTTTGTTGCTAGTTGAAGGCTTCACATTCATCATCTCTGTCCATCCTGCCAGGCAGGTATTTTTTATGACCAGCCCCGTCAGCATGTGGGGAGTGTGAATCCGCAGAGGTGGTGGTTAGCCTCATCATGTGTAGCAGAGCGGAGTGCCTTGCTTGAACTTGGTGAGGGCAGCCCCCGAGCTGCAAACCTCTTCTTCATGCAGGAGCTGTGGTCCCACTGGATGCTCAACCCCTTGGGTTTGCAACCTGGTTCTCAACTCAGGAGCTTTTCCACCCTGCAGCTACTCAAGCACCACCCCCACCATGGAGACTTTGATTTAGTTATGTGGGTGGGGATAAGTGGTGCTGGATTTCAATGTCCAGTCAGGGTTGAAATCCACTGGGTTATATCTTCACTGACTTCAAGGAGCCCCCCACCGGATACAAATACCCAATCAGCTGTCTGCTAGCAGATATGAGCAGGTAGAGAGTTTTACAACTCCCACTGAGCTGAAGGGGTGCTGGCATAAGGTTCAGTTCACTTTGTGTCCCTCCCCAGAGATCTGGGAAGTCTTTATTTATTTATTTTCATTAATTGCAATGTTAACTGTTTTGGAAAGTACAAAATTCAGTGGCATTAATTATATCACAGTGTTATGCAACCACTACCCCTGTCTATTTCCAAAGTTTCTCATCACCCCAAACAAATTCCATACCCGTTAAGTAATAACTCCCCATTTCCTCCTCTCCCTAGCTCTGCTAAGATCCAATCTACTTTCTGTCCTTATGAGTTTGTCTATTCTAGATGTTTCATATAAATGAAACCCTACACCATTTGTCCTTTCGCACCTGGCATCTTTTACCTGGCTGCTGAATTGTGGTGTCCCTGTTGCGGGTTCATCCCGGAGTCAGACTTGATGCTGAAAGAAAGAATGTTTTCCTGCCAAAACATTTCCTTCATGCTTTCCAAAGTTAGGAAATGGAGCATCGAGGTGAAGACCCAGAAGGAAAGAAATTCTCCAGGAAACCAGACCAAGTATGTGATGGTGGGATAGCACAGAGAGGGTCAGCACGAGCCCTTGGGGCTGCGGAGCTGGATACCACCATTTGGAGAAGATGGAGCTGAGTTGAGGCAGGAGGACCTCAAGGACCCAGAAGGAAAGACCTACTAAGGTAGGGGCTGCCTGTCTTGTTTCCACTCTATCTCCAACTCCTGGGACAGTGCCTGGTACACAGAAGACTCTGCAGAAATACTTGTTAAGTCAACAAGGACACCCTTTTATAGCTTTACTTTT
Organism: Tamandua tetradactyla; assembly: GCF_023851605.1. NCBI lineage: Eukaryota > Metazoa > Chordata > Mammalia > Pilosa > Myrmecophagidae > Tamandua > Tamandua tetradactyla. The sequence goes on along the minus strand of NC_135349.1, from coordinate 48,057,092 downwards.
TTTCCCCAGAGCTTTGCCATGTTGGTCTCCAGGGCTTTCCCTTTGGACTCCATCTGGATATCAGGAGAGAGGTGCTCCAGGAGTGGAGTATGTAGATGGATGGCCAGGAGGTGATAGAAAGAGCGTGAATGTATTACCTAAAGGGTGTCACTGAAGACCAGGAGTTTGATGGGGCATTTAAAATGCAAGGAGGCTGGAACCAAGGCACACGCACTCAACTTTGATGAGAGAGTCTTCTACATAAGATTGTGCCAGAAGCTGCAAACTGGAGGTCCGTGCAGAGAATCTGGCCTGCAGATATTTTGTTTGGGTCACCATTTTATAGTAGCATTTTAACATTTGTTACCAACATCAGAAATTTTGGAGAATTCCTTTAGAAATCCAGATTTCTAAATTCTTTTGGATTCTTTTGAAATTTCAGAAACTCCAGCAGCCCTGGATAGAATTTCCATGGGCAACAATTGGCTATAATTGAGTAGTTAATGCTTCCTTTAGCTGGGGTAAGCCGCTATGCAAGTGGTCTCACCAACATGAATCACCTGCCTGGTTCGTCTTGGCATTTGCATTTGAGACACCCTGTGTTATCCCTTTGCTTCAAGGTCTCAGCTGTTTTGCCATATTGACCCTGGACTTCTTTCCTGCCTGGGTATTTGCTACCTCAGCCAGCTTGTTTCTCAGCTGGCTCTTTACATACAGCCAGGGGTCCTTTCCGCAGTGGTGCTTCTTGTATCTCTGGCTATACAGATACCTCTCATCTGTCTGTGTGGGAGACACTGCTAACCAACAGTCCCCCAACAAGCCTTACGCCATCTTTTTGGCTAATGATAAGACAATGTGCTCAGCCTCAGGGGACGAATGACCATTGGTCTAAGTTATTTATGGAAATTCCATTTTCATTTTGCCAAGAATTAGTTTGGGCAATGACAGAGAAGACACCTACTGGGAGTTTCCAACAAGGACATTTCTCCCTCATGAAAGAAAGAGAGGAGGAATCATTTCTGCCTGGTTCCCTCCCTTCCTTTCTATTTTGGGGTACTGTCATGTGGAGATGTGATGCTTGGCGCTGTGGCAGCCCTCTAAGAGACCCCATCCTTGCACTGAGGCTACAGAGAGCAGGGAGGTCCTGGGGACCTCAGGACCTCACTGAGTTGCTGAACCAAATCTGGGTCTGCCTTACTGTGGGCTTATTGTTCCGTAGATCATGAAGGCACGTATAGTTTAAGAAAGTGTTGGACTTAAAAAAAATCATAACGGCCAAATGCATTTCTAACTGATGCATTCTTCCCTAGTGTAGAGGCAGGGCTCAGCACAAGTGCTTTCTTATTATTGATAAGCACTTATTGAATGGACTAATGGATCCATTCCAGGTATTTTAAACCAAGTAGGTGTGAAGAAAGCAGAAACATCCCATGTATATGTTCTGGTTTAAGTATATAATATATTTAAATACAATCAGGTGAGTGGTAAAAGTCCTCTTTACTGCTTGTTTATTCCTAAAGTAAGCTTTACTGCTATGCCTCTGTTCAAACTTGTTTAGGAACCACTGTTGACAGGGTGCTAGTTAGTCATTCTAAAAAATAACCAGCAGTTATTGAGTTTTCATTTGAGGACAGGTAATACCTTGGTACTTTACATGCATGCCATCATTAATTCCTCACAGGACCCTGTGAGACGGGTAATATAATGGATCATACATTAAAGACGAGAATCTTGGGGCTTAGAGAGGTAATTTCTTACCTGCATCCACAGCTGGGAGTTAGTGGAATCTATATGTGAACCCAAACAGTGAGTCCAAAATCCGTATTCTAGAGACTCTGGTCCATGCACTGAACTTCACTGTCTTTCTTTCCCGTGGGAAGGCAGGATGTCTGCAGCAAATTAGAAGGCTCCAACAGGTTCTACCTTGCAAGATACAACAGGAGACTGAACTGAGCAGCAGAATTTGATTCTCTTGAACCCTGACTCACCAGATGCTATTTTTGTGTCACTTGTAAGTAGATGGCAAAAACTGGTGTCATGGGACCCAACAGTTAGAAGGAAGCTTTGGCCTCTGTCCCACTCAGCTGCTGGCCTCTGAGTGCATGTCGTGGTGGCCAGACATGGACTTTGGAGTCCAATGGGCTTGATTTCAAAGTCCAGTTCTGCCACCAATGAGGTGCGTGACCTTAGGCATTCAAAGGCAGCCATCTGAGCCTTGCTTTCAGCATCTGTAAAAGGCCGTGCAGTGCACAAACATGGGACACACAGCACTCAGCAAACATTCGTTTCTTTCTGCTCCACTTCTCATTTTCAGTCCTGAAATTAATTTTTAAATATTTTTAAATTTTAAAATAAAATTCAGTTTAAATGTTCAACTCTAAGTAAATTTTTATATTTATAAAATTTATTTTTATATTAATTGTATTAATAAATTATATTAATTTATTTTTATATTTATAAAAATTATATCATTTTATATAGAGGGCTGATGTTCAAGGGATATGGAAAATTCCAATAAAGATTTCATAATCCTTATTTCTGGATTTTGGGTCAGAGAAGCAAACCTTGGTTCATCCCACTGTGAAAGAGAAAGAACTAAAACCACCTTCCACCTAATGCACGGTGAAACTGAGGTGAATTAGTTTACAGCCACAGACTATCTTCCTATCTTCAGATGAATTACATTTAAATAGAGACTAGTATTCAGTCATTTCATTACCTGCTTAGGTACTAAATGAACCCCCAAACAGCATGCTTTAGTAATTACTGCGTACTTTTCTTAAATACTCTGTTTACTGATTGTCTTATAACCGGATGATACACATACATAATTTTATATTTAAGGGTAAGTGCTCTTTCCTGACAACTTGAACATCTAAATTATGCAACGCAAAATCAGATAATTACAGAGAAACATTTGTTGCCTGGCATATGAGATCTCAAGGTAAATAGCCTAATTATGTGGTATCTGTTTGGAATCAATAGAAGGTGGCGTTTTGGATGTTACATGAAGGTTCTTTGGGTGATGAGGCACAAGCCCAGATAACCAGCCAGCTGAGAATATATGAAAGGGCAGTTTTAGTAGGTCAAAGAGCTGGAGAAGGAGAGAGAAGGATGAAGGTGGCAAAGCATCCCTTCTTACCTAACCTAGACTCCTGCTAAGTCCGTGGAGGAGGGTGTGGGAAGAAGAGAACATGCATGTCAAGGAGAAGGAAGAGAACATGCCAATGATGGCTTGCCTTTTGAGTTGGGCGTGGGATCCAGGGAACCAGACCTTCTCCGTGACTTTTTCAGCAAGTCCCTCGACTTCTCTTTTGCTCGGCCTCTTACCTGGAAGGTGGAGATATTCATGTCTGTGTGGTTACTATTTGAAAATGTGAGAAGGCTGAGCAGGCCATAGCGGGGAACAGACAGAGCCCATGGGATGCTGAGTAGGAAGTGGTTAAGCAGCAGTTTCCGGAGCTCCTTTGCTGGAAGTGGAGGCCGACACCCTATAATACCCCACAGGAGATTCCTCTGGCTGAGTGATGGAAGGAGCCTTCCAGGAAGGAGTCTAGGGATGATTTCACAGAGAGGACCCAGGCCATTTTATGTTATAATGATTGGTTTTATTTCATTTCCTGATTGCAAAAATAATACATCCTCATTATAGAAAATTAGAAGGGCAAGGAAAAGCATAAGGAAGCAAGAAATAATATTCCCTCGGGTGCTCCCAACGACAGACATGCAGACCGGATTGAGAAGGGGGCTGCGGCATCACGGAATCGTTCCCTACCGGGCAAAGTGCTTTATCCTCTCATTCATTCAGCAGACGTCAACTAAATATCTGTGATGCACCAGGAAATGTGCTCTGCATTGAGTTCCTGAGGAATGAGACGGCTGACCATCTGCAGAGCCTCCGTAGAAATGAGCTGAGAAGACCATCTCTGTATAAAACGACAAAGCGAGCTGCAAATACCAGTCATGTGCTTATTATTACATAATTCTAATTTTATGTAATTAGAGACTTTATATAATTGTGTAATTTCATATAATTTTATGTTTTTTAGTAGTCACAGTAAAGAAACAAGAAGAAACGAGTGAACTTAATTAAAATATTAAATTTTATTTAACCTGTTAAATTATCATTTCAACGTGGAATAAACATAAAAACAGGATCAACAAGATCTTTTTCTTTTTTCTCTTTGTACTAGGTGTTTGAAATCTGGTGTGTCTTTTATATCTGCAGCCCATCTCAGTTTGGAAAAGTCACATTTCAAGGGCTTAAACGCCACATGTGGCTGGCAAGGACTATACTGGACGGGTCAGGACGAGGTGGCCCTAGTGTCATCTGTGAGCCCAGGACTGAGGGCATGAATCAGATGTCACAGCAAAGTTGCCAAAGGCCACACAGTAGGGTTCCCAGCACCTACTTAACAAAGGTCCCACGGTGGGGGAGTTGACCACGGCGCCAGCAAAATTGAAAGTGCCTGAATCTACCGGTGTAGAATAAAGAGTGCAGGGGAAACGGAACCAAGATTTGCTGTCTCACCAGGCCCAGTGATGAATTAGCCCAGGGCACTAGCACAGAGAATTGCAGTTTTCTCTTGACGGGCTTTGTTAGCCTGGCTGTAATCTGCTATAAGGATATGGGTTTTGTACTCTTTGCTGTGAGATTGGAAAGGGGGGGCCATATTTCCTGCTCCCCGACTGTGGAAGACAGATATTAACTCCCCAAAGACGTCCATGCTGAAATCCCCGAAACCTGTGACTATGTCACCTCATGTGGAAAATGGGACTTTGCAGATGTGATTGGGTTAATTTTCTTAAGATGGGAAGAGTATGACGAGGCCATGAGCCAACAAATGCAAGAAGCGTCTACAAGCTGGGAAAAGGCAAGAAAGCAGATTCTCCTCTAGAGCTTCCAGGAGGAACCAGTCTTGCTGACACGTCAACTTTAGCCCAGTGACACCCTTGTAGGCCTTTTGACCCCAGACCTGTAATATAATAAATTTGTGTTGTTTTAAGTCACTAAGTTTGCGGTCATTTCTTACAGCAGCCGTGGGAAATTAACATATAATCAGAGCCTTTGAATAATGGAGGCACAGTTAGGTCTTTGAAAAGGAGAAGGAGCCTCGAGAGTTGGAAGTGGTTGAGAGCCTATTTGGGTTCTCTATTCCGGGACAAGGCCCTGGTTACGGGGGAGTTCCAGAGGTGATGGGCCAGCAAAGGGTGGGCATGGTGTGAAGCTGAAGCAGGAATGAGAGCCACCACGGCTGACCTTGTGGTCAGCTGGGAGGGGTCTTCCGGTTGGCACTTCTCCGAGTCCTTATGAGCACCAGCCTCCAGAGACGGCAGCGAACTGGGTTCGTCAGCATCACCGGAAAGCAGAAAGAGCTGTGCTGATTCTAAAAACCACGCTGGTCTTCTAAGGCCTGCCTCTCCTGCATTTCCCAGGCACCAAGCAACCTGGAGAAGTCCAAAAACAGGGGAAGGGAGGGCCGACCATGCGTGGCAGACAGAATTCCTCACTGTCCTGGCGAATGGCAGCTCAGAGTCTGATGCGAACGGATTTGAACAAATGCGTTGTTGTGATATTATACACTCCAAACACCATCAAACATTATTTTGACATTATTTTCTAACAGCCAAGTTCTCATCTTGATAACCTGGCCATCAGGAAAGTTGGCCATCGCTGCTTTGCAATTTAAGTTCTTCCAGGAAGTGGAGTCTGGGAGGGAATGCATTAAGCATATTCATTGGAGGACTCATGTGCGTTGGTCGGTCTTTATGTGGATGAAGAACGTGGGAGACATGGTTCAGTGAGAGGATGGATACCTTTGAAGGAATTTTGAGGTTGGAGTCTAATGTTTCAAACCCCACTATGCCACTTCCTGACTGTGTGTCCTTGGACAAATCACCTCACCTCTCTGATCTTCAGTTTGCTTATGTATAAAAGAGATATAAGAATGTTGTGATGGCTTAGTTCCTTGGGAATCTAATGCTGAGGTGGAGATTTGTGTGAGGGAGGTTATGGGGAAGAGTTTTAGAGTTGTACCCTTAGAGGGTGGTGGGTGAGGGAAGCAGGATTGGCTAAAGGGAGAAGTTAATGCAGTTGCAAAAGAGGGACGTCTAGGCTGATTGCACTACCATCAGCTGCGGGAGCCAGGACGGATCTGCAGAGTTGCCTCACCTGGAGGCAAGTCACTGGCTGCAGGCTGTCCCCAAGGCAAAAGTGTGACCTTGGGTGATTCCCTTCTACTGGGCACAAAGAATTCTTGGGGGGCAACTTAGCTAAGAGTTGTCAGCCAACAATACACCCAGCAGCTGGGAGCACGAGTGCCTCCGTCCTGAGGGGGTGTGGGTGGCTCACAGGAGCACCCACTGCAAATACCAACCTCATAGTGAGCAAAGGAAGGGAAGAAGGAAAGTGTAGGGCAGACAGTGGAGGGAGAGGGGTTTGGGGAATTTCATAAGAGCTGGAGGGCTTCCTTCAAACCTGGAATGGGGCAGCATTAAATGGTTTACTGCACAATAGAGCAACGAAAACTGCAGTCCGAGGGCCGAGGGCAAAGGTGCTGACGTGCCGTTTCAGCCTTGAGCCATGTACAGCTCCTGTTTCCGCTCTTTGAGAGGTGGGAGTTTCTGGAATGTTCTTGTTAAAGGTGGTTACATTTTGTGCAGAGAGGCTACAGTGTTTTCTCCCCCATGCCTGCTCTGTTTAACCCTCACAGTAAATCAGTGAAGTTATCACCACTGTCCCTTTCCCTGCCCTGCCCCCCCTCTACCCACCCCCTACTCTGGCCCCCTCCCCACCTTGGAGAGGCCCAGGCCCCACAGGCAGTGCTAGTCCATCAGGCTCATCCTCAGCAGCTCAGCCACCAGGCATTACAGATCAAATGCAGATGAAAGCCATTTGCCTTTTCTACTGGTTCAAGAAGGCTGTGTTGCCCATGGGGTATTTCAAGCCCTACCCGAGACTGTATCTCCTCAGGACTGAGTCCGCCTCTCCCCGTCATGGCCTCTAGCTGCCACTGGCCCCAGGTCTTTGAGATGCCTAACCACCTCTGTCTCATGCCCACCTCCTGATTTCTTCTTTTATGGAACCTCGTATTGCATCCTCTGCAGAGCTCGCTTGGTCAGGAAGCCCCAGCCCCCTGCCCCATGCCACACAGCTCCCTCCCTCCTGCAGAACCCCTTACAGCAGGGTTTCCCGACTGTGGCATCATTGACATTCTGGGCAGATACTTTTTTGCCGTGGGGGCCGTTCTGTGCATTGCCGGGGGTTGCTTAGAGAAGCATCGCTGGCCTCAGCTCGTGAGTGGCCAGCAGCCACTCCCGCCCCACCTCCCCCAGTTTTGACAACCCCAAAGTACTCCTAATCTCCTCTGTGGGGCTTATTTGCCCCTGGTTGAGAACTGTAATGATCATGCATTTGGGGGACCCAAATGACAACAATTATGATTTTAATTCCTGCAAAAATCCTATGAGACAGAGACGAACCATCATTAACCCCATTAGACAGATGAGTAAACTGACACCAAGGGACATCAAATGACTCACTCAGCCTCCAGAACCGGGTCAGTGCTCTTGACCATCGAGTTACAACAGTGGGGTGGGATGGGGCGGGGACAGGGTGTTGCCGGCACTCCCGGGCGGACGCCAGCTTTCCAAGTTCCATGCAATATGAGCTGAGTGCTACCACCTGCCAGCACCTCACCTGCATCGTCTCCTTTATCCGCACATTGCCCTGTGAGGTCCCGGTGTTGCTATTTCCCCACATAGCAGGCAAGTGGGGGCACCCCATACGCTTTTCCTAAACCTCAGTTTTCTGATCTGCAGAATGGAGCCAATACCTCGTGGACTGTGAGAACAATGAAATGAACCGATGGAAGCAAAGACCTTGGCAGAGAGCGGACAGTGTGCCTCCCCCAGACTCTCGGTCCCCACCCAGTCACGTCTCTCTCCCTCTCCTCCACCCTTCTCTCTTTCTTTCATTCTCTCCCAGGCCAGACTCCCTGGTCACAGCTTCTCTGCCTTCTCTGCCCCTGCTGCTCATGCATATTTCCTCAGTAATCCGGTCATTTTTCTACCTTTTACTGTCTGACGCTATCTGAGTGCTCTGCTGCCCTGCTCACCGACAACCACTTTAATCTCTCTGTCAAGGGTGCCTGGGCTGAGATTTGAGTTAGGGACACTGGGATCGAGCAGCAGGCATCAAAATCACAAGGGTTGGGGGGGAGGGGTCCATCATTTAACAAGGACAGACATTTTAAATACACCCAGGAATGTTTCAAAACTTCCATCCACTGAGATGTGAAAATTGGTTTACTGTCCAATTAAAACCCCATATGCTCAAGGTCCCATGACTGACGAGGAAGCTTTACAGATGTGTTCAGTGCATAATGCATGGAAGAACAGTGTGATTTATTTATGCTGATCTGCGAGGATGGATCAGGCAAGAGCTTTTTAAATGAATAGTTTTCTGGCCTTGAAAAATACAAAAGGCTTGATGCATACATTCATAATTGAAGCTGGGCACAATGTACCCAACCCAGTCCATCCCTGTGGCTTGTGAAGAACAGACTTTCGGGGTTCCTGGGAGCCCTGACAATGGCCCTGGATGGCTCCCAGGTTATCAGCGTTGCATGGAGTCTGCCCAAGCACAGAAGGAAGATGCCGGTGTGTGAGTCCTGCCTCTTCGTGTGACTTTCAGCAAATACCTTCTCTCACCTGGATTTCCTCCCCTGTGCAGTGACCATGTGGTTTATCATCTGAGCAGGGACACTGGGACCACTGGCATGCACCCGGGTATGGGGTGCCCCCACTTGCCTGCTATGTGGGGAAACAGCAACACCGGGACCTCACAGGGCAATGTGCGGATAAAGGAGACGATGCAGGTGAGGTGCTGGCAGGTGGTAGCACTCAGCTTATATTGCATGGAACTTGGAAAGCTGGCGTCCACCTGGGAGTGCCGGCAGCACCCTGCCCCTGCCCCATCCCACCCCACTGTTGTAACTCGATGGTCAAGAGCACTGACCCGGTTCTGGAGGCTGAGCGAGTCATTTGACGTCCCTTGGTGTCAGTTTACTCATCTGTCTAATGGGGTTAATGATGGCACGTCTCTGTCTCATAGGATTTTTGCAGGAATTAAAATCATAATTGTTGTCATTTGGGTCCCCCAGATGCAAATGTGAAGTGGCAAAGTCCGGATTTGGCCCCATGTGTGTCTGGTTGTCTTTCCAGTACAAGAGCTTGATGGTCAGTTTTGTAAAATCTTGTTGGAGTGCCACTGTCTTGGTTTGCTAAAGCTGCACTACACCAGAAATGATTTGGCTTTTGCAATGGGGATTTATTAGCTTACAATGTACAGTTCTTAGGCTGTAAAAATGTCCAAACTCAAGGCATCAACAGGCTGCTGACATCTGCGACCCCTCTGGCACCCGGCAAGACGCACGGCCCCTATCTGCAGGTCCTTTCTCACCTGGTTTCATTGCTTTCAACTTCTGGCTTCAGTGGCTTCCTTTCTGTTTGCTGTGGGTCCTCTCTTAGCTTCTCTGGGGGACTTTCTCTGTGAGCGTCTCTTAATTTCATTTCCTGGCTTCTATATGTGTTTTATCCTCTTATAAAGGACTTCGGTACTGGGATTAAGATTCACCTTGAATGCGTGGGTCACATCGCAATTGAAATAAGCTTATTGAAAGGTCCCACTGACAAGAGGAATGCACGCACAGGAATGGATTAAAAGAATGTGACCTTTTCTGTGATACCTAACAGCCTCAAACTACCATGCCCGCCTCCCTGGTAGATGACAATTTACTATTGCTTATGGAGATGTAGGGGTTTGAGTGGGAGTCTGCTATTATGTTGGTGATTTTCTTAGTTTAAACACTACTATTTCTCAGGGGTCTCTAGGAGATAAGGTCTTACATCTTGCAAGGAAATGAGCTCCCTGTAAGTGAAGGTAATCAAGGACAGTCCCCTGGTAACTGCTTTGGGAGACCACCCGGCAAACCTGAAGTCCCTGTAAGCCTGTAAGTGCACTAGAGGTAGAATTTCAGGGACTATGGTGGACTCTGGGGGAGGAGGAAGGCTCTTTGGGAGCTGTTTGCATGTCTCTTAGGACATTTATCACATTCTCCTTGGGCAACTGGGGAAAGTATAGAACAAACTTGAGGGTTGAAATGGTAAAGACCTGGCTGTAACTTCCCACTGTGTGATCTTGGGCAATTTCCTATGTTTCTTCCAGACTCAGTTTTCAATCTGTAAAATGGGGGTTAATAGTACTCGCCAGGGGGAAAAGAGTGTAATTAATAAAGTACCAGTGGCAGAGAGAGTTCAAATAGAGCTGAGAGGCTACTCTGGAGGTTGCTCTTATGCAAGCTTCAGTTAGACCTTGCTACCTGTCATAACCTGCCAACCCCCAACCAGGACCATTCCAGCCTAGGCTGGAACACCTAGGGCAATATGTAAGATTCCACAAGGGTTCCAGGCACTAGTTCCAGAAACCTACAACCTCCAGATGAGTCCCTGGTCCAGATAAGTGCTGAAACCTAGCCCAGCCTCTCCAGAGCATCAGATAGTTCCATCTCCCTGCCCCATATTAGTGACAACCCCTTCCAGTATCAAAAATTTAGAATTGCCATAGCCCAAACACCCCTAAAGAGAGGGATAGAAAGATCAAGGGTGATGGTGGAATTATACATGGAAGACAGGATTTAACAAATGAATATGAATACTGAGTCATTAAAGTGACATCTTTCAGTTTCCAATATTTTAGAGCAGCTAGAAGTAAAAACCTAAAATTGTGAAATGTAACCCACGTCAAAGTCTGAAATCTGTTCTACAACTAACTGTGGTGCTGTGCTTGGAAATGTATAGTCTTTTTGTATGCGTGTTATTGTTCACAAAAAAGGAAGGAAAAAACAGTTGATTGTGATGATAAAAAAAATATTTAAGCCTGCCAGTCTCCTGTATTCTGGAGCAGCGGGAAGGAAAAATATGAGAGGGTTGTATGGTAGCCCATGACAAACTCTAGAATCTGTCCTGTAACTACTTGTTGAAGAGTACTTTGAAAACTATTGCTTTTTTATTTCTTTGCTTTGTATATATGTTATATTATGCAATAAAAAAAGTTAAAAAAGAATAGTCCTCTCCAGCTCATAGGGTTGCTATAGGGATTCAGTGGGTCAAAGCACATACAGGACTTCGAGTGATGCCAGGCCCTTAGTGGGCACTGAGCACAGGCTGACTCTCCTGCCTGATATCCATATTGATCTTATTGCTCTTAGAGGCTTCTGGGAGCCCCTTGAGAGCTCCTTGTTTCCATCTTAGTATCCCTGGCACACAGTCGGTGGTCAATAAGTGCTGGCTGAACTGAGTTGCAAACACAGCATCCAGATGTGATGGCCTCCTGGAACTCTGGGGCTCCAGCCCTGCCCCTATCCTTACCCGTCCTGAGCCCCATCCCAACGCAGCTCAGATTTTCTTCCCCCCGCTATGGTGGCTCACTTGGGTGGGAGCTGCCTGGGCAGCGTGTCCTCCAGGGGCAGCCCGCCTCCTGCAGCACTAGCTATAGCTGAGCTGCTGGGCTCAGCACCTTCCCTAGAGCATCTCCAGGAAGCCTTGTAGAAACTCCATCAGGGAGTGACCCCATGTCCCACATTCTGTAACGAGGAAATCATCCCAAGTCAACCTTGCTAGCAAGTGGTGATGCCTAGAATTAAACCGGGGTGCCTCTGACTTAAAATCAGCGTGTTTAAGCGCGAATCAAAAGCACCTGAAATTAAGATTCAATAGTTAATGGAAGCAACAACTGCATCAGCCGATAAAATAGTAGGTGCTGTTTATTGATCGCTTCCCTGTGTCAGGCATTGTGCTAAGCTGTTGATTAGCACTTTCTCATTGAATCCTCCTGGCAACTCCATTGGTAGGTATTACCTTGTCTTCTTTCTCCAGATGGGGAAACTGAGGTCCGGAGACAGCTGCTGACCTGCCCGAGGTTGCATAGCTCATCAGGGTTGAGCCAGGAGGTAGACCTCCATCCCTGCTCTTACACAGCACTGTCTTGCTAATGGTTGAACGTCTCCCACGGTCCCTCTGTTCCAGGGTCCCCTGCCTGCTGCAGCACTGTAACCCTTTCCTGGGGAGCATTGCGAGGCCCCGAGATCGCTCAGCAGGTGAGTGGCTGCGCTGTGACTGCCAGCACCCCTCAGTCTGCCTGCTGGCCCGGTGTGCACCTCGACTTGTCTCTGCCCTTTCCTGACCTCTAGCTGCTCTGGTGGCCTTAGAGCCCTAAGGATGGCCTTAGGGACATCCCCACCCAGCATGGTGGAGTCTCCAGGGTGAGCGCAGCCAGAGCTTCAGATCCAGCCCGACGCTGATGCCCTCAGTATTCTAATTTGGAGCTTCTGCAAATTGAGAACTCAGTAACATGAGGATTAGACTATTTTCATACCTCCTATAATGTACTTCTTGTGAACTGATTCTTCTGAGACAATTTTGAGACCTTCTGACTGCTCCTGCAGGCAAACCGAGGAAGTCAGTTGGCCCGTCTTCATATGCAGACATGTCCTAGGGCTTCTTTCCTCACTTACTTGGAATCACAAACACCGAAAGAGGAAGGCAAGGGGGAAAAGAAAAGCTGCCAGGCCCCCCCCCCCCCCCGCCACAAACCTATGTGAAAACACACACTAAGCCCCTCTGTGCCCTTTCATATGTTGTCCTCCTACATCCTCACAGTGACCTCCCAAGGCGGGGACCAGTGTTTCCATTTCTTGGTCAAGAAAAATGAAGCTCATGGTGGTGGAAAACATTTGCAGGGCAAGTCTCCAACCTTCTCCAGCTCTCACCAACACCTCCTTCTTTTGAAATTTCCAGCTATAAATGGCCTGTCTCCTTGTTTGGCACTAACTAAGATGAAGCCTTCTCTTTTACTGAGCTGCTTTTGACAGATAGTGGAGTGTAGAAAGCTGAAAGAAATGAGCTTCGGAAGTGGGAGATGTGGGTTTGAACTTGGGCTTTGCCTCTTAGCTCTCTAACCTATCAGCTATTCAGCCTCTTTGAGCCTGTTTCCTTTCCTGTAAAATGGAGACAAGATGCCTGCATGTCTCAAGGAGATCCTCTGGGGAGAAGGGTTGATTCAGGGCAGTGAGTGCAGTTTTCAGCGGGTTGTAGTTGTGTGAGAGATGTTAGCTGACCTTGTCGTTTGTGTCGTTGTCAACTCGTGTGGTGCAGAATGGGGAAAAATGCTGAGAGGAGAGCCAGGCGCCCAGGTTTCCATCACCAGGTTTGTAAATTCTATCCAAGCCACCTGGGTGGCCGAGGGTCAAGACAATGAAATTCTCTGGATCTCGTGCCTGCCCCCCTGCCCTACTACCTTTTAAGAAATCCTGAGTTTTGCTCTGTCTGCCTGACAGCAGAGCAGAGGGGGCTCGGAGGGCAAATCTATGAACCCCCCCAGGCAGTCCCGAGGGCTCCACGACACTTAATAAAAGTGTGTCGAATGAATGAGGAATAAAGTAATTACATGAACATTCAGTAAAACCCCAGAGGGCTTCATAGATGTAAAAGATGGCTAAGCCAATAGTTAATACAGAGAAGGAAGAAAATGTAGAAGAAAAGGTAAGGGAGAAAGGAAACAAAGGAAAGGGTAGAAAAGAAGAGGAGAGGAGAGGGGAAGCGAGGAGCAGAGGGAGGAAGAGAAGAGAACATTTTCTCTGTGTGCACGGACGGTGGTTAGGGATGGGGCGTCTGGAATGAGCCAGCAGCTTTAGTCCCTACCTGGCCACTTTCCAACATGCCCTTAAGACACATCATATATCCCTTCTGGGACTTAGTTTCCCCAGCCCTTACTGGTGCACCCATATCGATGCTATCACAGAGCAGGGCTGTTGTGAGGACAGTAGCTGTGATGTGCTTGGCCCAGAGCCCAGTACACGGCGATCTCTTGACATGGCTCTTATTGTCACTATTAGGGATGCTGAACCCTGTGCTGGGAGAACCTAGGAAACCAGCACTTATTTAGGACCAAATTTTGATTTGTATTTTGTTGAATCCTCATAGCTACCCGAGAAGGAGATGTGGCGAATATGCTGTGTGTGTGACAGGTGAGGACCCGAGACTCAGGGAAATGGACTACGTCAGGGCCACATCACCAGGAATTGGGGGGAGGCTTTGTCCATCCCCAGGCCTGTCTAATTCCAAAGACCTTGGCCCCTGCACGTCCATGTAATGAGAGGAGCTTTCACAGCTGGGAGAGGGAGAGGAGGGGAGGTGAGTGCCCAGAGAAGCTCAGAGGAGCCCAGCTGAAGGCAGCTGCTGGGACTACCCTTTTGTTTCACAGCAGAGAGGGCTGCAATGGCTCTGGGAAACAGCCCAATCTGGGATATGTAAAATATCTCTGTTCTTTGTACCCTCGAGAATCCAGGCACCAATCTCTCCCTACCTCTCTTGCTGTTGACTTGAAATTTTTAAATTGGATGTTAAGTTTTTGTTGACAGGAATAGGGGCTGAATGGGGAGAGAGACTGAGATGATAAATTCATTGTGGGCCAGACTTCTTTTCGAAGCCTTTGTAAAATTCCCCATAACACTCTGGTTAAGATCTTAAACAGTGAGGCCAGAAGACGTGGGTTGGAATTCCTGTCCCTCCACATGCCAGCCAAGAGTCCTTGGGCAGTTGCCCGTGCGCGCTGGGTCTCAGCCACCTCATCTCTAAAATAGGTGCAATGGCATTAGCCTCTGGGTTAACTGCGAGAATAAAGTGGGAGTGTGCCTGTGGAATGCTTAACCCATCATCTGGCCTATGGTAAAGTGATCGCTAGATGTCAGCTGTTGTCATTTTTGTTACATTTAAGAGCTTGGGTTTTGGAGTCAAGACAGAAATGTGTTCCAATAAAGCTTTGCCATTTGTCTGGCAATGGGAGAGAAAGTTAACTGCTCTGAACCGCATTATTCCAACTTTTAAAATAATAATAATAATAATAATAATAATCAATATATAGCTTGCAGGTTTCTTTTGAATCACAATAAAAGATAAAGCTTATTAAGTGCTTAGAAAAGTGAACGAAGCCTAGTAATCATGAAATTCGTAACTGGCATTCTCCTTGTACTCTGCATCTGGCTGGAGATAAGCCACACTACCATGGTTTTAGGAAGTATTGTGAGGTCAATACTTCTGCAGAAAAATGCAAACTTTGACTGGCCTTTTTTTCCCTGTACTGTCTAGAGACTCTGATAGGCCTGGACAGGTAAGTGACCAGGTAACAGCTTCAGGGACAATATCCTTAAAACATGGGGCTTCTCAGTGGGGGCTCTGAGCACCTGGGTGCAGAGTGTAGAGGGAAAGCTGGTTTGAGGGAGTTCTGCTTGTTTTCTTGCTGTTTCCTAGACTTCCCAGTCCTAAGAGTCAGTTTTAAAGGAAAGTTAAATCCCATCAGAAAGCACAAAACACCATTATAAATATTTACTGGGTTTTGATGGAGCTCCATGTCAGCTGTTTATGGATAAGAATAAGTGATGGGGTGAGTTTTTTTTTAATAATCTTTAAGGGTGTGGATCCAACAGGCCAGCTCCAGTGTAATTATTTTTATTTTTGAAACACTTTTGAGGATTTGGTTTCTACAGCCAACGTCTGAACTGTGCTGAGGGTATTGGTAAGACTCGCATGTGTGTGTGATGTAAACTCAGTTATTTTCAGTTCCTGCTCCCCCGAGCTTCTCTTCTCCCGCCGGGAGTGTTCGGGGGCACCTGACAG
The DNA here is from genome assembly GCF_023851605.1 of Tamandua tetradactyla. NCBI lineage: Eukaryota > Metazoa > Chordata > Mammalia > Pilosa > Myrmecophagidae > Tamandua > Tamandua tetradactyla. The sequence goes on along the minus strand of NC_135349.1, from coordinate 48,041,378 downwards.
ACAGCTGCTGACCCTTATCTCCAAGGAGCTGTCAGTCAAGGCCTGGTGACATCTCAGGGCGATTGGATATAGATGCCCCAGGGCAAAGTTTAAAAACGAGAAACAGACACACTCTGGGCTCTTTGTCTGAAGTGTCTCCAGAGATGGCTTAGGTGGCTTTTGCCTCCAGTGGTAATAAAAGCACTAATAACTGTTACAGGTCAGGGGCCCTTCCCGTTGTAACAGGGCCACCCCAATAGAGCTGGGGGCTCAGCGACGCTGGCACTGAGCTCATTAGGGCCGAGCACACGCATTATGTTCTGTCTGTCATGAGTTTGGGGACATAGGAGGTGATGCCAAATTTAAGCTAGCTGGGTTCCAGAGATAAACTAGCAACGTTCAGGCACAGAACAAAATCTCACAGAATGGGGTGCTAATATCAGGTGTCTGAAATCCCTGCAGGGTAAATGACTTTTTATGTTTACGTTAAAATAGACATTTTAATTATGCATTTTTCAGACATACAGAAAATAGGAAAAAACAGTATAATAAACAGCCATGCCCATACCACTTCAATCCAATAATGAACATTTTTTGCCATATACGCTTCACGGACACACAAACCCTCAACCATCTTTTAAAAAACTATTCTTCTGGAGACGTATCCACACATACAGTCCAACCATGTTATCCAATCAATGGCTCATTGCTGTGTCATCACATGGCTGTGTTTTCTTCACCAGGATCATTTTTGGAACATTTGCATCACTCCAGAAAGATAGATAAAAGAAAAAAGTAAAGAACTAAAACATCTCATACCCTTATCCCTTCCTCTCATTGAGCCACAATATTTCAATCTACCCAATTGTTACCCTTTATTGCCCCCTATTATTTATTTATTTTTTATCTATATTATTATTATTTTTTACTCATCTGTCCATACCTTGGATAAAAGGAACATCAGACACGAGGTTTTCACAATCACACAGTCTTACTGTATAAGCTTTATCATTATACAATCGTCTTCAAGAATCAGGTCTACTGGAACACAGCTCTACAGTTTCAGGCAATTCCCTCCAGCCCCTCCAATACACCATAACCTAAGGGATATCTACATAATATGTAAGAATAACCTCCAGGATAGTCTCTCCACTCTGGGTAAATGACCTTTTAAAAACCACAGTGATGATGACTCAGTTTGTTGGTTCACTCCACAAGTCTGTGTTGGAAACCTGCTTGTGCCAAGCTCTGCTCCCGGCTCTGGGCATACTGGTATGCCCTGACCTTTGAGGTCCAGGAGGGGAGATAATCTTCCAGCAAATAGTCTCACTGAAAAACGCAATCACAAGGAAATGCTCCTGGTGCTTTGAGATTGTGCAGAAGTCCACGGAGTCTAGGTTGAAGGTTTAAGGACATGTCATTTAAGGTGAAATTTGCAAGATAAGTATGAGCCAGATGGGTGAGTAAGGGGAGTGCAGATAAAGGGGGAGCCTTCCAGGCCAAGGGAACGGCATGTGCAAAGGCCCTGAGATAAAAAGAAACTGGGCCCCGATGGAGGAGAGGCTCAATAGGAGCGGCTGAAACACAGAAGGGGGAGGGCAACCAGCCTGGGGTGAGGCTGAAGAGGAAAGGAGGTGGCAGGTTCTGCCAGGCCCCGTGAGCCACGCTAGAGAGTTTGAGTATTTTCTAAGGGCAAAGCAAAGGCATGAAATAACTCTTAAAAATTTGAGAAATAACTTGAGGAAGAAAAGAGTGGAGTTCAAGAAGCTACAATGGTGGTCCAGGCAAGAGAGGATGGCCTCATGGACTGGCATGGGTGACACAGAGAAACATTTAGGAGGTAAAATCCATAGGAATTGGTTGAACGATGGAAGCTAGGAGATGAGAGAAAGGGCAGTGGTAAAGACGATCACCAGGTGTAGTGCTTGAGTAACTGTGGAAGTCATGGTGCCATATCCAGAAGAGAGAAGATACTAGAGGTGAGTTGATTTGGGAAAGGAGGCCAAGAGTCCAGCTTTTGCCAGACTGAGTTCAAGATGCCTGAGAGACACCCAAATGCAGATAGCAGAAGGCGGGCATGTCTAAAATGTCTAGAACTCAGACCAGAGGACCCTAGGCTATAAATGCCAATGGGGGACTCATGAAAATACAGTATTTAAAGCCAAGGGAATGTTTTACTATGTTTGAGGGGGGGATGGCCACCAAGAGAAGGAGGCCATCAGAAAAGAGGTGGTCAAGGCAACTGAGAAATAAGAGTAGAGCCAAGACAGGAGTGACATGGACACCGAGTAAAGCCACAGCAGCCGCCATCACTGCTGTAGGAAGAACCGCAGTTCTAGATGTAATCATCAAGACTCAGAAGTTCGGCTTGTTTGGTACCCCTGGGGTAAGGCAGTCTAATTATTCAAGCAGATTATTTCCATTGCATGATGATCCATCATAATAGGAAGGACAAGTTGCCTTCGTCTCAGTTCACAGAGGAGGAAATAGAAATGTTAGGTAGTCTTACCAAGAGAGAGCCGTTCATTAGCAATAAGACTAGAAATTGCCATCTGGTCCTTCAGATTCATGTAAGTCTTATGTCCAGTATTTATATTCATGGTGTAATCTTTCAGAAATTCCATCTAGTGGTGTTTCCCCTGGAGAGCAGGGCTTGAATCAGATTTGTTCCCTGATGGATCGTCAGTGCTTAGAGTGGTGCCTAGCACATAGTAGGACTCTCCAAAGTATGGAGAGCAATGTATGGATATTGAAGAGTGAAAGAGTCTCCCTTCCAGACTTGGTTACAATATCAAGGATGTTTTAGCATTTTAATCAATTCTCAGGTGCTACTCCAACTTTTCTCTGCCTGCCAACTGTTTGAGACAAACTTTCCAGAAATATTCCAAACATCAGTCTGTTAAAATTAAAAGATGTTGGACAACTGCGTGTGTGCATATCATCATAAGTACACACCACAAGTTGGTACTTTCTGATTCAAGAATGAGAACTCCCTCAGAAGTGGAGCTTTCAATCTAGCCACCCCCCCAACTCCCATTATTGGGTAGTAGGGGAGGTCAAATGGAAGAAACATTTTTTTCTAGACTAGTCTGCCTAAAGAGAATAGCTTTGAAATCATGCTGTACGAAAGATGGGACAGCTGCAGCCTCATACGTGATTTACTATGCTCTTTTGGCATATACTATTATGCTTCCCTTCCTGTAGCATAGAACAGATACGCATAGAAAAAAGGCAGGATAATAGAATGAGTCAGACAGTCCTCGATTAACATCTCTGACTTCAGGCAGGTTGCAGTGGGATGTGGGTGCCAGGGTGCAGAGGGAACCATAGGTTATGGTGGGGGTTGTGGGGTATGGTGAGTGATGTGAGGTGTAGTGGGAGCCATGGAGGTCTGCCTTTATTCCCCATCAGACATTTATCCTCCCAGCAGCTGGGAATGTTGGCTCCCTCCATGTGGGGGTGCAAGGGCCTGGTCCCCTTGTTTCAGTTTGGGGCTTCTTTGAAGGGCCATGCCTTCAAAGGGTGGGACCCACAGAGGTCTCTATTGTAACTGGATGGCTGTTGCCCTCCCCCCACCCCCTCCTGGCCAGCCTGCTCTCCTTCCCAGTCAACCTCCTGCAGGCACCTCTCCACCTGGAGAATGTTTCCTGGGCACAATATGAGGTTCCCAGAGTCCTCCATGATCTGGCTCCCGCCCAGTGCCCGGCTGCAAGGAGGTGCGACCAGGACCACTGATTGATTGGCCTTGTCGATTGGAGTAACAGGCAGAACACACTTGAATTAGGTGGAGGAAATCGCTTTCCCATAGGCAGCTGGCACTTGGCTTTCATTTGGGGCTCCCAGGGGCTTGGCCGGAGGACACCCAGCCTACCCCTGGGCAGAGAAGATCCTGGAAGCTGCCCTCAGCTGTAAAGATGGGACTCCAGCCATCCAGGTAGCTCAGGGAGGGTGGAAGGGGCCTGCCAATGACTTTCTCTTATTGGTACTGCTTCTGACTTAAAGAGTGTTTGCCTCTGAATCAATTTTTGTGCGTTTCCTACTCTGCCAAGTCAGGAACAAAAAGAAAAGGCAAAATGTCAGAATGTGCTTTCCTCATGCAGCCCAATGCAGCTGTTGCTGAATTTCATCTTTTGAAATGACTTGCTGTGGGAATAGCAAGGGAAGATTACCAGCAGGACTCACTCTGTAATTTGTTACTAACTTTATCCCACCCATCAAACAGAAATGGTGTCTTGAGCTTTGCTCACAAGCTTGGAGTTTGCCATGTTCTGCCTTGTCTCTAGGCCTTTGCACAAACTATACTGCCTACCTAGATCATCCTTCAAGTTTTTCTCTCTAACTCCTGCTTATCCTTTAAGATTCAGCTCAGGCATGACCTCCTACAGTGTCTTTTCCGACTCTGCCACAGGATTCTATACCTCTCCTCCTCTGCTTTCTACACTGAATTATTTGGTAACTTCTTATTTCTCTCTTTGCATTGGCCACTAGGAAGCTCAGAGGTAAATGTGCAGGCTACCACTAGCTTGTTAAATACCGGTGTTACGGACAACCAATCTTAATCTGACTTTCTCGTGTTTTGCTTAGATTCATTTTCCTTTCTCTTGATTCCCTCACTAGCATAAATTTGTAATCTTCTATCATGACCTGAGTACAATATATTTTTTTTAAATAAGGAAGGAAAGACATTAGAAAATTAAGTTTTTTTCAATGATCACAATGCATTATGATAGGCTTTCTACCTGTCTGTTTTTGCCCACTGGTTTGGGAGCTTACGAAGAGATGAATGTTGACATCTATTTACTAATCTACCACAATCGCCTGGCACATAGTAGGTCCTCAAAAATATTTACTGAGTGAATGGAGTTGGTCTAAGAGAAGTGGGGCTAGATCTTTCAGTTATTTTTGCTTTGAATCTAGTGCATCAGACAAAGAAAATGGAAGGATCCCAAAGCTTTTATGTGTTTGTGCCAAACCACTCATTGTAGATGAGCTGTGGACCAGAGCTGATGGAGGAAGAAGAGGTGAGACCATTCAAGGAGAAATGCTGTCAAACTTGAGAGACAGCCCTGAGCTCAGCTGGAAACAGCCCATTTGTTGCATTGTTGGGGCTGTTTATAATCCCCTCAAATACGTAAAGCATCAAAATGAAGCCAGTGACTTCTTTTTTAAGATTACAGTGAATTTTCATCTTCCCTCTGGGAAAAAATATTTTTGTTTAGCTGGAGTATATGACACTGTGCTAGCCAGATTCCTGACATTATCACATTTAATCTGGACGCTATCCCCTGGAAGAGGGTACTATCATCCTCATTCCACAGAGGAAAAAATTGAGGCTCAGAGAGACGAGGTAACTTGCCTAAAGTCACTCAGCTGAGGGTGACCTGGAATTTGGATCCTTGTCCATCTCATCCCAAAGCCCATGACTACGTGTTTTCCTAAGGCATTCTTTCTGCTCTCGGACTTTGTGTTTTTGTGGAGGGCACTTCACGTAGGAACACTGACTGATAACTTCATTGCAGGGTGGTTTTAAGGGTGAGGATTTCCCCAGGACCAGCAGGGGCATGCATTTAGAGCAGTGGTTCTCAGAGGGAGCATGTCTGCCCTCCATCACATTGGGTGACGTCTATAGACATTTCTGGTTGTCAGAACAAGGGAGATGCTATTGGCATCTGGTAGATAAAGGCCAGGGGAGCTGTTCAACATCTTACAATGCACAGGATGGCCTCTCCCAACCACGAATTATCCTGAAGTTGAGAAACTCTGATTTAGAGATATTTTCCTCCTTTCTTGAGCCATGAGCAGATTTTTCTTTGCCATGCCTCCAGGTGTGTCTACAGGGGGACTTGGACAGTGATAGGGGATCTATCTCCACTTTCAGCTCTAGCAACTCTGCTTTGCAGAAAAAACAGTGAAGACGGAGGCAGAGAGGAAGGATGATGCAGATGGAGAAGGTTTCCCTAGGAAATCCAGGACTCCCCGAGGGCTTTCTCGAATCAGCCCATTTATGCAATTACTCCCCCGCCTCCTTATCTCAAAATAAGGAGGGCAGGTATAAGCTGCATTTGTTAGTTTGGACTTGGGTTGGATTTGAGGAGAGAAGAGATCATTTCTCCTGGGCAACTCTTGAGTACAAGACTGGCTCAGCATTTCCACCAATTTGGAGACCTATGGTGAAATTGCTAAGAGATAAAACGGGACTGTCCAGAATGCATCATCATGCGAGGCCAGTGGAGGTGGGCTTTGCCTGGAATTTTCAAATTTTGTCCTCCAGAATTTTGATGCTTCAATTATTTGTTAAACTACTGTTAATTCAGCTCTATGTTTCAAGTATTACACTGTGGATTTGTAAGTATAATGTCTATCAATCTGAAAACCAACTGGAGAAGTAAATGCTGTCCTTATCCCCATTTTAGAGAAGAGGACACTGAGGCTTAGAGCAGGTAACTAACTTCTCCAAGGCTACCCAAATGATAAGGAGCAGAACTGAGACTGGAACTCTGTTCTGACTTGCTCCAGTGTCTAAACTCTGAACTGGCTGCCCAAGGGCTGAACCTGGCTCCTGGGTATGTCTGCTTGCCTCTCACAGGGTTTTTTTGTTTTTTGTTTTAAAATTATTTGCCAAAAGTTAAAAAAAAGAAGTCTTCATGTAAAAATCTGATCTCACTAAACCTAAAAAATAGAAATACCAAGCAACATCATTTTGTACCTTCCTAAACCTGGCAAAAATCACCCCCTACTGAATAGCAATCGCTCTTTCAGAGAGTGCTGTCACTCATCTATGTAACTGCTTAGCCCCTGTAGGGACTTGGTATTTTAGCCTTTGGTCAAAACCACCCTGGATGTGAATGGAAGTGAGAGAAGCGAGAGCACTGTCCGCATGTGCTATGAATATTTTCCTTTTTGACTCTATCTAGGTACCTCTGGGCAACAAGTCCCGCCAGGTGCCTTGGACTTGACCAGCTCGTCCTTGGGCCTGAAGGGTAGATGCCTGCATCGCCTTCACTGAGGTTCACAGAAAAAGCAGGAACCAGGACCTCCGTGGAAGCCAACGTAAAGGTTCAGATAATCTCTACAGATCCTTCCTTAGCTTTTCAGAAGTCCTGGGTTTCAGAATTCCTACAGGTGTTGTTAAGCTAGATGTCAGGTCTGGGTAAAGCCCCTGATTATTGCAGTCATTATTCTAGTGCACAGAGCGAGAGAAACCAGGTAAAGAGTCCCCTGGCAGAATTCTGACTTAACGAGGATTGTTTCTGTCTCTGTGTGCTACAGGTTACAATAGCATCATCTTTCTCCTATATGAATAATGTATAAATTTGTGCTAAGTTGCTGTGCGTGCTTTCTAGTCCTTGAAGATGCAGAAGGACAAAAGAATCAGCCCTGCACAGATGCTTGGAAGATTCAGGTCTCTACCCTTCTTGCATTAAACATAATGTTTGGCCCACTCTTGGATGGAGTTACAGGGGAATGCTTTAACATACTGTCTTGAATTCATTTTGGTTGGAAGTGAAAGGTCACAACTCACTGTTGAATGATTACGAGGATGATGATAACATAGCTTTATACTATGTCAAATCCTTTCTATGCATCATCTCCAATCTTCCTAGCAATTCTTTGCAATTCTTTGCAGTTGATCTTATGATTTACATTCAGCAGATGAGGAAACTGAGGCTCTGAGAAACTGCACGTCCAAAGTCGCAAGCTGGGAACAGTTATAGCTGGTATTGAAATGCAGAGTTATTTGCTTCCAGAACCTCCTACCCTGCTACATGTGTAAATTCTCCAGCAATTTAAATTAAACTATTCTGGCTACCCAAGAGCACAATTTGGAAGAGATCCATCTACCCCATTTCCTAATTACCCGGTGAAAATCTATGCGTCTAGGAAGTTTGGGCATCCATCACTGTATGAGACTTGAGCAACTCCAAGGAGTGTGGGTTTAAGAATACATTTAGAATGAACACAGTGAATTAAGGAGCTAGTGAGTAGTGGAGGGCTTCCCGCCTTCGGAGACCACCCCTGGCAACTCATAAGACCCTCTCCCCCATGTTCCTTTAATTAGGCAAAGCACAGAGAACATGTTCTGAAAATTGCTAAATGGTTTAGTGGCTGCTCTGTATTAAGAAATGTTAACCTTTTATCCAAAGGGGCTCAATTAGTATGAGTCAACCAGTGGTTAATAATAATAAAATGGAATGATCACCGAATGAAAGGCTTTTATTTTCATTTCACAGAAATCATCTGTTGAACATGAAGCGGCTTTTCTTTGTCTTTAATTGAAGAGAGATGGAATTGCCCTGCATGTATCTCTAGGGCTTTAATGACAAGACGATAGGGAGGGAAGGTGGAGGAGGGCCCTTTCTGAAGTCTTTTCTTGAGGCTCAGGTTGGAAACAGAGCCTTTTGTTTTCTTCTCCTGGTCTATTTCTCCATCACCACATGTTGCCCCCGACCCCTGGGCTTAGGATCTGATCACACACCAGGAATCCTGCCTCCTGAGTGTTTACAGACTGTAGGAGATCTGAGTTGAGGATTTAAAGAGAGAGGACAAAGGTCAAAGTCATCCAGCTCTTCCAAAGGAGTGAAGAGTAGAATCGGAAGTGAGCAAGTCAGAAATCACAGTGGAGAGGAGACCTCAGCAGTGGGAGGAGACTTTGACCTTGGACTTGGGGAGAGGAAAGAGACTCCCGGTTCTTAAGCACCTACTCTGTGCCAGACACTGGCTTGGTGCCTTAGATGCTTGCTTTGATGCATCCAACGACCCCATGGACAAGAGGTTCTGATCCCCAGTTCATAGGTAAGAAAACCCAAACCAATTATTTGTCCTGGGTCTCCCAGCTAATGAGAAGTGCAGCTGAATTTAAATTTAGGACTTTAGTGGTTTGGGTCCCCTTGACCAGTTCAAAGTGGCTCTGGCCACTGGGCATGCCCTTTTCTAACCGATGGTTCCATTTTGCTACAGAGGCAGCAAGGAGGGGGCAAAGGATGCAGGGAAGGATTTAAGGAAAAACCTGGATGGGAGAAAGGGACTAAAAGGCCTTGGGAAAAGATGCAACCAACTGATCCATGCCACAAAGAGCCAATTCTTGAACTTTACCACGGACAGGCTCGGTGCTCAGCTCTATTAGATATACATTTCCTCATTTTATCCTCTACCAGCCCTGCTGTGCTGGCATTATTTCCTCACGACACACGGGAACACTGACGCTCAGAGAGTTTTTAGGTGGCTTTCCCAGATCACACGGCTATAAAGCGTCAGAGTTGAAATTTGAATTGGGATGATCCATTTCCAAAGCATAATCCTTTCATGTGTCGCGCATCCTCTTCCCTGAGAAAGAAACTGATTCTTCCATTTGAGGCTTCGCCATAGCAATTCAGGGCATAGTCGTAATTCACATTTTTATTCATTCTTCAGATGCTTACAGAGGCAGCACCACGTTATATTGGTGAGGACGTGGAGCAACTGGAGCTCTTGTACAGTATTGGTGAGGATATAAAATGGTGCAACCACTTTGGTAGGAGTTCTGGAAGTTTCCTATAAAACTAAACATATGCCTATCCTATGAGCCAGCCATTCCATTCCCAGGAATTTATCCAAGAGAAATAAAACATTTTTTCCATAAAAAATCTTGTATGAGAAAATTCATTGCAGTTTTATTCATGACAGTCAAAAAGAATAACAAGTTTAAGTGTCTATCAGTAAGAGGATGTATAAATGAACTGTGGTTCATCCATATAGTGGGATGTTGCTTATCTAAAAATGAATAAGCAGCTAATATGCAGAACAACATAGGTGAATCTCAAAAACATCATGCCGATTGAGAAAAGCCTTACATAAAAGTTGCTGAATAACTACATTTTTATGAAATTCTAGAATGGACAAAACTAACCAACAGTCAAAAAAAAAATGAGAACAGTGCTTGGAGAGGGAATTGACTGGGAAGAGGTATAAGGGAATGTTCTGGAGGGTAATAATATTTTAGATCTTGGTAAGAGCTTGTGTCACATAGATAAATGCATTTGCCCAAACTCAGCAAATATACTTTTTAAAAATTGTATTTCAACAGTTTTCTTCACACTCTGTACAATCCATCCTAAGCATACAATCAATGACTCATGGTATAATCACATGGCTATACATTAATGGTGTAATATATGGTATCTCACAGTCAATATGAGAGCATTCTCATTTCTTTTGGAAAAAAAATCGCATATCCCTTATATTCCCCTATTATTGACATTTAGCTTTGGTATAGTTCCTTTGTTACAACTGATGAAAAAATATTACAGTGTTACTGTAACTATAGACTGAGTTTGCATTAATTGTACTTTTTCTCATATGCCACCCTATTATTAACACCTTGTAAAATGACTTGCACTTGCTCTAGTTCGTGTAAGAATTTTCTTATGTTTGTACAATTAACCACTGCCATCACCCACTTTAGGTTTCGCTAAGTTATACAGTCCCAGTTTTTATCCTCTAGCTTTTCTTTGTGCTACCATCACATAGTATTGTACCATCCATTTCCAAATCTTTACAATCAGCCTTATTATACATTCTGTACTGCTTAAGCCATAAGCAAATGTGCTTTTAATATTTTTTCATTATGCAGTATGTAAATGCTGGTTAAAAAAACCCTGAAATTGATGACATGCATGCTGGAGTATTTAGGGGAACATATACTGATGTTTGAGTTTATGGTGAACTATTTCAGAAAATAAGATAGGCTGATGGATGGCTAGTGGGATGGATGGATGGATGGAGAGATGTGATGAAACAAGTATAATAACATTGTAATGTTAGAATCTAGGAGATGAGTACATGGGTTTTAACTGTAAGATTCCTTCAACTTTGTTCTAAATGTTTGCTAAAACATTTCATAGCAAAACGTTGAAAAAATATTGATGGAATATCTACCATGTGTCACATACTGAGCTGGGTATAGAGATTGATTAATGAACAAGACAGACAAGGTCCCTGTCCTCACAGAGCTTGCAATTTGGAATAATTTATTAGCAGCATGGTGAGTCACTCAGAACTAGCCTGACCTCCCTGTGTACCATGAATTTCACATTTGGCTGCTCATTGCTCCAGCTACACTTTTTGCATTTAACTGTTCAATGAACATGAGCCTGTTGACATTCTGCCTCCACTCAGAAGGTGAGTTCTACCGCAGCCCCTAGTTTTGCTAAAGATAAATCACTCCAGGGTCAACTGGTAAACCACAGAAATAACAGCAATTTATACATACCCCAAGAGTCCCTTGTGAGGACTCCTTCATTAATTATGATGGGTTGTGACAAAGGTTAAAAAGGTGGATAGGAGTGGTGGCTTTATTTTATTACTGTCTGCACACCACAAAAGCAATCCGAATGGATGCAAACGTTCATTGGAGAGGCAGTTAGTTAGGAAACCATTATGGCATAAAATTTATCATGAAAAAAAAAACACGCAGTCCAGACAAAACAGGAGTAATTTGCTGTATACTGGCTGCATCGTTCTGAATTTGAACAAAGGGAATTTTTAATATTCTCAAATGCCTGCCGAGCTTACTCTCCGAGAAGCAGAATGGTGCATGGGCTCAAGTCATAACTAGTGAAAACGAACAATTCCTCTGCCAGGGTTTAGATTCAGTGGCTTTGTGAAGCCCGGACTGCTTTGCAAAAAAAAGTGCATCATGAAGTATAAGTTTTCTATGAAGTCGGAGTTGTGGATTTGAATTGTGAGTTTTGCTGGGTGAATTTAGGCAAGGGGATTTGCCTCTTCAATTTTCAATTTTCAGCCTCCTTATATGTGAAAATTGAGACATAACACCACCCTTTTGGATTACCCTAAGCATTTGAGAAAAGGAATGGAAAATACTTAACACATACTTAGCCTGGCTTATTATTGGTGCTCAAAAATGGTGGTGTTGTGATGATGATGATGATGATGATGTTGGAGGATGAAGAAAAGCAGGACATGGGCTGGATAATGCTTTAATTGCAAACAAGGAGGCAGCTTTTCTGTCTCATTCAAAGTTGAAGGCATGAAATCGACCCAGAGAGTTTGAATGTGAGAATTGATTAAAGGCTTGAGTCTAGACTTCAGCCACAGAAGGAGATATTCTGATAGCTGGGGAGCAAATGGTTTCTCCTTAATCAATTGGGCACGTAGCTTATCTATAGAGTGTCACCATCAATTAGTGACGTCTGCTATGGATCGGGCCAGAAATGCAGCAGATGTGAGGTTATGGGCTCTGGTGAGGGCATTCCAGGAAGGGTTCTAGTATTTTGCATCTCTGGGCACTTCCAAAATTTAGTATCTTTTGGGTGTGTCTGTCTCATTGACTAAATTATTTTGAGAGCAAAGATCATCTTGGTCCCCTTTTATATCTCTTTCTTTCACCACACACAGTTTTTTTGGTATGTGGTAGGTACTCAATGGATGTTTATTGAATCAAATTGAAAACATCTTTCCAGTACTGACTAGTTAGTATTTTTAATATTTAATATAAGAAGAATGTTGGAAAACCTTTCATCCTTATTCAACGACCTTTTCAGCAGAGGGTACATGGGGGAGAAATGAACAAGCTACTCCTTTAAAAAATTACCTACAGCCTATCACTTGCTCTACTTAAATGGACCTTTTTAAAGCCTTGGCAAAAGTTGTTCCAGATGTAACTTAATGACGGGTTTTTGATTCACTTTCCAAAGCTGTTTATTTGCCTCTCAAAAAGCCACTTTCATTCTAGGTCAATTCTGAGTTAAAAAGAAATTTTTCACAAAGCTTTTATGTGTAATCGTTTGCCGTCATCTCTGAGTCTCCCCAATCACTGTGGCAACCCATAGGGCCGCAGCTGAGCAGGAAATATTTATGGTTTGTTATTTTGTTTAGGGACCTTATTTACTACTCCACGGTTTACAACATCACCAACATTGAGGCAAGACCCTCTTGAAGAGTCTGCCCAATGCCCTGTGAATCGTGGGGTCTTCTGGTTGGACAGGCAGGAGCAGCCAGACCTGTGTCCCCAGCCCCTGTGAGCTTCAGACACTGTTTCTGCAAATCCTTTCAGGCGGTTCTTTCCCAGCTTCAGGCAGTTTCGTGAAACCTGGGCGCTGCTCAACACTCCACTGGGTATTGGAAGGACCCCTCTGCACATCTCCTGGGTTCTCTCTCTGGGCGGGTACTCTTTGCCTGGCTTCCTGTCCTTTTCGCCATGTCCTGGACTCTCTCCCAAGACAGCAAGCCTGGGTAAATGTAGGGCTCACGTGTCTTCTGCCTCATTGGGGTTGCTGTTCTTCATTGACCTCCTGTCCAGTGTCCTGCAAACAGTTGTTTCTTATATCTTGTCTGGTTTGCGTGGTTATTTTGCATGCCAGGGCAAACCTGGTTCCTGTTACTCTATCTTGGTTGGAAGAAAAGTCAGAAAACCTATCATCATTTTCTAAATGATAAATTCTGACATATAAAAGGGTCAATCGCTACGTGTTGACGTGGTTAGGTTTTCAGTTTAGTTAAGCAACTTACTTCAGAAGAAACCATCCAAGAAATGAAATCTCTGAACTTAAAAGCCAGAAAGAAACTTCGAGGTCAATTTACCCTGCTCTCCAATGAGCTTAAAGACACAACTGTGACACCAGACTCTGTCTTCTGTGACAAAAGCTTTTTAAAAAACACGCTGGGACTTCCGACATAAAACCATTGCTTCTGCATCCTTGCCTTCATCTTCTCAATGACAGAAATGGGGAGAAGGGGGTGGAAGTGGCACAGCATGAGCTGTTTTGTTGATAGTAGCTAGGAAAAATCTAAAATTGTGGCATTGTAACCCATACCAGACTCTGAAGTCTATTCTACAATTAATTTTTGCTCTGTGCTTTGAAATTTAGTGCTTTTTTGGGTGTATATGTTGTTTTTCACAAAAAAAAAGGAAAAAGAGTCGATGGCGATGATAAAAAAACATTCGTTCCTTCTAGTTTTCAATGTTCTGGAGCAGCTAGAAGGAAAAATCTGAGATGATGGTGTGGTAGCTCATGACAAACTCTGGGATCTGTCTTGTAACTACGTGTTGAGGAGTGTTTTGAAAACCACTGCTTGTTTTCTTTCTTGGCTTTGTATATATGTTATATTACATAACTAAAAAAAGGTACCTAGGTTCACACGAGGGAGAACAAATGAATGCCAGTATTGCAGGGTGTTGAAAATAGTAAATGAGAAAAAGTACAATCAATGCAAACTAGGGTCTATAGTCTTCAGTGATGTCCTAATCTGCTTCCACTGTAACAAAGGCATTAGGTCAACATAAATGTCAACAAGTGGAGCGCGTGGGGGTAAGATATGGGTTATTTGTGGAAGAAAAGGAAATGTCTTCAGATAGAGTATGGTGGCAAAGGCGTATCTATACACTCAGGTTGGATTGCATGATATGTGAATAAAACCGCTTAAAAATGAAAAAAAAAAGAAAAAAGCACCTAGGTTCAAATCCTAGTCGCTGGATGACCTTAGGCAGACCACTTAGGCTGTCTAGCTCTTGGCCTCCTCCCTGTGAAATGGAGAAAAGAAATGCCTTCCTGGAAGGGTGGTTGAGGGTTTGAGAGAGGCGATGCCAGTACCTCCCGCTGTTCCTGGAACGCAGCGATGCACAGCAAGTGGTTTATTTCTAGTGTTAGGATCAGATGAGGGGCAGGGACCTCCTGGCACTGACGCTTGAGGCACCTGTGGCAAAAGGGTGGATGCTTCCACGGTCCCACCCTCATTAGAAGTTCCTGCAGGGCCATAGCCGGGCTTTTCTCAGCAGTAAAAACAGCCACGTGAGTATAAGCAGGGGGCATCAGTTCCTCCTCTGGACAGCGGGAATCCAGGCACAGCCCTGCAGCAGGTACTGCACCAAAGCCAGGTCCACGGGGCTCCCTCATCACTAAACCTCACAACCACATCAGCAAGCGGGGAGCTTTACCAAGCTCAGCTGCATCAGATGGCTCTGCTTCTGAGCCAGCCGTCCCAGCTATGGGGGCTGGGTGTTGCTGGCCTGCCTGGAACTTTCCTCCAGCTTCAGGGAAGTGAGCCCTTTCAGTGGGAACTTGTGTGCGGGACAAGATCATAATGACAACCACGAGAGAACACAAATGGCTACTGTTTACTGAGTTTTTATGCTGTGCACTTCTGCAGGCATTATTGAAACAATTCCCTCTGAGCTGCTCTGGGATAAGTCAAACTATATCATTGCCTTACTTAAAGCCTCCCCAAATTACCCATTCCATTTTGGATGAAACTCAAATTCCTTACTATCTCCAAAAGTCCTGCAAGATCTGATCCTGCCCCCAAGCTAATTTCCTGCCCCCTTCCTCCTACTTTCTATGCTCCGGCAACACCACCTTTTGTTCTTTGAATAGCAGATCTTTTTTTTTTTGCCCCAGTGCCTTTGCACTTGCTGTATCACCTGCCTGGGATATTCCTGTATGTGGTTTTTGTGTGACTGGTTTTGTCTCATCTGTCAGGTCTTGCTCAAGTTTTAAATCCTTAAAGAGATCTTCCTTGGGCATCTAAAGCCTCTGAGTGATTTAACAGATGCTGTATCAGAAACCATTTTTATTTCTATTTCAGTTTATAAAGCAGAGGCTCAGAAAAGTGACATACTCTACCTAATGCTCCACAGCCAGTAAATGGTGGAACTGCAGTTGAGCCTGCAGGCAAGTGGCTTTTCCATTGTTTCACATCAGGCTTGCTTGGTTGTCGGCAGGATCTCTTTCTTTGCTTTTTCCTTCTCCTCCTCCTCCTCTTCTTCCTCATATTTGGAGTCACTTTAGAGTCAAATTGACCCGCATTCTGACTCCCCCGTGGGGTATTCTCAGACCATAATTGAATATTGGTGTAAGCAAACTTTCCAGACCAAGGTGTCAGATTTCCTTCTTTCCTGCTGTCACTGGTGCCCTGCTGGTAATGATGCCAGCTGAGCCCTGTTCCAGGCTCGGAGATCTCACCGCTAAAACAACTGACACAAATGAGAGGGCCAGTAGGAATAAGTGATAAAATTTATTAAAGAGGAAGAGAGAGAGAGAGTGCACATTAAAGAGATAATGCGGATGTGTTCGAGGGAGAAACATGCACTGAGTGGAGTGGATTAGCTTGCTTTATAGGAAGGTTTTACTGGCGGCAGGTTTCCATAGTAACTTCTGAATACCAGGCAGGCGTCTTCTTTGTGCAGGTTCCCATAGTGACCTTTGAACATTAAGGGCTAACATGGTTTGTATTAACCAGGTGCTTACAGGGCTGGCATTGTTTCAGGAAGAGATAACTGTTGATGCTTGTGGCCAGCCTGTCATGTATCCAAAACTTATATTTGAACAAATGTTGAACAATCTTTACAACCCCAGACTTTCTGTTATTAAGTAAGTTTGCTTCAGGCCCATGGTTTTGATGGTTTTGGGAGATTTGGAAGCTTAGGGGATATTTTTGTTCCAAACAGTTTGCAGTTAAAGTTTGCTGTTTGTATTACTTCCTCTGGAGCTAGAAAAGAAACACAGGACTTTCAGTTGTGCATTAACTCTTTTAAGAGGTGGACAGGAAACCAAGGATTTGCAGTTGTCTGTTAACTCTTCCAGAGGTGGAAAGGAGATCAGGGATCTGCAGTTTCCTCTCCGATTCTGCTTCACTGGGACACACCATATTTAGTGGGAGCATAGAATGGTGGCCAAGAGCACACAGACTCCATTTTCACTAATTATGTTGGTTGACTAAGGGGAAATTATTGACGCTTAGAAACTGTGAGATAATAAATTCTGCTTAAAGTTTTAGGATAAATTGTTATGCGGCCACAGATAACTAAGAAAATGATCATGTTTGTTCTTTCAAAACTGATCTAAATATTCAACATAATCCCAATCAAAACTCAACCAGGCTCTAAAAAAGTACAAAAGATCTATGACTGCCAAAACAATTTAGAAAAAGAAGAGCAAAATTAGGAAAATTACGGCATCTGATTCCAATACATTACAAAGCCATGGTAATCAAGTGACCATGTGTCGAAATCAATGACCAATTGATTTCGACAACAAAATTCATGTTCACTAGAGGTGTGGGAATAACTTTTCAATACGTGGAGATGGAAAAACAGAATAGTTCGAGGAAAAAACATGTGAACCTCAACCCCTACTTCAGACTATACACAGCATTTTACTTTAAAGGCACCATAGATCTAAATGTAAAAGTAAAACTATAAAAGATTAAGAAAAAAAACATAGAGAAAAATCTTTGTGTCCTTGGGCTAGGCAAAGATTTCTTCAGATTGGACATGAAAAAAGGAGAAAATATTTGCAAAGCATATATCTGAAAAAGGTGTTCAGAATGTATAAAGAATCCTTACAACTTAATCAGAAGCCAAACAACCCAATTAAAAATGGGCAAAAGACTTGAAAAGACACGTCACTAAAAAAATACACAAATAGTCAATAAGTACATGGAAAGACACTCAACATCATGAATTGTTGGAAATATGCAAATTAAAACCTGAGATCCAGATTTATTAGTATGTCAAAGATTTAAAAGACTGATCATTCCAAGGACTGGTAAGGGTGTAGAGTAACTTGAACTTTCATGTATTTCTGGTGGAAATGTAAAATGTTACAACCACTTGGGAAAAATGTTTATCAATTAGGTAAAAGGCTAAACATAAGCTTTTATAAAATGCAGTGATTTATACTCTCAGCTATTTATCCAAGAGAATGAAATATAAGCCCACAACAGATTTGTACAGGAATGCTCATAGCAGCTTTAATAGTCAAAAACTGGAAACAACTCAAGTACCCATTGTGCTTGTTTGAAATGATGTATATACCCTAGAAAAGCCATGTTTTAATCCTAATGCCAGTTTGCAAAGGCAGTCATTTCTTCTAATCCCTATTCAATACTGTATGTTTGAAACTGTAATCAGCTCATCTCCCTGGAGATGTGATTTAATCAAGAGGGGTTGTTAAACTGGATTAGGTAGAGGCGTGTCTCCACCCATTTGAGTGGGTCTTGATTAGTTTCTGAAGTCCTATAAAAGAGGAAACATTTTGGAGAATGAAAGACACTCAGAGAGAGCAGAGAATGCTGCAACACCATGAAGCAGAGTGTTCATGAGCCAGTGACCTTTGGAGATGAAGAAGGAAAATGCCTCCCGGGGAGCTTCATGAAACAGGAAGCCAGGAGAAGAAGCTAGCAGATGATGCCGTGTTCACCATGTGCCGTTCCAGATGATAGAAAAACTCTGACTGTGTTTGCCATGTGCCTTCTCACTTTATCGGCCTTCTTGAACCAAGGTATCTTTCCCTGGATGCCTTAGATTGGACGTTTCTATAGACTTGTTTTAACTGGGACATTTTCTCTACCTTAGAACTGTAAACTAGCAACTTATTAAATTCCCCATTTTAAAAGCCATTCTGTTTCTGGTATATTGCATTCCATCAGCTAGCAACTTATTAAATTCCCCATTTTAAAAGCCATTCTGTTTCTGGTATATTGCATTCCATCAGCTAGCCAACTAGAACACCCATTAACAGGAGAATGGATAAACACATTCTGAAATAATAGTACCCTGTAGTTAAAGGAACAAACTACTGGGCCTCAGACAATGAAATGGACGGATCTCAAAGCATGCCGAGTGAAAGAAGCCTTATACCAAAAAGTACACAGTGTATGATTTCATAGTAAAACTAACCTCTGGTGATTAGTTGAGGTGGAGCATTGGGGTTTCATTTCAAAGGGACACATGACAATTTTCTAGGATGATGGGAATGTTCTATATTTTGATTAGTGCACTGGGGACATAATTATATATATAAATTTGTCCAAATTATCAAACTGTTATACTCAAAATTTAAGCATTTTCGCACAAGAAAATTAGACTTCTAAAAAAGTTGATTTAACAAATGCCACAAATCCTCTGTAACACTGCTTGTTTTTATAAAGGGCTCTTCGAAAACCCTCCTATGCTGTCCTTGAAATTTTCACAAATTTCTCTGAGTTATTTTCGGTGTTATAACAGTGTAAGAAAAATTGTAGCTGGCTTATGCCCAGGCTCATATATCTGACATTAAAGAAATTCTCTTAATGTTTTGTAGTAATGGAGCCTAATTCCTTCCAAGAACAGAGAAATCCAATTCAAATGGAATTTAGTTAAGAGTTTAAAAAGTGATTTGATGCCTATCATTTGATGATGTATATTGTAAGCTGTTTGAGTATTCATTCTTTCTCTTTCCCTCAAGAAGTATATTGTGCATTTACTGTGCTGTACGTTTTTCCTAGAGGCTGGCCATAAATGGTGTCAAACACAGATACAGCCCCCACCTGAAAGAAGATTACTGTCTAGTAAGATAGCCAGATATTAAATAAATAATGACACTAATATTTATTTGGTTATATTGCAAAAAGTGCCATAAAGAATTTCAAGCTGCAATGAAAGTGTATCTGTGAGTGTGAGTGTGTCCGTAACAACCACTGTACATGTGTGAGTGTGAGTGTGTGTTTGCCCATAACCAGCCAATGTATATGTGTGTGACCGTAACCAACCAGGGTATATGTAAGTGTGTATGAGTGTAGGAGTGTGTGTGACCATAACCAACCAAGGTATCTGTGTGTGAGTGTGTGTGCCCACAACCAAGCAAGGTGTATGTGTGTGAGTGTGCGTGTGATCATAACCAACGTGGTAGGCTGGCTCAGGGAACTCTCCCCCTGGATTTCGATGTATGATAACAAGTGAATGTGTCAAGATGCTCCAGAGAGTACGCACTTCTATTACAGCACTTTCTGATGCTTTTACCGAGATGACGCCAACTCTCCCTTCTTCGCTTTCTCCCTGGTACACCTGCCACCCCTGACCAGGAGCGACTGACCCCATGGCCCTCCAGATTTATTCTGAAATCTATACAGTGCAAGCCTGCCTCGTGCTTCTGAAATCTGATGTGCGTGTTTTAACCTGGGGATCTGTTTAAAATGCAGATTTGATTCAGCAGCTCTGGGGCGGGGCCACAATTCTGAATTTTCAACAGAGTTCTGGGTGATGCCAATGCCACTCTCCACGGGCCACCATCTGAGCAGCAAGGTTTTAGAGGTTTTCTTCCCTCGTATCAGAAGAAGGGAGAGGAAGGTGTGAAGTTGGCATTTTTGCCAGGGGTCTGCTACGGTTTCGGAGACTAATCTTGGGCTCCCATACTGTGGGAAACAGCTCTGCTGGTCTCCTTTCAGGAAAAATAATCCTATTGACCTCACGTATTTTGAGCAGCAACTATGTGTCAAATGCTGTGCAAGACCCTTTTCTTGGACAATGGAGAGCCTCACCAGAGGGGATAATGGAAGCCCCAAGAGTTTTAGGAATTTGCCAGGAAGTTGCTGAGCTTGGATGTGATTCTTGACCTGGCTGGCTCGAGAGCTTCATCTTTCTATGGCATCCTTTAGTTCCTTTTTTTTTTTGCATGGGCAGGCACCGGGAAGTGAACAAGGGTCTCCCACATGGCAGGCAAGAACTCTGCCTGCTGAGCCACCGTGGCCCGCCTCTTTAGTTCTGTTTGAAGCAATATTTTTAAGCTGCTTTTTTTCTCTTCAGACGCAAACGGAAGGATGTGATCTTCTGGGAAACAAGCAACAAATGTCTGGAAAACCTTCTCTGCCATTTGCCAGACATTCTCACATCAGGGGATAATGGGAGCAGAATTCCCTTTCAAATCCCATTCAGATCCCTGGTCCGTGGCTTCGCGAAAGCCATTTGACCCACTGAAGCTCAAATTCTTCACCAGCATGTATGAGACTGCCAATATGCATTTAAAGATTTACAAATAAGTGGAAATGCAGATCAATTACTAGGTACTGAGTGGGCATCCACCCATGGTTAATATTGCTGATTACCATTAATTAGGGAACCATTAGCAGAATCTCCGGACCAACTGCGCTGGGATGGGAGGGCCCCAGAACCACGGTCTATGGCCTGGATTCACTCTCAGTAGGAGCAGCCGGGTGTCACTAGCCGATTTTGGGATGCCGAGATGGCCCAGTTTTCATTTTCCCTTGGTTACCAGGTGACAACCTGTGGATTGAGGCAGCCACACGAATGAATTGTGATGCTCTCGTGTTGCACATGTAAGGGTCCGATCTGCCTAACCGAACTCTCCCGCAGAAAGGTGATTTGTTCTCCTCTCTGCCGTCCGAATGGAAGGCACCCACGAATTAACCTGGCATTGTCTCCGGAGAACCGGGGATGATTTATAAAGACAGTGACGACATAACCATCTCCGTGATCTGACATGCCTCACACCTGTTTTCCTTTGTCAAACACATTAATTTGGGATGTGTCATTTAAACAGCACAGCTATGCTCGGTCTGGAAGGCTGAGGGTCGACAGGAAGGAGGAGACGTTCATTGCCCAGACTGGGAGAGGGGCCTTGCCAAGCCCATGCCTTGCCCCCGCCACCGTTGTCTAGCCATGGATTGTTATCTGATTTTCAAAGGATGCTCATTGTCTTTTTGAAAAAGTGGGGCGGTGAAAAAAACGGAAAGGATAGTGAAAATAAGAAAAAACATCTGTTTTCTGTCTTCCCTTATAATTGCACATCATAACACGCAAAATCTATCTTCGACTTAAAAGAGAGTCTTTACCTTATGGCGTTGATTGAAAACTGGTAGAATGCAGGCTGAAATGGCTTGCTGATATTTTATTTGACCTGCATAGTGGGGGTTTTAAAACTTTGTCTTTGGTTATTTGTTCTTAATTATAAAATTGGAGGAAAGTAACAATGTCCATGTGTTGAACAACCAGAAAGAACCAACTTGGAATAATTTTATTATATGTATTTCACAGTTTAAAAAATGGGGGTCAAAATTTTAAGTATTTGTCGCTATTTGAAAACACGAAGCTTTCCATGAAAATATGGGGTTTTGACTTGAAAGATAGGAAAATTCTGGCAAAGCTGGGCTTGCATTCATAGGTGGGAGCAGCAGCCTGAAACTGACTTAACTGGCTGCATTCAATGAGCTCTGCCCACTCCATCTTGCCGCAGTTCCCACTATTCCCTATTGCCTCTTACCCACGGCCCTGTCAGCTGCTTGGCTCCTGTTGTAGGTGAGTTTCTAACTCTTTTTCTGTGATCTTCTTTCCCCTGTTCTCTCTCTCTGATGGTTCCCTTGGTTTTTTATTTCCTCTGGTCTTTTCCTCAGCTCCCACTTCTCCCTCTCAACCCTTGGCCAGAATCTCAGGTGTTGAGTTCCACCCAATTTTTCCCTGGTTGGGGAGGGGTGGAAATCTGAGATTCTTCAGGTGCTGTGCTGGGGATGCAAAGCTGGCGATAATCTCTCCAGGTGAGTTTAAGTAAATAAGTTTAAGACAGAGCATGTATTTCCCGCCCCTGCCCCCCCTCCCATAAAGAAAGAAAGATATGTTCAATACCTGACCCTCGGTCTTATGATGGTGATGCTGCTTGGAAATGAGATCTTTGGAGCTGCTTTCAGTTCAGATGAGGCCAGACTGGATTAGGAAGGGCCCTAACCCGAGATGACAAGTCACCCCTAAAACCCCACAGACTTCAGAGAAAGCCTGGCGTTGCAGGCACCTCGAGTTAGAGTTTCAACCTCCAGAACCGTGAGACAGTAAGTTTCTGTTGTTTTAGGCCACCCAGTATGCCTTATTTTGATATGGCAGTCTTAGAAAACTAAGACAGCCTTTTGTTGTTAAGACTGACAATTTCAGCACAATTCCAGTTGATCATAACTGTAGGAGATTCTCTGTGTTATCTCCATTCAACCCCTAGCCTCTTATCCTCGTTTGAAGAAAGCTGTGATTCTAGAAGAGCAGTGCAAACAAACTTATTTAATAAAAATGAAATGAGGTGAGAGAAATCCCTATCATGCCACGGTGTAAACTCTGGAAAATATGAAACATATTACAAAGCCAAAAAAAAAATCATTCTTAAATACTCTCAGTACAAAAAGGTGGTCACTCCAGCGTATTCTCTCCAGTATTTTTAAAATTTCTTTTCTCCACATAGTTGAGAATACAGCACATACAATTGAGTAAGTACCTCCCCACATTAGTAAAATTGCTTATAAACGTAATTTTAATGATTGCATCGCCTTCATCATATTAATGTTTATTTATTTGTTTAACCAGTGCCAAATTTATTGGACAGTTGGGTTGTTTCCTGTCCCCAACATTGCAAATAACATTGTACACAAAAACTTTTTGTTTCAGAATATTTCCTTATGATCTTTCCTAGGAGGAGGATTTCTGGATTAAAGAGTTGGCCATTGTTAAGACAGCTGATACATTTGCCAAATTGGAGCTCCTGTTTTGGTGTTTGTGAGTGATAATTTAGCCGTGCATGTACCACGACATTTCGGAGCAATCCCTCGAGGGAGATTGCATGTGTGAAGAGTGATGCACAGGGAGGTGGGTATTGGAAGGATGGATGAGGGATGCTTGGACCTTTCTTGACTGGAAAGTACAAGTAGATTCTGAAGCCTTCCTGCCAATGTGCATTTTATTCCTGGCTCAATGATTTCCTGAAATTGGCTTCTTGTCAGTTTCCTCCAAAGCTGAGGTCTTAGCTAAAACAGGCGTGTCAGATCATTTTAAGAGTCATTCCTTTATATGCTTGAATCTTGACATAGAAACCCTCCTTTCTTCCCTTTCTCCCTCCTATCTGCCCTCCTTTCCCCCCTCTCTCTGTCCCTCTCTTTCCTTCCACATCTGCTCCCAAGAGCTACCATGGATCATGGATCTGCAATGGGCCAGCACCTTGCAGGGCTCTTTGCATCATTATCTCACTTAATCCTCCCTGTACTGATTTTATGTGCAGGGGAACTGAAGCTTGGAGGGTCATTCAGCATGTGGAATGCCACACCTCTGGCAAGGGAACAACAGAACTGGGCTCAGCCTTGGTCTGTCTCAAACCCAGGTTTGTCCCTCCAAGCCTACGGATAAGGAAACCAACTGCTTGAGTCTGCCTAATGGGTGAAGGGCGGCCCCTCCTCTCTGAGCGACCTGAATTACTTTTCGGGTCTGCTGAATGGGATCCTGTCTAATCTCCTTAAGAACACAGTCTGGATGTTATCATTTCTATACCTTCCAAAGCAGCCCATAGTAGGCACTCTATAAATGCACAGGAAATGCATCCTACTGTAGTACCCTGAGACTTCGCTATTCAAGCTCTTGTAAGTCTCTTGCGTGTGTTTTTTTTTCATAGAGTCTGTAGCTTCTCCCTCAACAAGGTTCCTGGTGGCTTCTCAAAGTTTTGTTTATTCCTTTGCATCCAGCATCGGGAAGACCAGAGAGAAATCAAGACCTGTAATTAGTGGGAGTTTAGGAGCCTGACAAAAATCAACGATAACCGCATCTCAGTTCTCACAAATCGCAGCACTCTCTTTTCCTAAAAATAAAAGGCTCTAAAGCAAATTGGCATTTTGCAAACACGTACAAAATGTTTCTATTTGGGGAGCGTACAGCAGTTAGTGATGGGTGAAACGACGTACGTGCACTTTCAATTTTCCTCTTAGGGTGTCCTGCTCAGAAGGGGCAGAACCTAACAGGGAAGGCAGTGAAGGTAATGGAAGCAGGTTGACTGCACCTCTACCTGGCACAAAGCAGTTGAAATGAGGTGAGTCAGATCTGAACACAGGCTTGGTCACTTCCCAGTGAGGTGACCCTTGGAAAGATACCGAATCTTTCTGAGCCTCAGTTTCCTCATTTCTTGAATTATTATTATCAGGATTTGGCACAATGAATGTGATTTGTCTAGCAGAGGGTCTGACATTCATGATCGATATCTCTTATTATTTCTTCATGAGCTATATATCTCTGTGTCTGTGCTGACAGCATTCTTTTGGCTGGATTTCCGCCAGTATTTTCATTCAACTTAGTGGAAATTTCTGCAGAGGGATAGCTTTGGGCTTCTGTCTGTCTATGTGATAAATCTAGGTTTTGCTTTCCTTACTCCATTCCTCCTGCTGTCACAATCTACAAATATTTGATAATATAGTGTCACTAGGCGATGGCACTAGGGAATAAAAAGCAGGGTAAAGGAATAAAGAGGAGTGCAGATAGTACTTTAGAGAGGGTGGTCAGGGAAGCCTTCTCGGAGGAGGTGGTGCTTGAAAAAAGACCAGTATGAAGTGAGAGAGCATGTGGATATTTGCCCCAAGAGGGTTCTGGGCCAATGGAAGAGAAGAACCGAGGTGCTGAGGCAGCAGTGGAGTGGGTGGGTTCTAGAAATAGGCAAGAGGCAAGGGTGGCAGAGTGGGGTGAGGAACACAAGATGAGGTCAGAAAGGCACGCAGGGGAGAGATCAACTAGGGTTTTCTGGGATGTGTTACCAGCTTGAGGTTTTCATCCACATGTGAAGAGGAGCGGTGAAGGGTTTGGGGAGTGATATGATCTGACATGCCATTTATCAGCTGCGTGATAATTGCTGAGTGAAGAAAGGAAATGGAGCAGAGACCTGGAGACAGAAGGAGGCACTGAGAGTGGTCCAGGCAGTAGGGCCAGTAGGAAGTGACCAGGCTGGGCATGTGGGTCTTGTGGGTCTTGTGGTGGTATGTGAATACACGGGTGTGAGTTTTAGGCAGTGTTTTTCTGCTGTTGGTGCAGGTGGTGGTGGTGGTGGTGTGGTTTGAGTGTGTGTGTGTGTGTGTGTGTGCATGTGTGTGAGAGAGCAAGAGAAAGAGAGAGAAAAATGTCCTGGAGTTGAATCATCTCATGGAAGAAGGCAGGAGCAGCTCAGCCAGAGCTAACGTCAATCTAGACAGATTCGATCTCCCTGAATCCAGAAATATGGAGGAACTCATCAAACGGCATCTTCCCCAAGAGGCGATATCAATTCAGCAAATGGATAAGCTGGTGCTCCTTTTGTTTCGACTCAACACGAGAACAATTACAGCTAAACATCTTGGAGAAGGTTATCCAGTCTCCAAGTTTGCTAATTCCATTTCTAAAATAGCTCTAAAGCCTTCGCTTGTTCATGGCAGGGATAATTAAAACTAATGAAGTGAATTTAGGGGTGCACATTGGAGACTGAGCAGAGAGAATCTGATGGGGATTACCAACCTGAGTCTTCTTTGAAGGTAATTGTCGAAGTACCCTTCTTCATTTGTATTCATGGAAATAAGGAGCCATTTTCATGAGGCTGGTAAACATTTCAAAGGAGCCATCCACATGTTACATTTCAGAGTTTAGAATTCTTCATTATACTTTAAGAGTTCTAGGATTTTACCTACTGGTTACAAATGACTAAGCAGGAGACACTACATGCCAGGTATCCTTATTCTGAAACCGAATCTAAGAGATGAAAAGCTAGAGATGGGAGGGAAGGAGAATGAAACATTCATTTATGCATTTATAGTATAAATATTTATTGCCTCCCTACTCTAGGCCGGATTGTGTTCGAGGTATTGAGGATACAGCCACAAAATGAACAAGGGCTCTCTTTTCATCAAAGTAAAATTACATTTCTAGCTGGGAGAAACAAAAACAGGAAACATATTAGTTGGCAATAGGTGTTGTGCAAGAATAAAAATAGATGGCTGGGTCAGAGGGACAGTGGGTGGCCAGGGAGGAAGCTCAGAGGTTGTAATTTTTGAGCAAAGATCCAGTGACAAGAAGGAAATGGACAGCTAGACAGCAGAGGGAGAGCATTTAAGGCTGAAGGAGCAGTGAGTGCAGAGGTGCCTTGGGGGATGTGGGCGTGGGGGCAAGGCTGACGCAGGGTGAGTGAGCACCAGGAAGGAGGAGGGGATGAGACTGAGGTTTGGGAGGGAGAGAGTCTGGGTTTTATTATCTGTGTAGAGGGAGGCCATTAGAAGCTTTCTGACTGGAGAATAACATGTTCTGACTTGTATTTTGAAATGTCCTTTATTCTTTGGTAGAGGGGCAACCTGGGAGGGCTCCTGCAGCCATCTGCAGGTGAGGGATGAGGATTATGGCGGCTTGGATCAGGATGAAGGCAGGGGAAGTGGAGAGGAGCAACATGAGCCGGTCAGTTGTTGGAAGGTGGAGTTGCCGTGTTCTGCGGATGAGCACGAGAGGAACCAAGATGGTGCACAGGCTTGGGGTTGAGTGGTGGAGACGCGGCGGTGCCGTGTCAGAGGTGGGATGAGCTGGGGGAGGTGTGGTTAGAATTCCCTGGTCTGGGATTGGCCATTTTAAGATTGTAGTGCCAATTAGACCTTCAGGTGGAGAGTTTGAAGCAGAAACAAAGGAAGATGTGAGTCATAGAGATGAAGGGAGCAGAGAAGGGAAGGCTGCAGGGCAGGTGCGCTGAGTCTCCTCCACCCTCCTCATGGCCCCCAGACCTTTTCCCTTGTCTTCATACTGTAGGACCCAAGCTGCCCCCTTCAAGGCCCTGCCCTTGTTCTCTCCAAACGATCTTTAATTTCTGGCTATTGAACTTTGGTCCATTGCAGGGCTTAGGTGTCATACAGACCTGGGTGTACAATATTTGGGGCAATCTAGATGTGGGATCTTGGTGAAGTGACACAGCCGATTGAAGCCTCAGTTTCCTCATCTGTCTGTAAAATGAAGACTTGTAACAAGACCTACCTCCTAGAGTTACTGAGCTAAGCACAGCTGACCTATTGAGCATTTGCGGCATTGTATGTACTGATGCATTTAATCCTCAGCACAGCCCTGAGAGGAGGTACCGGTGCTGCTTCCATTCTACAGATGAGGAAACTGAGGGCCAGAGGGTTATATGGCTGGTCCAAGAAACCTCACCCGGAAGCTAGGAGACATGAAGTGATTTCTCCAAACTGACACCACTAGTCAGAGCCCAGATGGAAATCCAACTCGGGCAGTCTGATCCTGGAGCCTGAGCTCCATCCCTTCTTGTTGCAAGATACCACCCCATAGGGAGGCTCCAGCAATGACAGCTGCCACTTCTGCATCATTCTTATTTTTATTCTCATGTCGTGGTATGATATCCATCTATTGGTTGGCTTCCCCGCCAGACTCACTAAACCCTCGAGGGCCGGGCGGTGACATTCACGGTGGAGGTGCCCAAACCAGGCTCAGCGTGTGGTGTCTCTGGGCGGGGCAGTGGGTGCTGCTGAGCTGCAGTCGCCTGATTCTGCGTCCAGTACTTCCAAGGAAGGACACCGCATCCAGGTGGGAGGGGCTCGCTCATCTGCAGGATGGAACAAGCTCTAGCAGTCCAGAGGAGGGGAGGTCGACAACGGAATAAGCATTTCAGCAAGTTCTTTCACCCCTGGGCTTCGCCCTTAGAGAAGCAACTGTCTCATCCAAACAGGAATTAGAGCCATAAGTTGTATTTGGCATCAGCCAAGTGCCCACACAAGCACTAAACATAGCACAAGGGAGGAGAAAGACTTTATGAGGCAGAAGAGGAAACTTCTAATTCATTTTGTTTCCGACATGTGGGACAGCGAGTGTGTCGTGGGCAGGACAATTAAACTGAAATATGACCCAGCTAAGCGTGAGAGCTGTTTTAATGGGAAGGTCAAGAAATCCAACCGCAAACCTTTCGGGGAGACAGGCAGCATGCGCTTTTGAAGGTGAGGTCTAATTATCTTGGCTGCATCAGTTTCAGAGCTGGGGCTGGCCTAAAAAAAAGAACCTCAATCCCCAGGCTCTAGTGAGATGGTTATTTAATAATAAGAGAAAGAGTCAGTAGCAGTTTACATTAGCTTTGCAATCTGTACGTGCCTCCTAGGCTGCACTTCATTTCATATTAAAGTGATGGAGTGTGTCTGTCTGTCTGCACCCATTATCTTGGGCTGGAAGAGATCGACGAGGATTCTGCTGGTGGGGGGGGCTGAGGGAAGGCTGTCCCCTCTTCTCCACATCTCCTGTGATCCATCAAGCCCTTAGGGGAGGAGGCTGAGCCTCCCCAAGCAGAAGGGAGAGGGCGTGAGCAGAGTGAGTAACTCTGGTGCTCAGGGCTGTGAGCACACACAGCCAGCGGGGCAGTGGGTGTGAAGCTCCGGAGAGATGCTCAGCTCCTTAGGATGAAAGGGCAACACGTGCCTCAGGGCAATTTGGGAAGACTCAGCCACCTGGCACTTGCCGCATGCTCATGTTGGTATGAATCTCCTACTCCTAAGTCAATCCCTCGCTTCCCTTGCTCCATCCCACTGAACCCCTTCCGGGATTGCATGTGGGAGGAAGGGAGTGGGAACAGCCTCAGGTGATGCCTTGGGGGACCCCAATCCATTTGGCCTGACTTCTAAGCATCCCCCGTTCCTGCCTCTTTCCCTTCTCCTCCCCTGCCTTACCGACACCACTGAACTAAAAACCGCTTTATGACGTTGCAGGATGCTTGAGTATCCGGGAACTTCACAGGTCTAATTCTAGTTCCCTTCTAGCCCAGGAATCTTCTTACTGCAATCCCTGTCCCCTCGAGGTGGGTTTTGTCCTCCCGCTTGATGACCCTTAAGGTAGGGGTTCTCAACAGGGACGATTGCGTCTCCCCCCCCAGGGAACATTTTTAGCAAGGTCTGGAGGCATTTTTGTTGTCACAACTGGGGAGGGTTCTATGCTCTAGTGGGAGAGGCCAGGGGTGCTGCTAAATGTCCTACAATGCACAGGGCAGACCCCCACCCTCTACAAAGAATGATCTGGACCCAAATGTGGGTAGTGCAGGGACTCTACTTTAGGGACGGGGAGCTCACGACCTCATGAGTGGTCCCCTTTATTTCCCTTAACTCCAGTTAGTATAAGAAAGGCAGATGTGAAAGAGGCAGGTGTTTGTGCTTTGGTACAAACTTCTATGGAGAAAGTCAAGATGACACAATTCTGGACATTGGCAGTGGGGTTTAAGAAATCCCTACCAGTGATACCAAGAAGATAGGACAAGATACGTAAAGCTATTTCCAGTGCAAGGATCCACAATTTCCCTGAATCTCTGGGACCACAGTTGGCCCCAAGAGTTGGAGGTCAATATCTCAAGTCAGACATGCAGTGGACATTAGCATAAAAAGGCAGACTCAGGAAAAGGCCCCCTCTCACTGAGAACGCATAACAAAAGTAGTAGAAAGTGAAGTGAGGCATCTATCAATGAAAACCAGAGTTTGGAGGTGGGTGCTAATGAGCAAGAGAAGGAAACAACAACAAATTGTACAGGAGGCTTAATTACTGATTTATTATGTCACAAATGTCCCCAGTGCTTGCTCATTCTCTCTCTCACACACTGTTTTTATTGTTGTGTTTTGGTGAATGTAAAAATTTATTAGTAGCCGGATATGTGTCCCCCTTCATTCTTTCATTTTCCCCTTCCTGAAACCAAAACATGGTCCTATGGATGATCCCCTCAGCTTCTCATAGTAGTAGTAACAGGAACTAAAATTTATCTTCAAATTAATTTTTGGCGGGGAGGCAGTCCTCAGAGAGAATAAAGGGATGGACATTTCATTAGTATAAGAATGACAACTACTTTATGCTCAGAGAAGGGATGAGTATCAACAAGAAGAAGATATGTTCTGAAAATATCATTCTACCAGTTATGTTGCTAAAGAAAGGATACTTTGTTTATTGAGCAACGGTCTTCTAAGGATTTTGGTTGTGTACTCAATCCGTAAACTGTTCTGAGCACACCCCCTCAATATTTGTAGGTTTATATATTTATAAATTACAAGCATGCATTATTGTATTACTATATTATGTGTTTTACAAAATAAATGTAAAGATATAGATTAAAAAGGAAATGATAATAGATGAATATTTTCTTCACATGCTCAGTTAACTTTCTTGCCCAACTCCATCCACTTTTATGGAAGTTTACCTCTGAATAAAAACAGTTAAGCACACACCCCACTTGAATTCTAGACACTGTTCTCAGACTTAATGCAGTAGCTCATTTTATCCTCACGACAACCCTACGAGGTAGGAAGTTGTCATTCCCACTTCACAGATTAAAAAACAAAACTAAACAGAAGCGCAGAGAGATTAAGTAACTTTACTAAGGTCACACAGCCAATAAGTGGAAAATCAGGGATTCAAACCCAATCAGTGTTTGTGTTCTCTAACACATTCTGGAGTTCTCTAAAATTTATCTTCAAATTTATTCCTAGTGGCGAGGCAGTCTTTAGAGAGAATAAAGGGATGGGCATTTCATTAGTACAAGAATGACAAATGAAAGGTCTGAAGCTTCTTCTTCAGACAGACGAAAGAATTAGATATGATGCTCAGAAGCTGAGAACTTTGAGCTGTTCCTTCATGCTAGAGCGAGAACCTGGCAGAGGAACAAAAAAGACCGAAAGTATGAGTAAGGGAGAGGACAAGAAGAGGGAGAAATAGAGGAGAGAAAAGCTCCCAGAGTTGGACTCCGATTGCACTGAAAGGCGTTTTGAAAGGAAAGGTGAAGGAATTCTTGGCTCCATCTGCTGGGCTTCGTGTGTGGTTGTGATTGGTGTCACATGGTTTTCTTTCGGTGACAACCTGGAGCAGATTGAGGACTTAAAAAGATAAGGCTTTTCATGAGTTTACTCAGAACCAGCCTTTTTTGTTTCTCTCCCAGGTAGACCTCTGCAGCAGGTCTACCATGGAGAGCTCCAAAAATTAAACATTCAAGTTCAAGGTGGGTACCACTCTACTGGAAGTGAAAGCTTTATACTCTATTGGAAGTGCACAAAACTTTGCAGACCTTTTCCGCACCTTGAACAATCATATAGCTAGAATTATAGGAAAGACGGTGACTTGGGGACTGTGACCCAGCCCACTCCTAAGTGAGGAGTGGAGAGGGCAAGGACTGCCTGAGGTCCCAACATGCAGCCAGCTAAGGGCAGAGAGGAGACTTATACCTGGATCTCTGCTCTCCCTGGTTCATTGCAGCTAAAAGGTCAGGTTTGCAAAGCATCTTTTAGGTCAAGCAGTTTAAAGAGTGGATTCAACTCAGAGCCAGGGGGAAGGTAAGTTTCATTTTTTTTCTTGAGCTATCTGGAAGTTGGATGAAACCAAAGCATGACCCTCCTGATGGTCCCCTTAACGTCTTACTGCTAGTAATAGCAAGAACTAAAGACTGTCTTCAAATTAATTTATCATTTAATCTCCACAACAACTCTAGGATGTAGATGCAATCATTAGCTTCATGTTACATGTGAGGAAACTGAGGTCAATAGAAATTAAGATGGAACTATGCCCTTTGGAGTTCCAAAACCATGCTCTTTCTTATTCCTGGAGTTGCTACAGTAAATAACTGGGTAGGAATGGCTGAGAATGCTAAGAATAGGAAGATGCTGCCACTGTTTCATTGCCTGTAAATCAGAGAACTGTGGAGAGCAATGCAGAGAAGTCATAGCCAATTCCAGAAGACTGGCCTGCCAACTGCCTCCATTTGGATCTTTAGTCAATCTAGGAAATGCTTTTAGCTCCTACTGAGTACCAGGTACCAAGCACTGGACACAACCATCGTGGCGGCCCTTGCCCCCATGGACCTCATGGCTAGAACACGGCCAGTTTCTCCTTCTGAATTCTCCAGGCCCCTGACAACTTTCTTTCCTCAAACTAGGGAAAGGAAAAGAGACAGCAGGTCTGCTTCTGTGAGTGTTTTCCTTTCTTTCTGTCTTCTGACAGCCACACTTCATGACTGTTGGGGGGGGAAATGATTCTTCCTGACAGTGACAAATTTATGAGTTTTGACTGTTTATGAAGTTCCCTAATTAATTCTTCATAGACTTCTATTGGCAACCAAATCTGTGTTTTGAGTTAAAAATGGAAGTTCAGATGAGTGATCGTTGAACAGTCTGCTCCCTTTGGAGAGCTTGTGATCCGTGCTCCCTGCTGTTAATTTCCCAGCGAGTGGAAGGGCACCGTTTGTCTTGCAGTGACACACAGCGGCCAGTTATTGGGGCTCTCGGCAGCAGCCCCAGGCATTCCTCCTGCTGGCCCGTCCCCTGAGTCACCTGGCAAGGGCGCCCAAACCATCCTTATGTCCTCACTGCCACAAAGGGCCACTTCTAAATTACTTTTTTGTGGATGACCTGGCATCAACAATCTGATCAGGAGCCTGATATGACTCACCAAATTTAGGAGAGGAGATTCAATGAATCTGTCCAGAAAGAAAGCAAGAGAGAGATAGAGGGAGGGAAAGGAGGGGAGGAAAGAACAGAGTGAAGAAAGAAAGGATGGAGGTGAAGAGAAAGAGGGAGGGAGGGAGGGAACAAGTCAGCCAGAGAAAAACACACGCAAACAGACATAGAATCAGAAAGAATACACCTAAGATAGAAGGAGAAAGGCCCAGGGATCAGAGGAGATCAGGAGTAGGTGAGAAAGTGAAGAGCATTTATTGGGCGTTCGCTCTGTCCTGGACAGACGCTCCAGCTGCGTTAGCTCATTTATTCTTCAGAACAACTCTAGCAGGAAATCCTGCTATTTATCTTACCTTTTAAGTGAGAAAATGAGCTCTAGAGAGGCCAAATAGATTGCCTGAGTTCACAAAGTTTAAGTGTGGAGCCAGTCTGCAAATCCAGACCGGTTGATCCAGGGGTAGGCTTTTAATGATTGTGGTTCAGAGACAGAGAAGGTACAAGAAATATAAAGAGAGAGAGAATTGGAGAATTGACACACTGAAAGAAAAAGGTGAGAGAAAAGGGGAGAGAGAGAGAATGAGAGGGAGATAGAGAAAGAGAGAGAGAG
Source organism: Tamandua tetradactyla (assembly GCF_023851605.1). Taxonomy (NCBI): domain Eukaryota; kingdom Metazoa; phylum Chordata; class Mammalia; order Pilosa; family Myrmecophagidae; genus Tamandua; species Tamandua tetradactyla. The sequence continues at coordinate 48,007,819 of NC_135349.1, read as the reverse complement.
AGAGAGAGAGAGAGAGAGAGAGAGAGAGAGAGAGAGAGAGAGAGAGAGAGAGAGAGAGAGAGAGGGAGGGAGGGAAGAGAGGGGGAACGATTTAAAGAGAGAGACTGAGACTACTCATGATGAGACAGTCTGAGAAAAAGACAGAGACAGTTAAAGAGATAGATAGAAAGAGACTATCTATTACTAGAGGTAATTGCACCCATAGACAGAGAAAAACAGAGTCAGGCAGAGAGAAAGGTGGGGTTGGGGAGAGGGGGGAGAGGACTTTTTGCAAAGAGGATCCTGCCCCATGCTGTAGGACTCAAACATCTGAGAATACAGCATGTACTGTGTGACTATCATGTGCCAAGCACTGCCAGACTGTTTTTTTCTACTTTGTTTATCATTCACATTCTAGAAATGTCAACACAGGGTGAATAACCTGCGGAAGGACCCACAGGCAGCTTCTGCAAGCGCAGGTGTCTGAATTCAGGGCCTGGCCTTTTTCCCGTGGGAACTGAGAGCGTGGGGAGGGCAGCCTGGGAGCTGGGGCACAGCCTGCTGTTAGGCAAGGGCATGTGAGGGGTGTCGGAAGTGAAGAAGGAGTGGAGGGGTAGAGGCCATCTCACCTCCCTTTACCCCTCAGAGGCCTCCCTGAGTTCCACATTGTTCTGGGGACTTCCAGATGGAGGCCACCAAGAAGGCTGGCCATCTTATATGTGACACCTCATTTTACTCATTGCGACAGCCCTTTGAATCTGGGATATCCTCCTTTTTAGGTAGGTAAGGGAATTGAGGCTCAGAGAGGTCCAGTAACTAGCTTAAGGCCACACAGTTTGTAGGTGGTGGAACCGGGACCAAAGCCAACCAGTTATATTGCAAGAGTCCTTGACCCCATGCCAACAACAAATGAGTTCTAAGAGCATCACGTTGAGTTTAATTACTAGATGTGACTATAATAGGGAGGAAAGAAAAGTAAATGTTAAAAGCATGGATAGATGGACTTTTTATTTTACTTTATTTTTTAACTTTTTATTATAACACAGTTAAAATTTCCCATTTTAACCAGTTTCAAGTAACTAATTCAGTAGTATAAATTCCATATGCAATATTGAGCTGCCATTGCCAAATCCATTTTTAAACTTAACTCCATCACTTATTAGCTGTGTGATCTTGGGCATATAACTAAACTTCTCTGAAATTCAGCTTGATTTCAAATCTTGTGCTTTTACCACAACACAAAACAGAAGCAAAGTCCTTGCTCCTGAGAAGACAGGCACTTATCCATTGAATTGTAGAGGTGAGCATTAAATCAGGATTCTCACCAAATGTTAGGTAATTGGTCAGGGGTTGAGTGGTCAGGAAAGGCTTTCTGGATGAGCTGGCACTTGAGCTGTAATCAGCATCATTGTCATTTTCATCGTCACTCTTGACAGCACTAATTACCGCTTCTTGAACTTTAATTATGGGCCAGCACAGCACTCAATGATCCGCATATTTTACTTTTATTTCTCAGAGCCACACTGAATTATTTATCATGTTTTACATGTGGAGCTTGAAGCTCGAAGACATAAGGTAATTTGCCCAAGGTCATAGAGCTTGGGGACAGCTAAGATTCAAGCTCGGATGTACCTGCTTGCAAATCTCAGCTAGCCCTCAGAGAGGACACTCATTTCTTGCTTTCCTCTTTAGCTGAATTTCTTACAAGTCTTTTGTAAGCCTTTTCCCTTAAAGTGAACATACCTTCTTACCGGTTTCTGTTGTAATTTCAGAGCTAATTCACCTCTTTCAATGGCATGGCTTCAGTTGGCACTAACTTGTTCAACTTCCATTGATGGCATCTGTAGACATGATGCCACTTTAGCCCTTCCACCAAGCAGTTAGTGCTGCATAAACCAAATGCTTAAGTTCCCCTGGGGGTCTCCCTGTGGAGTTTCCTTTTATATGGTGATGATTTCCATTGTTCTGGAATACAGCTCCTTGAGCTATCAGAACTGAGAGTGTCTATCCATGGAAGCTGCATTTAATGGATGCCAACACCCCATTAATGCACCACTGAAGATCATTCCCCTGATTCCTGTAAGAAAAGACCTCAGTGGTGAGGTCTTCTGTATTAATAAAATCCTTTTATTTTTCAATAATAAAGTCCCCCCCCTGCATTAGCTTGAGCAAGAGGCAATTTGTTGGAAGGATGCTAGGGCATTTCAGAGAATTCAAGGTATTATTGAACAACCAAAAAAGATGGAAAATGGGCTGCTCAGGGCCTTAAGTGGAAGGAGTTTATGAGTTTGCCACTAATGCCACCAAACTGAGTTAACTGGGTATGCTAGTTTGAAACTGTTATGTACCCCAGAAAAGCCATTTTCTTTCAATCCTGATCGAATCTTGTGGGGCCAGACCTATAGTTGAGAATGGAGCCTTTGGATTAGATTACTTCCATGGAGACGTGGCATACCCAATTGTGGGTGTGACCTTTTGATTAGATGGAGATGTGACTCACCCATTCAAGTGGGTCTTGTTTAGCTTACTGGAGTTCTTTAAAAAGGGAGACATTTTGGAGAAACACAGTTGCTTCAGAGCTGACACAGATGCAGACATTGAGAGATACTTTGGGTACCAACAGAGAGAGCAGATACCTAGTTACCGACCTTTGGAGATGCAGAGCCCATCTGACATCACCATATGCCTTCCCACGAGATGCTAAGCAAGCCAGAACCCTGAGTTTTGTCCCGGAGCAGTTAAGTGAAGGCCCACAGATGCTTAGGGAAGAAACCACTGTCATCAGAAGCTGGAAGCAATGAAACTGGGAACAAGGACCAGCAGATGCCAACCACGTGTCTTCCCAGGTGACAAACATTGGCCTTTCTTCAGAGTCAAGGTATCTTTCTCTGGATGCCTTAGTTTGGACATTTTTAAGTCCTTAGAATTAACTTGTAACTTTATAAATCCCCTTTATAAAAGCCAACCCATTTCTGGTACTCTGCATTTGGGAAGCATTAGCAAACTAAAACAGTGGTCTTCTCCTTTGAAACTCCCCATATTTCGCACTTAATCCCTAGTAATATGCTGAAGTCTACTCACACCAGCTCACAAGGACCAATTGTTAAATTTTAGGAAATTCTTTGAGTCAGTTCTTAGACCACTGATACTTTCAAATTGGCCATGGTGGGAGTTTTCATGGCATAGTAATTGGCAAATGCTACACATCAGGGCATTTGGAGGCGTTGGCACAACCCACTGTAGATATATGTGCATTGATGTGTTGTGTTTAAAAATGCGAGCACTGGAATCAGACTCGGTGGGTTTTTGTGTACATCTCTCCCTTTCTTGCTTTGTGATCTCGGACAGGTTTCTTAGCCTTCTCAACCTCGATGTCTGCACCTGTAAGATGAGGCCCATAATTCCACCAAGCAATGTGGTTTGCTGCGAGGGTTAGATGAGCTAATTCATGGCACTTGGCCCATGCAAGCACTCTATGCATGCTAGCTGTTTCCCACACTGCTTTTGTAATTGTCCATCTATAATTTTTACTACCTCCTGGGGCTTCTCTACCCCATACAGTTCTTGGCAATAGTAAGGACTTAAAGTGTTGATGAATGAAGGAAGGGAGGAAAGAGGGGGAGTGAGACTACGGGAAATATGCCCATTTCGGATCACCGGTATGGCCCCACTATTGCAGGCTGTGCCTGATATGGGTTTTCTGTGAATGTATTTGTCAAATGAATTAATTGACGCATTAACTCTGAGTCCTCTTTTGGGCCACTTCATTATGTTCTTCTCCCTAAAATCAAGCCAAAGTCCTTTCATATAAATTACACTCATTAATCACGTTTCTACTTTTTTTTATCAATGTGGAACAGATCAGCTCCAGCGTTCACATGACAGTTTTTTAGATATTCCAAGTAAGACTTTCTCTAGGTTTTTATTTCCTGGGATGACATTTTCATAGGGACAGCACAGGCATGGGAAAGGCTGTCTCCCCTTTTTCAGGACGAGACTCAGCAATGGTGGCCTCATGGCCTCAGCAGTACAGTGTGTTCCTATTTGCTGACATCCATCATTTTCCACTCATGAAACTGGGGTGGATGGGCCCAGAGAGGGTTTGACATCTGCCACCCTATTTCCCTGGAACCAGAGACACAACGACCTCGTCCTCTGCATCCCAGCACAAAGAACTGAGGAGACTCTCAGGCTCTGCCAAGCTCTGATGGGGAGTTTCCCAGAAACTGATTGATTCTAAGTTTCAGAAGATGTGAGTAAGATAATAAATGGCTTGGGAGGGGGCATGTCAGCTCCCAGCTTGTGATGTGCCAAGACGTTTCTTCTCACTGGAGTGGATCCCAAGGATTCCCCAGAAACTCTGAAAAGACCACAACCCAGTTGCCTCCTAATACCTGGGGAGCTTTCACACCCTCTTCCGGTGTTTGGAGAGTGTGATGTCTCAATGTGCTTCAAATGAGAACCTTGTGAGCCAGTTTCACTTGGATTCAGAGCTCCTCCTTCACACATGCACAACCTGGGGGGCTTTGGGGCCGTCCCCTGCAGGATCATAGCTTCTTTGTATCATGCACTGTGCATCTTCCCTGATGATTTCCATTTCTCTGGAGTCAGGAGAGGCATCTGGCTTTTGAAAGTATGATTTAAGAAAAAAAACAAAAACTTTTACAAAGCAGGAAGCAATGTAGGTCCCTATCAGGGCCATAAAATGCTCCAGGTGAGAAGGACGTTGGGGATGGTTAGGGACATCCTAAAACCAGTAGGATGGAATGAAAGACAAGCCCTTGTGCAGGTCTGTGGGTCTTCAAAGCAGACTCGCTGGTGGGATTTCCTAATCCCTGGTGGAGAGGACTCGCCATGTGTCCCAAGCTGGGCTGGAGCCCTGCACTCTGCTTTCTCGTCTAATTACAGGAGCTCTTGAGGTTGTAATTACTTTCCCCTTGTTAGAGATGAAGAATCTGAGGCACAGAGTGTTTAAATAGCTTTTCAAGGCCACTTAGCCAGTATATGGCAGAGTTGGAATTTAAACACAGACATGTCTATATGACTCCAGCATTCGCGATCTTCTCTCTCTTCTCGGCTGCATCTCTGTAATTTATATATTACCTATGTTCCAGAGAATTCTCTGATTCTTTCCATGAAGGTCTAGTGACAGAAACCATAGGAAAAAGAACTACGTACCTTCTGTGTTCAGAGTTTTAAACTCCAGGGAATCCTCTTGGTGGTGGAGACTGTTGGAGAGAATTCCGAAAAAAGATTTGTGGCCACTGCACCCCATGAAGTGCACCTGCGGCCGTTTAGGGGAAATGACCAAGTCCTCATGCCTAGCCCAGTGCCCTCCGAGAAGGACTTTCCAGGGAAGCCAACTCCACTTCCGGAAAGAGTTGAGGACGTGTTTCCCAGCCGACATTTAGGGGTGGCTCACAGCTGTGCCTGCCCAGCTGATGGGGTCTGACGAAGCATTGGGGCTCACCAGGGTGGAAGAAAAATCATTCACCTTTGCCTCCGGGAAGGGAAGCTGGGATGCCGAGAGGAGAGGACAGAGGCCTCTGCTTTCGTAGGAGCAGACGTGAGCAGACGGTTAGTGCTCATTAAATTAACTGAGCATAGAACTTCCACACTAATTACTGAGGGGCTGCCCCAGGAGACCGGACGCATGTCTCGCCCCCGATGGGACGGAGCCCCGAGTCAGTCTGGAGCGACCAGGTTAATTGAAGTGCACCTTGCAGTGGGCTTTGGAGCAGGAGGCCATCTGTAAGTCCCGCGTCTGCCCAGTCCCTCTGTCTTGCTGCTAATATTTATCCTTGAGTCATTTGCTAGAAACAACTAGCCTAAGCCCAGGGAGAATATTTTTCCCACTGTAAAAGAATCTGTGTGCATTAGCAAGGCCACAAGCTAATGCCAGGCTACTAAAACACAGTATCTGGAGCTCAGCACATTGAGCTATTGTAAGTGCAGCTGCAGAATTCAAATCTGAGCGGGGGTGTGTGAGTGGATGTCAAACCTCTGGGATGGGAAGGGGAACAGGCTCAGCCTTAGCCAGTTCTCCCTCTGCTTTGGAGCTTACTCAGGCAGCAAGTTGCTGATCTGGGATCCAGTCCTGAGCTCATATTCTTACCCGCTGCAGCTACGCAGCCTGTCAGAAGGGTTAGGGTGTAATTTATTGTGAAAGGTGGCAGGAAGGAGGAGAGGAAGAAGAGGGAATTCAGAACAGTGTCTGAAAAAGAAGAGGCAGGCTGTAGCTACAGCGAGTTGTTATCATTTATTATTATTATTTGGTTTGTTTTCAATCTTGAGATTCCATGGGATTTTTGCCTTGTTGCAAAATGGACCAGAAGCCAGAAAGGCACAAGATAACCCAACACGGGCATTGGCCTTCACATATGTTCTTTAAAAAAAACAAACGTGTTTATGCAATTTCATTGAGATATATTCACATATGCTATAGTCATCCAAAGGGTACAATCAGGAGTTCACAGTGTCATCACATAGTTCTGCATTCATCACCACAATCAATTTTTGAACATTTTCATTACTCCAAGAAATACGTACAAGAATAAAAATAAAAATAAAAATGAAAAAGAACACCCAAAGCATCCTATGCACTTTATCCCCACCTATTATTTATTTATTTTTTGTCATTTTTTTTTTTTACTCATCTGTCCATACACTAGTTAAAGGGAGTGTCAGTCACATGATTTTCACACTCACACAGTCACACTGTAAAAGCTATATAGTTACGCAATCGTCTTTAAGAATCAAGGCTACTGGAACACAGTTCAACAGTTTTAGGTATTTCCTTCTAGCTATTCTAAAACACTAAAAACTAAAAAAAAAGATATCTATATAATGCCTAAGAATAACTTCCAAAATGACTACTCCACTCTATTTGAAATCTCTCAGTTGCTGAAACTTGATTTTGTTTCATTTATCTTCTCCTTTTTGGTCAAGAAGACGTTCACAGTCCCCTGATGCCAGGGCCAGTCTCATCCCCCAGTGGCATCCTCCCACGTTGCCAGGGAGAGTCACGCCCCTGGGAGTCATGTCCCGCATGGTGGGGGGGAAGGCAGTGAGTTCACCTGCCAAGTTGGCTTTGAAAGAGAGGCCACATATGAGCAACAAAAGAGGTTCTCTGGGGATGACTCTCAGATATCACTATGTGGATACGGAAAGGGAGGCGCAGAGAAGCTAAAACACTTTCTTGAGGTTACTCAGGCAGCAAGTTGCTGATCTGGGATCCCGTCCCGAAGCTCATATTCTTACCTTCTGTATCTATGCAGCCTGTCAGAAAGGTAAGGGTGTATATTTAGTATGAAAGGTGGCAGGAAGGAGGAGAGGAAAAAGGGAATTCAGAGCAGTTTCTGAGAAAGAAGAGGCAGGTTGTAGCTTCAGCCGGTTATTGTTATTATTATTTGGTTTGTTGTCCCTCCAACAGGTGTTCCTCCCCTCCCCTCCCCTCGGCCGGCTCCTCTGCGTCCCGGCTCTGCGAGAGAATTGGCATCGGATCCTCCTTGCAGCTGCTTCCGCTCCCCTCCATCGCTGGCAGGTTACAGCCTGCATGTGCAATTTGCTCTGGCTCTCTGCTGCTGCCAACTTTACCAGGACACCGACCCTGAGAATTGTGGCAACTCCACAGGTACAAAATACTATCATTGCGCTTTCCATGAGAAGGGCAGGGCAAGCGCTGCTGGTAAAGTAGCAGCTTCTCATGGCCTCCAGAACTCCTCTGGCTGTGGCTGGTTGTCCATGCTGAGTGGCTGAGTCCCCCGGAGCCTTCAGAGCCAGCCGGCTGCAGAGCTGCGAGCTCTCCCTCTGCCCCATGCTTCTGAGGAGCTGGCAGTTTTGGACAGTTAGATGTGTTTCATGTGGATGGGGAAGGAGGAGGAGGAGGTGGAGGATGAGGAGGAGATGGTGATAGTGGTGGAGGAGGAGGAGGAGGAAGATAAACCATGGGCCATTTGGCTGCTGTGTGATAGCGACCAAACTTCTGAACCTCTCTGAGCCTTAGTCCTCTCCTGTGAGATGGGGCAATAATGCCTGATGTGGTGGGTTGCAAAGATTGCTGTGTGTTAGGTACAAACATAAACAGGTATATCGTCTAAATCTGAAAGGGCAGATGGTTTCACTTCCTGTACCACCTTCTTTTCTTCCATAACAGCTGCTGAGTTGAGAAGTACGCCGAGATCCAGCCCAAGTTCCTGAGGAGCAAGTGCCTGATTGATTGGTGACGTCTGTGATGGATGTGAGCATAGGTGCCTGATTGATTAGCGATGTCTGTTATGGATGTAGGTGTAGGAGGGGAGGTGCACGTACCTGTTTTTTTTAACCTCCCCAAGCTCAGCTGCCTAGTAAATGGTCAGTGGAAATGGTGATGGTGGGGCTGTTGTTGGTGATGTAAGTCACTGAAAAAGTCAAGGTAAGGAGTATATCTGTGTTTGAAGGAGGTTAGAAATCGGTGAAGGAAGAAGGGTTGCTGATTTACCTTAAATTCCCAGTGCTGCCCAGAGGGCTTTAATATGTTTTGACAGGATGATTGGAAGCCACATGACTGGGCTGCAATTATCTCCCTTGCTGACACTTGTTCTTCCGTGCAGGTCGAAATAAACGCTTTTGCTGCGTGATGACGGAGCCCTCGTGTCTTCCCTTGTGGAGACAAGGGCTGGATGAGTTATGGGTGAGTCTGTGAAGAGGGTATCAGCTGAGAAGCTCATCAAAGCTCTTCTGTCAATCATTGATTTATGAGGAAGAGAGTTGATGTCAACGGAAAAAAAAAAGAAAAATGCCGATAGTTAGTAAACATGGGTGGGTTTTGTGTGTATCTCCATGACCCCATCTTCAGGTAAGGGCACCCCACTTTTCCTCTGGGGACTCACCTGTCCCCTTCCCAGGTGTAGGCTGTGACTCAGGCCTGGCCGATCCGAGCACTGCATCCCTTGCCACAGAGATAGGTTTAAGGATGGTCACACGAGCAAAGTCAATTCTCCAAGAATTATGGCCAGAAAATTTTTTTCTGGAACTATTGGGAAAATAGTTACTTTCTTAGCATTAGTGTTGTGAAACTGGCTCTGTTGAGCCTGGAGTTGCTGGAGGCCATTTTTGGCAGCACATGGGTTGAGTCTATCTGAAAATGAAGCCCAAACAGAGGAGAATACAGACGGGGATGGTGGGGAGCAGATATTTGACCACATCATCTAAGCACTGGGGTCCAGCCAAGTCTGCAGCTGATTAGGCCCGAACTTTATTTATTCCTCTTAGGAGGAACAATCCTCCTAAGAATCCAATAAGGCAATGGTTCTCTATCAGGGTGACCGTTTACCCTCCTCTCCCCAACGGGGACATCTGGCAATATCTGGAGATGTGTTTGGTTGTCAGAGCTGGGAGAGTGCATGTTACTGGCATCTGGAGGGTGGAAGTTAGGGTGCTGCTAAACACCCTGTAAGGCCCAGGACAGGCCCCCACATCAGAGAATGTCATTAGTGCCAAGGATGAGAAACTCAGGGCTAGTGGAATCAACCGAGCCCTCATGAGTTCTAATTAATACAATATCCCTGGTCAAAATAACATTTCCTCAAAGTCAAGGAAAGTTTCATACTTTGCTGGAAGAGAGACAAAAACTCAAAACAGAAAAGCAGGACAGAGTAATTCAGAGAAACTAGACAGAGTAAGACCAATATGCTAATCATGAGAATGATAACTTCCATACATGGAATATCTGTTATGAAATACTCAAGACCAGCTGATTTTGATACACTGTCACTGATCTTAACAATTTAACAATAACCCTTCAGCATGGTCTGTTTCCAGCTAAATAAACCAAGACTCTGAGAGGTAAGGTGTGTGCCCAGTGTAAAGCAGCTGGTTACTTTATGGGCTTAGATTCGAGGGCCTGAAACTGCATGCTGAGGGTCTCTCCAGGGAACAGCTAAGGAGGAGGGGGAGGGGCAGGAACCCAGGTCCACAGCGAGCCAGCCACTGTGCTACATCCCCACCCCTGCATTATATCCTTGTTCCAGGTCACATTCAGGCCAGGGACACTGAAAAGACAAAAGATTAAGAAAAAGAAAAATCTGTAAGCAGGAAGCACAAAAGCTGCTCGGCCTGATGCAAGGAGCTCCCTAAGCAACAATCAATTAAAATAATTGATCAAATGCATGTTATCAGCTGTTGGAATAGAGTGCAGCAATGGCTGGCTGCAGTTAACCGCTTAATCTGGTGCCCTCCCAAAAGAGACACCAAGGAAAGCTGTAAAGGGTTATCATTGTACTTCATCACACAAGCCCTTCCTGGAGAGACTGAGAGGGAGGTGGACCAGGCAATCCTGTTTTAAGCACATTTTGATATTGGTGGAAAAAATAACAATCCCTGACCATCTCTTACATTGCAGCTGGCTAGAAACACCATTTCTTTGCATTAGAAAAAGTCTGTCTCAGCATTCAACTAGGAGAGCTTCCTGCATAGTTAACATGCCATTCATGACTGAGCCGTTTATTCCATGCTTAAATGAGATTTAGCTGGAGCACAAAGCATTTGCCTTAAACTGCATGGGGGGACATTTTATTTTATCTTTGACATCATAAATACTTGAAAGTTTACAAATTAGAAAATATCTTGTCTAGTTAATCTCTTCTTCCATTTTCATTCCCTACTTCTTGCTGGTTTAAATTCAGAGGGAATGGTTAATGATTATGATAATGATGAAGACGAGAATAACAACTGATTATTAAGCATTTACAATGTACCTGAAACCTTGCTAGGTCATCTATGTTTATTATTGCCTTACCTTCTGGGGCCCTTGTGTGTGTATATACACATGTATATATATATTTCCCTCTGCCAGTACCATCTTTTCCTTTCCCCCTTCTCTCTTTTCTCCATTTTCATCCTTTTTGCTGAATTACCTTCAGTTTTCGAACTACAGCCTTGTCTTCTCAGACAAGACCTTCTATTACACATTTTCTTAGTCCCTGGCATTTCTCCAAAGTAGATGTATCACTTTGTCATTACGTAATTGTAATTACATAATTGCTGTGTGGCTGCTGGGCTAATATCTGACTCCCCCCGTACAATGTCAGTTCCGTGAGATGAAGCATTGTGCCATTTTTGCTTGCTCTTATAATTCTGGGGCTTATCAAAGAGCTAGGCAGCTAGTAAGTTCTCCAAAAATATTTTACAACAATCCTATGACGCAGGCAGATATTACTAACCAACTATTATAGATGAGGGAAGAGAGGGACATGGAGAGAGTTGGAGTTGCCAGGACTTGAATTTAGACCCGTTTCCCACAAGCTCTGCCTTTAACCATCATGGTACCTAAGTCCTTCAAAAACTGATCTTCTGTTTGACAGGATTGAAAGAGTTAAATGAAGATCGATGGGCCTGGAGAGCTGTTGAAATAGGCTCGACTGGATCCAATTATCCCTGTAGTATCAGAGGCTCTTTTAGAATCCACTGTCTGCCCTCCTTAGATAGGTAATAAGACACTTCATAGTCTTGGACAGTGGTCCTCAAATTGATGTTTCACGCGAATCCCTCGGAAAGATTAAAAAACAAAACAAAACAGATTGATGTCTGGGTTTGAAAGATTCGGACTTAGCTTGTCTGGGGTGGAAACTCAGCATTAGTAATTTATTTTAATGCCCTCCCGGTAACTGTACTGTGCGGTCAGGGTGAGCACCACTGACCCAGTCCTTTCCAACCTCACTAATCTCATCTCTGAGCACCTTCCCATATTCACCTCTCCACCTTCACTTCAGCCTCATCCTCTTTCTTGCTATTTCTTACAAAGCTATGTCTGCTTTTTCTTTCACCAGGATGGTGGGTCTTCTCTCGGTTCTCCACCGATGCCCTGTGCCTATTATTTCCATTTCACACTTCCCCCTGCGTTCTAACCCATCACTTTATAGTTCTAACCTAATTTTCTCCATGTGACCCAACTAGACTGTCATCTGTTTGAGGTCATGGGTTGGGTCTCATCCAATGCTATTTCACAAGTGTCTAGTGCATAACAAATGTTGGACACATGAAAGAATGAGTTAAGGAATAAATAAATGAAATGTAGGGATGATGTAATAATTTTCACCATTTCCCATTTGGAACATATTTTCTGAAAGTCAAAAGAATATCCCTAAAGCCATTGAGATAAACGATTTCCATATGACAGCTCTATCTATTCATCCATTCAATCATAAAGTTCAGTGCTGAAATCGTCATTACTTTTTTGGGAAAGAGTATCTGGGGTTATGTGATTTTTGAAAAGTAACTGGCCTGAAGACATAACCTAGTCTGGTAGTTCACACACTGGCTGTCCTTTGGAATCATCTAGCGATGATAGTGCAAGAGGTTTATTGTGGACTTACTGTATGTCATATGCTGAGGCATCTACTCTATTTCATGAGTTAACAGAGGGATTTCTCCCTGCACAATTCCAGAAACTTGTGTTCTTAGCTCTGAACCCTCTCTCTTCCCTTTTCTTGCTTTTCACACGTCATCCCACAGGCACCCTAGAAAGTGCAATTGACTTTCTTTGCAAAAATGGGAAAAACAATGAAGCACCATATTTTATGAGTTTTTCCAATTGATTCTTTATCATCTCCATCTGGTAAACACATTCATTATGCCTTTCATTAAAAGTGAAAGAAAGGAAAGAATAACTTTTTTTAAGAAAAGATGTCTCTTTTTTTTCAATTGCAGTCTGGAATGAATGTTTTGATGCTGCTGTTCTGAGAATAAAAATAAAATTGAGTGTGGAAATCTATTATTGATTCCTGCGTGCTCTTCAGGCTCATGCACTATTGATTAAAACCCTCTACAAACCTGACCTTTGCTCCCTCATCCCAAGAGAGCAAGTTTGTAAAACTGCCAAGAACCAAAACTCTGGCATGGAGATTTTGAAACTTGGGGAGCCGGCCAGACTGGAGAAGCTCAGAAAGTTCTCTTCCGTAGTGGGAGATGTAAGGTGGACAGATTAAGCTGGCAAATAGGTCTGGACGACAGCAAACCTTACTCCAATTTAAGGGCTCCACTGTCATTTTCTCTGCGTGTCTGGAGTGGTGACAGAAGTGATCTAGGTGAACGACTCAGTTATTCTCATGGCAAGTGGGAGAATATCCTTTTGTTTAGAGAAGTTGTGGGTTTAGAGAACAATTATGCGTAAGATACAGGATTCCCACATACCACCCCATTATTAACACCTTGACTTGGTGTGGTACTGTTATAACTGATGAAAGCACATCTTAAAAATTACACAATTAACTATGGTTCGTGGTTTAACTTAGGGCTTACTGTTCATGTAGTACAGTTGCATGGATTTCTAAAGAATGTTTATTCTTTCACCATATATCCAACCTAGTGTTTTCCCCATTTAACCACCTTCATATATATATATTTATGTGTGTGTATATTTCAGTGTTGTTGTTCACGAATTTGCACTACCATCATTACCATCCCATTCCCAGAATATTGCTACTATTCCAGATAGGAACTCTGTACATTTTAAATCTTGTCTCCCTATTCCCTATCCCCACCCTACCCCTTGATAACCTATCTTCTAGGTTCCGACTCAATGAGTCTGTATATTCTAATTATTTCATATCCGTAAGATCATATAATATTTGTCTTTTTGGGTCTGGCTTATTTCACTCAACATGATACATGTTGCCATATGTATCAGAACATCATTCCTTTTTTTCGGCTGAGTAATATTCTACTGTGGGTACTTATTACATTTTGTTTATCCATTCGTCAGTTGATGGACATTTGGGTTGCTTCTGTCTTTTGGCTATTGGAGTAATGAAGCTACAGAAATTTTACTCCAACTAACATAGAGCAATTGGAGGCTGACTTGGCTCATGTGACTGGGAACAGCAGAGGGACATGTGCTGGACATGAGGACAACTGGATGCAGTAGTTTGATGGTCTCATTGCTCTTTGTGTTCTCCTTTTCTCTGTACCTAGATTTCATTCTTTCCCACTGCACACGGACTCCTCTACGTGGCGGTTCTTCCCACAAAAGGTTTCAGATTCAACCACCACTTCCTCTCCTTTCTTAAGCTCTTACCCCTCACTCAAGCCCCTACTGCTACTTCCCAGCTAACTGCTTGCACTAGCCTTTCACAATGGTGGCTCTGGACCCAATCTCGCCCCCTTAGGAGGTGGTGTGGAAAGAACAATGTCAGAGTCAACTCTGGCGTGGCTACCCATGAGCTCTGCACCGGGAAACCACTGCACCTCGGTAAGCCTCGGGTTTCCTGCCCTTCTTTCCCACTTCGTTTGGCCGGGATGAGGATGGAAGGGAAACACGTGTGGTAGGCAGTGTACAGTTATGGAAACAGATGCTCCCCTGGCCCCTCCCGACAGCTAATCTGGATATTTGGAAAAAGGCAGTCCTCTGGGAATTACATCATGAAATCAATACACGGCAGATAAGGGCTATGTATTGTGACAGCCAAGTCAAAGAGCTCCCAGGTTTCTCTGCTGGAGTAAAGGCTCAGCTGAAGTTGTTAAAGGCTAAAAACAATTCGGCTGTAAAAAGAGGTACTGATCAGATATAAAAAAAAAAAAAAGAAAAAAAAAAAAGAGTGCCAGAGAAGCAATCAGTCTTAGCAAGACTGATCCAGGGTAGAGAGGGGTTGCTGCCAATGGACTTAGCGTATCAGGGTCCTGTGGGGAGACTCTTGAGGGACTTGGTCAGTGTAACTTAGCCTGAAGCTGTTCTATTGGGAAAAAAAAACAGTGGGCCTGGCCATGCTCACCTTTGACCTTTGGTTAATGCTCATTCCTGGGGAGGTTGAAATGAAATGAGCCTCCTCACCCACCATTGGTATGTGTGCACAGCTTTCCTGGGGGGAAAATTTCAATGCTTATCAAGAGACTTAAAAATATTCACACCTTTTAACCCAATAATTCCACTTTGGAGGAAAGGTTGATGGAGAGGGATGAAAATGTAAGAATACTCACCACAGGGTCATTCGTAATAGTGAAAAGTTGAGATGATTTAAATATATGACCAAAGGGCGATAGGTAAATTCATCATGGGGCAGTCTTAAGATGAAATAGTACAATGTCAGGGAATACTAAATGGCTGGAGGAAATACTCGTGAGTTATGACATCTAAAGGTATTTTGCCTAATTTTATCCCAAAACCCAAGTAACAATGTCAAGTGAATGCAAGTATGATATAATAGTTTTAGGTAGTGTGCCCCAGAGTTTACTAGGTAATTTCCACTGAGGTTACTTAAACTATTTGCTCTTGAAAGTGATCTCCGTCTGGTGCCAGATTCCAGTATATTTTTGTAGGTGTGTAGTACAAAAAGGAAAGGAAATAACAACCAAAATATTAATTATGGACGCTTTCAGTGGTCGGATTAAATAAGACACTATTTTCTTTATACTTTTCTACACCTGCCAAAATCTCCATAATGAAGATGTTACTTTTGCAGTAAAAATTTATAATTTTCAATTGTTTCATTTCACCACTCATAGATCTCTCCACGACAAACCCCTCAAGGCTCACAATAGTTCATGAGACTTAGACTAATGCTAGAATACAATGTCGGCAGAACCTGGCAATCTTCCCTCTTAACCTCCCTCAAATAAAAAAAAGTGCCCAGATTCAGTCAGCCCCATAGCCATTTGACCTTCCAACTTATATCCTTTGTGGACACACCTTGAAGTGTTTGTCCAGGTCGGAAATGCTCACCCCTTCGCTGGCCCACAGGCGGATCTCCCAGAAGCCCTGTCTGCACTTTGAAACGTTGTTGCACAGGAGCATCCTTGGACCAGGCAGGAGACCTGACAACCTGGGCCAGTCTGATTCACTCTGTCCGGAACTTGTGTGGGAGGTGAGCAATGGAAGCTTATCTGCAGAGAAATAACGAAGCAGGGAGAAAAAGCAGAAGGCATTGTGACGGCATTTGAATTCTTAATTTCAGTGTATGCGTGATTCCCTGTCTGCTGGTCCTTCTCTCCAAAATGTCTCTGGGCTGCTGTGGATCTTGCTTGATCCTGTATCCACGTATTAAATTCAGAAGCTGGAGTCTTTGGTGTGAGTTGACTTGAGTTGGTTACTGTTACACATGTCTAAAGAGCTGTTATGTATCCTGTGCCTACATTTTTCTAAGACAGGTGGAGCTCTAAGAAAGATAATTCTTTTACTTTTAGTCAATCAAAATCCCACTCTTCCCCCAGCCCACCTCCTCTGGGGAGTCTTCCCTGATTAACCCCAGTTCAAACTCATCTTCCGGTTGCCCGTAATTGTCTCAATCTGTCCACACAACCACCTACTTCGTTGTTTGTTGGCATCTGCTGTTTCATAACTGTGTGCTTTGTAAGCATCCCGGGAGCTCAAAAATTGTGTTTTTCATTTCTTTTGAATCCCACAGCACCCACCAGTCTGCTAGGTAAAAATTAATTTCCTGAGTGGAAATAAAACTTCGGGGTGATTGTTGAGAAAAGTGGCGAGGGAAGACTTCAGCCTGAGTTGACAATCGCACATAAGTCCTGAACGCACATTCTGGAAGAGGTCCCTGGCTGATGCTTCAGTAAACAGGTTGATTCAGCAAGCACAGGTGGGTATTGGCGTGATTCAGCGGCAAAAGGGAGCCTTTAAAAATTGAGTCAGATTTCTCTATTTCCAAGCTGTGGGACATAAGGCAAATCAACCCTGCTGAGCCCCAGTTTTTCTTTTTTTAAAAAATCTAAATGAAGGCTAATAATAACTTTCTCTTCAGATTAAAATGAATTTAATTTCATTTAATTCTCAAATGAATTAAATGAAACTGTGTATTGTTGAATAGTATGATGCTGACAAATGCAGTTGGATGAACTGGGTTAAAATCCTATCCCCGCCACGCACTGGTTGTGAGGTCGTGGATAAGCGACATGACCTCTCTGGGGTAGATTGATGCAGTAATGTCGCCAGTGTATTCAGACCTCTACCCTCCACCCCCCTTGGGTGGTTATTTCGGTTTGCTAAAGCTGTCTTGATGCAATATACCAAACGTGGGTTGGCTTTTTCATTGGGGTTTTATTAGGTTACAAATGTACAATTCTAAGGCCATGAAAATGTCCAAGTTAAAGCATCAAGAGGAAGATACCTTGTCTGGGGGAAAGGCTGCTGGCATCCAGGGTTCCTCTGTCACATGGTGATGTCTGCTGGTCCTTCTCTCCAAAATGTCTCTGGGATGCTGTGGATCTTGCTTGATTCAGCAAACAAGGTGTTTCTGTCTCTGAGGTCTCTCCAAATGTCCTTTATCCTCTCATAAAGGACACCAGCCAAGGGATTAAGACCCACCTTGAATGGGCTGGGTCACATCTCCATGTGAACGACCTAAGCAAAAGTTCCCATTCACAATAGGTCTGTGCCCACAAGGATGGATTAAAAGAACATAGGTTTTTCTGGTGTAGAAAATACAGTCAAACCAGCACAGCATTCCTCTTTCTCACTGTCTCTAAGATTGGCCATGTGACTTGCATGGGATGCAAGCAGAGACTTGAAAAGTGTTTGCACACTGGGGCATGTTCCCTTTTGCTGCTTTGCTAGCTGGCTGGATGATGAGAGAGAGAGAGAGGTGGCTTGTCCTTTGGCCAACAGCCTTGCAACCCCCAGATGTGTGAGTGAGGCCATCCAGCCTAGATCACCCAGCCATCAACCAATCTACAAGCTTACCAAAATTGCATAAAAGGGACCAGGCAAGAAGAGCTGAGCTGGTCTAGACTGGAAAAACCTTTAGCTGTGCATAGAATTGTAAGCTAAGTAAATGTTTAATTTTAGAGGCATTATTGTTGATTTTTTTTAGCCAATATGGTTTGGGAATGTTTGTTTAGCAGCGGTAGATAACTGATACTCTCTGTATGCCCAGTTTTCTTACATAATAATAATAATGGTTACAATAATTCCTCCTTCTAAAGTTGTTATTAGAAGTAAATGAGTTAATATGTGTCCAGCACTTGGGTCCAGACAAATGGTGCATAAACTATGTTTGCTGTAACAAGAAGGCACAAACTGTTAAGAAGACATAGTAAGCACTCAATGAGTGTTAGTTCTCTTTTCCTTAATATGAGTTGATTGGTGAGTTGAATAAAAGTTCAAGCTAACCCCCAGGCTGATTTCCTTTTTTAGTCTACTGAGAGATACCCGGGGAATTTCCACCAATGGCGTTTAGAGTAACTCAGTTTGAAAGTGTCCCTCATCTTTTGAAATGTACCTTGAATCATGCTGTTGACAAGACTCTGGTGTGATAAATGTCCACCCAGTGCTTTCTCCTCCCACCCTAGAAGGCAGCTGAGTGATTTGTGTCCATCTGAGCCACAGGCCTTAGATGGGAGGCCAGGGGAGGTGCCAGGTGTCAGTCCCCCAATGACTACATGGGTTATGTTGTCCTGGAAACACCCATGCAATGAGCAAGAAAGATTTAAAAAAAAAAGATAAAGCAAGATGCTTATCTTACTATCAAAAGGATTTGGTAGGCAGGAGCATCAGTGCTCTGTCTGGACACACCTTGGAATTGACAGAGGGAAATAGGGGAAGTCCTGACAACTAGGAAATGGACTTCTTTTCAGCTCAGTCCACAAGGAAGATTTACAACATATTCTGTTTATTTGGTGGCTGTAAAATTCCTCAGTTTCTGTGATTTAGAGTTATTGATTTCAATTTTCCAAGAGGTTCTTATCTCCAGTGAAATGTGACGAAGCAGTCCGAGAGAAAAAGTTGTTTGTAAACCAGATCTACAGAGGGTTGTGTCAAAAAGAGGACGAAGTTCATCCCAGTGTCTGGTGAAAGACAATCTCTGCTACAATTCAGCAGGTCAGCTAGGAGGCAGAGGAGGCTTGAGGATCAGAGGTTGTCTTTGAAGGTTGCTACACCTGGATGCCAGGGCTGGCTCTGCCCTCCGCTAGTTTTATGACCTCGGGCTAGTTATTTAGTTTCCTCATTTATAGAGTAGAGATGGCAGTAGTTCTAGCTAAGTGGAATGTTGTGAAGATTAAATAAGAGAATAAATGAAGAGTGTTGAGCACAGCACTTGGCAAACTGTTGGTGCTCAATAAGTGACATCTCATATCATTGCTAGTACATCAAATACTTATTGCATGTCTACTGTGTCCCGGCACTATGCTAGACATGGAGGGATATTAAACAGAGAAATAGTATTTGTCCTTTGAGCAGCAGGAGGTGGCAAACATTTTCTGTAAAGGATCAGACAGTGCGTCTGTTATAACGGCTCAACTCTCTGCAGTTGTAGCAGAAAAGTAGTCATAGTCAATATGTAGATGAGTGGGCATGGTTATGCCCCAATGAAACTAATTACAGAGATAGGTGGTGCACTGGATTTGGTCTGTGGGGTGGAGTTATTTGCTAATCCTTGGCCTAGAGAGTTGCAGCATTATGAGTCTTTGGCTCTAAGGAACGAAACGACTCATATGAAGTCTTGAGGTAGGCAACTACTTGCATTGGTTTATTGGTCTGAAGATGTCAACCAGCGTGTTTATGATTCTCTAGGTATTTCCTTCATGTTTGTCAACCTCATCCCATCTAAACTCAAGCTGGGAAGGAAGAGAGATGGCACAAAGCCAATGTAGGTGTTCCCTTTTAACAGGATAGCAAAGACCTTCCCAGGACGTCCCTGAAGACTTCTGCTTATCCTACATTGGCTTGTCTGTGTCACATGGCCACTCTGAGCGTTGATGGAGGCTGGGGCTGTGCATATTTGTCAACGCTATCATTTATAGTGGAGGTGGTTAAGGGAGAAGGGGGAGAGGATGGGCATTGTGTCAGTACCAGTGGTGTCTGTCGCAGCCCATTTGGAGAGACATTTTATGCACACATTAATTACAATATAGACTGCTAAGTGATTTCACAGAAAAACAAAAGATGTAATGGAAACTGATAAGGGAGAACCACATTCCTTGTTAGTTCAGAATATTATAATTATATGTTCATTAGTAAGGCTATTTCAACAAGATAATGGAAGTGTCTACATGTAGACTAAAGCATTTGACAACGACGATGAATTATAAGAAGGCTTGAGTATCAGAAATGATAGAAATGACAGAGGCTAGTGAAACAACAGAAGACTCAGAGCTGATAGGAACTTCACAGCAGAGCTGGCACAGATGCAGCCACGTGGAGACCAGAGACATGGACGCCTGGAGATGCTTGGAGCCCAGCAGACGTCTGCATGAGATGTTAAGCGAGCCAGAACCTGGAGAGTCAGATGCCAGCCACGTGACCATCCAGCTGACAAAGATGTCCCTAATCCATGGACCTTCCTTGAATTGAGGAAACCTTTTGTTGGTGCCTTAATCTTGGTGTTTGCATTGCCTTAGAACTGTAAACTTGTAACTCATTAAATTCCCTTTTTGTAAAAAAGAAAAAAAAAAAAGAAGACTTGAGTATCACTATGGCAGATCAGCTCTTATTCAAAAGTATCCACTCCCTCCCTCCCATCTTCATGGGAAGAGTTCAGTTCCTGGACCTGTTCGTGTCAAGTTGGCCCATGTGGTTTGCTCGGAGTCATGGCCAATAGTGTGCACTTTTTTGACTTTGGTCTTGGCCAGGTGTTCTAGCCATTGGGATGGCAGCAGCCCTGATACAAGCATAAAGGTGTGCTTGCAAGGTTGGGCTTGTCTTCTTGCATGTCTGCCATCCCCACGGTAGCTGCAGGCCCTTCAACCTGGGCTCCAAGAGTAGATGTGAAACCTGCAACGAGCAGGCAAGCCCAGCTGGACCCATGCTTGAAGCTGAGCTGCACAGCTGAGCTTAGCTAACTCCCAGCCCACCTACTGATACTTGGGTGAGAATAAATGACCATAATTTTAAACCACTGAGTTTTGTTACCAAGTGTGGTAGTTAGATTCAGTTGTCAACTTGGCCAGGTGAAGATACCTAGTTCTGTTGCGTGGACATGAGCCAATGGTACGTGAGCCTCATCTGTTGCTGATTACATCTGCAGTTGGCTAGGAGGCATGCCTGCTGCAATGAATAATGTTTGACCTAATTGGCTGGTGCTTAAATGAGAGAGCGCAACGTAGCGCAGCCCAAGCAGCTCAGCATACCTCACCTCAGTGCTCACAGCTCAGCCCAGGCCTTTGGAGATGCAGGAAAGAAGTCACCCCAGGGAAAGTTGTTGGAACCCAGAGGCCTGGAGAGAAGGCCAGCAGAGACCATCCTTTGCCTTCCCATGTAAGAAAGAACCTCAGTGGAAAGTTAGCTGCCTTTCCTCTGAAGAACTAACAAAATAAATCCCCTTTTATTAAAAGCCAATCTGTCTCTGGTGTGTTGCATTCCAGCAGCTAGCAAACTAGAACACCAAATAACACCTAATTGATACAGCTGCATACTGTAAAAGTGTACAAATTCAAAGCATGTGTTGGCATGGATTGATGATTTGCTCACCATATTTTTTGGCTGGGTGCCTGACATTTTAGCACCCCCCCCTTTTAGATATAAAATGAACAAGTTGAATGTTTTATTTAAGTCATAAAGAAACCAGAGATTCATTATAACAGGCTCAGAAGGGCAACAGAGAACATTCACATTTATAGGTCGGTGATAGAAATGAACACACAAATGGTAGCAAAACTGGTTTTCCATCAAGGGGTGACCTTTCCCATAAGGGGAATCTCTACCAGAAAAAGATGGAATTCGCATGTCCATCAGTTCTCTACATTTTACAGTTGTAAAATATTCAACGACAGCTAGAAAGACTAGACTCTGATAAGAGGAGGATGTGCTGTGAACAGTGCAGCATTTCCCATGAAGCACGCGCTCTCTTTCTGTAGGTGTCTTGAATCAGACCCACCACGTGGTCTCTAACGTGGATGATCATTCACCAAGAATTAGTGTAATACAGTCAGAATATGCAAATACCTTTCTGAATAAATCGGAGAGATTGCATCTTGCTTACAAGGAAGAGCCTGCAGTAAAAAAGCAGCAGCTCTTCAGATGAAGGGCTCAAGAAAGTAAAGACATTTTTTTTTTTCAGCCAGATTTCAGCATCTGGGTTACATGGTGATTTCTCGACCATTCTAGAACATGGATATCCCTGATGTGGGTCCATGCAGAGGCCCATAGCTGTCCTTGGAGCAGATTTCACCCTAACTCAGCTGTGAAAGCCTGGGGTGGCCACACCACCTGGCTGATGGTGTAACTTCTTCCGCTTTGAACTGGGGATAATAATAGTACCTACTTCATAGGTTGTTCTTTTAGAAATAAAGCATTTCTAAAAATTAACAGACTTCATTTTTTAAAGAAGTTTTAGGTTTATAGAAAAATTGGGCAGAAAGTACAGAGAGTTTCAAATGACCGCCTTTCCCCTCCACCAAGCACAGGGTTTCCCTGTGTGAATGTGGGGAACTTGTTACAACCAACAAAACAAAACTGATACTTTTAAACTAAAGGCCATTGTTTACATTAGCGTTCACTCTTTATGTTATGCAGTTCTCCTGGCTTTGATGAATACTAATGTTAAGTGTCTACCATTACAGTATCACACAGTATAGTTTCACTGCCCTGGCAACAACTGATTTTTTTACTTTTTGTATAATTTTGCCTTTTCCAAGGCTTCATATAGTTGGAATCATATGACATGGAGCCTTTGGGACTGGCTTTTTTTTTATATAGCAACATGCATTTAAAGTTTCTTCATGTCTTTTCATGGCTTAATAGCTCATTTCTTTTTCAAAACTTTTTTAAATTGTGAAATATAACATATATACAAAAAAGCAATAATTTTCAAAGCACATTTTAACAAGTAATTACAGAACAGATTTCAAAGTTTGGTATGGGTTACCATTCCACATTTTCAGGTTTTTACTTCCAGCTGCTCCCAAACACAGGAAGCTAAAAGAAATACCATTATAGTGATTCAGCTGTCATCCTCATTTGTTAAATCCTGTCTTCTCTGTTATAACTCCTCCTTCTCCTTTGATCCTACTCCCAACTGACAGGGGTCTTTGGGCTCTGCCCATTCTAACTTTTTCATGTTGAAAGGAGTGTCAACTCTATAAGATAGGAGGATGGAATTAGTTGATATTTTTGGAGAGGTTGATCCCTCTGGGTTTCAGGACTTTACTGAACTAGGAACCCTCTGGAGGTTAAAGGTTTTAGGAAAATAAGCTCAATACATAGAACTTTTGTAGAGTCTCAAAACCCTAGGTGTTCTTTAGGGTTAACAGGAATGGTGTTTATTGGGGGATGACAAACTATGACAGTCAGTGATATCTAGCTAAAGCTTGTATAAAAAGAGCCTCCAGAATAGCCTCTGGACTCCATTTGAATCCTCTTAGACACCGATGCCTTACTTTGTTACCTTTCTTTTCCCCCTTTTAGTCCAGAAGGCATTGCTGGTCTCTCTCTAGGCCCTTTCTAGACCCGCAGTGTGGTATGTTAAGAAATACAAGCAGGAACAAGGTGTGGAGCTAAGAAGGGGGTGAGGATTATAAACTTGATGGTGGAAAGGAGGAAGTGTCAGCAGATTGAAAAGGTTTCTCAAAGGAAAGGAGCATTCAAATTGCCATTTGAAGGCTGAGTAGAAGATCATTAGGCAAATGAGAATTAAGGAGGCAGTGGAGTGGAGGGAATTCTGAGCAGAGAGATCCGTATGATTCACAGTCCAGAGGCAAAAATGGGCACGATGACTGTGGGGGGCCATTAGCAATTCAGTATTCCCAGAAGGTAAGGGACAAAGTGTCTAGAGAAGAAGCTCTTGATGAAGTTCTGCTTTGGGATTGGCTAAATGCTAAAGAACTTTGACTTAACCCTGAAGACAGTGGGGAGCCAATAAAATGATTTCATTTATCTCAATGAATGATGATAATAATAACAATGGCTAACATTTATTGAGTGCTTATCTTCTAGGTTCTAGGCACGAATGTGACATGCACTCCTCACAACCTCTAAGGAGTAGGTACTACTCTCAATGTCTGCTTAGCAAATGGGGAAACTGAGGCTCTGCGAGATAAAGTGGCTTGTCCAATGTCATGGAGTAAGTGCCCTAGTGGAGATCTGACCAAGTCTGCTCTACTCCAGACTCTGCCTCCTTGAGCACTAAGCTGCCTCTGTGTCTCTGTGAAATGAGGTGTGGAGTTGGCTCAGCCACCTAAGAAAATATCTCCAAGCTTACTGGGATACATAGTCTTTATTTTACAATTTCCATATTTTTCTTTTTACATGAACATCACTGGAATGGGTCAATGAAGGGTTCAACTATGAGCCACATTTGTCAAATTTCTTAAGAAATTCGAGTAAGAGAAAAACAGTGGTGACATCAACAATTCTCGTCTGTTCGTTTGAAGTAGGTTCGTGAAGGCAAAAGGCTCCAGAATATGATTCTGGGTCAAAACACCTGAGGAGCAGGTTTTCTTTCCCTTTTCTTTTTAAAGGTCTAACGCTCAGATAACTGGAAATGGAACCTCTGGGTGAGAGCCCTGGAACTCTTCTCCGTTGCTCTCTCCCTCCCACTCTGTCTCCCTCTCGTTATGCTGTCCGGGTGATTCTGCAGCCCCTGGGAAGGGGTGATCCCACATGGCACACTGGCAGTCTTCACTGGTTCTCCTCAGACTCCTGCAGTAACGGCAGGCCTTGGGCTAGAGTTGACTCCAGCTGCTGGTTATGCATGGCCAGTTGGTCACTTTCTCCAAGTCGGAACGATGCTTAGGAGCTGATCTCCCCTGCATTCTAAGAGCTGCGGTCTTGCCCTCTCCTCCTGGACCTGCATTTTGAAGGGCTTGCTTGCCTTCTGCAGCTGTTGAACTCCCACTGTGACATCCCGCATGATGTCCTTCCTGCACTCATCATCCTTGGCTCCGCTAGTCATTTGGGGTTCAGAAGTGTCCCCCAGGGGAGGGATAACGGCAGAAGCTGCGTCCTTGGTGGAATGAGCAAACAGACGGAACTGGTTCAAGCTGAAGTTTGCCAAGGCTCGTTGGCCAAAAGAGGGAAGCAGCTCTCTCTGGATGGGAGTGAGATGCCCTCTCTGCTGTTCCGGCTGACCATGCAGAGGGAGGGGAGAAGGTCCAAGCACACACTCTCTTTAGGACTCCAGTGGATTTTCATGTATATTCTTATGTTCCTGTTAAAATCTTTCTGGACTGAACAGCTTTGTAACAAATCAGTGTCGCCCAAGAGTCCTAAACGAGGCAAGCCAAGGCTTGAAAATACTGAATCTGTATTTCCTTAAAGACAGTCTTTCATCCCCTGTCACTTCAGAAGAGACCCCCCTATCCAATCAGTTTGAACTGAGGAGGTTTTCCTATTATTTTACATGATTAGTGGTTGTAGGGTCTGCAGCGGGCTGAATAGTGCCTTCTCAAAAATGCGCCCACTTCCTACACCCCTGTGACTGCCACCTTATTTGGAAGAAGTTCTTGCAGATGTGATTAAGTTAAGGGTTTTGAGAGGAGGAGCTTGTCAGGGATTATCTGGGTGGGCCCAAAATCCAATGACGAGTGTCGTTATGAGTGAGGCACCGGAGCTTCCACAGATCTGAAGATGAGGAGGAGGCAGAGATTGGAGGGAGGCAGCCACAAGCCAAGGAAAGCCTGCAGCCACCAGAGGAAGGGAGAGGCGAGGACAGATTCTCCCCTAGAGCCTCTGGAGGGAGCGCAGCCTGGCCTGATGTTTGACTTCTGGCTTCAGATACATTTTCTGTGGTTTTAAGCCATACAGTCTGTGGTTTGTCACAACAGGCACAGAAGCCAAATACAGGCATGTAAGCACCCTTACCCTATGGACAGAACAGAAAGGGCTGCCTAACGATGAAAACAGAAGGTTCAAACAACCCTAAAGGGGGATGGGGACCCGACAGAGGTTGTGATGAATGCTGGTCTGGGAGGGTGGCTGAGTCCTCTGACAGGTGGGTGGATGCCTCCCTGGGGGCAGCCCAGTGGCCACGCTGGACTTTACTCAGCACAGCTATCAACTTCGGAGCCCTGGAAGAATTCTTACTGACTTCACAAATGGCCATGCAACGAAGGCAACCAGAACTCAATATACGAGCAACAGAATGGCTTTTAAAAAGGGAATTTATTGCATTACAAGTTTACAGTTCAAAGGCCATGAAAGTGTTCAAATTAAGGCACCAACAAGAGGTTACCTTCACTCAAGAAAGTCTGATGCCGTCTAGAACACCTCTGCCAGCTGGGAAGACACGTGGTGATGTCTACCAGCTTTCTCTCCTGGCTTCTTGTTTCAAAAGGCTTCCCCAAGGGTGCTTTCTCTCTACATCTCCAAAGGTCTCCGGAGCTTTTTCCAAAATGGTTCCCTCTTAAAGTTCCCCAGTAAGCACCCCACCTTAAACAGGTGGAGACACATTTCCATGGAAACCATCTAATCAAAAAGTCCTACCCACAATTGAGTGGGTCACATCTCCATGGAAACAGCTTATCCCTGTTTTGATTTGATTTGTTTTGATTTGATAAAATCAAAAGATGCCATCCAGCAAAACCGAATCAGGGTTAAAGGACATGGCTTTTCTGGGATATGCATAAGTTTCATACTAGCACAGGGGGGTTTGCTGCTAATCCATAGGAAGGAATTGATGAGGTTCCTGCCGTTGAATCCAGGGAGTCAAGTTATTTTTCACCCTGAGCCAAGGTTGTTTCGTGGGTTGGGGGTGAAGGGTGGACTTGAAAGCATCAAGGACATCCAAAATCATCTGAAGCCATACAACTAAGGCCTTGAGCTTATTTGTTGGTCTTTATAATGACAAAACCACTCACAGGACTTGCTGTTCTGCATTGAGGAATAAAAATGTGGTGGGGAAGAGAAGCAGCACCTCAGTGAGAAACAACACTGGATGGAAGTCAGACACCTGTGTTCTAGTTTCCGCCTTACTTCCACTTGCTGTGTGACCTTGAGCCAGGTGTGTCCCCTCTCTGAGCCTTAGAGGGGTTGGAAAAGCCAGCTAAACACTAGACATACTTGAAGGTACATGGAAGACAAAATGTCTGGGTCCCACTCTAGATTTACTGACTCAGAAGCTCCAGGGATGGAGTCCAAGAATCTGCATTTAAAATATGTTCCCCAAGAGATTTTTCTGCCCTTGGAGTTTGGAAACAAATGGACAAGATGGCTTCTGAAGTCCCTTTGAGATACTCAGTTATTATTCTGTGAGCAAAAATATTGGCAGAGCAAAGACAGGATTGTCTTAAGGAAAAGAAATGAAAACCCTACATCTTGCAAGAGATTGAAAAAAAAATAAATAAACTGTTTGAAGAAAAACCACACCAGGCTAGGAGAAGAGAGCCTGGGGCTGGGAAGCTGACCCAGAATGTTGGAGCCAGGCTGGCCTGGCTCCAGGATGGACAGTCTGCCAGCTCCTTCATATTGATTCATCTCTCCAGCCCCACAATCAGGAGAGCATTGTGTGCCTTGAAGCCTTTTGCAACTATAAATCAGAAGTGCTGCAGTTTAATGAAGAGCTGTATTGTTCTGATCCCACGTGATACACCAAACCATCACTCTCCAATTGGTGGTTTGCAAACGGGTTCTCACGGGTGAGCCAGATCATCCATGTCATTAACTAATAGTGATAATAATAACAACAACAACATTTATTGAGCATTTACCATGTTCCAGATGCAATGCTTAGTGTTTTACATGAAGTAAACCCTAAGTATTTTACCGAAGCTTCACAACAACTCTTGGAGATAGAGGCTAGTAGTATCCCCCATTTTAAAGGTGAGAAATAGGAGGCCCAGAGAGGTTAAGCAACTTGTGCAAGTTAACACAGGATAGAAAATCAAGAAAAGCTGCCTCCTTTTGAATTAGGACACGATGTCCCTTTGGGTAGACCAGCTACACACACAGCTTGTCAAGTGATTGGCAACTCAAGATGGACCTGATCACAAGCCAGTTTACACAACTCGGTGAATGCAACAGGATGTTCCGTATTTCAGCATCCCTTCACCTCTTCAGCTGGTCCACAACCTGCCAAGCCACCATATAGCTCTGGTACTGTTATTAAGTGGAGAGTGGGATTTGTTTCTAACCCATCTGACCCCAGAGTTTTGATTATAACAAATTTTTATTGTAAGCAATATGTAAAAGTATTATGTATGTTTCTGTATATGTGCGAAGGGAAAGTACGCATCAGGTGAGCATGTAGAGAGTGAGTGAGAGCGGATGGAAACAGTCACTGGTTTGTCTGCAGGTGGCAGAACAATCACTTAGCAGTACACTGCTGGCTGCCAGCATAGTTTTGACCACTGGAGCGTTTTTTTTTTCTTAACTCCTTTTGAAACGGACTTCTTCAGAATTAAAAAGTTTTGCATGTCAGCAGACACCACTGCTAACTGTGTATCTGATAAGGGTTTGATATACAGAAGATATAAAGAACTCCTGCAATCCAACCACGAAAAGCAAACAGCCTAATTAAAATTTGGGCGAAGGATACGCATAGATGTTTCACCACCATAGTTCAAAATCATTTTAAATGATTTTTTTCCCCAATCAAATAGTTTTAAAGTTATACTCACAATGGACTGTTGGTTGGAAATGGGATATAAAAGTGGTTGAACTACACATTATTGAGAAACAAGTGAGGTTCAAGGTGGTCTTTACCCATTTCTGCAGCAAGTGCCCACCTGATCAGAACCCTAAGTTAGCGCGTCTCGTACTCCAGAAGGCAGGTTAAGAACAGAATCTTTTCTAAAGAACTCTTGAAACTCGATAATAAAGAAACAAACAATCCAATTAGAAAATGGGCAAAAATCTGAAGAGATATTTCTCCGAAGAGGATGCGCAGATGGCAATTAAGCATCTGTTGAAAAGCTGTTCAATGCTATTAGCCAATAGCCATAAGGAAAATGCAGATTAAAACCAATGAGATATAACTATACTCCTATCAGAATGGCTAAAGCGGTAAAAAATCGCGATAACACCTGCTGCTGGCGAGGATGCAATGACAATAGACCCCTATAATGCTGAAAACAACCCAAATGTCCTTTAATACATAAATGGGAAATGGAACAGCGGTACATCCGTACCATGGAGTGCAACTCAGCAATAATCAGAGGAGGATTATTGATAAATGTAACAACATGAATAGATCTTAGGATTTCTGTTGAGTGAAAAAGGCCCGTCTCAAATGGTTACACACTGTGTGGCTCCATTTACATGACATTCTTGAGATAACGAAATTATAGTGATAGAGAACGGATTAGGGCATGGCAGGGATTAAAGACTGTGGTGGGCAGGGTGGGTGTAACCATAAAGGAGCAACAGCACGGGGCTTTGTGGTGTTGGAAAGTACTGCCTTTTGGTTGTGGTAGTGGTTACAGAAACCTACACATGTGATCAAACTCTACAGAACCACACACACACACGTACACACCACTTGCGCGCACGTAAAATGGGTGAAAGCTGCATAAGCTCTGAGGATTGTATCGCATCAATTCCTTTGTTGTGATATTGTATAGGCATTATTCAAGATGCTGTTATTGGGAGAAACAGAATGAAGGGTATGTCTCTGAACAGAATTTTTGCCATTGCCTGCAAATCTGTAGTTATTTCAAAATATAAACTAAAATCTATGATTAGGATGTCTTCACACACTATTAGGATACAGGAAATCTACAATATGATTTATAAATTTTTCAAACAATAATAATATTAATAAAAATAAGCTAAGAAGTCAAAAAAAGGTAGAAACTTAAATGATAATTATAACTGATTCGGTTTTTCATACACTAAGAGCGAATATAACCCACACCTAAATGTGCAAAGGGCAGTCGAAGCCCTGGACTCATGTCTCCTTGTTGAGCAGTAAGACTCATGCTAGAGGACTCCTCATATGTGTGCAGGAGGAAATCTGTGTGAAGATGCTAATGGCTACATGTTTATCATTGTGAGGCACTGGGACAACTTAAAAGTCCGTCCACACCTCTTGATGTTCCACCTTCTGGAACAGGGGGCAGCAGGTAAAGAGAGCAAAGGAGATATTTATGTATAAGCATGGAGAGATGCCGAAGACCTCCTTGATATTTTATTATCAGTTTTCTTTGTAAAAGCACCAGACTGGAAATGAATCGTGATGTTTTAAGTAAACAGTAGTAATTTGCAGACCAATACATTCTGTATATAATCTACACGTATTTAAATTGTATATTTAAATATAAAATTCTACATTTAAAATAAAATAGTATTTACATATGCATATGTAATAGTTTTCTGTAAGAAAAAGAGGGCAAACAGAGAAATATATATGTAAACATATGCAAATAAAGAGAACAAAATGTCTGGAAAGAGCTATTCCAAACCAACAGTAGATGTGCAATGTTCTAGTTTGCTAGCTCCCGGAATGCAACACACTAGAGATGGATTGGCTTTTAATAAAAGGGGATTTATTTTGTTAGTTCTTCAGAGGAAAAGCAGCTAACTTTCAACTGAGGTTCTTTCTTACATGGGAAGGCACAGGGTGATCTCTGCTGGCCTTCTCTCCAGGCCTCTGGGTTCCAACAACTTTCCTTGGGGTGATTTCTTTCTGTATCTCCAAAGGCCTGCGCTGAGCTGCGAGTGCTGAGATGAGGTATGCTGAGCTGCTTGGGCTGTGCTACATTGAGCTTTCTCACTTATGCACCCGCCAATTAAATCAAACATCATTCATTGCAGCAGGCACGCCTCCTAGCTGACTGCAGATGTAAATCAGCAACAGAGGAGGTTCACGTACCATTGGTTCATGTCCATGCAACAGAACTAGGTGTCTTCACCTGGCCAAGTTGGCACCTGAATCTAACTACCACATGCAATGGTTAGGTCAAATGTGAGCCAAGCACCGAGACATACACTTTATGACATTACCTCCTTCATTGCTCACTGCACCCCCAGGGAGGGACACCTACGTCATAAATGCCATGATCAAATATGGTGGTAGGGAGGAGGGAAGATAGTTGCTCAAGGCCACACGTTCACATTGGGACTTTCCCCACTGCCCTGCTCTGCCTGATTTTCGAGTCTGTGCATGTCCCTTTCTACCAGGCTGACCTCGAACCCTGGGGCCGTGGGACATGGCATCTGAGAGGAAATTACTCATTGTGGAGACCACTGCCGCCAGGCAGCAGAGCTGAGCAAAGAAGCCCACAGGCCATCCAGGGGGGTGAGAGGAGTCTAGGGCTGCACACCTCTGTGGCCTCACTTTCTTATTTTCACCCTGATGAATGCATTCTGGTCAAAGTTGAAATTTGCAGGACAAATTGCAAATTGTCCTGCACCAAATTGTCCTGTCATCTGTCCTGAAGGCAGATGACAGCCCCGCATTGCTGCTGCTGCAGCTGGGATGGTGATGCTGACTCTCCTCTGCAGGGAGCCTGGAGTGGGGGAGTTGGAGAGGGGACCCTCCAGTGCATGTCCTCCATGGAGCACTGTCTTCCTGATGGAAGGAAAAAGCTTTGGAGGCACGAGGGAGAATGGGGGGTGGTGGATAGAGAGGACCCCGTTGACTGCTGCACTGGACATGTCCCCCCACACCTGGGAACTTGATGAGAGCAGGAGGGAGGAGAGGGAAGGAAACAAACATTGGCTAGGAGCCCCCTGCATGATTGACAATGATTACGGCCCCTTCTGCTCAGGAGCCAGAACATCAGTTTGGGTGACATGGGTTTTTAAAATAATATTTTACACATTGTGCTGGTTTGAATCTGTTATGAACCCTCCAAACACCTGTTGTTTTAATCCATGTCTGTGGGTGCAGACCTGTTGTGGGCGGGAAACTTATGCTTAGGCTCTTTCCATGGCGATGTGACACAGCTCATTCAAGGTGGTTCTTACTCCCCTTGCTGGAGTAACAGAATAAAATGCAGAGGCATTTTGGAGAGATCCTACGAGAAGACCCACAGTTACACAGAGAGAAGTGAGAAACAAAACACTCCAGAGAAGCAAAGGAGCTGAGAGAGCCATTTGAAACCAGAAGGTTGAGAGAAGAATGAGCAGATGTTGCCACGTGTCTTCCCATGTGTTAGAGGAACCCTGGGTGTCAGCAGCCTTTCCTCCTCCGAGGTATGTCCCTCTTGATGCCACTGGACATCTTCAATGTAAATTTGTAACCTAATAAATCCCCACTGGGAAAGTTAATCCATTTCTGGTATAGTGCATTCCGGCAGCTTTAGCAAACCAAAACAGATTTTGCTACTAGAGAAGTGGGGTGCCGCTGAGTTTGCAAATACCAAACATGTTGTAACAGCTTTTTAAATTGGTAAGGGGAACTTTGAGAAGCTTGATAGAAAAGGCCTGAATTGCTTTCAAGAGACTATTGGTAGAAATATGGACTCTGAAAACACTTCCATTGAGGGCTTAGACAGAATTGATGACTGTGTCATTGCCAACTGGAAGAAAGGTGATCCTTTTTTTTTTAAGTGGCAGAGAATTTGGCAAAATTGAGGTCTGGTGTTGGATGGAAGATGGAATTTGAAAGCAATGAACTTGGATATCTAGCTGTGGAAATTTCCAAACTAAATGCGGAAAATGCACCTTGGCTACTCCTCGCAGCCTATAGCAAAATGTGAGAGGAAAGGGATAAGCTGAGAACTGAACTCTTGGGTACCAAGAAGCCAGAAATGGATGGCTTGGAAAATTCTAAGTTTCTGGAAAGCAAGTCCCTAGAGAATAGTGCTCCATGTGAGGATAGAATTAATCAGCCATGTAAGTGGGTGGCAAGATAAAAAATGGAGTTTTGTATAAAGGATTTGTGAAAAATCCTTTTGCCTGATGGATGGGACCCCTGTGTGTTGCATGAGAAATGGACAAATTTGTTGCAGGACCTGTATAAACAAGAGCACTGCTAGGTTGGACTAAAAGGGACAGACTGAAGGAAAAACAACTTTAAAGACAGATTCATGGAAACTGAATTCTGGGGCAAAGAAACCTCAAGCCAGGAGAATGAACCCATCCATGCACATAGAGAGGGTGAGGTTTGCAGAGGATGAGTCTTCTGCTCCATTGTTCTGGAAGAATGCTGCCACCTCAGGCCTCAGAGAGGGTGGAGCACATTACCTGAGAACGGAGAGAGCCTGGCCACCACCCCATTTTTCTGTAGGGGTTGATTATGTGCCCCAGAGATGGCAGAGTCTGGGTGCCACCCCAATGCTTGCAGATGGTGGAGCTGAGAACATGGTGGTCTCCCCAAAGCAAACCCTCACTTCAGTGCTTGGAGAGAGCAGGGTCACTATGTAAATCCTTGGAGAGGGTAGGACTGCCACTCTCTCAAGCCCTGAGGACAAAATGTCTTTCTGTAGATGACTCTCAGACTTTTAAGTCTAACAGAGCTTTGTCCTACAGGTTTTCAGAACTGTTTGGGAACTTTAACCCCTGTTTTCCTTCAAATTTCCCCTTATGGAAGTGGGAACATTTATCCTATGATTGCCTCTCCTTTGCATATTGGAAGCAGATAACTTGTTCTCAGTTCCAAAGGTCCACAGCCAGAGGAGAATATTGTCTTAAGACAAAGCACACCTTTAATTGATTTTGATGAGACTGTACTTAATATTGCTACTGAAATGATTTAAGCTTTTGTGATGTGGTGATGGAATTAATGTATTGTGCGTATGGAAGGAACATATCTTTTTGTGGTCCAGAGGGTGGAGTGTGCTGGTTTGACTCTGTCATGTACCCCAGACAAGCCTGTTCTATTAATCCACCCCTGTGGGTGCAGGCTCGTTGTGGATGGGAAATTTTGCTTAGGTTGTTTCCATGGAGATGTGACACAGTCCATTCAAAGTGGGTCTTAATCCCCTTGCTAGAGTCCTTTATGAGAGAATAAAATAAATGCGGAGACATTTTGGAGAGATGCTAAGATCCTCAGGACACAGAGAGACGAGAGAAAGAAGACACTGTAGGAGAAACAAGAAGGACGTGCAGGAGTTGAGAGGCCACCTGGAAACCAGAATCCAGGAGAGAAGGACCAGCAAATGCTGCCATGTGCCTTCCCATGGGACAGAGGAACCCCAGGTGCCGGCTGCCTTTCTTCAGAGAGGGTGTCGTCCTCCTGATGCCTTAATTCAGAATTTTCATGGCCTTAGAACTGTAAATTTGTAATTTAATAAATCCCCTTTGTAAAAGCCAGCCCATTTCCAGCATATTGCATTCTGGCAGCTTTAGCAAACCAAAACACTTGTCTTTTTAAAAAAAATTTCAGTTCCAGTATCATCTCACATAGATGCCTTCCCTGACCTCCCAACACCATGACTGTCGGCATTCTGAAATTCACCTTCGTAGCATTTGCCGCACCCCCGAATCGTAATGAGGTAGTTGGTAGTGCAGCTGGTGATTCCCCTCCCACCCAAATGTGAGCTTCGTGAAGGCAGAAGCCAGTTTGTACCAAGTGCTGACTCTCCGGCACCCAGCCCCGTGCCTCGCACATCGCAGATGCCCAGTGACTATGGACACATGGGTCACACATTAACAAGAAAAGGAAGGATCACAGATAAATTCTTTGTGGCATTCGAACTCCAATGAATAGAATAAAATATTTGGGATTCAGGATCTTGCTTTACTTACTCATCTGGTTTCATTTTATTTATCTTCTATGATAGGTAAGGCTTTTTGCCAAGCACTGAGAACACAGTGGTGACAAAGCACATCGTCGTTGCCTTCAAAGAGAAAGCTCTCCATCTAGGATGGAGGGTCTGATGGAAGAGGATGGCAAGCTGAGCCCTGCAGCACAGGGTGGGGCTGTCAGTCCCTGAGGTTGGTGCCTGGCTCAGGATCCATTTGTTGGGCTTCTAAAGTCTCTCGTTGACTGTGAGGGAAGCCCAGTATAATCCATCACTCTCTCTGATACTTGATGATCAGGGCGTTTGACTACAGCCTTGAGGTCCCCACCAGGGTGCCTGCTTGGCAACGTGGGAAAAGCCTCAAGCTGAAATCAGAAAAGCATTGGGCTGTTCCAGTCCAGTCCTCACCACCCTCTCCTTATAGCCAGGTGGCCTTGGGGACGTCAGGTCCTCTAAACCTTACATCCTTCATGAGCAGGAAGAATTGATCCTGAAGTTGTAGGGTTTTTCTGGATGGTTAAATAAGGCAATGTACATTATGCAGCAGGCTCCTGGCTGAGCCCATGGGACCTACCCATGAAGGTGAGGTTGCCTCCCCCTCTTTTCTTACCTGTTCTCCCATTAGGGGTCTTTGTGAATTTTCAACCCTCAGGTTGAACCTTGGGCATCCTGTTGCCCCAAGGCCAGATAAGAAAACTCTCTAATGAAGCCTCCGGGACTTTGGATAAGTGTTCAGTCCTTGTTCAGCATTCAATCTGGGTTTTGAGAAACCAACAAACTCAACTATTTATCTGGCTGCTATTTCACCCCCCAAGGGGGCTGATTTTTTCTTAAAGGCAAAGAATCACTTTGTCACTTGAATGTTTAAAAATGCTGTTTGTCTCATTTCTTTTCCCCTCTTCCTTCCCTCTCTTCCTCTCCCTTGCACCTCTCCTTCTCCTCTTTCTCTCTTTCTTCATCAACATATCATCATCATCATCATCCTCACTTGCCTTTCCATCCGATACATCTTTCAGGGATGTATGGGACATAATTTGATATTCTTTAAAGAAGAATTTGAAACAAGGGGCATGACCTAAATGAATCTACTGGTCCATTTTTGAAGTTCTCCCCTTTCATTCCTGAGTGTTTATAAGACAAGAATGGATCACAGCCAGGAACAAAAAGAATAGAATTGGAGAATTGGATGGCTTTATTTGAAAGATGGTTTGGAGAAGTCTGATTGCTCATTCTGTGTTCAACAGGGTTTGCTTGGGACCATTTGAGCCTTCTTTATGAAATAGTCTAAAGCCAAAAGGTAACCTCAAGACTTGGGGAGACACTGATGCTGAGGCAACTGGAGGTGGCAGAGGTGCATTGTTGGAGAGCAGAAGAAGGGTGCTAACTGTGTGACTGCTACAGCTATTTCACTGCTCCAGTCCTCTTTACTAGCCTCTCCACTCCCTCACCGGCAACGTAATCTCTGGTCCAACTATGTTAGCATCCCTGCTCTTCTCAGATCGCACCCTCATGCTTCTGCATGGTCTGTAATCTCTGACCACCATGTCTGTGCTGATTTGAAAGGATGTATGTACCCTAGAAAAGCTGTGCTTTAATCTTAATCAATCTTGTGGGAGCAACCGTTTCATCTAATCCCTACTCAGTACTATAGGTTGGAAAGCTGATTAGGCTATCTCCACGAAAATGTGACTCACCCAATTGTGGGTATTAACTTTTGAATAGAAGGAGTTTTGACTCCACCCATTCCATGTGGGTCTTGATTAGTTTATTGGAATCTTTTAAAAGAGGAGGCATTTTGGAGAGAGTCCCTTTTGAGAATGACGAGAGAGCCACCGAGTTCACCAGCCAGCGACCTTTGGAGATAAAGTAGGAGAACGCTCCTGGGGAGCTTCATAAAGCCAGGGGCCTGGAGAGGAAGCCTGAACTTCATCGTCCTTTCTTGAGTGATGGTAACCTCTTGTTGGTGCCTTAATTTGCACATTTTTATAGGCTTGCTTTAATTTGGACATTCTCACAGCCTTAGAACTGTAAAACTTACAACTTAATAAATTCTCCTTTTAAAAACCATTCAGTTTCTGGTATATCACATTCCAGCAGCTAGCAAACTAGAACACTGTCCTTCTTTTCTCCACTTGGCAAACTCTTACTCCTCAACACCCAGGTTTAAAAATCAGCACCTTCATGCATCCATCCCTGAGAAGCTCCTCTTTCTCTTCTGTGTTCCCCTTAGTCTTAATTTTGTTATTAACCTGTAGTGTAATAATCCATGTATATGTTAGCCTACCCCACCAGTCTGTTTTTTGCTGCAGGCAGGGGTCATTCCCTAATTCAGTGTCTAGTTCAGTGTCTTGTGCAAAGTAATCATGAGGGTAGTACCTAAAGTTTATCACATGCTTTTTACATGCTGACATTTCATGGGTGTTGCTCATTCAGTCCCCAGAACAGTCCAGTGAGGTACATACTGCTATCATCTCAATTTTATAGGAAAACTGAGGCACCAAAGAGCACTTAGGTGGCTTGCTGACATTCTACTGCTAGGGAGTGATGAGCCAGGATTCATTTCCACACCCTCCTTTCAGCATTTATTAAGGGATCTTGCCTGCTGCAACCATGACTGTGGTGTAAAAGGAGGAGATTTTCTAATTTTAGCTTTGCTACCCCTTCAGTAGGTGACCTTGGGGATGCCTCTTTACCTTGCTTCATCCTGGTTCTTCATCTATAAAATAGGGTTGATATTGTCACAAGGGTTGAACAAAACACTCTGCAAAAAATGCCTGCCATGTATTAGGCATTCTGTATATACTGGGTCCCTCGTGGCTCTACCTCCTTCCGCAAAGAAATGGTGAAATGGGATATTTTTCTTCTGATACCAGCTGCCAGAGTGCACGGAGATTTTAAGACTTCTAGCAACACGAAGCATTCAAAAGTTGCAAGTAGCTGCAGGATGCTTCTCACATCTCTGAAAGAAGGACATCTGGGGCTTTCTGTAGGTGCACAACAATACACGTTTCCATGGAGCATATCAATTATGCATTCATTTGCCTCCATTAATATTTCAGGCATCATAAGCATAAATAAAATATACATTAATTAGAAGTTTGCAATCAGATCATCCTTTTCCAATCTTTACCCTGCTACAAGTGATATTTCCAAAGCTGGAACATTAGAGTTTGTGGTTCAACAGCCATAAATCACTCAGAATCAGTCTCCCAGAGAAGGGGGCTCTTCCCCCGCCAGGTAGGAACAACTGGTTCAAGGAACCGCGGTGTGCATCGTCGAACCACAACGGCAGCTAAATTAGATTGTTTTTCTTTTTCAGAAGAAATGACGATTATTCATGAGGCGCTGCTCAGCTGAACGCTTGGCTCCTTTCTCCCACAGCGGGGACAGATTTCCCGGCCAGAGCTCACTGCTGAAGGACTTAACATTGGTTAACAGTGAACAGCTTCTCCAAGGGGGGATGTTAAAAACTCTTAATGTTCCAAAGTCACGGTGTCTCCCGCAACGAAGCTGCTAAACAAATTACATTGGGGGTTATGTTTGCTCTCCATTGGATTAACAGGGGCCCCTGGAATATCACATGTCTCTTTACACATTTGGATCAAGTGAAAG
Organism: Tamandua tetradactyla; assembly: GCF_023851605.1. NCBI lineage: Eukaryota > Metazoa > Chordata > Mammalia > Pilosa > Myrmecophagidae > Tamandua > Tamandua tetradactyla. The sequence continues at coordinate 47,969,749 of NC_135349.1, read as the reverse complement.
CAGATGCACCTTTCGTGTCTCTGAAGCATGGGCTGGTCCACAACTTCCACGGATGGTAAGATTTCAAGTTTCAAATCACATGTACACAAGGAAATTGGGAGTGCTGCTCTCCCTTGGACAAAGAAGCCGGGGCTCTGGACACCTAGAATAGTTTTCTTCCAACTAGCAGACTTAGCAGAATATAAAAAGGTGGCCAATTCCTGGTGTCCTGAGATGAGGACTGCAGCTCAAATGTCCATCTGCAGGTAATGACAGCGAGTGAAGCCAGCTGAGTAGGAAATCCAATAATGGAGGCTTCTGACTAAGGGGTGGGGGTGCAGTCAGGACACCCAGGTAGTAAATGAGGGGGCCACAAGTTGAACACAGATCTGCCACCAATGTTTTCAAAAAACGTTTTATGAATCATCCAGATCATGAGAGAAAGCATAACGAGCTGCATAAAGCCACGGCTTTCTGTTGCAAATCATTTGCAGTTTCTAACTTTCAAAGCGCAGGTGAAAGGTCGTCTTTTCCATTCTTGAGAAAACAAAAACACCAGACTTACTACAGCTGCAGAATTCATCCTGCTTCTTCCTACTTCTGTTTTTCCTGCTTCTGTGAAGCTTTTTGCTCTGGGAATTCAAACAAAGGCAACTTCAACACCTGCCATGTACTCTCCCTAATAGCATTCTGTCTTCCCAATACTTGGCTTCCTTCCCCTGTGCAGACCACAGCTTCAGTAATGCCTGCACTGAATGAGATGTCGGATTAAGCCTGCAAGGTCCCCTGCAACTTTAAAAGTTACCGAAGTCTTTGCAGAAGCACAATGATGCTTCCTGCATGTGCCATTGCAAGAAGAATCTTCTGACAAGTGCCCTGCTCATAGCACTTCGGTTGAAAGTGACCGTTTGTGTGAATCTGTTATGAGCCTATGAATCACTCAAGTTCGTTTGTCCCATAGCCTATGTTTTTGGTTCCTGATGTTCCATAGCCTATGTTTTTGGCTCCAATTGACAGCAACCCTTGTCAACTGGCAAGGATCTGATTAACATCCTTTACAAAATGGGTACTTTTATAAATTGTTGCTGGCTGTAGAAACTGATGGAATCCTTTAGGGAAAAGAAGTTGGTATGTAAACCAAGAACTCGTAAAATTGTTCCATGTGCATTTTTTTTTTTGGCATGGGCAGGATTCGGGAATCAAACCCAGATCTCTGGCATGACAGGCGAGAATTCTACACTCAGTCACCATTTCACTGCTGGCTGTGTGGTTTTGCTCAGTAATTTGACCTCTTGGAATCTTTCCTAAGAGGAACCTTCTTATATCCTTTGCTGAGCACCTTCTCTGGGCTGAGCCATCGTGCTGAGTATTTTACATAAATATCTCATTTAGACCCCCACAATACCATGAGGTAGATGTAATTATCACTGGTTTAATTATAAGGAAACTGCAAGTTCAGAGAGGTTGGGTGGCTTGCCCGAGTTGTTCAGCTGGAAAGGGAGGGTACTGGGCTAGAAAGGATCCAGGTTTCAGGCCAATGTGCTTCTCCTGCAGACAAATGGCCCACACAGTTGGCCACTCTCCATGGCAGTGCTATTTTCGAAGCCTCATTTAATAAGCTAAAATGAATTTCATGGGCAGATGAGTAATTATCTGACTTGAGCCCAATTAAGAATTGATCCCATTCTGCCTGAGTTTGAGGGATTCTTCTGATTAATGCAAGGCAAACGAGTTTCTCCTTTTGACCAGGACTTGGCGGTCCAGATGGCCAAGCTGGCTTCTGTGCAAAGCATCCACAAAGAGGTCTGCACAGCGAACCCCCAAGTACCTGCTTGTGCATAACTACATGGCATGCATGCATGCCAATGGTGGGATGGACCAGCGGCTCCTGCAACCAGCCATTTGATTTGCGTCTTCTGCAGCCAAGCAGTTTAATCAGAATGCACTTCTTTTCAGAGGTCCAGGCCTGTAACCCAGTACTGACACTTAGCTGCATGAGTGTGGGCAAGTCGCTTTGCCTTCCCGGCATCACTTTCATCTGTAAGTGGTGAGATGGTCAGGAACATTGGTTGTAAGCCACAAGAGCTAACCGTGGTTGTTGCAAGGAAGCTCACAGGATCACCAGAGGGCCAGAGAGTCCAGCTCAGAGCCCTGCAGACCCATCACTGCTGAAATCAGCCCTAGAAGCTGTGTGGTCCATGCCACCAGCCGTGGCTGTTGGGGGTGCCAATAGCCTGAACACCTCACCTCGATGACCCTGGGAATCGGAACAAGCTGCCACCACTGCCGCATTTGTCAAAATGGGTTTCACTTGGCCCCATTTCTTGGTGTCCATAGCTCCAAATCCATTCTGGAGCAGGTGCCACTGATTGGCAGAGCCTGGCAGTCCCCGAGGCCTGAGAAAGTGTGCTTTGGTGCATTTTCATCTTCTAAAGTGGTACATGGGCTCAGACTCAAACAGTGGGGAAAAGGCTCCATGCTAAGGAAGGAGCTTCAGGTGCTGGGTAGCCAAAAAAAAAGACTGACACCCACCGCAAATGGACATAATCGTACCCATCAATTCAATCATTCATTTATCCTGTAGGTTTTATTGAGCAGCTATTATGTGCCAGGCACTATGCTAAGTTTGAGGGTCCAGGGGTGAAACAAGGGTTTATTGTGAAGATTCACATTATTGTTCAAACCGATATTACTGCAGGAACTTGCACTTACAGAGCCCACAGTCTGTGCCAGGCACCCAGCTCTCATTCATCTCACCCCGTGAGTTAATGAAACTTGATCTCCACAAAAGCATGACAGAGCTCTGGCGCCTGTGAAACCCAGTAGCGGGTGGCCAATAAAACTGAGTTCTCTCTCTCTTCGGCTCCCCCTGTTTTAAACTCTGATCCCGAGAGCTTAAGAATCCCTAGTTTTGCTGTCAGACATCAATAGGCTCAAATAACGAAACGCAAAAACCTGGCGGTTTCGCCTAAAAGCCTGATGTCAGCCGCCCCAGCTCCATCACAGGGTGACAGCTGCCAAGCGGGTGACAAATGGAATTAAGGGCACCAGCGGCACCACGCAGCTTGAAGAGGCACTGCTTTGAGAGGTAGATTGTCTGTCGCCAACGCCCCCCCTGTCCCCCAGCCCCGGGCTGAGTTAAGCTGATATAATTAAAGGCGTGCTGCTATTTGGGAAGTGATAGACTGAGCTGGCTCTCAGGGTGGCGACATCCATTATCCCAGGCTGTCACTGCCCTGGGGCTCCAGCTGAGTGCAGCGGCTCTGGGGGCTGTTGTCACAAACCCCTAGAGATGAGAAGGCAGCCAACCTGGTCTGCCGCGGCGCGGGGTCCCCAGTGACAAGCTGAGAAACGGAAAAGCAGCTTGGGTCAAAACGAATGGGGAAGTAAAAGCCAGGAAATTCCTTGGTGAGTGACGTGTGGTGGAAAGAGGCAGAAGAACTGGCCCCCAAGTTCCCCGATTGGGAGAAGAACACACAGAATGTGGCACTGTCATATAAAGGAACAAAACACAGCCATCCAAAGGAACACATTTACATGGGCTGGAAAGAAAGATGGCAAAGGCATATTGTTGAGTGAAAAACAAGACGGCGTCGAAGGATGCATTCAGTATGATGCCATTTATGTAAAAAATAATAATCACAGAAAATCCTATTTATTTTATGGACACATTTACGTGCGTGTCAAATAACTATAGCAGACCAGGATGAGCAGGCGTGGCCTGCAGAGCTCTGGGTCTCCCTGGGGGAGGAGAAAAAGATTTGGAGGCAAAGAGGACTTGATTTGTACTGTCTAATTTTGAAAAGCAAAAAAGGCAAATAGATTCATTTATTGTAAGAAGAAAGGAGAATGGATTCATTTATTGTAAGGAGAGAAACTCTGGCTGTGTGATCTCAGACAAATTATTTGAAGCTCTGTAAGCCTCAGTCTCATCACTGTAGTAATTTCACAAACATTCAGTGTTCGCTCAGCGCCCGTTCAAGGTGCAGGGGACACAGATGACAAGCGGTTCCTACTGTCGGGCAAACCCAGGTCTCCTGGGACAGACAGATGGCATGTCGGGGACCAGAGAGCACTGAAGAAGCCAGGTGACACCCCTGAGGAGGCGTCACCCCCCAGCCTGGGGTGCAGGGTCGCGCCCCCCACCTGTCACCCCAGCAAAGGGCCCCAAGGCGGGCTTTGAAAGGCAGGAAGATGCTCGACCAGGCAGAAAGAACAGCGGCTCCGGGCCGGGCTGATGAACCCCCATTTCATCTACGAGAACAGCAAAGGCTGCTGCTTTTCCTAGCCTGTATTTTTTTTTAAATGTCGATATCATTGACACTATGAGAATTATGATATTTAGCAGCACACGAGGTTGGGTGGAAGAGAACCTCAGCACGTAATAGGTATTCAATAGACATTCCCTCAGTCACACCTGACGCCCGCTCTGCATTCCTTATGCTCCAGGTAACCCATGGGAGTGGGCGGGATACTGGCCCCCAAAGATGTCAGGTGTAGTCCCTGGCACCTGTCAGTGGGATCTTAGTTAGGACAAGAGTCTCTGCCGCTGTGAATACATTATGACAATTCTGGTGTATACAGGGGGGCCCTAAGTGCTCTCTCACGTGTGTCCTTAGAAGAAAGAGATTCGACAGACAGAGGAGGAGGAGGCAATGCGAAGACAGAGACCAGGAGAGGTTTGAAAACGTTGACTGTGCTGGTTTGGAGCTATGTGCCCCAGAAAAGGCCACGTTCCTCTAATCCGTCTCTGTGGGGGCACACCTGTTGTGGGTGGGACCTTCTGGTTTGATTGAGATGTGACCCAGCCCATTCAGGGTGGGTCTTAATCCCTTTACTGGGGTCCTTGATGAGGCTAAGAGAGCGAAAACTCCCAGAGACATTTTGGAGACAGCCATTGAGACCAGAACCCAAGAGAGAAGAGTCAGCAGATGTTGCATGTGCCTTCCCATGTGACAGAGGAACCCTGGATGCCAGCAGCCTTTCCCCAGAGAAGGTATCTTCCTCTTGATGCCTTAATTTGGATATTTGCATAGATTTAGAACTACAAATTTGTCACCTAATAAAGTGCCATTGAAAAAGTCAACCCATTTCTGCCATATTGCATTCTGGCAGACTTAGCAAACCAAAACACAGGTCTTGGAGACTGGAGTGACATGGTCACAAGCCAAGGAATGCCAGTTGACACTGGCAGCTGGAAAAGGCAAGGGAGAGATCCTCCCCTGCAGCTTCTGCAGGGGCCCTGGCCCTGGGACGCCTTGCTTTCAGCCCGGTGACTGTGATTTCCAACTTCAGGCTTCCGGAACTACGAGAGAATACATTTCTGTTCTTCCAAGTCACCCGATCTGTAGTGATTTGTTGCAGCAGCTGTAGGAAAGTCCTGTGCCCCCCTCTGCTGCTGTTTGCAGCAGACCTCTTCATGATTCACAGCATCACAGCAACGATACCTGGTAAGTGCTTTTGCAGCAAGACCCTGTAGTTATATGTGAGCTCTTGGCCTCTTGGAGTGATGGCGAGGTGAGGGAGGGCGATGCTTTACCCAGAGAGGGGAGGCTCTTTGGGCAGCTCAGGCATCCGAGGGCTTTGGGCTGTGGCTGTGAGAGTAGTCTGCAGTAGTAGAGCTGCATCGTCTGGAGGCAACTGCCAACCAGGGGGAAGGTTGGTTCCTGGGATCTTCTCCAGGCAAGAGGGACAATAGGCTCTGATTGTCCATAGGGACTGAGCTGGGATAGAAAGGCAGAGGCATAAGCGAGAGGAAGCCAAAGTTGTTTCTGGAATTCACCAGCATGGATCAAATCTGAGCAGTAAGGCCCCGATGACATAGAAGGAGCCATGACTGATAAATGGTGAACACTCGTTCCCTTGCAGACCTGCCCACTCCACGCCAGTCTGATTCCAGTGCTAATATTTTCCAGGGATTTTCGCCTGGACTTATGCCATTCCGTTGGTTCATTTTCTTTTTTTTCTGGAAGCTCATTTGGGTTAATTCACTAGACTTTGAGTCGAGGAGTGTGAGCGAGTGTGTGTGTATGCATGTGTGTGTGTGTGTTTGCACTGGTGCCCGCACATTGGATCTTATCAACTCACTTGTCCAGGAATGCGCTGAGCTACTGTCTTTTTGGAAAAGAACAACATTGCCACTTGGTGTCAAGCTGATTAATTCTGGTTCCAGCTACAATGAAAAACAAACCACAATTCTGTCCCCAGTTTGCTACATTGAGCATTTGCTGGGATTTTTTTCCTTCTTAATCTTGCTTCAGGGTCTTAACAGTTTTTGTAATTCTCCAAAGATTCTATGGGATTTTCTTATGAGTCTTTCTCTAAGAAAACGAAAAAAAAATTACATTTCTCTGCCTTCTCGCAAAATCTTGGTGGTTGTACACAATTCCTCAAATTACGGACCATTTCATGTCATCATTTCTTGAACTTTACAAGTTCAGCCCCCGAGGTATTTTATAGAAAAGTACCCATATGCCAGTCATTGTAAAGCACTTGACAACCATTAACTCGTTTAAACTGTATAATAACCCTATTATTGTTATCCCTTTATTAGAGATGATGCAAACTGAGGTTCAGAGAGGTTAAGAATCCCTTCCAAGGCCACACAGCACTTCATACCAGGATTTGTATTCAGGCAGCCTGGCTCAAAACACTATACAATTAACCATCTTGGTAGTATACAAGGTTGTTTCTTTAAATCATAAAGCAGCTAACATTAACTGAGCCCTTATTATGTGTCAAATTTTTGTAGGGTGTTTTGCATGCATTTTTGAGTGGTTCCAAAAATTTGATTGTCAGAATTATCTGAGGTTTTGAAAAATAATTCAGATTCCCTGGGCTTCACATCTAAGCTCTTCAGTGAGTTATTGGAGGTGGAAGTGAGAAGAAGAATCTGCATTTTTAATTTTGGCTCAGCCCACCCGCCATAGAGGCCTTGGACAACTTGGGGTGGGGGTAGGGAGGTAGCATTCTCTCCTGCTGTTCTCAGGACCAGAGATCACAAATCCTTCAGCAGCCCTCGAAGTCGTTCAATTTAGAAAGGCCACCCCTGGGAGTGGGGCAGCAGAGAGGACGAAAGGAGAATTTCTTGAGCATTTTTTATGGGCCAGACATTTTTATTTGGATATTATGTGCACAGATTCATTTACTCCCCCTGCCACCTCATTGAAAGGGATACTGTTATCATCCCTCCTGTTTTTTTTTTTAATTAAAAAATTTTTGTTAAAATACCAAAAAAAAACCACCAAACGCAAACATTCTTATTTTGATCATTCCGTTCTACATATGTAATCAGTAATCCACAATATCATCACATAGTTGCATATTCATCATCATGATCATTTCTTGGAACATTTACATCTATTCAGAAAACGAAATAAAACGAAAACAGAAAAAAAATTATACATACCATACCCCTTACCCCTCCCTTTCATTGACCACTAGCATTTCAAACTAAATTTATTTTAACATTTGTCCCCCCTATTATTTATTTTTATTCCATATGTTCTCCTCATCTGTTGACAAGGTAGATAAAAGGAGCATCAGACACAAGGTTTTCACAATCACACAGTCACATTGTGAAAGCTATATCATTATTCAATCATCTTCAGGAAACATGGCTACTGGAACACAGCTCTGCATTTTCAGGCAGTTCCTTCCAGCCTCTCCATTACATCTTGACTAACAAGGTCATATCTATGTTATGCGTAAGAATAACCTCCAGGATAACCTCTCGACTCTGTTTGGAATCTCTCAGCCATTGACACTTTATTTTGTCTCATTTCACTCTTCCCCCTTTTGGTGGAGAAGGTTTTCTCAATCCCTTGATGCTGAGTCTCAGCTCATTTTAGGATTTCTGTCCCACATTGCCAGGAAAGTTCACACCCCTGGGAGTCATGTCCCACGTAGACAGGGCATCCCTCCTGTTTTACAGATGAAGATACTGAGATATGAAGGTAAGTGACCTGGTTCGAGGCCACACAGCATGGGAAAGGAAAACCTGGAGGAGGAGTGGGACGGGGTGGCCGCTCCCTGGCAGAGGGGAGAGTGCTGAGCTAGGAATTGAGTCCTAGACTCTGGTCCCAGCGCTGGCACTGCTTCACCCAGCCTGTGTCCCCATCGGCAGGATGGAGTTTGTGATACCCATCATAGCATTAAGTGCTTTGTTGAGACCAACTTCTGTCCCGAGGATGTGTGCTCGTCCACTTCCCATCTCGCTGGAGGATGGAGAAGGGCCAGTCGTCGGGGCTCGTGTGGGTGACGCCCCACCCTGCAGGAATCGTGGCTCAGGGCCGGGTGCTCACGTGCCTCCCTCTAGTTCAGCTTTACCATCAAGTGAAACGGTTAAAACTCACAAGGAGACCAAATACTGACACAGAATTGGGAATGAAGTAGGTGGAATTCTCAGAGCTGTCCATTTTCTTCGTATTCATTTTCCTCCGTGCTTGGATGACTGTGGTAGTCTGCACTCCGTCTACTTCAGTTCACTTTGGCTGCCTCTAATCTGTTCTCCCCAGAGCAGCCCGAGTGATTAAAAATATATGTAAACTGTGAGCTGCTTGCTAGTATATTGCACCAATGTCAATTTCTTGGTTTTGTTATTGTACTAAAATTATATAAAATGTCACTACTGGGGGAAGCTAGGTGAAGGGCTCACAGGTTTCAATCTGTTATTTTTGTAACTGCCTGTGAGTCTATTATTATTTCAAAATAAAGAATGTATCTCCCTATCTCCTGATTATCTATTTATCTAGCTAATTAATCCTCTATTATTTATCATCAATATCTATCTATCTATCTGATCATCGTGTATCTATCCCTATCGACCATCTATTGATCCAAACAGAGCAGGTCACTGCTTTGCTCAGAACTCTCCACTGCTTCCCGTTACTTCTCACCCCAGTCTGCAGGCCTGTCCCCTGCCCACTTCTCTGGTGTCTTGCACCTTCCACTCTCCTTCCTCTCCACCATGACTGTCCAGCCATACTTGTTTTCTTCATGCTTCAGGGCCTTTGCATGTGATGACTGCCTTTTTGGACCCCAGGGGCTATTTACACAGCCAGCTCCAGCTCCTTCAGATTTCAGCTTAAATGCTGTATTCTGGGAGAGACCTGCCCGACCGCTCTGCCTACATACATCGCTCCTCGTTGCCTTCTCCACCATTCCAGCCTTGGGCATACCTCTGCACAGGACCGGGCCGTAAGTACCTTAGTTTGCAGATCACCTGGGATATCTGCTATGTAGCCTTCTTTCTGTTTTCTTGCAACCCTTTACAAATGTAAAGAATCATTCTTAGCTTGCAAGTCATGCTAAAACCATCCGTGGGCTGGATTTGGCTCACAGGCTGGCTGTGGGTCACTGCCCCCTGATTTAGATGGTTTAGCATCCAGCTCATATTCGACCCAGCACAGACAATTCTATTATTAGTTACTTAGGGGCTTGTTCTCCATTTACCACCTGTCTTCCCCACCAGATGGTGTGCTCCGTGAGGGAAGGCTGTCTCTCTGGGCCACCGGTGGGCACCCAGGGCTTAGGGCTGAGGTCCGTGATTGCTCCCCAATGGATATTGATTAAATAAAAGAATGGATAAGGCAACTTTGGACCTGCTGCCCTCCCAGAGCACTGCCAGAAAGCTTTGGACTGGAATAGCCTGCAGTGACCACAAGTCTCTGTCATGTCTCTCCTGCCCCTTTCCTTCCATGCTAAGGGAGTTGGAATAATTCTGCCAAACGAAGAGGGACAGCCCTTGGGCCCACTTCCATAAATACCCGTCGAAGTGGGAAAGGTGAGAACAGTCACCCAAGCACCTGGCACATCAGTTTAGGTCTTTTAGGTGACAGTGATAAAGGTCCGAAAAAACTTCCGGTCTCTGTTTTTTAGGAAACCAACTGGTTAATTCGTTGATTTCCCGGCTGGCCTCCTTAGAGTGGTTACCAGTAGATACCAGACTCCAGCCTTGCCATAAATCTTGGAAAACTCAAGCATTCCAGCTTGTTTACTGCCCAATTTTATTTGTAATGATGGTAATAACTTTTTCCTTGGAAGTGAAAGTAGCTTAAGTGTTTATTATTTTTTAATTATACAGCTAATTTGCAGGAATTTTAGAAATGTCAATACATGACAGAATAAAAGGAAAGCAGGAAGCATTCAAATGCCCATCATCAGCTCTAAATAACTAGCTAACCTCTTTCAATATTTTAAAGAGCATGTTTCCAGGATTTAGAGAGAATCCATGCCTATATAACGTACATGAATGAGATGATATCTGAGATGAAATATTTTGTGCCTTGCTTTTCCACTCAGATAATGATGATTTTAATGGAAAATAAATAATAATAATAAGCAGAAACAGGATGGGATAAATTGGCCCTCTATTACGGTGACAAGTGCGAGCACGGGGCTTTCAGCCTAAATGTAAAAGCTGACCTCAGGGGTCTACGTGGGAGGTGAAGGAACCTGCGAATTCCCAGGACTGCCCCCGCGGAAGTCTCTGGCCTGAATTACCATCCATCCAAATACTGCCCTGCAATGGACATGTTCCCCTCTGCTCGCTTTCCACGGCCATGCAAGCCCAAATACCGTTTGCAAACGGCGGGCATGCTGACCAGTTTCTTTTCCGGGAAAACAGCTTTCTGAGTTATTCTAGGCCATCAAAGTCTGGAATCTGAGCTAAAACGGAGGAGGTGACTGCTGTCCACTTGATTCGCCCGGGAGCTCTGCAGATTGCATAATTTTCAGAGTTTAAATAGGAAAGGTCAAAAATGACATCGGGGAGAAATATTCATTTAGGCCAATCCCTGGATTTTTCTGCCTGATGGAATTTCCTCTCTGTACACTCATGATCTCGTCTCTGAAAAAAAGGTTTTGTAGGTTTCGATGGTACTTTAGGAAATCGGTACTTTTGCCACCTCTGGAAGGTCACATGGTATAACAATATGGATATGGAATGCTTATCCTCTCTTATTGTGTTCCTGGCACTTGGAAAGCACCTTGCAACTCACCCCCAGGGCGGCCTTGCACTGCAGGTGCCCTCGCTCTCCACAGTGAGTAGGTGCGGGCCCCGAGGTCAGATTTGCCCAGGCCTTCCCGCTAGGAATTGTCTGAGGCTCAGTCCAGGCTTGTCTGAGTCTGAATGCCATTGCAACTGCTAGGCTGGCACACCGCACATTGTCTTTTCCCTTACTCGTTCAACCCCCCCCTTTTAATGTGGGGGAACCTTGTGTCCTCGTCACATGATTGATTCTACCTTGAACATTCATTCATTCGACAAACACTGGCAGAGCACCCGCTCTGTGCCAGGTGCTGTTCCAGGCCCCAGGGATTTGGCAGTGAGCCAAACAAAGCCCCATCCTCTCTCTTCCCACATGGCGTTTACCTTGCGGTGTGGGGCGATAGGCAAGGAGTAAATATGTGCTTCGTCAAGGGTGATGGGGCAAAGCAAAGCAGAGTGTGAAAGATGGGGAAGGAGGTGGCTATTTCATACAGGGGGTCAGGGCAGGACTCCCTGATAAGATGGCAGCTGAGTCTAGGTCCATGAGATGCAAGGAGGTGAGGTCCCTGGAGATCTGGGACCATCCGGGCAGGCTGTGTGCCAAGGCCCCGAGGCAGGAGCATGTTTGCAGACTGGAGCAGAGAGGGAGTGAGGGGGTTGGGGGGTGGGGACAATGGGCTCCAGTGGGAAATGGGGGAGGGGCCAGCTCACCTGGGACCTCCGGGGCTATTGCAAGGGCCTTGGGTTTTACTCTCAGTGAGATGGCATCTGAGCAAGTGGGTGATGTGATCTGGTTACATTTTAACAGGCTGCTCTGTGCGGGGTGTGGAGGGTGGGGCCAAAGGGGGGCAGAGGGACCAGTCAGGAGGCTGTTGAGATAGAGATGGGGGAAGAGATGAAGGGAGCCTGGGTGAGAGTATGAGCGCTGCAGGTGGCAAGAGGTGCTTGGGTTTTCCTTTATACTTGGAAAGAGGAGTTGAGGACTTTTTTTTTTTCTTGTAAATTGGATATGGAGAGAGTGAGAGAAGATAAAAATGATAAATTCCTTTATCCTGAAGCCACTCTTCAGCGTTCCGTGTGAACATTAGCAGCAGTGCGCTGTCCTACCGGCTGCGCTCTCTCTGCTCCGAGGCAGAATGAGGGAGCGTGGGTTCGAGCCCACGCGTAGCAGCTGGGTTTCCTGAGCATGGAACTTCCCGTCTCTGATCTGGGTCTTCTTTTTTCGCACTGGAGCAGTGGTATCAGAGCCTCCGTCAGAACGTCTGGTGTGGGTGAAGCGAGAGGAGGTGCGCGGGTGGTTTGGGGATCACGTATGTGGGTGCTAACCAAATCTTAGTCCTTTCTGTTCCTCTTTGGAGCTACAGGGGCTGGCCCCTGGAGCACGGGCTGGACACTTTCCTGGACGTCACAGAAACCCTGAATGTAACCCTGGGGCCAAGATAGGAGCATCAGAGACTGATTAAAAGGAAGTCCCATTGGTAACTTCTCTGCGCTGGGGAGGAGCGGTCAGCCCCGTCTCAGCTAACCCACCTAGAAAAGGGGAGAAGAAAACTCTTCCTTGCCGGGGCTGGAGGATGAGACGAGGGGATGCACGTGCGTACCGAGCGCAGAGCATGAACCTTCAACCTCGGCTGCTTCTCTTCTCCTTCCAACTCGCTCATCTCTGTCGTCGATTACCTGCCCTGGGACCTGCCTTCACACTTCATGCCTGCTCCGGCTATAGAAATTCATGTGCGCTGAGCTGCAGCTAGTTCTGGGGCTGGGGATTTAACGCCTTTGCAAATTGCCTGACTCTGACATTTACTGTCCTCTGCTTGTCCCCGGCCGGCTCTCGTGCCAAGAGGCAGCTGCAGACTTCACTGACCCTGAGTTTCGTTCCAAGGAAGGTCCACACGCACTGCAGCCTATTTGGGGGCCCCAGAGAAAGGAAGGGGCTTTTACTTTTCTTTCTTTCTTTTTATTAAATCAGAAAAGTGTCCGAAGTGAATTCTAGCATGAACTTTTAGTTGGGATGTGGTATCTGGTTTCCCAAGTCCATGCTTGCTCCTTCCAACCCTTTCTCCAAGCAGCTGCCAGAGGCCAGAGTGATCCTTAAAAATGCCAGGTCAGACCAAGGTGCTGGCATGGGGCTGCCACTGGAAACCTTCCCGTGGCTTCCCCTTGCTCTCAGGTTAAAGACAGTATCTTACCCAGGACTTCCCATTGTGTCCCTCTCTTGGAACACTCTGTCTCTCTCTTTCTCTAATCTAGTCTCTCTGGCTTGCCCCTTGAAGCTTGAGTTTGCATCCTTCCTTCCATCAGAGAGCCTTCCCCCATGCTCTTCTTTCTTCCAGCAGGCGAGCAGAGGCCGTGCCTGGGTGCAGGGAGGGACACAGCCCGTGAAGCCAGGAGGGGTGTTTTCAGGCCCCACGGCCTGAGGCTGCCACACTGCCCTCCTATGCAATTTAAAGTAGAGGGATATTAGGCTGCAAAATATGATTTCATTTTTCAAAGTTGTACCCACCAACATTATGCTGAAAATAAATGAATTCTTGCGTTCGCTCACACACGCACTCTCTCTGTAAGATTTTCTTGTTCATTCTCTTTTACTCTTTGTATCTCTGGGCCCCCGATTTTCTGATGCCCTAAGCCTGGGAATTCCGGCAACTGGGATCTAGAATGTGCTTTTTAGAAAAAGGCAGGCGGAATTGGAAGGACAGAGCAAGGGGTATCCAAGGAAGATATGGGGTCCAAAACAACAATAAAATCATCATCACCACCACCATCACCACTGCCAACTTCTCTCCTTCCTCCTTTTCTTCCTCTTCATCACCTTCTTCATCATCACTTAAAAAAATAATTATGACAATAATTGTAAAATTAGCCATGTATCAGCTATCCACAATGACGCAGGCACTGAGGTACGTGTTTTTCGCTCATTACTTCCTGAATGCTTCCCAGAATGCTGGGAAGTAGGAACCATTATCTTCTTTTTACAGAGAGATGAAGCAAGGCCCAGAGATACTGCACTGCTCTCCAAGGGCACAGAGCCGCCGGAAGCTGCTGGCCTTGCCTGGGGCTCAGCCGAAATGGACGTGACTCAGGCCACGGCTGTGGGGGCACCAGGGAGCCCAGGCAGCTGGAGCATCTCCCTCCGGTCATGTGCAGCGAGTGCAGAGTCCGAGCAGCCTGCTGCGGTGACTGCCTGCTAACGCGGCTTGGTGACCATCCCCACGATCCGGCCGCACCTCTTTCCAGCACGATGGCTGTCCCTAAGCCCCCCACGTAGAAACTTCAGTGGCTCAGGAGGAAAGGAGAGAGTTTCGAGCAGTTTGGGGTGCTTATGGCATCATTAAAAGGTGAGACAATTAGAGGTATAGGAGAGAGACTGAAGCACCCTGTTTACGTCTCCTTTTTTTTTTTTTAACTCTTTTTTTTATTGTATAATATAACATATATACAAAGTAAAGAAAGAAAAAAGCAGTAGTTTTCAAAGCACAACAAGCACTACTTCAACAAGTAGTTACAGGACAGATCCCAGAGTTTGTCATGGACTGCCATACCATTCTCTCAGATCTTTCCTTCAAGCTATTCCAGAATATAGGAGGCTAGAAGGAGTAAAATTTTTTTATCCTCACAATCGACTTTTTTTTTGGTGAAAAATAACATATACAAAAAAAAAAAAACCAATAAATTTCAAAGCATAGCACAACAATTAGTTGTAGAGCAGATTTCAGAGGTTGGTATGGGTTACAATTCCACAATTTTAGGTTTTTACTTCATTGCTGGAAACTAAAAGTAATATCAATATAGTGATTCAGCAACCATACTGGTTTGTTAAACCCTACCTTCTCTGTATAACTCCACCACCACCTTTGATCTTTCTGTCCCACTCTTTAGGGGTAGTTAGGCTATGGCTATTCTAACTTTTTCATGTTGGAAAGGGCTGTCAATAATATGGGGTAGGGAGATGGAACTAGCTAATTATCTGGAAAAGCTGGGCCTTCTAAATTTCAAGACTTATGTGGTTCAAGGACCCATCTGGAGATTGTAGTTCTCTGGAAAGTTACTCTAGTGCATGGAACTTCTGTAGAATCTTATATATTGCCCTAGATGTTCATTAATATTGGCTGGAATGGTTTTACTTGGTGTTTGACAAGTTATGAGAGGTAGCAGTGTCTAACTGAAGCTTGCATAAGACTGATCTCCAGAGTAGCCTCTCAACTCTATTTGAACTCTCTCAGCCACTGATACTTTATTAGTTACACTTCTTTTCCCCTTTCGGTCAGGATGGCATTGTTGATCCCATGGTGCCAGGGCTGGACTCATCCCTGGGAATCATCTCCCACGCCTCCAGGGAGACTTTAACCCCTGGATGTCATGTCCCACGTAGGGGGTGGGCAATGATTTCACTTGCAGAGTTGGGCTTAGAGTGAGGCCACATCTGAGCAACAACAGAGGTTCTCCAGAAGTAACTCTTAGGCATACCTATAGGTAGGCTAAGCTTCTCCACTATGTACATAAACTTCACAAGAGTAAGCCTCAAGATCAAGGGCTTGGCCTATTGATTTGGGTCATCCCTAATGCTTGACACACTGTCTGGGGATTCTCTGATGGTAAAGTTCACATCTTCTTTGACGAGAACCTGCTGTGAGGAGCGTGGCTGGCTGGCAGCCTCCAGCTGCTGCATCTTTGGCTCCTCCCCAGTGTTCATGCTGAGACCCCGTTCTCCAGGGCTGCTCTCGGGATGTGGGTGTCAGATCTGGCCCATCCTAGTTGAGGCAGGGTTCCTCCAACAGGCACCATTTGTTTGGGGCCCTTCAATGACCTGGCTGAGACTTTTCCTGAGCTGCGGTCTGAGGACCCCCTACCCGAACCTCTTTCCTTCTCTCCAGCCTTTCGCTGGTGTCTCACCTGCACCTGGCCTGAAGACCCTCCCCACCTGCCCCTGTTCCCTCTCCCCTTGATCCTTCATAGTCATTTCTTACACATCGAATTCTGTCTTGGCATCTGCTTCTTGGAGAATTCAGACTGGCACAGCATAAATTGAGGATAGAAACATAGGTAGTCATTCAGCCTGGAGCCCCTGAGACTCTGAAACTCCAGACTTCAGCCCGTGTGCTTCTCTTACCCACGTGGGTAGATGGATTTCCCCCCACGTGGAGGTGTAGCAAGGCTGGCATGGAGGCTACTCTCCTCTTCTCTCTTGCTTCTTCCACTTGAGAACCTGGAAAGCCAAGTACTCATTCCCCAGCCTCTTTGCATCAAGGATTGTTTCCCAGATAAAATCAGACAAGATGCAGCTGGGATTCTCCCTTCCCCTCTCTGGTCTGACTTGAATATGGACAAGAGGCCCAGAGCCCGGGCAGTTATTTGGGAAAGTGAGCCAACTATCCCAAAGGAAAGATTAAGAGGATCATAGAAACAGCAGCCCTGACCTAACTAAGCTACTGAACGAGCACCAGCAACTGCTTACCTCTGGGCCTATCATTACACAAGAAAAGTAGACCCTTCTCTTTGTAAGTTACCATGTGTCACGTGAGGCTAAAATCATGCCTAAATGATGCAGGTGATCTGACTTAAAATATATGCCCTTTGGGTGTCCTGTATAAAGGGCTTGGGTGATGTCAGCAGCATCATTTGGAGCAGGCAGAATTTCACAGCAAAGGGGTCTTATGTACCCAGACCCCCATCGTCTTAGCAACCCATAAAGCATATCAGGGCCAGGAGCAGGTGCTGCCAGGGGGCTGAAATACCCCTCCTCCCTGTTGCTCCCTGCTGTTAGTGGGCCTGAATGAGAGGTCTGGGCTTAGTCTCTTTCCTAGTTTACTTACTTCTCAGGAAGAGGCAGCAGGATGGGGCAATAGGTGAGAGTTTGGAGAAAAGAATATAAAACATTACTTATCAAATTCAGAATGGGTGGGATGTACCAGGGGCAGCGGGGAGAGAAAGGTTAAGGGTGACGATCTCCTTGGCCACCGGAAGACAGGAAGAAGAGAGAGACCAACCATTCACTCAGGTGTCCTTAAGGAGTTAATCCTTTTCATTTAAAAAAAAATTCCGAGTCCACTTTCCATATCCCCCCAAAGCCGGCATCTCCACCTGCTGAATGTGAATCACCCCGACACTCAGTGCACAACTGAGTGTCATGTTCTTTACTTAATATCAGCAGTAGTTAACACTTAGCACTAAAAAAGTCCAACTAATTATATGTCTGTTTTCTCTGCTGTTATTATTTGCATGTAACAAAGGCACCTGCCACGCTAATTATGCCCTTTTTATAAACATCTTCTCCAGCCAGCCAACCAGAAATGGGTTTGCAGGGAGGGCCTGTGTGTTGGAAGTGGGGATTCATCTTACATCAGATCATCAAGCGTTCCTTGAGCCCAGTGATGTATTTGTTCACTGGAGGCCATCGCCAGCTTCACTCAGATCATCAGGGAAGATGATTTGCCCAACTTAAAAGAATAGAATAAAATAAAGAACTCAAGAAGGGGGAATCTAGAAGGAAGTCAACCAAATTTCCCTGCTTTGTGTTTTAAGTCACAGCACCATGCTGAGCATGAGATTTCCCGAAGAAAAATAGCAAAGAAAAAAGAAATGTGCACATCAGAGCTGTGTCATGTAAGCATTGTGAAATCTTCCCTAGGACCTTTTTTTTTTTGAAATTTTCTATATTTATAATAAGGTATAACAGACAATAAATAAAGAAATCTCAAGCAGACAGCTTGATTAATTTTTACAGATGTGCACAATGTATAGCCACACCCATGTCCAGTAGACATTATGTCTGGCTTCCAGCAGACCCTCTTCTTCTCCCAAGCCAATCCTCTTCCAGAGGTTACTGTTACTCTAGCGTTCATCATCATGGATTAGCTCTGCCTGAAACGTTGTATGGAACCAAATAGTGTGCACTCTTTTGTGTTAGGCTTCTTCTACTCAACAATGTCCTCCTGGGTAATCCAGGAGTGACCCATATTCACTAAAAGCCTTGTACTATAACGTCCACAGCAGCTTCGTTCATAGAAGACCCCAAACCTGACACAAACCAAACATCTGTCAATAGGAGAATGGGCAAATAAATTGTGATATCTTCATACAATGGATACTGCACAACAAAATTAAAAAGAATAAGCTACTAGACATGCGCTGCCAGCGTCTGAGAGTTCCGGTTTCTCCACATCCTCATCAGCACTTGGTGTTGTCACTTTGTTTGCATTTTGGCCATTTTGGTGGGTGAGTGGCAGAATGTCACGGTGGCTTTCCAGGTGCTTATTGAATGGTAACCCAGTGTCTAATCTGATGCACGTCCTCCAGCATGTACTGCGAGAACAGGTTTTGTGCTTATACTTTTGGAAGCTATTTGGTTCCCAAAGACTAATCTAGTGTTTGTCTACACCAGTCTGGGAAGTGGTGTTTATTCCAGGGTGGATGAAAAAATTGTGGATCTAAATTTATATCATGATACTTTAATTAAATTTCTCAAATATTCTTCAATTAGTGTATGCTACTTTTTTAAGACCAAAAAATAAGCCATATTAGAAAGGAAGGAAAACACATCAGGCAGCATGGCTGAGTTGGTATTCATTCAGGAGCCCTGGAGAGATGCTTCTAGGGTGCAATTCGAAGTGTGCTTTCTGTTTAGTTTCCTTGTTCAAAGCGTTTACCCAGCAGAGTGCACTGGGATCACCCACACGAGATGTGCGATAGCCTGCATCTCTGCTATTGAAGAAGCTTCTAGAAGAAGGGGGGTGTCTCTGCGTATGTGTTTGAGAACACATACATATCATGTTTTTGAATGCCCTGTGACAGGTGCTGCACTAAGGACCTTCTCAGCAATCTAAATGAGATTGGTGGTGTCAAAAACAGTAATTACTATGATTATTATTTATTGATGTTCAGAGAGGTTAAATGACTCATCCAAGGCTACACAGCTATCAGTGGCAGAGCTGGGGGTCTGAAATCAGATCCACTTTACTTTTACCCATTAACACTCTGCTGCTTCCTTGTTGAGTGCAGGCCCTTTCGTGTGCTCTACCTGCAGGATGCTCATGATACTGCAAGGCAGGCATTCTGGAAGCCCATTTTAGGGATGAAGAAACAAAGCCACTTACCAAAGTCATGTGGTTAAGGACAGGGCCAGGATTCAGAAGTTGGCAATTCAAACTTCTATGATTGCCATTCTTCTTATAACTTCAAATCTCTGTCAAACTGTTAAGATGAAAACTGGCTTTAAACTAATCTCGAGAGACAGGTCCATCCACCAGAAAGTTCTCCCTTATGTTCAGCTGAATTTGGCCTCCTTGCAACTTTACCCATTGCTTCCAATTGCAGCCCAGCATTTAGCACTTAATTACATCTTGTCTTCTATTATGCACTAATTGTCTTTCCTGGTTCCTCCTTTCTCCCGGCTCACTTGCCAGCAACTTGAGGGCAGAGACCAAGTCTTGTAGGCTGAACACCTGTGCAGAGAGGCAGGGTAAGAGCTTATTAAATTAATACTTGTTGTTTGAAGGTTTCCACCGGGATTTCCCCCCAGGGCCTTATCCCAGGTGTGTGGAAGAGAGTGTAGGAGGGTCACAAGGGATTTGCTATTTAAATATGCATACAGTTTGTGGATAATTTGCATACTCCCACAACAGGCTGTGGCATCAACATTCAGCAGTTTTGTATTTTAAATGATATTGCCTCCCTGAAGGCTGTCATGTCTTCATCTCTTTCACCTTTCTTTCTTCAATATTGCAAGCATTTCAAATCAGGACTGGGGAGTTTACACCCTGTGTGTCAAATGAGCAGTCAGGATGAAATTTTGTATGTCCTGTCAAGGGTAATTGTTGCCTCTATTTGTCATTACATTATTTTGTTCATGTCCCTGGCAGGGCCCTCAGCAGAAATAAACAGTCTTTTTAGTTGCAAGTAATAGAAACCCCTACTCAAAGCAGTTTAAGGGGGGCGAAAAAGGGAATTTGAATTCACTGACTTCTGTAGTTGAAGAGTCTGGTGACACCATCTTCAGGCATGGCTGGCTCCAGCAACAGAACTGAAGTCATCAAAAGTCAGACAGTTCCTTGCTTTTCTTTTCCCTGCTCTGCTGACAGTCACTGGCTAACAAATCCAGTAAAACTCTCGAGGCTCTGTCCCCTGGTCTGACCCGGGTCACATGGCCATACCTAAACCAATTGCTGTGGTTCGGAGAAAAATATACGGATGAGCCCGTTCTGAGAGTAGGGGAGATGTTCCCAAAGACAAGTTCGGGGACTGCTATAAGAGACAGAGCAAACACAAACCACACATGCCCACATCAGTCTCTCTTCTTAGCCTGGGGACTCCTTGAGGGGGGGGAGCCGGGTGATCCTCCTGACACTGAATGTTTAAAGCAGTATCATAAAGAAACCTTCAAGGCATTGGAGAATCCTTCATTTGCAGTCACATGCCAAGTGGCAGGATTACCATGATGAACAAATGCAGACCGGTCCCTGCCCAGGTGGGGCTCACGGTCCTGTTGGTGACGCAAAGTGTACAGTGCGCCTAGACATGGAAACAGAATCCTGCCGTCAGCCTGGAAACAACGGGAGGGCGATAGTAATACCTCCTTGCATTAGAATACATTCCTCCTCCTAAAAACCCTTTCTTCCACCTTCGCTGCAACTTCCAGGGTACTAGGTAAGGCCTTAGCCATCTTACAGGGAAGGGAAGGGAGGCTCTCAAAGGGAAGCCCCTACGACGTGCCAGCGGCCACACTGTGTGCTTCCACGTAGCTGCCCCTATTCCCGTTTATTCATCCTTTCTTGGTTTGCCACGGCTCCCGCAACAAAGGGAGAAACGTATTGTCTCGCCTTCTGCAGGACAGAGGTCTGAGAGCGAGGTGTGGGCAGGACTGCGTGCCCCCGAAACCCGTTCCGCAGAGCCTGCTCCCTGCCTCTCTCCTGGCTTCTCGTGGTTGCCCTGCGCTTCGGTCTCTGCCTCTGACTTCACGTGGCCTCTCCCCGTCTCCCTCTTCCCGTGCCTCAATTTCCCCTTCTTTTGAGGACATCGGTCATATTGGTTTGGGGCCGACTTGAGACCACTTTGACCTCATTGTGACTAGTAAAATCTTCAAAGACTTTCCAGATAAGGCCACACTCATGGGACCAGGGGTAGGACTTGAGTACTGGGTTGGGAGGGCATCATTCAAACCTTCTCACTTCCCAACCGCCCTGTGAAGTAGCACCTCCTCGCACAGAGGGGGAAACGGCATCTCCGAGAGGGAGACAGTGGCCCGTGACCGGGTCAGGGCTCCACGCGGCAACACATGGTTGGTTCCCCAGCCCCACTGGGCACCCTCCTCTGCCTCGTGACCCTCAGGGGGCAGGGTGTGGTCACTCTGCTCTGTCCTTTGTGGATGACCTTTGCAATTGAGCAGACAGCTCTCAGCAGCTTCAGCCCAGAGGGACAAGCGGGTGACCTTGCTGCTCTCCTTGCCAGAGCCTTGATGTCCTGCCCCAGAAACGGAAGCCTCCTTTTCGGGAAGATATTTCCGTCCCCTCCATCATTCATCACTAACCCTGTTCCAAAACCTGAGCGGGGATGGACACAGTGGCGTGCAGCCAGCCCCCCCACCCCAGAGCTTGGCTGGGTGTGGGTGGCAGCCGAGATCTGGCCTATTTCACTCATGTGCTGAGCAAAAACCTCCTTGCTATTCAGGCAGTAAGAGCCAGGCCAGCCCGTAAAAGCAAAGGGTTCTGTTGTGGTTGCAACCTTTAAAATTGTGGTTATGAGCCTAACCCTCAGATTCAGAGAGCAAGCCCAGTGCCTGGCACGTAGGGCATGTCCTGACCACATTTCCTAAATTTGTTAAGTAAATGCATGAAAAAATGAATGGATGAATCTGATCGGATGGAACATCTGCAATGCCACAGGAAACTTTGGGTGGGCCGCTTTCCCAACTGCCTTCACAGCAGAGGCTAACGGATGATTTCGGTCCAGTGTCCAAGCCCTCAGTGCATCTCTTCTGATCCCACTATCACTCATTAACAACAGTGGAGCAGTAATAGCAGCTATGGTTTATTAATCATTTACTATAGTCCACATCACTCTGGGTTTAGTCCGGCACATACATATGTTCGCAATAAGCTCTACCACAGTCCTTTGGGGTAGATACAATCATCCCCATTTTATAGTTGAGAGAAGAACTGAGGCTCAAAAAGGAAGACTAACTTGACCATGGCCACGCAGTTAGTAAGTGGCCCAGGCAGAATTCACACTATATCCAGCCATTCTTTCATTCATTAAAAAATATTCATTGAGTGTCCATTCCCTGCATTCACTCTCACATAGCATATTCACTGGGGATATGTCAGTGAACAAAATGGAAAATTCCTGCTGTCCTTACTTTCCAGAAGGAATGAATCACAATATACAAATAAACATATACATAATAATGTGTCAGGTGGTGGTAGGTGCTGTAAAAAATAAAACAGGCTTAGGGAACGTGGCGGTGGGGGGGAACCATGTGATCGATGGTGGCAGGAGAAGGCAGAGACCCAAAGGGAAGCAGGGAGTGAGTCATGCGTTTATCTGGAAGGAAGGAAGCAAGGTAGGGGGTGATGTCAGAGAGTCAGAGGGGCCCTATCATGTAGAGGTTTGTAGCAACAGGGAGGACTTTGGATTTTGTATTTGGGGGAAATTGAGGAGTCGCTGACATGTCTCGAGCCAATCCATGCAATTGTCCGACTTACATTTTGGAAGAGTTTGGCCTCTCTGTGGAGGCCAGGCTGTGATGGAGTCTGGGAGCCCAGCTGGGAAGCTCTCACACTGATCCAGGGAGGAAAGGTGGGGGTTTGGGCTGGAATGGGGGCAGCAGGTTCAATTCTCAATGTGCTTTGAAGGCAGTGGTGCAGGATTTGCTAATGGCCTGGATGTGCAGTGTGAAAGAAAGAGAGGGGTCGAGGATGACACCGACATTTTTTTTTTGTCTGAACAACTAGAAAATACCATTTGCAAGATGGGGAGACATGGGTCAAAGCAGGTTTTGAGCAGGGTTGGAGTCAAGAGACTGGTGTTGTACCTATTAAGATGAAGGTCATTATGGGTAGACATCCAAGGGGCGATGTTGGCTTTGGGGAGAGGATGCAGCTGAGGCCGTGAATGTGGGCTCATCACCACAGACCGTGTAAAATGCCGTGGGTGGTTGGACGCTCTAGGGATGTGGGTATCCAGCAGTAGACAGCTTGAAGCACTTCAACTTTAGAGGCCAGGAAGATAAGAATCAGCAAAGAAGATGGAAAAAGAGTAGTTAGCAAGGTAGGATGATAAACAAGAAGGCATTGCATCCTAGAAGCCAAACAGAGGAGGTATTTCAAAAAGGGAGTGATTCATTGCATCCAATATTACTGCTAAATTGACTTAGATTAGCACTGAGGATTTACACTGGTTTTAGCAAATTGGGTATCATTGAATACCTTGGCAAGAGTAGTTTCATGGGGGTGGGTGGGGTGGGAGTGAGGAGAAAGCAGAAAAGAATAAGAAGAGAGCAAGTCGAGACAATTGCTTCTATGTGTTTGCAGTCGAGTAGAGCAGGGAGGATTACTTTTCAAGATGAGAAATATTGCAGCACATTTGTATTCTGATGGGAATGACATTTTAGGTTGCAATGAAAAAATGGGGCGATGGCAGGAGTGGTGTTTTAGTGGACTGGAGTTGGTGGAACCCAGGGCACAACTGGAGCATTTGACCTTGGATCGCAAACTCCTGAGCTCTGTGCTCTGCCAGGTGGCCTCTCCCCAGCATGATGCATTTTTCACTTCTCTCCTCAGAACCACTTCGAACTTCCTGAAAAATGCTCCTGTTTGAGAGAACAAAGCCTAGGATGGAACACTTGCTATTTCTGGTACTGATAACCATGAATTAGAGAGAAGAGAGAAATAAGAGGTGACAGAAGACTTTGTCTGAGCTACTGAATTTAGGTGTGCGAACTGCGAGTGTGGTTGTGAGATCACCTTGGTAGGGATGTTTTCAAGGTTGGGAGGCAGTTTCAAAAGGAAGTTAAGACAAAAATTAACCAACATCACGAAAATACAAGTGGCAGAGTGATCTCAGAAGTTTACAGAGGGCGCGGTATTCACCGGCCAACTTACAAACAGCTGGTGTTTAAAAGGTTCCTTTCAAGGTCATTCATGTAATCAGTGAGAATTGAGATTCTGCGTGAGTTCCTGGAGATGGAGGGGAGAAAGGGCTTCTGTCCTTGAGGAGCTTGAAGTCCAGTAGGGGACAGGCATTTTTGGTTAGCATGGGACGGTGACAGGACAGCATCCCACATTGAGTGTTTGGAGAGAGCTATGCCCAGAAGGGATGGGTAAGGCTGGATAATGCTGGTAGGTTTGAGAGAGGCAGGACTTGGGCAAGTCTTCAAGGTGGAGTGGGCTCTGTGCAGCGTCCAAGTAAGAAGAGCTTCCTCGACACAGGAAACATCATGTGCAAAACCTCAGAATGTGGAATCCCAGGACATGTTCAGGAAATGCAAGAGGCCTCGATGTGGCTGGGGCTGGGACTTTATCTCCAGGACTAGGGGGGGCTCCATGGAAAGATTTTGAAAATGGAGAACCATTGAGATGGACATGTTTAGCATTCAACATATATTCTCCCAGAAACAAGGTTGAAAAAGAACCAGTCAGGTTTCAGTGAATAAATAGACTAGCCAGGACGTGGCTGAACTCTGTAAGGTACTACCCAGCGTTGAAGTAGGTGAGGGTTTGGGGATCTAGAAGCAGCTGTGGGAGGAGGAGGAGAATTTCTTGTTCATTACTATGTACCAAGTGAGGGTCTGCCTTATGCACGATGGGGGAACAACTGTTCTCGAAATGAAGATTCCAAGTTAAGAGTGAAAGAATTCTAAGCATAGGACTCTAATTCCATTCACACCCATTTCAACACCTACTATGGATGAAACAAACCAGGGATACTCTGCGAACCCCCAAGGATGAGGACCGCATGTCACTGAGAACAGGCAAATGCATTTCAGGAGGACACAGACTTAGAACCTCCTAGAATGCAATACGGACCTCATATTTATTGGCTTTTACTTTTAATTGAGATAAAACAACAACAGAGACTCAGTGAATCTTATTTATATCCATTTTATAGTTTCCTTCCAGTACTGTAAATAGTATCTGTTTTCCATTTGTAGTATTCATGCCAAGTTTTCTTTTAAAACAAACTTTTTAAAAAGCAAGTGATTTAAAGAAAATACTAAGTAAAGAAAAATCTCGGGACACTTGGATGTGACAAGCTTGTGAGGGTGGGACCATGAAGGAATGAACTGCTGATCCCTGCTGCCCCATGGAGGAACCTCAAAACATGCTCAGTGAAAGAAGGTTACGTCCTGTGGGGTTCCACGAATATGAGATGTCCAGACAGGCAAAGCCACAGAGACATAAAGTAGATTTGTGACTGCCTGGGGCTGGGGGTGACAAGGGGAGTGACTGAAATAGTCACAAGGTATCTTTTTTTGGGGTGATGGATGTGTTCTCAAATTAGTTAACGGCGGTGGCTGCACAACTTCTAAATCTACTAAAATCATTGAAGCGTGCACTTAAAACAACTTAATTTTATGGTACATAAATTACACCTCGATGAACCTATTAATTGTGAGGGTGGAATGTGATGCCTCAAGTTTTGAGGATGTTGGGCGACAGCAGTAGGACGGTTACCAAACTGTTCCTAGAACTCTCTCCAGATCACTCTTACTGCCCTTACGTGGATCTCAAACAGACCCACATCCTTACTTTCAACATAGAAACAAGGAACTTTCTAGAGATGGAGAAAGCTACCCACCTAGGGTAAAGGAGGTCCCGGAGGGTCCCGCCTGCTGGTGGCATGAACCATTGTATGGGGCCATGAAAAGTCAGGGCGCTCCTGGCGTCTCCTGGCGGCTCGTGCCTTCTTTAGGATGAAAAGAAGCTCAGCATGCAAGCCTCGAACTTCTGTGGGCACAGCGTATAACAAGAGGAGACAGGTCAGACCTTGATTTTGCTTGGATGTATGTGCATTTTGGGACTTGCACAGAAAGGCCCTCATGGAAGAGCTGCATGGGACCCAGCCGGTTTGTCATTGTGCCGTGTCTACTTTGGCCTTCGGTAGGAGATTTCATTTAAAGACAAGATCCCAAAGCTAAAAATGTCTGAGAACGGCTGGGCTGGAATACACGGGGTGGACACCACCATCACAGAGCTGGGTTTCCACAAATTGTAGTAATTACCATTTGCGATTTCCTCTGTGCATAGGCAAATGAAGACTCTGAGCTGGAGACAGCTGAGCGAGGGACGGGGCTGGCCAGCCTCCCTCTTGGAAATTCCGTCTACGTCGCAGTGCAGATGGCAGGATGGCACGTGGACGAATCTCAGGCAGCTCATCCCAGCTGTGCATCGGGTGACCTCTGAGCTTGGCATGGGCATCTGACTGCCCCTCTAGGGCAGCCCCTTTACTGCTTCCTGCGTCGGCGTCTCCTGGAGAACGGCTCCCCTCGCAGCCACACATCTTCTTACAACAAATTGAAGACATGCTCTTGCTCAAAGCCCTCCAGGGGCTGCCTAACTTATTAGAAATAAAACCCAAAGAATACTGCCTCCCCCGCGAGTACCCTAGAGGTTCTCTGTGCTCCAGTTCTGTGCTGGTCTAAACTGAGATGCTCTGTGAGTACGAAGACCTGGTCTGAAAAAAAGAATGTGAATTAGCCCATAAATCATTTTAAAAATATTTTCACATGTTGAAACGATCATATTTTGGTTATATGGGGTTAAGTAAAAATATTATGAAAAGGAATTTTACCGTTTTGTACTGAATGCAGCTGCTAGAAAATTTTAAATGACGTTGCATTTCTGTTGGATGTGCCAATCTAGCCCCTAACTGCAGCCCGGCATTTGCCTTGACCTCTTCTTCCTCCTTGAACGTGGCAGGCATGCTCTAGGCCCTTTGCACTGCCTTTCATTGATCTTGGAAAGCTCTTTACTTGATAGCATAGCAGGGGGCTCATGCCTTATGCAGGTGTCTGGGCAAAAGTTACTCCACCAGGGAGGCCTCTGTGGACCACACTTTCTAAAGAAGCCCGCCTGAGCACTTCTTGCAACTTTCTCTTATTTTAATTTTCTTCTTCGTACTTACTGCCAACTGATGTTTACTGTCCCTGGATTGGTCTGTTTGTTTCTGTCTCTGCTACTAGAATGTAAACTTCAAAGGTAGAAGCTTTGTCTTATCCATCGTTGGCTCTAGAGCAGTACTTGGCAGAGGGTAGGTGAATTGCCTGCTGGCACAGAGCTCTCCGTCTCCTGAGAAAGACAGAGGAGTGAGCAGATGTCTTCGCTGTATCCTCTTGGTGTTATTGTTGGGAGGTACAGCCCGCTAAGGAGGCAGAGGAGGAGTCTGCTCTTGATTGCCTGCCTTCCTCCTTCACCTTCTTTGCCAATAGAATTCCACTATTATGCAGGCGTCCACCCTCCCCTGCAGCCAGGAGCCTTAGATGGAGGAGGTCCTATCTCCAGGCAGGCCCAATAAGCTTAATTGTGCTCTCCCTGAAATAATTGGTTTGAGCTTGTGACCCAACTCTGGCTAAGGGGGCTCTGAAAGTAAGTCGATGGAGGGGGTTCTTGAGAAATTTTATCATTTGCTGAAAGAAGAGATGGCCTCTCTTTTTCTTCTAGGCATTACCGTATCTGGGTGTGATGCCTACAGCAGCTGCAGCTGCTTGTTTCCGTCTGAGGATGAAGCCAGCACTAAGACAGGTCGAACAGAAGGAGAAAAAGCATCTGGGTCTCTGGGGATGTCACGGATTCGGTGAATCAACCAGCCCCAAAGTCTGGACTGCTCTGGGATTCTCCATGTGAAATGAGAAATGTCCTTACTTTTAAGCAGTTTTGGTTAGGGTTTTGGTTACTTTCAGCTGAAGCTTTTCTGGACCAGACATCTGACCCTGTCTTGTGGGGTATCAAGGAAGGTTTCTGTCTTAGGTTGGGTCCCTGGGAAGCAGACTCTGAGGTGGAGATTTGCATGCACGAGGTTAAACTGGGCAATGCTCTTGAGATCTACACCTGTTGGAGAATGAGGGATGCAGGAGAAGGTAAAAGAGTAGAACTGTGATGCAGTTCTAAGAAAGGCCTTAGCGGAACTCACAGCAGGTTCTGAGGCTGGGGTGGCTTCGTTGGCACATACAAGTTCAAGGACGCAGAGCCCGGATTTTAAATTTGCTCTCTGTAACTCAAGAGCACTTAACCAACACATGATGCTGTTTCTCCAGTGAAGAAACATTTCCCTGTTTCTTCTGAGTCTCTAGGCAAGATTTTCAAGTGACCACAACTCTGAAAATAAGGTTGCATGGGTCCCCGCCAAGAATGGGGAATCCACGTGTTTCTGTTGCACATGTTTGCAAAGCCACTTTCATTTTGCCTTTTCTAAATTTAATTTCTGTTTATGACTCTTTCTTTGTCCCACCCCCATGCAGTGGGAGACAGAGCAGGGCCACGGAAAAGTTCAGAAAACCAGGCACTCAATCATAGCAGGATTCCCATAAACCAAGTCTAAAGATGGAAAGAGATTATTTCATTCACAATAAATCAGTCACTTGCAGGCAGGGCTTTTGTCACCGCAGAAGGCCAAACGTGTTTACGGAATGATTTCATCAAGTAAAGTAGCATCTAGAGACCCATCAACTTAATGTTGAGAGATGCGAACATCCTGGCTTTGGTGCTCTGTCTTCCAGCAAATGTATCACAAAGGTCTGTCGAGTTCCCTGTAGATCTGCTAGCTGAGCTCTTTCCCTGCAGAGCAAATGCACTCCCAGGTCAAATCGAATCAGGTTATAATTGGATAATGAAAAGCTGCTCCCTTCAATACTTCAATAGCTCTCCACTTTGCACATGCCATTCCATCTGCCCAGAATGTCTGTCTCTCTACTGTGCCTAGCAAACTCCTCTTCATCCTTCAAGACCCAGCTCAAATATCACTTTCCTGTGAAGCATTTCACCCAGGGAAAAGCCAATTGTCCCTTTGTGCCAGTTTGAAGCTATTCTGTACCGCAGAAAAACCATGCATGTCCTTTGATCTTCATTTAGTATTGCTGGATGAGATCTTTTTTATTGTTTCCTTGGAGATGTGACCCACCCAATTGTGGGTGGTAACTTTTGATTAGATGGTTTCCATGGAGATGTGTCTGCACCCTTTCAAGGTGAGGTTGCTTACTGGAGCCCTTTAAGAGGGAACCATTTTGGGAAAAGCTGTAGAACCAACAGAGCCCACACAACCAGAGTCCTTTGGAGATGCATAAAGAAAACGCCCCTGGGGAAGCCATTGAAGAAGCCTGGAGAGAAATCTAGCAGAGTTGCTATGTGCCTTTCCAGCTGAGAAAGAAACTCCAAATGTCATTGGCCTTCTTGAAACAAGATATCTTTCCCTGGATACCTTAGTTTGTACATTTAAAGCCTTCCCTTAATTTGAACATTTTCATGGGCTCAGAACTGTAAATTTGATACTTAATAAATTCCCCCTTTTAAAAGCTGCTCCATTTCTGGTATATTGCATTCTGGCAGTTTTACAAACTAAAACACCCCTTCTCTCAGTCTTGTTAGTAATATGCATGGACCATTTATGCTGCATTTTTCTACATGGACCTTTACTATATCATTTTCTTTGAGGCACTTGAGACAATATACTGTAGTTCTTACTCTGTTTATCTGGTTCCCCACTGAAAATGAGCTGCTTCACTGGAAGGACATGGGCTATTTATTTCTATATTCTTGTGGTGCCTGACAGAGGATATGTACTCAACAAGGGAGAGAAAAGTGAATAAACTGCTGCATGAGTGTGTGAGAGCATGAATGAGTGTGACAGTGGATAAGTGAATGACAGTGGAGAATGGGTGTGTGCATAAGAGCATGTGTTGGTACACTTAGTAAGTGATGAGAGAGGAGATGAAGCAGAGGCTGTGAATGACACAGGTCTCTGGAAGTGAGCCATCATCTCTGCACTTCGAATGGCTTTGTTCCCGTGTGCCAAGCTTGGGGCATCTCCCATACCCGCCGATCGCTGCACTGTGCAGCAAAATAAATGCAAGACAGATTAGTTCCTCCTCGGACAGGAAGACCTTGTTTCCAAGGGTGAAGCAGTGGGCATGGATGCGTGTCAAAGCAGCACGTGCTGTAGTTGGAGAAAGGAAGCACCTTGTGGGGGCGGGATGATAAAAATCCTGGATATAGCGCCAAGTATTCTCCCGATGAAGGCAGACAAACCATTCATGCTGGATTCACCAGTTTCTAGGCTTGTTTTTGGAAGAGGGGACTCTGACAAGAGGACAAACTCTGTGCCCCCCCACCCCCCCAGAAAGCGCACACAGACAGACGCACGCATGTGCAGTTATGTATATAATTTTTTTAGTTGATGGAGACCCCTGAACCTAACCAAAAGGATGCACAGGCTCCTGCTCAAGAACTTCTAGAGGTTTTATGTGCCTGTTTTATCTCACTGCTGCATTCTCAGGATGCATCCCAAAGTCTAATATACTGTTAGGATTTCATGCAACTCTAGCAAGTGGGGTTGAATTGAAATCTTCCAAGCTGAGAAATAGGGGATTGGACCAGGGGCCTCTCTCCAAATCTCATGTACCTCAGGACCCCTTAAACTATATACAGTAAAGCCCCGGGGACTGGCTGTATTTTAATAAAATAATCCTTCTCAGACATGTTCCACCTCCCAACCTAGCCAGGGTATGCATTATTTTCTCCCTTCCAAAAGCCTCACAGGGGGACACACAAGACTGTAAAACGTCATTCACATCTGGGTGAGCAAACGGGGCTCCATGTTGGGATGGTCTTGTTTCCTCTGTGCGATGCATCTGCTCTGCAAAAACACCTAAGTCCCTGCCTGTGTGGGACTCATGAAACCCCAATTCAGAGAGGGCAGCCCAGGTGGGTTCTGGCTGAGGTGGAACAGAATTAGGCTTCAATTTATCCTGTTCCTGCCACTTAATGAAAGGTGTTTAATTTCATTAATACAGCTTAGAGAGCCTCTCCTGTTCAGAGGGATTTATATGAAGGCAAGATGAATAACTGTCAGGTCACTAAGGGAAGCAAAAAGATGAAATAGGCATTTTCACATACTTGTTGGAGTGTAAAATATGAGAATAGTTCAGAAAGTTATTTGGTAATATCTCTCAAAGTGAGAAAAAAAAAAGCATATATTCTTTGACACAGGTGTTCCAGTGCCAAGAGGCTTTCCTACAAATGTGCGCATACCTGTGCACCGTGAAGGCGTTTGCTGGTTATAATGAATGACTCAAAGTGGAAGCAACCCCAGTGCCCAGTAGCAGGGGATTGGTTCAATAGCGAACCGATCCACATAATGGCATATATTCAGTGGCATTTGGAAAATGAGACTGACTCAATATGTCCTGACAAGGAATTATGTCCATTATATATATTTTTTTCCAGTGGGAAAAACCAAGGTGTTAAATAGTGCTCAGACTGTTCGTCTCATAACTGGGGTATGTGTATGGTTGAAGCACCTCTGGAAGACAGAACCTGCACACGTGCTCACACTCACACACACACACACACACACACACACACACACACGTGTGCTTATAATGATGGTTAGCTTCAGAGAGACCTGGGCGAGAGGGTGAAAAGTGGGAGGAATCCTTAATCTTCATTGTACTGGCACACCTCATTTTATCACATTTCACTTTCTTGTACTTTGCAGATATTTCATTTTTTACAAATTGAAGGATCGTGACAACACTGCATTGAACAAGTGTATCTGTGCCATTTTTCCAACACACATGCTCCCTTCGTGTCTCTGTTTCTCGTTTTAATTAAGGTATGTACATTTTTTTAGACATAACGCTATTGCACATTTAATGGGCTACAGGATGATGTAAATATAACTTTTATAAACCCTGAGCAACCAAAAAATTCACTCTCTTTATTTTGCATTTTTATTATGTGCACACATCGCTTTTTTTTTCAGTTTAGATGATTTTTTTTTAAAGAATAAAAGTAATACATTTTAAAAGTGAGCACTGATTTCTTATATTCATTTGTTCAGGCTAGGAGCAGAGACGTGATCATCAGATTTTCCAAAACGTAGCCAGATGTTCACTCCCGACCACAATTGGGCTGCAGGGCTGGTATCTCCAAAGCTTGTCTTGGGAAGAAGGACAGAGGGGGGGAGGAGAGAGGTGGTCTAGTCAAAGGGTGCCAGCTGCTTTCCTCTCTTGTTGGACATGTTCTCATCACCGAGCTTCTGACACTCAGAGCAGGGCTGGTATTTGCTGAGCAGATGGATGAATGAATGACTGAATTTAGGTGCATGGGCTTTCTGGGGAGAAGGAGCGAGTAACCTGTGGGAGGGCAGACCTAGCTGAGCCCAGGGCTGGGGGCCCCTGCTGTGTGCTGCAGAGGATAGGGTTTAGAAGATCCGCTTTTCCAGAGCTGCCTCTGGGGGAAAGTGCCTGAGTGTGATAAATACTCAGCACATTTAGGTCCAGGCAGAACAGGGAGACAGCTGACGGGGTGTCGCTGCGAGGCTCGTTTAATATTTTAATGTTATGCATTTTTAAAAATATATCTCCAGGACACACGAGTTTATTTCTGTCCAGTCTTATAATATTTGTTGAAACCCGAGTTTTTTGTCTACTTTCTGGAGTAGTTGCCTCTATGGGAAAAGTCTTCTTGATTCTTTCAATAAACATTTACTGGGCACTTTTGTTAAGAATGTTATTAGATAAATCACAACGGACTCTTGATTTCTGCATGGGATAATTTTACCCTTCTCAGCAAACAGTGCTCATTCCAGGCTCGTTGCATATAACTCTGTTTCTCATGAACTCATGTAAGTTGGTCGGCTTTTCTTTTTGCATCAGTGTCTGGGAAGCTTAGAACCCAGCTCTGCTGTCTCTAGCATAGTTTCCCTTTTGTCTATGCAAGTGGCTCTTACCACAACCTTTTCCCCCTACTTTATGTTGCTTTTTTCTTAAACTTATTTATTTTGCACAGTGTAAAAACCCTTAAGGGCCTTTTGCAACAAAGAAGGGCATACACAAAAAAGTACTTAAGTCCATAAAATAATAAAGAGATATGTGCCAGGCACAGGGGATAGCAAGGTGAATCTCCTGGGGTCATTGCCTCCCCCAAGGAATTTAAAATTACATCAGAAAGTCCTGGCCAGAACGATGCACCCTAATTTCTTAGCAGGGACGTACCACCACTCAGAAATTTACCATTCTACATCCATTGCATTAAAAGGGAGGCCAGACTGAGATTGCCAGGGCTGTGAGAGCTCTTTGTGACCATCTATTCCCAACTGCTCATTTTTGAGCTGTGTACAAGAGCCGAGAGAGGTCAAGCAAAGCTGCACAGCAAAGTCACAGAATGCTGGGCTCCAAATTCTGAACCTAGGACTTTCTCATCACTAGAGGCCACGTAGAGGCCTGGTCCATCAACTGATAAAGCCAAAAACCATCATTCAAAGACTGGGGCAAGGTAAGCTGCATATTAGAAGAGCTTCATGTGATAAGGGACCAAAGGACACGGGCTCCATGATCATAAGTAAAGAGGTGTGTCTAAACAGTAGAGATTGTGAGGTTCTGCTTTGGGTGTCAGGGCACAGACATAGGTGGCGATATGGAAAGATTGAGACTCATCCCCAAGGGAAGAGAAATTATATCCTCATTGTTATCCCAGAAGCATGACATTATCTCCTCTAACCTTCCTGATATTTCTAGGAGGCACTTCTGTGACCTCCACATCACAGGTGAGGAATCTGACGCTTAGAGTGGCTGAGTCATTTGTATAGTTTTCACAGCCACTTAGATGTGGAGCCAGGTTTGACTCTGGTTCTCGGCCCAGTTCTGTCCTTGCCTGGAATTTTGACCTTGGATCAGCCACATCTGTAATATAGGCCTGAGTTCTCCATCTGCAGTGAGGAGGCTGAGAAGAGTGACTCAATCTTCGATTCTAGAATGCAGTGGCTTCTGTAATGGAGGAAGGGGAACTGACTGCCAGTTGCACTGGATTTTCTGGACTTGTGTACTGGAAGCATCCTTCAAGGTGGAATGTGGAGAACTGCTGGGGTCAGTTCTGGATGGTGGCCAGGCAAGGTACCTGGGAATGCAGGTCAAGAGAAGCACGGCAAAGGGAAAAGGGATAAAATGGTCCTAACTAGCAATCTCCTTGACATTTTTCCAGGAATCTATCATGCTCTGTTCTGAGCAGCATGGATCATAAAATCCACAAGATTTGGGATGGCTTCTCTTGTGTCACCCACTGACTGGCTCAGAGTGTGGAATAGGGCAGAATTTCAATTATTGGTTCACTAACTGGCTAGGTAAGTCCATCCAGATCTGGTTCAAACCCTGGCAGCCTTGCAGTGCTGCTTAAGTCTTCCATGTAGAATTTGATAGTTGAGAGATTGGCTTTGGAAGTCCGACTGTGTGAGCTCAAATCCCAGCTCTCACACTTATTAGCTGATAGATCTTAAGCAAGACCCCTGAACTTTCTGTGCCTCACTTTCCATAACTCTAAAGATGACATAACAATGATACCACTTCGCTGAGTTACTGGGGGAATAAAATGAAATCCTGAGCATAACATGGTTGGCAAGTGCCTGGCACATGTTCTTTAATTTCCCCACCAAGACGCAAGGTGTTGGAGAAGCTGGGGCTTCAGAGCAGTGGGAGTTTGTCCTCCTGTAGCCCCTGGAACTCTGCAGACTCAGGATTGCCCACTTGCAGCTAGTCACCAGCATGCCCGATCGGGGAGACTCAGCAACGTTCTGATGATATAGACTGAAAAAAGAAACGTTTTTTCTTCGATGGACTGACTTGCTGAAGGACTCTGAGATATCCATTAACTCCACTATTACTGAACATCTGAACGCAATTTGCAAGCTATAATAACATCTCTCTAGTTAGCAAATGTTTATGCCTCTCTATAATTTTCTTTTCCATATGAAAATAGATCTGTCATACTAATGTGGTCGACCAGCTGCCTCTATAATATCGTTAATAGGCAAGAAGGATTGTAGGTCCTGCAGGCTGATGGGCTTGGGATGCATTTTCGTTCCAGAGCAGGCTCAAGGAATGTTGTATCTGCAGCTCTGGAGAGGAGTCCACTTCTTAGTAGGGGGAAAATGAGAAGAAAGGAACTAGGGAGCACCAGGCCTGCTCTCTTCCGACATGGGAACCAGTGGAGCTAACATTTTTCGAGTCCCTGCTTTGTACGAGGCATGAGGATAGCTTTCTCTACTTTCTCATGGTATTCAAACTTTGGTGCATGTGTCAAATCTCCTCACCCCAGACTAGGTGAATAGGAATCCGTGTGGGTGGTGTCTGGTCATCTGCATTTCTAATAAGTTTGACCAACCACCTGGTGATTTTCATGCATTTCAGGCTATGGAGAGGCTGAAATCCTCACAACCCAGAGGAGAATTAAATTATATTTCAAGGGAAATGTTCTGTTGATGCAGAAGATATGATTCCTCAAGTTTCCAACAATGGGTTATTTTCCTTCAAACAACTGGATAATTCAGTTTCCCCAGCCAACCTCTAACTGATTATTCAATACATCCATTCAGCAAATAGTTACTGAGTGCTTACCGTGTACCAGACACAGTATACAAGAAACACACGACCCCTGCCCCTATGGAGGTCCCATTCTAGCAGAGAGACTGGCACGTGCATAGACGATTCAAAGAAAATATAAACACTGGCATGAGGGCATGGGATCCCCGAGGAGGGCACTGGCCCAGTCTTCGGGGATCTGGGAAGGCTGCTGAAAGGGATGATAGCTGAGCTGAGACTGGGAGGACAAGCAGAAGTTAACCAAGGGAAGGGAGAGCGTGCTGGGCAGAGGGAACACCATGGACTGAGACCCATGATGAACGAGAAGGAGCTGGGCAGGGAGCAGGGGCACCAAAACATTCTGCATGGCTGGTGTAAAGAAGGGGATGGGGCTGAAAAATGAGATCAGGCTGGAGAGTGCAGTTGGGTGCCATGTTGAGGAGTTAAGACTCTACCCTGAGGGCAGTGCGCAGCCATGGAAAGGGTCAGTGAAGGGAATAAGTGTTTGTGTTTTATAAAGATCACCCTGGCTGCTGTGGGAGAGGGGGCTGCAGGAAGCAGATGTCAAGGCTGGGAGGGCAGTGGGGAGGTTCCTCTAGATGACAGATGAGGGTGATGCTGGCCAAGGGATGGGAAGAGGAGCTGGAGACATGCGGACAGGCTTGGAAGATGCTGATGGGGATAAAAGCCTCATGTGGGGTGAGTGGACACTGGATAATACAGTAAATAATTAGGGAGCAGAGCACAGACTTCAGTCACAAGCCCATCCTCTCCTCACACTCCACGGCAGTCACAAATCACACGATTTGTGATCATGTCACACACACTTACCACCCCAGGACCAACTTTTCATAAACATTATTTAGAGTGACTCAACGATATTCTACAGTGTGGACACACCATAATTTACTCAAATAGTTCTTATTGCTAGACATTAAAGCTGTCCTAATATTTTTAGTGTTATAAAAATGCTACAGTTATTGAATTTTAACTTAAAGCTTCGAACATATTTTAGACATTTTTAAAAAAGAATAATTATGAGAAACTATTGCAGATTTCTTTCTTTTTTTTTTTTTTTTAAGGAAAAGGCATCCACGTGAGAATGTGCAATGGTGCAGCCACTGTGGAAGACAATTTGGCAGTTCCTCAGAAAGTTAAATATAGAATTTCCATCTGACCCTGCAATCCCGCTTCTAGGTATAGACCCCAAAGAATTAAAAGCAGGCACTTGAACAGATATTTGCACACTGATGTTCACATGAGCAGATATTTGCACACTTATGTTCATGCTGATGAAGGTATTTGCACACGGATGGTCATAGTGGCATTATTCACAAATGCAAAAAGATGGAAGCAATCCAAGTGTCTATCAATTGATGAATGGATAAACAAAATGTGGTGTATCACACAGTGGAATATTGTTCAACTATAAAAAGGAAGGAAGTTCTGATACATGTAACAACATGGGTGAACATTTAAGACATCACATTGAATGAAATAAGGCAGACAAAAAAGTATTGTATGATTTCCTTGATATGAAATAATTAGAAAAAGCAAAGTCTATTAGAATAAGAAGCTAGCATATACATTACCAGGAGCCCAGGTGGGGACAGGGATGAGGAGTCACAAAAAGGGCAACCTGAAGGGAACCTCCATGCTGGTTTTGTTGACCTGGGCCCTTCTCCTCTCTCTTCAGTTTCTCATCCCTGCAGCAGGTTCTGGATGCAGTGGTCTCCAAGCATCTTCCATCACCATCATGGTCTGGATGTGCTCAGACCTTGGGTATAGGGCTGCTTGCCCACCCTGACCCTGGCCCTGACCCAAACCATGGCTCTTGGGAGGTCATTCCAGGCAGCCCTCCTTCAGCCAGCAGTTTCTCTCCTGGTTCAGAGGAAGCACCAATGGAGCTGAGCCTTTCTAGGATTCAAAGTAGGTGAGTCATTAAGAACACAGACGCTAAGTCACACAGAAATGGATCTGAAGCCACTAACTAGCTGCGTGACTTAGGTCAAGCTAGTTATCCTCTGTGCATCTCAGTTTTCTCAACTGTCAAATGGGAACAGCAGGATCTGGCTTATTGGATTCTAACGTGGACTGATGAGAAAGATCAGGCAAGCTGCCTGCATGCAAGGGGCATGCAAACAAGTAGCAAATATTAACTTTTCTTATTGTTCTGTTCTCTGTTTCTCTGATTTTAAGCAGTAGAGCCTGAATAGTGCTGCATTTAATAGAGCCACTCTGGGGCCAGATTTCGTGGGTTCCAATACTGGCTCCCCCACTGCTAACCGGAGACGTTAGGCAACCTCTCTGAGCTCAGTTTCCTTAAATGTAAAATGGTGATCATACCTTAACCATATGAATTTTTAAATGAGTTAATTCATGTGAAGTGCTTAGAATGGTGTGTCTGGTACAGGGCAAATATTGGATAAGTGTTGGCTAAGAAGAATGTGGATTTCCTCCAGCTAATGTGGATGCTGTCTCCATAGGTGCCACCCTTTGTTGCATGCCTACAGAGTTTCATTGCAGGGCACCTCCCACACAGCACCCAGAAACCCCACGATGATTTCCTCATAGGGAATATGAGTCATCCTACTTTACAGGTTGGGAAGTTGAGGCTCAGGGTGTGAGACCCCACAGGGGGAAGCTAGTTTCCAGGGAGACCTGACCAATTGCACGGTCCATGTTCTCTCCACTCCATCACAGGAGGACACTTCTGATGATTTCTGACACTGACTATAAGGGGAGTTGGAGAGTGGCCAGAAAAACGGTGTCTGAAACCATGATGAAAATGGACACTCACAGTTCAAAGAGTTGTCATTCTAATTAAATTACTTCTTTTGCCCAAGGCTGATCCAGAGAAAATTGGCTAGATAAGGAACCATTCTCAGCTGGAGGGCCAATTTTAGGCTTGGTCTCTGGGATATAGTTTTGAATGAGCTCCGCTGGTCTGATTTGCTGTCATGAACCTCTTAATAAATGATCCAGTTTATTCAATCGCCCATAAGCTTGCCAGCTTTGGGATAAGGGAGGAATGATAAATGGGTCTCTACCTTCTATAAAGTAAATGTCGAGCTTTTTAGAATGACTTTCAAGGATGTAGGCTGTTGATAGCAAGAGGGATAAAGTCAAGTAGAAACAAGGAAAGATGAGAGAGATGCAAGGAAGGAGGGACATCCTTGTGAAATTGTTTAGCTAGTTTGAGTTGTTTCTTTCAAAAATTTTTTTGTCAAATCTGCTACTGAAAAATCTCAGGCGATGTTGTCACCAAAGTATGGGGAGAGTTTTTGCCAGCAAAAGGCTTGAGCAGGAGAAACATTTCATAATTCATGAAGATGTATAGCAGCCCTCATTAGTCTGTCCCTATCCCAGCACTAGGCGTTTTGGCCAAGCTGTGACTCTGCTCTGGTTTCAGCACATGTGGACGGCAGCCCTCCTGCACCCTGAATATTTTAAGAGTCACCCCCCCGATCTCCCATCTCCTGACTAAATAGAAAAAGATGAAGGGACATGAATGTGAAGATTAAATGAAGGGAAACTATTGTTTCTGAAAAAAAAAGAAATTAAGCAGATGCATGAATAAGCGTTCACACCAGTGGATGCTGTGCACAGAGCAGTTTGGGGTTCAGCAGATGGGGATTAAGCAGCTCCATCACTTACTGTAGGTACGGCCCTGGGCAAGCCTTTATTTATTATTTTCTCCTTTATGAATTGCACATAACAACTCATCTGGGTTGTTTTGAGAACCGCATGAGTTGGTGTGAATGACATGCCTGGCCAAGTCCTGCCAAACTGCAGGCCCACTGTAAATGCTAACAGCTGTCAAGGAGGCTGCGGGGTCCCAGGTTCTAATTTTAAAATGAGAGTGGGATTGGAAGTTCCCTAAAAGGCCTGCAGCTTCAGTCCTCATAAATTTCCTGACTCCAGAGCTTCCTAACCCAAGGATTTTAAGAAATATTTGCAAACACTCAGCAAGTCCACTTCCCTCCTGCCTGCCCACCCTGCTGTCAAAGTTCTAACCATTACTTTATAGGCACCTGCTGGTCAGGGTCTGGGGCCACAGCGCCTTCCAGAGAAGGGCTTTCCCTGCCAGATGCAGTGATGAATGGGTGTGTTCAGAAGGGAGAATTTGCCTAGTTAGCTCTCACCCATCCTTCAGGGCACAAGTCACATGCAACTTCTTAAAAATGTGGTCCATGGATTAGTAGCATCAGCATCACCTATGAGCTGCCTATAACTACAGAATCCCAGCCCCGCCCAGACCTCTGAATCAGAATCTGCCTGTTAACAAAGTTCCTGGGTACTGAAAGTGGAGAAGCACTGCTCTACGTCCTTGGTAAGGTCAGTACCCCTTAAGGCCCTTCATGGATCCTGTCCATTTCTTTTGTAGCATCCATCTCTCATGCCAACAATTGACTACTTGTTGCTAACTTTTTGACTTGATTTCTGTTGACTTCCCAAAGGCAAAGCTCATTATTATCTTGTTCACATTTATATCTTCAGATGGTAGCATAGCTCCTAGCTAGGCAGAGTCACTTGATTAATATTTTGGAATGAATGAGTGAATGATGGGTGTTGAGTTTCCTGAAGTAATTGAGACCCTCACTCTCCAGTGATTCTAAATCTCCATCAGTGGGAAAAAGCACAGCTGCCAAGACTTAAGAGGGTCAAGAAGTCTAGCTCAACAATAATACATAAAGGGATGAACTCCTGGAGGGTCTATCTGAGTTTTATGTGGGTTTTACTGAAAGAAAAGTGGAGAGGAAAACTCCCAGTACTGTAGAAAAGTTTTATTTGTTGAGCATGGTCAAGGATGAATGGTCTAGTGAAAATACCACTGGCTTGGAATGAGAGCAGATCAGTCTTTGTGACACTTTGGACACATTGCATCCCTCATTTTCTCACCTGTCAAAATGGAAATACAAACCTGTGTCTCCAGACCTCCTGTGGCGGTTGTGAGGATTAGTATGGGGCTGCCGTTCTCAATAGGGATTGCGCTACTCAGCCATAAAAAGGAATGCAGTACTGATAGCTGCTGCCATGTGGATGAACCTTGAAAATGTTAGGCGAAGTGAAAGACGGCAGACACTAGAGGCCACATATTGTGTGTTTCCATTTATATGAAGCATCCAAAATAGGTAAATCCATAGAGGTAGAAAAAAGATTATAGATTGTCAGGGGCTGCAGAGAGAGAGAGGAAGGGGAGTGACTGTTTAATAGGTATGAGGTCTCCTTTGGAGTTTGTTTCGGTTTCTCAGCTGCTAAAACAAATACCATGCAATGGGTTTGCTTAACAGGAGGAGTTTATTAGCTCATGGTTTCAGAGGCTAGAAACCTTGGTTTCTTGAGGATTGGTGGCTGGCTGGCAGTCTTTGGGATTCTTTGGATTTTTTGGCACAGAGCGATGCATATGGTGGAATTGTCTCCTTTCTCTTCTGGGTTTCCTTGACTTCAGGCTCTGGCTGCCCCCTGTGGCTTCTCCCACCATCAGACTTTCACCCTGCTTATAAAGGACTCCAGCAGTCCACATTAAAGCATGACCTGATTCAGTTGGGTTGCGTCTCCACTGAAGTAACAACTTGAAGAGAACTTACTTCCAATGGAGCCACACCCACCAGAATGAGTGCCAAGACCAAGAACAGGTCCAATCTGCGGTCCACAATTCAGCCCACATCAGGGATGAAGTAAATGGTTTGGACCTAGGTAGAAGTGGTGGTTACACAACATTGTGACTGTACTAAATGTCACTACATATATACTTTAAAGTGGTTCATTTTATGTTTTCTGAATTTCCCCTCAATTAAAAACAAAAATCACATGAGGGACTTTAAAATACCTACAGATAACCAACCTGAAAAGGGACCCAGGCACTCATTATTATAAACATTTCCCAGGGGGTTATAATGGGCAGCCAAGGCTGAGAATTCCAGACTTAAAGGAAGAGCATGGCTTCGTAGTCAAGTGGACTGGAGCTTGGGTTCTGTCTCCCCTCCTGATTGCTAATTCCCTGAACACTGCCCCTCATCTGTGAAAATGCAAGTTATAATATTTGCCACATTTGGGCGGTATTAAAATCACATCAGGTTATGCTAGGAAAACATATAGGCTTGGCATATATTGGGTGCTAAATAGATTACTGTTATTATTAAGAGTGGAAGTCAAAATGGATTGTAGAGTTGAAGAGACATTCGACTATAAAGTAATGAGATTTGCTACTATTGTTCCAGCACCCCGGGCTATGTGAGAGTGGGAAGGGTTAGAGAAAAGTGAAGTTGCTAAGTCACCTTGATAATTCCTTTTTTTCCATGTCAATGTGTTTGTACACTCACATACGAAAGAAAATTGATTAAAATCATGGTAGATAATATTCTCAACCACAAACCAAAATTATATAAGTAAATAATCTCCTCATTGCATAAAGACACTTGGAGCTTTCTCTTGTACCTTCAGAAAAATAATAGAATGCCAAGCAAAGGGGTCCTGGATTCTTTGGCAGCTGGTTGGGTTTTACTTTATGGCATCGGGTTTTAGGTTTGTTCTGTCTGGTCTATTCGAGCCTTAAGGACTCAGCCAAATGCGTGGCCTTTCTCAAATCATTATTTCATGTAGTTCATGACAATGAATCTGATGTGTTAAGTTTGCTTTCCTTTGGGAATCAGAGACTTATGTCCTGGACTCTCTGGATCTCAGTGTCATCCACCCAGTGCAGTGCAGCTGTGTCCACACCAGCCACTGGCCACGATGCTGAGTGGCTTATGCTGCTTTGGGGGATCTCTTACCCTGGCCCTTTGACTGCCGCCCACCCAATTTTAATTTCGTTTTTAACACCTGTGCCCTTTCCTTCTGCTTCAGGCTGGACTGGGTGAGTGGCAAATCTATCTTTCTTTCTGTTCAGTGCCAAATCCTCAGAACTGTCCACTTCATGGAGCCCAGGCTGCCTTCTTTGAGATTGACCTTCACATGAAACCGGCACTCAGACACACCTGGGGCTGTGCTTCTTAGGTAATGGATCCACTGAGACTCTGTCGTACCTCTCCTGGGCTCTCAGCAAAGCAGGGATGGCTGGCTCATCTTGGTTCTAAGAAGAGTCAGCTATCAGAGGCTGTTTTTGTTGAATCCTAGACCTAATCTTCTTGTTGACCCCCTCTTCATTTGAAAACAGTTATTAAGAATAACAACAGAAAACATTTATCAAGCACACGCAAGGGGTCAAGGACCATGGCAAGCACTTTACCTTCACATCCCATTCAATATTCAAAACCACCTCATAAAATGGGTCCTATTATTAATCTCATTCTTTTTGCAGATAAGGAAACTGAGGCACAAGAAGTTAAAACTTCCAAAAAGCTACATTGCTAATATGGGTTGGATAAGATTTGAGTCTAGGTGTCTTACTCCAGAATCCAGGGGGTTCATTATCACACAACTATCACACCTAACAATGAACTTTCCTTCCAACACCGAGTCTGATGAGAGGGATGACAACTTTTCAGAAAGGGATGAGACTCACCTGAGTCACAGAGAAAGAGGCAGATACAGGGCCAAGACTATAACCTATGTCTCATGGTCTTGCATTTTCCTCTCATGGTATCATTCTGTAGCCATGTTCCAAAGTGATGTCCTTTCTGATGGCAGCCGGTATCTTCTGGAAGTTTCCTAGGTCACTCCTGACCATATTGCATCCCTTTCTTTGTCTGATTTATTGCTCTGTGCCTTAATAAGGCAGACCTCCAGATCTATAACCGTTGGAATTCTAGCTCATTTTTCTAGTACTCTTTCACCATCGCAGTCAACCTTCACATTTATTTAGCACCTATTGCATGCAGGGCTCTGCACCAAATTCAACCCATTCTCTCAGATACATTCAAGATTTTTCTCTTTGGCGATGTCTTCTCTTAGTTCCTTAAGTACAGTGTATTATTTAGGGCAATAATGCTATTAAAATAATCTATTCAGTATAGATCCGAAGTGTATAGTAGCTGCAACCTAATAGGTTTATTTTTTCTCAATAAGATTCCAAATCAGTGGGAGAGACACTGTTTCATACTGCACTCAGGGACACAGGGCAATTGGAGCTCTGCCATCTTCAATGTATGGTAATCCAAGGTTGTTCTCGGCAATGACTTTCAGCTGGTGGGAAGACTGTGGAGAACCGTGTATGAAAAATTTGGGGGCCAGGCCTAGAAAAGGCACACACCCCTCAGATCTGCTCACATTCCATGCATCAGAGCCCAGCCCCACAACCACAGCCACCTGCGAGGAAGGCTTGGAGATGAAGCCGGTACGTCCAGACAGAGGAGAAAATGGGTTTTGGTGAACAAGCCTCTATCTTGGCCATCTCTTTTGAATCCCAATCTCTTCCTTGTTTCCTGAGCTGTCCTCACTTATGACATCCTCCATCACCATCTCCAGAATCCCAGGTGTGTGGTCAGAACCAGAATTAGCTGCCAGACCTACAGCAAGCCCAGCCATTTTTGGTAGCTGTCATTTTCTTCTGAGCATTGCAATCTTTAGAATTCAACATGGGCACATCAAAAGGTGTTTGGGCTAAGCCATGTGCTCAGGTGTAATTACCAGGGGGAGGTGATGGAGCATGTTGG
The DNA here is from genome assembly GCF_023851605.1 of Tamandua tetradactyla. NCBI lineage: Eukaryota > Metazoa > Chordata > Mammalia > Pilosa > Myrmecophagidae > Tamandua > Tamandua tetradactyla. Next base: position 47,925,624 of record NC_135349.1, on the reverse strand, counting down.
GGAACCTCAGGACTCAGGGCTTCGGGGCAAGTTTTGGCATTTCCTGTTACTAGGTATACGTCACAAACCCGACCTTACTTAGCAGAGTAGTTATCAGCCAGGACTCTGGAGTTCGGCTGAATGGATTTCAATTCCAGCACCATTGCTTGCAGAAGATACTTACCTTTATTGCGCCTTGCCTTTCCTACCTATAAAATGGGGATGATAGCGGTACTTACTTTTTAAGGTTATATTGAGGATTAAATAAGAATAGCTTGCTACAAGGCCCATTGTGCCTTAGTTTTGTGGCTCCTAAAACAAATATCATGCAAAGGGTTGGCTTGAACAATGGGAATTCATTGGCTTACTGTTTTGAGGCTAAGGGAAGCCCAAACTCAAGGCGTTGGCAAGGCAATGCTTTCTCCAGAAGACTGCGGCATTCTGGGGCTGACTGCTGGTGATCCTTGGCCCTTGGCTTTTCTCTCACATGGCGGCCTCTTTTGCCTTCTGGTTTCATTGACTTCCAGTTTTGGGCTGCTCCCCATGACTTTTTCTTTCTCAGTGGCCTACCCTATAAGGCCACCAGTAATAGAATTGAGACCGGTCCTGGTTCAGTTGGGCCATACTTTAATGGAAGTCACCTCATCCAAGGGTCCTTTTTACAAGGGTTCACACCCACAGAGATGGATTAAGCTAAGAACATGTTTTCTGGGGTACATAGCTCCCAAGCTACCACAGCTTGGCATGCCCTAAGTAATAAATGTTAGGTATCTATTATGAATAGTTTGCAGTCTTTGGAGAAAACAGAAACAAAATCTCCTTGGGTGAATAAGCCTGTATCTGCGATGTGCCTTGTAGCATTCCAGCACCCAGCCCTCGACAGTTTGCTATTATGGAGAAACACAATAACTCTTTCCTGTATTTAAAAAAGAAATTTGTCTGAAGAGTAACTTTAGGAGGATTTGGTACATCCTTGTATTTTTATGGCTTGAATTTTTTTTCCCTGACTGCTGCCTGGGCTTCATAAAAGTTCTTCCTATAACAGGGGCAGCATCTGGACAAGCTAAGGAGGTATTGAGCTTTTAAGAACAAACCCAGCATCAGGGAGCATCAGCCTGAGTACAAACAGTCAGCAATTCTCCCCGCCTGCTGCCCTGCCCTAATCCCTTCAGACCTGCTCCTGAGTAACCAGGAAGGGGTATCAGGTATAACACAACCGTGCAGGTAACTCAATGTTCGCGGGCAGAGAATCAATATTAATACAAATTCAGAGGAATTACTACAAATTCCTAAGCATACAGAGGCCTGCTTTTAAAACAGAATTAGACATGAGCTTAGACTGGAAACCTGCAAACCCACTGAGCCATGGGTTTCTTTTGTTCTTTCCACTGTCTAAAATAATTGTTTTAGAACCCCTTGCTGAGACAAGCATCCCGGACAGGACCCAATCCCACTGATTTGTAAATTTCAGATAAGGCACCTCTCCAAGGGCCACTCTGATCTTAAAAAAAAAATCACAGGATGAGAAAAAAGTCACTGGGCAAGATATCATCAGAAATCTGTCCAGTACTCCCTGTGTTCCGTGGTGATGGGAGGGGGTCGGATTAAAAAGTTATTATAACTTTGGGTTTTATTCGACTTTGACAAATCTCTGTGCCCCCTAAGATGTGCAGCCTGATTTTCACTACATGGAGGACATGAAATGTTCTTTGTATTATTTGAAGCTACCCCCAGGCAGTAATGAGGGGCAGGGGGAGTCTTGGTTGCTGTAACATCCAGAAGCAAGGGCCACAGCCTCAAGGGGTGTGGACTGTGACCCCCCCGTCACTTACACAAGTCACCCAGGTTGGGGTTGCAGCCATGGCAGGGGCTTCGGTGGATGTCAGCTGCAAAGCCAAGCCTCGACCTTCCAGCATTTAGGGTTTCATTAAACTTGCAGTATCCTCGGGCCAGAGTCCAAGACACCTTGTTAGATGCTGGAGATTACATTGCCAGGATCTGGAGTGCCCACCTCCTCTCCTTCTAGTGGGAACCCCCTCTAATACGCCCTCAAGATTTAGTTTTGGACAAGAACGGTATCTGAAATCCACAAATCATCCTTTCTTCTTACTAGACCGTTCATTTCCATCTACTCATAGTCCAGAGATCAATTATTACTCAAGAGGAAATAAATCATAATAACATAAAAAATTTACATCACAATGTCTAGGAAAGTTTTAATTTGAACTTATTTATGATTGCTCATTATATAATTACGAAAGCATTTAAAAGCAGAGGCTCAGCTCAAATTTCACAGCTACACAAGGCCTTCCTTGGTTCTTCTTTCAGGGTCTCTCACACGTGCTCTTCCCTCATAGCATACATCAAGACATGTTATATTTGTGTTTTTCTATTTTCCATTCTCTCCCTCCCCACCTCTCCCCTCTTCTCTGTGAACTCTTGGAGAAAAGAGACAGCATCTTTACATCGCTATCTGAGCAGACCTTGCACTAGTTGCAATAAGAACAATTTATCTTAGCTACCAGCATGATGCCCATTTTACAGATGAGGCTATTAAATATCTCTGGGCTTGAACATCCCAGGGCCTTTTATGGAGGAGAAACTTGCTCAGCTCTGGAGTCAGATGGCCGGATTCGAATCCTGCTTCTATCACTTACCAGCTACCCATAAAATTAGGTAAATACCAGTGTTTACTGTATTCCTGAGAAGATTAAGTGAGACCCAGCCCGAGAATCCATATGTTCACCCAGTGCCATGCTCAAGCTAAGCAACTGCCCCTAAAATGTGAGCCAATATCACCATCGTCACATTGAGTGAGTCAAAGGATCGGGTGCTTAGGCGCGCTGGAATCCTAATCCAGCAGTTTGGGGATGTCACTTACCTTTACCATGGAAAAGTCCTGGGAAGCGTTTAATGACTGAGCCCAGTTTAATTTATTCATGCACTGATGTCCTCTAACGGCCCCCAACATCAACGCTGGTGCGTGCGAACACTCAGAGACCGTCAGCAGGGGCGGAGGAGAATCATGGGGTCCATGCTTGGAGGGAACCCTATAGACCCCTTGCTCTTGCTCCCTAACCCTTCAACCCCAGACCCCTGCTGTCTGCCCCTTTCCCAGTGATGGGAGTATTAATACAAAGAAGTGAATTTCTTCGGATAAGGACAAAGGTTTCCTGAGTATCTCCCCTGTGACAGCGTCCCCTACTGTCAATTCCTTTTTTAAAAAATTCTTTGTCTCATTAAATACCTCCCCTGCTCCAATGTCATGGATGGTAGGCACTATTGTGCCCATACCACTAACAAGGAAGCAGGAACAGAGAGAGTAAGCAACCTTCTCAAGGTCACACAGCTTAGAGGCCGCGCATCGGAAGCAGGTCCTGGGCCTGTCTACCCTCAAAGCCCATGTGTTCTCACTACACCCCACTGCCTCTGGAAACGTAAAATGAAACTTGTCAAGCTGATTAACAGCCTCTCCTCCCTTTGCAAATGAAGCTGCAGCAGTCGGAGCCTGGGTTTCAGCAGAAAGTCATTTTTAATGTTCTCTTCTGACCCCATTTGAAGTCTTTCTCCTACATCCCCTGTTTTCCTGAAGGCCAGCGAGCACTTCATAAAGCAGCATTATCCCGTGTGGCACTTTCCTGAATGCAGGGGTCAAAATCCTCGGTCACTTGGAAATAACCTCATAAAGCAAGTTCCCCTCTGGAAGCCAGTGGGTAATAAATAGCTTTTATCTGGCCTTTGCAGCTCTCACTTCTTCAGTTTGAGTCAGAAAGCGGCTACCCCAGCGAGGGTCTTCTGAGCCCCCAACCCATTCGGACATGGCGTGTTGGGAGAAGAGTGTAGACATCAGAGTCAAGTGGCTCCGAGTCCCGACCTTGCTGCATCCTGGCTGTGCTACCTTGGGGACGTCATTTTTGTTCTCTGAGCCTTCCCTATAACTTTAGAGGCAATTTATTCACATTTAGAGGCACGTTTTACCAACATCCACCCAATGCCAGGCACTGTGCAGGGTACAGGGATTCGGCGGCAGGTAGGTACAATCCTGCCTTATGTGAAAGGCCCTCTTTGTCCATCACAGTTGAGTGAGAATGAAGAGGAAAAAGAATCACACTAATAATCAGGGGAAATTGGATCCAGCCGTGACCCACAGAAGGCACACAATGAGAACCTACAAAATAAGGCTTGCCCTGGTCTGGAGGAGGGAGCAGGTGCTTCCCTTAAGTTAAGATTCCCAAAGCTGAGTAAAACTAAGCCAAGACAAGAGGGGAAGTCGTCTAAGCTGAGCAAATGGCATGCTCAGAGGCTCTTTCTTTCAGTGTTTTCTGTGGGTGACATGAAATGACACCCAGAGCATCTAGGACGAAGTTTAAGGGCATTGCCAGGTTCTCAGCCCATCTGCTACTTTCGATCCAACACCTTCCCCTCCTTATGTCAGAACAGGTTGTAATGGAGCAATTTCAGCGCGGGGGGCCATCGAGACATTTAGGTAAGTTAGGTTTTTTTTCTCTTTTTTCTTTTTCTCCTGGCCCCTGATCATATACAAATGGATTGGTGTTTTCTCATCACTTGATTTGGGAGGGAATGTGTTTTGCTTTGCTAAAATTGCTGAAATGCAATATGTCAGAAATGGATTGGATTTTACAAAGGGGCTTGATTAAGCTACAAATTATAATTCTAAGTCCATGGAAATGTCCAGACTAAGACACCAACAGGAAGATACCTTCCTTCAAGAAAGGCGGATGCATCCGGGTTCCTCTGACACATGGGAAGGCGAGTGGTGACGTCTGCTGGCCCTTCTCTCCTGGGGTGGTTTCAAAAATGGCTCTCTCAGCTCCTGTGGGTCTTTCTGGCTTCTGCTGGGGCATTTTCTTTCTTCAAGGGTCTGTACTTTTTCCTAAAATGTCTTTCTCTGGAAGGACTCCATTAAGTGGATTAAGACCCCCCTTGAATGGGCGGGGTCACATCTCCATGGAAACAACCTAATAAAAATGTCCCACCTAACAATAGGTCTGCCCCTACAGGATTGGATTAAAAGAAAATGGCTTTTCTGGGGTACAAAGTTTTAAACCAGCACATTCCAATTTTCTGTGATCCTTTGGATCCTTCTGGCTTCCGCCAGGGCATTTTCTTTCTTCAAGTGTCTGGGCTTTTTCCCAAAACATCTCTCTTTATGGGACTCCAGTCAGCTGGCTAAGGATCCACCTTGAATGGGTGGCGTCTCCTCTCCATGGAAGCCACATAATCAAAATGTCCCACCCAACAATAGGGCCCCACAAAATTGGATTAAAAGAACATAGCTTTTCTGAGGCACATAACAGTTTCGATCCAGCACAGTATATTTGAAATGGATTTGACTTGAAATATGGGTGATGCAGCATACAAGGAATTTCCTCTGGGTAATATGGGAAAGGACATCTCAAAGAGAGAGGCAGCCAGCCATCAGAGAAACAGAAACTAAATAGAGCCAGAGCTCTATGTGTCTGCTCATTAGAGAGGATGTGCCACACGTGCTAAGATGCCGAACGCAACTGGTTTCCAACATGAGCTTCTAGTTGCAAGCCACGGGACAGTTATCTACACTGCAGAATGATTTGCAGACAGGTGCTTCTCCCTGCGGTGGGTTCCAAGATGTGGAGCAACAGACGTTTGCTTCTTTTACAGTCGTTTGCACCAGATAATGCAGCTGGTTATGAACGTATCATTTAGTATCTACTATGTGCCAATCTCTGCGTTGGATGAGAAGGGGGCAGAGATAAAAAGACACTAGCCTGACCCTCAAAGAGAGCACAGTCTAATATAGATACTGAAGGCATCTGGGAGTTCATCATATATGAGATCTGGATGCCTCGTTGGGAAAAATGCCTTTGCCTCAATGGAGCTAAGGGATTCCAAAGAGCAGAGTGGTTCCCTGCATCTAGGGACTGTTGTCACTGGTTTTCATTTTCTTGCAAGAACTTATGTTTCTAGTGTTAAGCAGTGGGACACATAGGTCTATATAACCCCTTTCAATCATGTTCACCTTCAGTATGGTAATATGACTTATAGACCATGAGGGAACCACCTTCACTTCTATCTATTCCCTTATATTGGAGTTTAACCTCATTAGCCAACCATTCACCCATCTCTGGCTTTTATGTATCTCTAAGACCCTTATATTCTGTATTATAAACCTCCGATTTTACCTTTACCGTAGTCATAAAAGTGGAGTCACACAATTTCTATCCTTTTGTGGCTGACTTATTTCACTCAGCATTATGTCCTCAAGGCTCATCCATCTTGTCATGTGTTTCAGGATGTCATTTCATCTTACTGCTGCCTAGTACTACATCATATGCATGTGCCACAATTCATTAATCCACCTGTCTGTTGATGTGTTGTAACTGTTTTTTGAAAGACCAATGACCCTGGAGTCAGGGTGACCAGAGTTCAAATCTCACTCTACCCATGTGAACAAGTGCAATTTCTTAGCTTCTCTGAGCCTCCGTTTCCCTACTCATAAAACAGAAATAAAGGTAACCACTTCCCATGACCGTTGTCATTACACCAGGCAGTGAGTGTGAAGCTCCCTGCACATCCTAAGAACTTCCAGGATGGTTTCCATGGTGATGGTCATGCCGACAAGGAGGAGGAGGCTGCTGGCTGCCGGAGGTGTTGGGGCTGTTGCTCCAGAAGTTTACTGCTGGGTAGCATTCACATTTTCACCACTCCATCCCCATTTCTTTTTATGTGGAATCAAAACCCTTTGCCTCCTTCTCCTAGCCAAATGCCAGTGGTCTGCTCAGAAACCCTCCTTCTTTATCTTCTCTTCCCAGAACTCTGTCCCCAGAAACCATTTGTGAATCAGTCCCCTCTCCATACTTCCATAACGGCTCATCCACCAAACGCCGCCTCCTCTTCCTCCTCACAGAACTCGTGTTCCTTCTCACCAGCCGGGGTGACCACGACCCATTGTTCCAGCCCGCACAGAGGCAGCCTCCACCGGAGACACGCGGCGCTGGGGACTTTGTGGCTGAGCAGAGTATTTCTGCTGCTCTAAATGAGCGTCAGGAGCAGTTTTGAGCTCCCCATTCTCCGACGTGAACAGCCCCACTGGCTCGGCTGTGTGCAGAGTCCTCTCTCCCAGTGATGGCAAAGCCCCACCAACCCTCTACGTCCGCCTGAGGCTGAGACCTGCACGGACACTGCCCACAGATGTCCTCCCTCACAGCCCCTGCCTCAGCCCTTCAAGGCCTCCGGGAGGCCCGGGAGTCCAGGGCGAGAAGCAGGCATCAGGGTAGCACAGGCAGAGATGGCCTCCCTTCCACGTGCTGCAGGGACTCGCCCTGTGCCCGGCTGAGGCTAGGTCACTTCACCAGCGCCAGACTCAGCCCACTGACCTGTCCCCTGTGCATATTACTGTTCAGAGCACTGTGCTACGTGCGTCACATGGGCGGCCTCATTTATCCGTCACACCAAACTGATAATGAGGGAGGTACTATTACTAGTCCCGTTTTATAGATGGAGAAACTGAGGCCGAGAGGTCAAGCCACTTTCCCAAAGCCGAGCCAGTTCATGGTAGAATCAAAATTTGAACCAAGGACTGTGAGACTCAATATGGTGAGTCCCCACTTTCACTCATCTCTCCTCACCAGCTGTGGTTCCCGTAAATCCCTAAAGTAGAGAATGTCATTTTGGGCCAAGCCGTCAACTGGAAGATGCTCCCCAGACCTCATTTTAGGCTCTGAGCCTCGTGAGCTTTGGGCCAAGGCTGGTAGGGAAACCAAAGGTCCATCAAAGAAAGGCTCTGTGATTAACCAACATCTCTTCCCAGAGGTCCCTCAAATGGACGTCATGTCTCTATATTAATAAGGTAATTAAATCTAGCTGATACACCAGACAAATCCTGAGGTCTTAGTGGCTTAGCATGATGAAATGGTTTTTCTTGTTCATAAAACCAGATGCATCAAGAGGCAGAGCCTCTGGTCACTGCAGCAGGGAAGGGAGTGTGGCCAGAGCCCTTCTGCTGAGCTGTCCACCTGGAAGTGGCAGTTGTCCACAGCCACCATGGTCACCTTCTCAAGTGTCACTGGCCAGCGCTGGTCACATCAGCCCACTCAGCTGCAAGGAGGGTGGGGAATGCAGGGCGGTGCTCAGATATGTCAGGAACACAAACCGCCTGCCATGGCCTTGACCAAAGTCCTCGGATTCCGCCATAACCTGGCTCTCCTCCAGACCTCACCTTGGCTGCTGTGTTTATTTTCTGTAATATCTGGAAGGTAGTGGAAGGTGCAGTCAGGGCCGGCAACCTTTAGAGGAGCCGAGGAACACGTGGAAACTCAGCTGTCAGTCTGGCAGAGTCTCTGGTTAATCCAGGAAAGCAGCATAGCAAAGAGGGGCACGGACCCGGCAATGGATAATGTCCAAGGGATTTGTTCCCCTGGGAGTAAGTTCTTTCTTCAGATGAATGCCCAGGGCAGGAGGTGAGAGCGACCTGGAGAAGGAGGCTCTGGGAAGCCTGTCCCCATCATGTAGGACACACGGAGAGGAACTGCACAAAGAAAGCTTTCAGGAGAGAACGGTGTGGTCTGAAAGGAGGGAAGCACTATCCAAGGCTGGCAAATGTCTCAGTTGGGAAACACTCTCTCCATCTGCCCTTTTCGGCACCTCTCTGTCTTTTTCTGTCCCTCCAACCACCACGCACCCAGTCGCTTGCGGTATAGAAAGGTCCTGGGCTTTGGAGCCAGTCTGGACACAGCGTGAATGCCACTCCGTCACATGCAAGCTGTTTCTTTCTGAATGATGTGAAAATACAGGGGTTAGCCGTGCAATCAGCCAAGACAGGGTCTTGGGGTAGTGAGAGGTCTCCCCTCCCACCCGGGTGTGAAGGAAATAGGACCCTTCCAAGGCGCACAATGAGTGAGTAAAGGTCTGCGCCATGAGTTTCTAAGGGAAGTCCCAAGCTCTCTTCCTGTTTCCCGATTAACTTTCTCCCTCCACTACCACCACCCAGCAAAAGGGCAGGGGTCAGCCGAAAGAGGCACTAATCTGAGGACATGGGGACAGAGGGGTGGGAGGTGCGGACTCGCTGGCCCTCTGCATACATCTGTCCCTCATGGAGCCACTTCCTTTCTCTTCAGAGTTTTTGAGGTCCCTTCACTCATTCCACAGGCTCACTACGCCCTCATCATGGGGCAGAGAGTGGTAAGCACAAAGATGAGTGTCAAGGTCACAAAGGACAAGGAAAGACTGCAAAACTGTCCCAGATCAGAGAAGACCTGGTAACTCAAGGCAGTGTGGCTTCCTGAATCGGATCCTGGGCAGAAAAAGAACATTAGAGGAAAAACTGGTGAAATCTGAATCAAGTTTATAGGTTTAGTGTTACACCGATGCTAATCTCTTAGTTTTGATGCATGTATCATGTTTATGTAAATGTTAGCTTTAGGGGAAGTTGGGTGAAGGGAATTTGGAATTCTCTTGTGCTATCTTTCAACTCCCCAATAATTCTGAAATCATTTCAAAATTAAAGTTTTGTGGTTTTTTTTTTGTCTCTGCACTCCCAGAACTCATGGTGAGGGAGACGCATATTCATATTCATCACAAAATCACACACATGTAAACCTACAAACTGAGATCGCTGTCCTCCAGGAAGAGAACATACTTTTTGAAAAGGCAGAGCAGCTGGAGTCGGATTAGATTGGTGGGTAGAGAAAAGTGTATTTTAACTTTCTGAGCTCATTTCCTTCATCTGTAAAATGAGAATGATAATATTGTCTGTAACCGGCAGGACTCATGGTTGTGATAGAAATGCAATTCGAACTAAATTAAACAAAAAGAGAAGGAAATTTATTGATACATAAGCTCCTTTAACTGAAAAGCACAGAGGAAGCACTGGGAAGGTTAGATCCAGTGGAATGAATAGAGGGATTCTCTCTTCTGCCTCTCTCTTTCTCTTTTACACACACACACACACACACACACATACACACAAACACGTCCCTCGGTTCTGTTCTATTCTTGCTGGGTTCACTTGTGAGACAGGCTCCTTCATCTCCAGAGCAGCAAAAGCGGCCACCGGACCCTCTAAGCGCGCCTGGTCCTGACAGCCGGTGAGGCCAGGGCAAAGGGGAGCTTCCCCTCGGCTCCTGCCCGAGTCCCGGGCAAGCCTGCGCTCAGCTGGAATCCCGTGCCCGCCCTTGAGACTCGGGGCCTCGGGGCCTCGGGGCCTCGGAGTCGGGGGCTCACGCCTGGGGGGGTCGAGGAGGTCCGCAGCCGGGAGAAGGTGGGGGCTGAGTCCCCAAAAGCCTCGAGTTCCCTTATACCGTCTCCCGGCGCTGCCCAGGAAGTAGACGGGGCGCGTGCTCTGGTGCTCAGTACAATACTCAGTCTAAGAGATGCTCTTAGCAGCACTCGGTCTCTCCCATCGTCTTCCTTTCTCTCTCAGACGTTCTCCCGTCCTGCGTCCCTTTGCCTCATTTCCCTAAGGCCCTGCCCGTTCCCATCTCGGGGGACCCCGGCATCGGGCTGCCTTCACGGGCATCAGCCGTGCGGTTGCACAGGGCCCCACGTGTGGCTGCAAGCTCTGCCCTGCGCACGCGGACGTCCTCAATCCTTTCCGAACAAGGGGCTCCACGGTTTCGTTTTGTGTGGCCGGTCTGCCCAGCGTGCTAGGTATGCGTTAGCAATGGGAGGTTCCCCCCACGTTTAATCACATTGTTCCCCAACACTGGGGGATCTCCCCCAATCTTTGACCCTTGCCACCAAAACGGGAGAAATGGTCAACCGCCAACCATTGAAGACCTTCCTTCTCCACCTGCCAATCTAATGTAACTCCCGCTGCTCTGCACTCTCCAAAAGTATGTTCTCTTCCTGGAGTGATCTCAGTTTGTAGGTTTACATTTGTGTGATTTTGTCATGAATATGCGTCTCCCTCACCATGAGTTCTGGGAGTGCAGAGACGTAAAAAAAACCCCACAAAACTTTAATTTTGAAATGATTTCGGAATTATCGGGGAGTTAAAAGATAGCACAAGAGAACTCCAAATCCCCTTCACCCAACTTCCCCTAAAGCTAACATTTACATAAACATGATGCATGCATCAAAACTAAGAGATTAACATCGGTGTAACACTAAAACCTATAGATTTGATTTAGATTTCACCAGTTTTTCCTCTAATATTCTTTTTCTGCCCAGGATCCGATTCAGGAAGCCACACTGCCTTGAGTTACCAGGTCTTCTCTGATCTGGGACAGTTTTGCAGTCTTTCCTTGTCCTTTGTGACCTTGACACTCATCTTTGTGCTTACCACTCTCTGCCCCATAGCTAGGGCTTAGTGAGCCTGTGGAATGAGTGAAGGGACCTCAAAAACTCTGAAGAGAAAGGAAGTGGCTCCATGAGGGACAGGTGTGTGCAGAGGGCCAGCGAGTCCGCACCTCCCACCCCTCTGTCCCCATGTCCTCAGATTAGTGCCTCTTTCGGCTGACCCCTGCCCTTTTGCTGGGTGGTGGTAGTGGAGGGAGAAAGTTAATCGGGAAACAGGAAGAGAGCTTGGGACTTCCCTTAGAAACTCATGGCGCAGACCTTTACTCACTCATTGTGCGCCTTGGAAGGGTCCTATTTCCTTCACACCCGGGTGGGAGGGGAGACCTCTCACTACCCCAAGACCCTGATTGTCTGTGGCCTATTACTCGGCTGATTTCCTATTTGCACATCATTCAAAGAGAAACTGCCCACGGCTGTGGGCATCCCCAGGGACCTGTGGGGAATCACAAGGCCAAAGGCGAGAGGTTGAGTCTTCCTCTCCAAATCCACCCTCAGAGTTACTCCCTTCTACAAGCAAAACAGACACTAAGTCAAGGGGTTGAGCATGTGTGAAACTTGCTTTTGTTCTCTTAGAAGTTCAAGTCCCAGGGAAGAGATGTGCATAAGCATGTTGGTGGGCGTCTGTGACCAGAGGCGTGAGGATGCTTTTCGTATTGCAGAATTTTAAAACTCATCCCTTTTGGCAAGGAAGAGAAGAGAGATTCCCATTAAGAGAAGGGAAAATCAGATTATATCATTTACAAAAGCCGTAAAAAATTATGAGGGCATAATTTATTTGCAAACTCATTGGAAAACAGTTTGCAATATATATCCCAAGGTTTAGAAATATTCTTACTTGTTGACACAGTAATTCCACTTCTAGGAATTTATCATAAGGAAATAATCGCAAATGAAAACAAATTAGGCGTGTTTGCGGATGCTCCAGGAGTTATTTGTAGTGATGGGATTTTGGAAATAATCTGCACGTCCAATAGGATAATAAAATGGTAATTATGGCCTATCCATATGACAGAGTACTATGTAGCTATTGGAAATAATGTCTTAAGTTCTTTTTATGATGTGGGGAATGCTCACTAGACCTCAGAAACTTATGATCTGTGTAAAAAAAAAATAGGACGGCAGTGCCAACATTCAAATGGTAACAATAATACACAGAGCGATTTTGGTCAGTGTCTTATTTTATTCTTTATATTTGTCCTTACCTTCCTAGTTTTCTCCAGTAAAGATACACTGCTTTTATAATTTATATATATATATATATGTATAAACAGAAACTGCACCTATCTCAGGGTTGGATGAACCCCCTTAACTGGAAAAGACAAATTCTTACTTTGTGTCTTTAACAGGCAAAAGTAACAGATGTGCCCACAAGTGTGAATCTGATTCTACAAAATAAGGTTCCCTTTAAAAGTGATGCTGAGATAGTTTGGCAAGGGCAGCTGTGGGTAGAGAGGGAGCCTGGAATTTATCCTTTGCTCCTGAGTAACAGGAGTTTCCCTGGGCTCAGGGACTGGCACTTTGACTCTGCTTTCCTTATATTTGTGCAGTCACCAATATTCAACACTATTTATTGAGCACCTACTATGTGCAGATACTACCTAAGCTCTTAAACTTTAAACAGTGAGCAATAGAACGATGTTATATAACTAAAGTTGCTTTTGTCCCTATCTATCAAATGCCTTGTGAACTCCTCTCTAAGTTATTTAGCCAGCTCTCTGACTCAGTACCTTATTTTGGATTTACTTTTTCAGTCAATCAATGGTTGCTAGGCAACTCTGATTTGCCACATAGAGCATTGGGCATGGGGACAGGGGTTCTCAAATGTTGGAGGACATAAGGCTCACCCAGTGCTTGCTAAAAAATTCCATATTTCTGGGCCTCATCTCTGGAGATTCTGAGTCAATAGGTGTGACAAGTTTAGGGAACCACCTTTCAAACAAGTGCCCCAGGTGAGTGATACAGGTAGCCTTGGACCACACCTGAGAAACTCAGCACGAGGTGAAAAACCAAAAGCAATATGGAATTCACCTCTAGCAGTTTGTAGTCTAGAGGGGCATGTAAGTAATCATTCATTTATTAGAAAAATTTTAATAGCATGATAATAACCACAATATAACAAAAGCAAAATAATAATTTTAAGACTTACTATGAACTAGGGATTGTATGAAACACTTTTATCATCCCATTTAATCCTTGTAGCTATGCTATGAGTTAGATATCATTTCCATTTTTAAAATGAAGAGTGAATTAGCTTACACGTGAAACACAGTCGATAAATGCTGGATCCAAGACACAAATTCCAGGTTCCTAAACCCCAGAGCCTGTGCTCTTAATGGTCCCATAGTCGCCCCTGTGAATGCATCATGGTGATGAATGATTTGTCTGGGACCAGCCAGGAGCTCCGGGGAGCCTGAGCTCATTGGGGACTCATTTAGGAGGATGCATCAAATACCTGAGCCGAGGTTGGATGATAAATCTGGGCTGGAGAGGCAAAGAAGAGAGAAGACAGGAAGAGGAGTAGAGCTCAGCCTTGGTTTGGGAACTGTTAGACGAAGGTTGGCAGTACAGGGAGCAGGCTGTACAAAGTGGCAAGACTCAGAGAATTTTCTGTTCCCTAAAATAATGTGCTCAAACCCTTGAGGAATAAATTTAACTAGATGAAGAAAATTATAGAACTTTATTGAGGAACATTAACAATGCCTTGGCTCAATGCTGAAACATATATTCTTAAAAGCAAGACTCAATATTATAAATACGTTCTCTTTTAATTAATTTACTGGTTTAATGAAATTACAATATAAATGCATAGCATTTTTATTGGGGAAATATGACCAAGTGATTCCAAAATGAATTGGGACAAGTGAATGGATGAAAAGAGTCAAGAAAAAAATCTAAGAAGGTAACAAGGTGAAATTATATGTTCAATAGCTGTGATTGCAAGAGTAGCTATAAATTTAAAAGTGTAGCATTGATGTGAATAAAGACAGATTAATGGAACAGAGGCGAGGGCCTAGCAACAGACGTTAATATATAATACACAAACACACACATACAAAATATATAATATTTGTACGTACATATATGCATATGCATAATGAACATACATACACACACGCATGCATATGTATATGAAATAAGGTAGTAAATGCATAATGAATCACCATTTCAAATTGGTGGAGAATGGAAGGATTATTCAATATATAGGGCTTGAACAACTGGTTAACTATTTGGGGAAAAATAGGCAGGTCCCTGTCTTAAACCTTATTCAAAATAAAATTTGTGGTAGCTGTCCTAGTCATCCTCACCTAGTTTATAAACCACTTCCTCCAGCATCTGGGCTTGGTGCAGCGCCAGTCTACTCCTCTAGCTGCCTATAGCAGAGCCTTCATCACTTTGGACACATTTTTTGTTTAATTATCTGTCTCCACACCTAGACTGTGAACTCCATGACTCCTGTCTTACTCATGTGCGCATACCCTGTAATAAAGTGAGTGCCTAAAAGAGTTTGTTCTGTGAATGGATAAAAGGCCTGTGAGCTTGGTGAGGGCAGGGTGGCTTATCTTTGCATTCCCCAAACGCTGCAGGCCATGTTTCAAAAATAATCCTCAACAAATAGCAGTTGAGTGCAAGAATCACAATCACACTGAAAGCGGTTTCCATTTTCCCCAGCTTATTTGGAGCTTTTCTATGTTATTTCTTATTTATTTTTGTCTTTCATGCAATTTAATTAGATCATGGATAGGGGAGGCAGTGGAAGGAGAAAACCATCCTGATATCTGAAAAATGCATTATTTCATCCGACAAATAACTACTGAGCACCTATTATGTGACGGTATTCTAAAGATCATTGTGGTCTAAATTTGGACAACTTTTCGTGTCTCAGCTCCCCCTCTATTTTCTGACCCTAGACAATCATTAGATTCTTAAATCTTGCCTATGTTTTTCCCCTCCTTGGAACCCACAAGAAAGAGAAAAATCATCAGGCACTCATCCATGCCATAATAATCTCTACTTGAAGTGGCCTCTTGTGGAAATTGCCTTGGTGGGACTGTAGAGGCTCTGCTCCCTCAGCTGGGAAAGTGTCAGTGATCAAAGCGTCAAACCCACAAGGGAGATGCTGGTCAGGATGGAACAAGACTGGTTTCCACTTTCTCCTCTGTTATCAGCAGAAACCTTTAATCAGTCCCCATCTGACACAGCTCAATCACCCCAGCCTGTGTGGGTTTCTCCTCTCAACTTCACATCGAAAGATCTTTTGATGCTTTCATTTGCTGCTGGCTCTACAGCTCAAGATCTTTAACCAACCATAGTGGCTGATTTACTGGAACACACCCACCCACGTGGGTCTCTCTCTCTTTTTCTTTTATCAGTATTTTTCTTTTATTTATTTTTTTAATTAATTTTTTTATTTTTTAAAAATTGCCAAAAAATACCAAACAAACGCAGACCTTCTTAACTTTTGATCATTCCGTTCTACACATAGAATCAGTAATTCGCAACATCATCACGTAGTTGCATATTCATCATCATGATCATTTCTTGGAACATTTGCATCTATTCAGAAAAAGAAATAAAAAGAAGACAGAAAAAAATTCATACATACTATATCCCTTACCCCTTCCTTTCATTGATCACTAGCATTTCAATCTAAATTTATTTTAACATTTATTTCCCCTATTATTTATTTATTTATTTATTTATTTTTTTTTAAAGGAAAGACAGAGAGAAGGAAGGAAGGATAGAAGGAAGGAAGGAAGGAAGAAAGGGAAACATTTTTAAACATTTTCTTGTTTTATTGTATTCTGTTTCTCCGTTTTTGTTACATGGGCTGGGGCCGGGAATCGAACCGAGGTCCTCCGGCATAGCAGGCAAGCACTTTGCCCGCTGAGCCACCGCGGCCCGCCCCCTATTATTTATTTTTATCCCATATGTTCTACTCGTCTGTTGACAAGGTAGATAAAAGGAGCATCAGACACAAGATTTTCACAATCACACAGTCACATTGTGTGTCACAATCATCTTCAAGAAACATGGCTACTGGAACACAGCTCTACATTTTCAGGCAATTCCCTCCAGTCTCTCCATTACATTTTGACTAACAAGGTGATATCTATTCAATGCGTAAGAATAACTTCCAGGATAACCTCTTGACTCTGCTTGGAATACTCTCAGCCATTTACACTTGATTTTGTCTCATTTCTCTCTTCCCCCTTTTGGTCAAGAAGGTTTTCTCAATCCCTTGATGCTGAGTCTCAGTTCATTCTGGGATTTCTGTCCCGCATGGGTTTCTTTTAGCAGAGCAGTGCCCCACTGGATTTACCATAAGATCTGGAGTCTTTAAGTCAGAGTTCTCCTGCAGTGTATCCTGCAGCTTCCTGCTAGCCTCTACTTCCTTATCCAACTCCAGGGACTAGAACAAGGAACTTAGGACTCATCCTTGGGAAATGTCTTCGTTAGCATCTCCATTATCATCACTTCCACTACTGCCATCATTAATTGAGGGCTGAGCATTATACCATATTACCGCCTTCAATGCATTGAATTCTCACAATACAGCCTTAGGAAACAGGGACTATTCCTGAGGCTACTAGCTTAATTAAGTCAATTTAATTTTTGATCTAGTACCTAGATAATGAATTGATAGCAATTCCATTTTCCTCCATTTTTAAATTTTAATTTTGCTAGATTTATTTTCACCTAGGAGGCATCCTTTTCACATAAATACTGGTTAAAATATTTTAACCCCACCGTGTTGACCAACCCCCCTGCCCCAAACACCTTTTAATCTAGTGAATGTTCCACCCCACCATTTTTATCTGGTAGATAGTTGACCTTTTTGATTTCTGGGGCATTTTGATTCTGTAATTTTAAATATATACCATCACGTAGTATTATCCCCAAATGACGCATTTTTATTTAGCATTTTCTGATAGAAAATAAATAAATTTCTATTAATTTATATCATCCAATTTCCAACATTGTAGATCCTTTTTGTCCCCAAATCAATTCCCTTCCCTTCCCTTCTCTTCCTTTCCCTTCTCTTCGTAAAGGCAGTATTAGTTTAGGCTGAGCAAGGCAAGTGAGCATGAGGGGAGGGAGTGGCAGCAATCTTGTGTGTCAAGAGTTTGGATAGGATGAGAAAGGCATTTACACAGCAGAGGTGGTAGGAAACAGTGATGGTAGGAGATTGACTACATATGGGGAGTTTGATTAAATAAGTAAATATATTGAGCACAATATAAGTAAGTTTTCTCACTATAGGATAAGGGATTTAAAGATATGTTAAGGGAAAAAGTCTTCTATGAACATGTGCTGGTTTGAAAGGATATATGTCCCCTAGAAAAGCCATGTTTTAATCTAAATCCCATTTTGTAAAGACAGAATAATCCCTATTCAATACTGCATGTTTGAAACTGTAATTAGATCGTCTCCCTGGAGATGTGATTTAATCAAGAGCAGTTGTTAAGCTGGATTAGGTGACGACATGTCTCCACCCATTCGGGTGGGTCTTGATTAGTTTCTGAAGTCCTATAAAAGAGGAAACATTTTGGAGAATAGGAGATTCTGAGAGAGCAGAACGACATAGCCAAGAGAAGCAGAGTCCACCAACCTGCAACCTTTGGAGATGAAGAAGGAAAATGCCTCCCGGGGAGCTTCATGAAACAGGAAGCAAGGAGAAGAAGCTAGCAGATGACGCCGGGTTCGCCATGTGTCCTTCCAGATGAGAGAGAGACTCTGAACTTCATCGGCCTTCCTGAACCAAGGTATCTTTCCCTGGATGCCTTTGATTGGATATTTCTATAGACTTGTTTTAATTGGGACATTTTCTCGGCCTTACAACCATAGACTAGCAACTTATTAAATTCCCCTTTTTAAAAGCCATTCCGTTTCTGGTATATTGCATTCCTGCAGCTAGCAAACTAAAACAGAACCTTAGGTGGTGTGGGCTTGAAATAAGAGGCATTATTGTGAACTTAAGATTTTCAATATAGATCAACAAAAAATATATAGATGGGAACATAAGCACATGTATACATAGGTATGTGTGTGCATCTGTGTGTACATATCTCTATCTCTAATCATCTATATTTAATCTAGTTTTGCCTAAGAATTATACTCCAATGACAACAAGCACACTTAATGTCCAGAAATTGATTTCTGAATGCCATCTTTACTCAGAGGAACTAGTGTTCTTTGGAGGAAGGGCTGATTCCAGCGCTTGCGCAGGGAAAGGATAATATGTGCCTGGGACAAGGTACACATAAAAAGAAATGATAGCAATAATAATGGACTACAACCTGTAGAATAGAACAGAAATCAACGAGTCCACACTAATACAAATTATTAAACGAAAAAGTAAATGGAGAGGAGAAAAAGCTCTTCCTTAAAGTAGAATGCCAACTAAGAAACTTTCTTAATAAATTAAGAAATGAAGGAATTAAAAAATTTCAACCATTACGGTAATGACCATTACAGTAATAATTAATCTGGTAGAAAAACCACCATTGGACACTCAAAGGAATGGATGAGATCTTGACGAAGAATGGGATATTTGCATCATCTCAAATTATCTCCCCACAAAATACTTATTAGTTACAAGAGGAAAAAGAGTAAATCTACAGTACACAAGTTGACAAATACCGCCCTAGTCAAGAGGCCAAAGTTAACCTCACTTGTAATTAGAAAAGCCAGCATCACATGCCTCCTGATATGGTGCCCTGAGAAGGATGTAGTAGCACTTCTGTGACATTCCTGCCCAAAACCTGTAACCCAAATCTCATAAAAGGAATGACCTGACAAACCTGAATGGAGGGCTGGTCTGTGAAATAACTGGTTTATAATCTTCAAAAGTATCAAAGTCATGGAATCAAAGAAAGTCTGTTCTAGATCGAAGGAGATGATAACTAAAAACAAACGTATCCTGGAGTTGATCCTTTTACTTAAAAGGGCATTTTAACAAAACTTGAACGGGATTAATGGATTGGATGACAGTGATGTATCAATGTTAATTTCCTGATTTGGGTGGTCGTACTGCAGTTATTTAGGAGAATATGTTTGCTCTGGGAAATGTGCACTAGAATATTTGAGGAAAAAAAGAAGGCATCATTTCTGCAAATTATTTAAAAAGTTTATTACACTTGTCTTGCAATTTTTCTGTTTAAAATGATTGCAAAATAAAAGGTTCAAAAATACATTTTAATTTCACAACTAAATACAAATAAAATATTTCATATAAAGCAAAAGAAGTGCAGACAATAATCTCACAGTAAAGAGAAAAAGGAACCAAACTGAAAACAGGATAAAATAAAATAAATATTGTGGAGCCTGCATTTAATTCCACTATCTGCCTGTGTGACCTGGGCAATTTTCATAACCTCTCTCAGCCTCAATTTCATCAGCTCTAAAATAAGGGTAACGTTAACCTCAATCTTCCAGGCTTATTTGAGTTTAAATAAAATAAATCAAAGTGCTTATCATATTGGCTTGTCCATGGAAAGCACTGATCAGCGTTAAACATTTAAAAGCCATCATTACTAATGTTTCTCTCCAAATCAAATTTTTTTAGATAAAATATTACATGTCTAAGCTTTGTCAAGAATATTGGATTCATCCAATAATTTTTCATCAACGACAGACTTTACCATGTAGGATTCTAGCTACTGTCAGTTTGACTTTCTGTTACTCATTCTACAGTGCCTATTTTTTCCTCAGGTTATTTTTTTGCAGATTTCAGTGTTATCAAGAAAATGCGATCCTCTAGTCAGGGTTCCAGCTATAACAAATTTTGCCATGTGCGGATTTAACAGTTGTCAGTTTTATTTTGCGTTGTACATTTCTATGAATGATGTGCATTATGAATTAGAGAAAAGACTCAGGTCTTGCATTGGAAACCATTCATCTTAAGGCAAAATTATAGACATGGATGCATATGAGAGTCAAAATGCAAAGCACGCATTTTCCCCCGTATCGAACTGGTGGTCTGGGATGTAAATAGGGTATTGGTACTTGGTGATGCTCAGGCTTTTTAGTCCTAAGAATCCAGAATTCCCTTGGGAAATTTAACACTTACATAGCAACGCTTCAGTAAGAGGGAGATTATTACTGTCGACAGAGCCTGGTCTTTGAACTTGGTCTTAGATTCCAGCTCTGCCACATCCAAGCAGCACAGCACTGGGTGAGCCACTTGACCTTTCAAAGCTTTACTCTCACCAATTGTAAAATGGGGGCAGTGCTGTTCACGTCCAGAAGTTTGAGAACTGAGGGGGATAATATATGGAATGTGTCTGCCCTAATGCTTGGTAGAAAATAGGTGTCTAATCATTGAAAAGTCTTCCCAGAAGATAGTCATGGCAATGTCATTGAGTGACCAAATCTTGGAGACTAAAGGCCTCCAACCTCTGCTGACAATAGAACTTTCTGTGGGGATGGGGATTTCTATTTATGCCTTGTCCGATCCTCCAGCCACTGACTGCATGAGGGTATTGAGTAAGTGGCTAGTATAACTGAGGGTCTGAAATTTTCATTTACCTTAGTTTACATTTAGACAGCCACATATGGGTTGGCTATGGTGTTGACCACTATATGTTTTCAACTCCCCTCCAACACATTTACAAAAGCATCCAAAAATTTATTCTTGGTGAACCACTTGGGTCCTACTGGAATGAATGGAAAGTGCCAGCAGACACCAATATTTCAAGTCTCAAAGAATTTCATCAAATCCCTACATAATTTCACTTCTCTGTTTTCTATTAGTGGAAATATTTGTGATCTGATTGCAAGGGCTGGCAGAGGGACCAGAGGATGAGAAGCATAAACTTGTGAATGGATATTTCCCATGGTCTTATAGCGGAAATCATATTTTCCCAGGTCTTTGCAATTCTCAAGGTCTATTCTTTCTCTGACCTCCTACAAGTCCCTTCCCCATTCCTGACCTTGAGTGCCATACAGAGCTCGTTTCATTCAGTCAGTCATTTGGTCATCAAACATTTACTGAGAAACAACCACGTCTTAGGCATAGCACTAAGCTTTTGAAATAAACCAAGGAAGCACAAAGACCATAAAACTTATAGTCTACTGGGACTCAGTTTCTATGTAGCACATGCCTCTGATACCCTAAGTCCATTCACAGCTCATGATTTAAATACTATGGCTGGGTAACAAATCACACCAAAACTTTTTCGCTTAAAATAATAGTTTATGATCTTTCACGGTTTCTGTGGACAGCTTGGCTGTGTGGTTCTCTCTTAGGACCTTTCATAAGGCTCTAATCACACAGTACTTGGGCTGGGGATGACCCTGAAGATTTCTTTCCTCACACGTCTGGCAGTTGATGCTGGGGAGACTCAAACAGATGGATGTCATCATGCCTCCCAAAATGTTAGAAAAACACTGCCTCACAGGAGCCCTTTGTGCAAACCGGGCTGCAGCGTTGGTTATTCCAAACCTTCTGAGAGAGCATATACTAAAAAAATCCCATTAAACTTACCAAGCATTCCAACCGTAAATGCTTTATGCTAGTAGAACGCGCCACAGTTCGCACAAGAATGCTGGCACTCAGTGAACCCTTACGATGCAGCTGACACTGTGCCCAGCCATGGACTAAATTCATTTGTTGCAACACTGTCAGTTACCTTCTATTCTTACCTTCATTGAGCAGATGAGACTGAGGCTCAGAGCAATGAGGCAACTTAACTAAGGTCACTCACGGCAGGTACGAGCAGACCGGCATAGAAAGTAGGGGCTTGGGAGTCAGCAGACCTCGGTTCACATCCCAGCTTTGTCATTTTCTAGCTGTGTGACCTTCACTTAGCCACTTCACCTTTACTCCCCAGTCTCCTCATCTGTAAAATGGGAATAAAAACAGCCTATGCCTCATAGGGCTGTTGACAGATTCAATGGGTTCATATTCATATAAAATCCCTTACACTCTGTCTGGTGCACGATGGCTTTCCAATGAATGGTAGCAGCTGTGATACTGACTATCCCTGCCAGAGTGTCGAGCAATTGGAAACACAAAAGCTGCTTAGAAATCTGTATTAAGTGAAGGTCAGCATACCCGACCACTATGAAAAAGCCAACTTTCTTTCCTGGCCCCCAGATCGATGTCCTTGTGGCACAAAGAGGCAGGAAGAGATGAGCTTGCAGAAATGACCTCCAGAGCAGATTGGAAACGTCAGAGAAAAAGCGTCACCCCTCCCTCCACCCTGGTGCCCTCTGTTTGCTGAGAAGGGAATACATTTCTACAGAGATAAGAGGAAGGGGATTTAATATCCACTCTGATATGCTCTCACGGTCTTATAAATACATTCTATCATGGTAAGCAGTAGTTTATCACCAAGTCTGGATTTGACAAACCGTAAGTAGCAGGTTTATCAGATGATGCCTTTTGCACGAGCAACATTTAATATTCTGCTATTGGAACAAGGAGTCTGCATTTCAAGCCTTTTAATAACTTAAGCAGATAGTAAAACCCTATATTTTAAAAGACATTGTTACCTACCAAACCAAAGTAGAGGAAGGAAATGGAGGAATGTTGCATCCTAATCCCAGATGTCCTCTGTAAGCCATGTGCCCTGGCATCAGCTACATGCTTTAGTGAAATAAGTATTAACGGGCTTTGGAAAGAGAAAGGTCTATTTCACATCTTGGGTTTACCACTTTCTAACTCTGTGACCTTGGACAAACTATCCAAACCTCTGTCAACCTCAGATTTATCATTGGTAAATGGAGAAAAAGAACATCACACAGTAACTTTACTTTGCTGATTAATTATGATAATGTAGGCAAAAGGTTACAACATTTGGGACTAAGAAGGTGCTCAATTAATGTCCATAAATGCCAATGCTTTTTCCTCTCTTCCCAGTGTTTCCTCATCCTGAAATTGGGGCAGCTGTCCTTAGTGGTGTCCAAGTTTTCTTTCTGTCTCAACATAATTTAGCTAATGTCTGGTGCCAAGTATGGGGAAATAGATGGGCCATGCAGAGGTGAAGCCACCTGGGAACCGAGAGAGGGGGGCAGGTGTTAGGTGCATGCAGGTGGCAATTAGAGAGAAGGTGGCAAAGCCAGAGGAGCAGCTTATGGGTGAATAAGATGAAAGATCCACTGAAATAGAGACTGTTCTTTCATGGGACATAAAGAACGCTTAAGTTGAAGAATTTCGGAGCCAAAGAAATTGGGTAAAACAGTTGAGGGGATTTGTAATTATAAGTTGAACAAAGGCCTCGAGCTAAGGAGATATGAGGCATATGCTAAAGTAAGACAGGGGCTGGGAAAGGTCTACAGCCCTCATTGACTTGCTAACACAAGGAATGTGAGGGTGGAAATGCACGTAAGAACAGCTCGCTTTTATTTTTTGAATGCGCAAGGGTTCTCTCCTAAGTATGTTACACGTGCGAAATTATTAGAACATATCACTATTATCTGGGGATTAGGAAAATAAATTGCCCAAGATCACGGAGCTAAGAAAAGACAGGGTGGCTTTCCCTCACTCAGCACAAGATTTCAAGGTTCTTTCCTGTTGTAGCATCTGTCAGAACTTGATTCCTTTCTATGGTTGGATAACAGCCCATTGGATGGGTACATCGTGCTGAATGAAACAAGCCAGACATAAAAGAACAAAGATTGTATGATTTCATTCACATGAAATATCTAGAGCAGTCAAATTCAGAGATGAAAAAATGATTAGAGGTTAGCAGGGGCTGGGGGAGAGAGGAATGTGCGTCCTTACTTAATCGGTACAGACTTAAGGAAAAGGTTTAGGAAACAGGGCTGATGGTTGCATAACATTGTGAATATAGTGCCACTGAATTGCACACTTGAAGATGGTTAAAAGGACTATTATTTTGGCCCTATGTATTTGATCACAATAAAACTAAAAGAAAAGGCAGGGTAGGGATTCAATCTCGAGGTCCCAGAGACCGTGCTTTGAAGCACTGCTTCCATGGGGCACTGGGGAGGGAGCTGGCTGTCTATTGAGTGTCACAACTGGCTTGGGCTTAAAACACATTTACTTGTTTTCCCCACAGCATTCAGCTTGGGGAAAGGTGCTGCTGACTACAGAAAGATCCAACCTGGTTGGGGTAATTGCGTTGTAGTCAACAAGCAGCGACCTCCCGCTCAGACAGACGCCAGGAGGCCAACAGACTGGAAATCTGAGCCTACCCTGGCCCTGAGTCCATTTCAGGGGTGGGGATCTTCCCTTCGGTAGTCAGTGCTGGGTGGGGGTCATCTCCTATGAAACCAAAGCTGGGGCTTTGCTCTCTGTGGACCCACTTCCAAAGATAGGGACAGTACTGAGTGGCTATAAATGAAACTGCTATTTGGGGGCTAATTCTCCTCCCAGTGAAACCCCAAATTCCCACTGGTGATTCAAGAGCTGGGTGGGTTATCTTTCTATGATAAAGTTCACATCCTTTTGGAGGAAGACTTTACAGGATTACAGAAAGAAAAATAAATTTCCAAAACTGAAACTAATTTGCATTGTAAGAAGTGGGTTTGAGTTCTTGTTCTATTATGTGCGAGCACAATGGCCTTTTGCTTCCTTTACAGGAACATTTCATAAGTCGAATAATACATGCAAGTTACATGTAGAACCAGGCAAGTACTTCAGAGGCTGACGTCATCAAAAAGAGGCAAAGGGGGGTATCTGGAATCTCTTCCGTCGTCCTCCCCACCTCCAGCAGGATGCTGGCAGAGCTGAACCACTTCCATCTGTTCAGCTTAAAACTGCATTTGAAAAAGTGGTCCTGCTCCATATAGCAGATTGAAAAAGAGTGATAAATATCAGCGTAGGTCATAATGCTAAAGCAGTGCTTTTTAGATTTCATTTTGCACATGCATCACGGGGGGGTTTGTTAAAATACAGACTCCAATTCAGTAGGTCTGGGGTGGGGCCTGAGTCTCTGCATTTCTTTCTTTTTTTTTTTTTTTTAACATGGGCAGGCACCAGGAGTCGAACCCGGGTCCTCTGGCATTGCAGGCAAGCATTCCTGCCTGCTGAGCCACTGTGGCCCGCCCTCTGCATTTCTCCCAGGCGATGCCGGAACTGCTGCCCCCAGACAGCCCTTTAGAAGGTTCTGAAAGGGGACTGCAGTGGCTATTTGCAGAGTTTTGGTTGGGTCATTTATCATACAGATGCACACTCAGGCACCTACTGTAGGCTGCACATCGTCTTAACCAAAGACTGGGAAAGTTTTTCAAGAGCAAGGTGTGAACCCACAGGGCAGGAGTATTACAGCATGGGCAGTCAGGGAGTTCTCCTGGTACTTGGTTCTCTAACATGACAGTTGGCTACTGATGACAATTGTCTGAATGAGTTGGTCCTCACCAAGATATGAGAGCACCACAGTCATTTCTGCTCCATTGTCTTTTCAAAAAAGCTTTTGCTGTGATAACAAATACACAGCTCAAAATTTCCCACTTTCAAGTATACAATTCAGTAGTTTTAATTAAGGCCACAAAATTGTGTTATCATCACCAACACCCTTACCAAACTTTTACATCACCTCAATCAGAAATTTTGTATCCATTAAGCAACAACTCCCCCTTCCTTATCCTCTAGCCCCTGGTAACCTCTAATCTACTTTCTGTCTCTATGAATTTGTTTATTCTAGATGTTTCATATTAGTGCAGTCATACAATATTTGTTTTTTGTGTGTGTCTGGATTTTTTCACTCAGCATGATGTCTTTAAGGTTCATTCATGTAACAGAATGTATCAGAACTTCTTTTCTTTTCATGGCTGAATAATATTCCATGGCATGTGTATACCATATTTTGTTTATGCACTCATCTTTTTTTTTCCGCATGGGCAGGCCCTGGGAATTGAACCCGGGTCCCCGGCATGGCAGGCGAGAACTCTGCCTGCTGAGCCACTGTGGCGCTCCCTACCCACTCATCTTTTGATGGACACTTGGTTGCTTCCACCTTTTGGCTATTGGGAATAATGTTGCTATCAATAGAGGTATTTAAGTAACTATTCGATTATCAGAGTTTACATTAAGCTACCTACTTCCCAGAGGAACTCACCGCAATAATAATACATGTGCGTCCATTCAAGGAAATTTTTCAAAATATCAGTATCTCCTTGTCATTTAACTAAAGTCAGCATCAACAAGGCTACATTCTTACTTAAGATAGAAATCGGGGCCAATGCCCAGTTATCTTTGAACAGCTTTGCTGTCTCTAGACTCTGAAGTCAGCAGTTTCGACTCAAATCCCAGCTCTGCCACTCATTAGCTGTGTGACCTTGAGCTAGTTTATTGCTTTCTCTGTTTTGGTTTCCTCATCTGAAAAATCGGGGAGAATAACAGAGTTTAATTTTTATTTACTTTTAAATTTTATTTCATAGGGTTTTTTTTGAAGATTGGAGAGTTCATGTATGGAAGGCATTTAGAACTTTACCTGTTGCATAGCAAACACTCAAAAAAGTAGCCGTTGTTCTAATTGTATTCACTATTATTATTCGATTATTCACTACTTTTATTGCTTCCCTGTATTCCACTCATGACTCTGGTTTAATGCCACTTTCTTATCTGGGTGTTTATAATACAAAGTTTGGTCCAGGGACCATGATAACAAAATCCATTTCCCTACACCTTTTAATATTTCATTTTTAA
The DNA here is from genome assembly GCF_023851605.1 of Tamandua tetradactyla. NCBI lineage: Eukaryota > Metazoa > Chordata > Mammalia > Pilosa > Myrmecophagidae > Tamandua > Tamandua tetradactyla. Next base: position 47,898,731 of record NC_135349.1, on the reverse strand, counting down.
ATTATCTGTCAATTTAATTTATATCTCGGCTCATCCCCAGAGGATGTGAGGCAGAAAGGAGCTCTATAATCTTCAGTGCTGTCTATTTACAGCCTTTTCTGGATTGTGTTTTTATTTATTTGTTTATTTTTGTTTTTTTCCTCTGGATTGTTTTCTGACCTTACTCTTTTGCATGTGGGAAATGCCTAGAGACATTTCATCTGAAGAAGTGTTACCAGATGAGATTATGGTATCTCTGAGTCCTCAGTTTGACAGTGAGAAACAGAAGATATATGATGGCTGATCCCCCGGGAGCTGGGATGGATAAGGATGCTCTGAAGGCTTCTGCAGAGAGGCATGTCTAAGTGACAGCCAAGGGGGCCCACATTCCAACAAGGACTTCTCAGGAGACACCCCATGTCCCAGCCCAAATTCCTTCCCCCTCGCCTGGCACAGGCTATTTGCAAACAATAGAGTCTCTATTTAACCAGATTTCACCCTTCAAGATGCAGTTCTCTGGGGACAAAAGGGAAAGTCCCTCCACTGAACCTTAAATGTTGTTAAAGAGAAAGATGACTCTCCACAATAACAAAAATGTTAATTTATGGAACACAAAGCATCTGCTAGGTACAATATTAGGCATCTTATATTTCAAGTTAATCTCACAACAACCCTGTAAATTAAATACCATTGTTCCCATTTCACAATGAGATAAATTAATTTTAAAGAGGATGCATACATTTTCCAGGGTCACAAAATTGGTATAATGCAGACCTGTATTTTAACCCAGGCTGTCTGACTCAAAAAACTACATGTTGTGATACATAAGAAATAATATGCAATATATGATGCATAATATACAAAATAAAATGTATAACACATAACATATGACATGTACTATATATAGTGTTTTTGAAGCTAGTGGAACTATAGATAATTTTATGTATTTTATATAAATTGTGAATGTTCCACATTTACTATAATGCACATTTGTTGTTTTTCTAATGATATTTTAAATACGACATTCATATATATATACATAATTACATATTTTCTCATATTTTAAAGTGAGCAGCACAAGGCCAACTTGATGGAAAATGATGATAAAAGACCAGCTTTTCATAAAATTCAAGGCAAATGAATCTGAACCCATCTATGGATTCCAGAAATCATCTGAATGTGGCACTGAGTTTCATGATCTGCTCAAAGTCAGTCTCATGATATATAATGGATGTTTTCATATATTTGTTGTACATTAGAAATCAGTGGTTAACTGGTAGGAAAATTGTCACTTTCCACAAAGAACAGATGTCAATAAGCAACTCCTACTGTTGTACAAGTTGGATTAAGTAGAGCGTATTTAGACATGTTTTGGACAGTTTCCTTCTCTTGGAGCTGGAAATTTTTATTGAAAAAATTTCTGGATTAGTTCAATCAAGTGGACACAAAGGAAGGAAAAAAGATGATGCCAGCATTTTTTGAGCTCTTATTAGATGCCAGACACAGTTCTGTGTGTTTCGTAGATGATGAAGCATTTAGCCCTCAGAAAAGACCCATGCGGTAGGTGCTGTTATCATACTTGTTTTATTTATGAGAAACTGAGGCACAGGAGGTGACCCCTCCAGGGTCATTCTCCACCCTTCTCCACTCTGCTCTGGGATCTGGAGACTGGACACCATGAACTTCCTCGACCCAGCCATCTGGCTTCTGGTCGGGGTCAGCCAATGAGAGGCGCCAGCAGAAGTCTAGACATGTGAAGAAAGAGTGTCTGGAGCATTTCTTCTCCTGCCTCCATCCTGGAGGACTATGGTTGGCAGGGAATGGGTTCTTCTACTGAAGACCACATTTCCTCTCCTACAGCTCTTGCTGGATTCTGGTAACTCTTCCTCTTTCCTTGCCTGAGGGTGGGGTGGGGTGTGACTGATATGCTCTGCAGGTGCCAGCCTGGGGTGTCCACACCCATAGTCAGGTTTCCTCACCTTGCCCGCGTCTTCGTACAGAGCTCCATCATGACATTCTTTGCAATGGCTGCCACCACTCTGCCGGGTCTTCAGTAACTTTCCCAAGGTAACTTGGATAGTGTGTAAAATAGGACTATGGAGCATGAGCAGATTTGGAGGAAGTGAGAGGAATGTCGAGTTAGAATTTAGAGATGATGAAAATGTCCTTGCTGAACAGCCTGTTCAGGGGCCCGAGAGGCAGCTGAAACAAAGACCTGGAATTCTCAGGAATGGACTGAGCTGATTGATATGGATTTAAATGGAAGGGAAGCCATGGGGTTGAGTGAGAATTCCTGAAGAATGGGTTCGGAATAAAAAGAGAGGGTTTAACACTGAATGCTGGGGGAAATCATCGTAGAACGGGGATGGATTAGAGAGACAGAAGAAGATGCTTTCTTTATAAGCTTTGGGATGAGAAGAAGTGGGAGAAGAAAGGATGGCCAATCGGGTATAATTGCACTGAGAAGCCAAGAACAATAAGAATTTTAAAATTACTGGTGCATTTTATAAGCAGGAAGTCATCCCTTATGATGGTAAGAGGTCTTAAGGTTACAGATAGCAAGTAAAAAGACTTTACAACTCTCTCTCTCTTAGCCGCTGTTTTCCCTAGGGAATTGCCTTAAGGCAGAAGCATTTGAACACTCCAATATCTGGATATACCCTTTTGAAAAATTTCCTTTTATTCAGGAGATAATTGCTTTAGAATATCTCTGTATGTGTACTGCTTATCCTTTACCTCTTTTTTTTTCCCCTGATAGGAATCTAGCGTTCTCTCAGATCTGGAAGAGTTAGAAACCTGGGACCTTTGAAGTCAGAGAGGCAGGTTCTGGCCTGGGGAAAAAAGGGAAATTGGATCACCTATAGAGATTGTGAATATCAAGCAAGGATGTCCTAAGCAGTGTTTCCTAAACTGTCTTTGGGGAAGAGCCATTTTTCTCCAATACTTTGTGGGCAAAATTGTTTGGAAAAATATAATGACAATGGGTTAGAAATACTAAAAAATGGAATTTAACAACCCAAGTGGTCTCTTTTAGTATTAGATTCATTAGACACCAAATTACTCTGTGAATTGCTATAAAAGTTTTTAAATGCTTGTTCTCAAATTACTTCATGATGTTTTAGTACCAAACACTGGACAGACGGATACTGATCTGTGAACTACGGATTGAATACTACTAAGCTAAACATTCAAGGACTAATAAAATATAGGCATCGAAGTTTACCTTCCTGGTACAGCCTAAATACAAACTTTTGCCTAAATGACTCCTCTGAGAACAGAATACACATTGCATTGCTTTCTCCAGTGGAGTTGCTTGACTTCATAAGCACAATAAAATGTCCCAAGTTATTTAGAATCAGCTTTGCTTTCCTCTTCTCAAGGTTGCAGTAGGAAGAGAAGAGGCTTCCTGGGGGAAAGGATCCACGGACGATGTAAAAGAACAGATTTCAGGGAAATAGTGGAAAAGCAAGGTGTCCATGGGCAGATGTGAGCTGATGAGGGAACAGATGTGGGAGCAGCAAGTCAGAAGACTTTCTAGAATTCTCTCTCGGCCCCTAGAACCTGCAGCCCCTTTACAGCCCCAGAGACCCGAAGGTAGATTGCTGTAGATCCCTACCAGACTATGAAGGAGGAGAGGAAAGTGAGATCCAGGGAGATTTGAAGGTTTTTGTTCGTTTAGTTGCTTGTTTTGTTATTGCTATTTAAAGATGAGCCTTGAACATGCTTTTAAAATAATGTTAAAGGAGAGGGAAAATATAAAGTAAAAGAATAAGGTGGTAATAATGGATGCAGGTGGGAGATATTGAGATTCAAAGCATTGGGATGGGATATACATAAGATGGAAATAAGAAAGATGGGTAAAGTGTACCAATCAGGGTTCACTCATGACATGCGTATATGATGCTGGAGCTCAGAGGCCACAGGGCAAGATGTAAGAAAGGGAAGGTGGAAGTAAAGGGGAGGAAAGCAAGAACAGGCTGGAACCCAAAGGTGTGAGTGGAACTCCCATGAGGATGGACTGAGACCTGTGCCAGTTTGTGTTGCCTCTGACCTTGATTCCATGGGCATCCTGCAGAAGCCAAAGGCCTTGGTCACAGAGCTGACCCCAAGGTTGGAGATGCTGAAAGGGGATCCAGAGGAAGGGGCAGTGGCAGGGCCAGGGGCCTCTTTGCATCAGGGTGGGTCAACAGCTCATCGGCTGCATGTGGGAGCTACAAATGGTTGGTGCTTCCCCTTTGCTTTTCAAATCCCCTGTGGATCTCTCTTGAATCACCCTAGCTGGGACCAGACAAGAAAGAGAATTCTAGGAAATGTAGTTTGGCTTAACAAGTTACAAAACCACCACCATGATGTGGATGCAAGTCAGTTTGTAGTTTTGTGGGGCAGGAAAACGTCAGGATAATTCTCAGCCTGCTCTCATATCTCTTTGGGTGGTGAGGTCACAGGTGCTGGGAAGCAGGAGGCTGCTGCTGGTGATGATGACGTTATCATTGCACGGGAGAGAGCAGAAAAAAACTTGAAATAGCAATAGTAAAGAATGGGGCCAGAGTCTGTGCTTACCACTTCTAGTCAACCTTGTCCTGGAACGCCTAAGCATAAAAAATAAAAGTAAAAACAAATAAAATAAATGAAGTATATTAGTGTCAGAGAGGAGGAAGTAAAACTGTCTCTATTTTTAGCTGCCATGATTATTTATGAGAAAATTCTAAGGCATCAAATGAAACAACTGGAAGAACTAATCAATAAATTTATCAAGGTCACATAAGACAAAATCAATATAAAAAATCTATTATAATTTAACGTCATATAAGTAGACGCTGAAATAAAAATATCCCACCTATAATTGTGCCAAAAATGTAAAATATTTCAGACTAACATTAATGAAAATGTACAAGGCCTCCATTTAATATTATAAAGCATTGCTGATTAAAATGAAAAGCCACCTAAATAAATGGAGAAATATATCATGTTGGAATGTCAATAATCAGTAACTTGATCTATAGATTCAATACACTTCCATTCATAGTCCCAACAACCTTTTAAAAAATAGAAATTGAAAAGCTGCTTTTAAAATTTAAATGGAATTGCAAAGGCTATAGAATAGCCAAGTAATTTTGACAAAGTGATCACAGCTGGAGAACTTAGGGTATCTGACTTCAGGACTTATTATAAAGCCAATTTACTAAGACAGGGCAGTATTGGCCCAATGAAAGGCAATTCAGCTAAATCGATGGAATAACATAGAGGGTCCAGAAGTAGAGCTAAACTTATGTGGTCAAGTGATTTTAGAGAAGGATAACATTGGAGAAAGAAAAAGTTGAACCTTGATGTCTTCCTTCCATCATACAAAAAAAGTTAATTTAAATGGATCATGGGCAAATGCATAAAAGTTAAAAGAATAATAATTTAGGAGAAAATATAGGTTAATATCCACACAACCAAGAAGTGGTTAAAAATTCCTTAGCATACCAAAAAGAAGGAAAAAGAAAAAAATATAACTTAAACTTCATCAAAATTAAGAATTTGGTCCATCAAAATTCCCCATTAAGAAAAATCACACAGGATCACCACAGGTTGAGAAAATATTTGCAAAATGTTTATCTGACCAATGACAAATCAGAATACATTAAGAACTCCTGCAACTTAATCGTAAAAAGGACAAGCACCCCAATTACAAATGGGCAAACTTCAAGTACTTTTTCACAAACAAAGATATATAAATATCCCCAACCACATGAAAAAGTGCATAGCACTGTTAATTATCCATGAAATGCAATGAAACCACGTGACCTATCACTACACCCTCACTGAATGGTTAAAACTAGAAAAGCCTGACAACCCAAATGTTGGCAAGATCGCAGAACAAACAGAACTGCTCTACATTGTTGGTGGGTGTGTACAGGATACACCTATTTGGAAAAAGTATTGTACACTCTTGTAAAGATAAATGCACATCTACATGATAACCCAGCAATTCTACTCCTCTTATATACTGAAGCACAATAAAAATATACATCCACGAAAAGACGCATACAGAGATGTTCATAGCAGCTTCTCCGTAACAGCCCAAATTTGGAAACAATGGAAATGACCATTAACAGGAAAAATGTAAAAGCAATTATGGTCTAGTCATGCAATGGAATAGCAACTCAGCAATAACCAGAAATGAGCTATTTTCACACGTTAACAACAAAGATGAATCACTTGGCTATTATGTTGGGCAAAAGAAGCCAGGCACAAATGAGAACATTTTGTATGATTCCATTTATATAAAGTTTTATGATAAGTAAAACTTGCTGATAGGGAAACATGACAGAAAAATGGCTTCCTCCTGTAGGGAACTGACTGGGCACTAGGGAACTTGGTGTGCGGAAGGGCACTGTATTTTCATAGGGTTGTGGATGACCCGGGTGTGAGATTTGTCAAAATTATTGAATTGGTGTACTTAAGATTTATGCATTTCCTTGAACGCAAATTTTACCTAAAAAAGAACTATAAACAAATTTTGCACTCTAGTGAATTGATCTGCCTTTCTCAGCAGCATGGCTTAGCAATTCTGAATCCGCTATCTGTGTATCTTGGCTCGAGTGGAAGAGTAAACAGTTTGAAGATAATGAGAGCTGCACTTCTCACCTTTAATAAAGATAGCTGTAAATATGGAATGGGGGGGGGGAACAAGAATGTTCCTGTGCTTTGGGATTGAAATTAGAAGCATTGGTATAAACTCATGGTTTTTAATATTGGGTATGCACACGTGTGTGCATGCGTGTGTGTGTGTGTGTGTGTAGACGGGCATGCATAGCCTCGCTCTATGTGCTGAGATGGGGTAAGAGCGATGGTATAGTAGGAGCAATGAATTTATTGAGACCAACACGCTGGTTTCTAAGTATGAGTCTCCTTGGAAAGGAACCGCCAAATCCAGGACTGGGGTGGGGAAAGTTGAGTTTGGAAGATAAGGAAATGCTCAAAGAATGATGTGGCTATATCAAAAGAACAAAGAGACCTGCTTAACGGAGTGCCCACTGGCCCAATCTGGTGTAGCTTGAGCATGGAAATAGATAATAATCATAATAGATTATAACTCATTGAAGGAAATAAGAATTCATGCATCCGTAACGATACAAACGATAGTGACTTGATAAGCAAATGGAAAGGAAAAGCTCTTCCTTATGGTAGAATGTCAACTAATAAATATAGAAGGGTTGATGAAGTTAGGAAACATCAATTGAGGTTAAATCAGTGTTATGACAGTTTGAGGAGCAGATTATATATAGATATAATTTCAAAGTATTTTCCCCCAAATTACTTATTGATTGCAAAGGAAATATAGTGACTTTACATTGGAGAAATCTGGCAGATAACGTATTAACCAAGTAACTTTGAGGAACATTCCACAAAATAACCAACTAGTTCTCTTCAAAAATGAAGCCAAGAAAGACGAGGAAAGGCTGAAGGACATTCTAGGGTAAAGAAGACTGAAGTGACATGACAGCTGATGGTAGCGCATGATTCTGGATTGGGCGATGGACCAGGGTTGGGGACGGGGGGCTGTAAAAGTTATTAATGGGGAAATTGACAAAATATGAATACAGACCGTGAATTTCATGACAGCATTAGTATTGTTAATTTTTTGAATTAGATAATTATAATATATTTCTAAAAGAGAATATTCTTTGTCTTAGGAAATGTACACTAAAGTACTGAATGATAAAGGGGGTGATGTCTCCAACTTCTCAAATGTTTCAGAATAAAATGCATACATAGAATGATGAGTCAAATGGGGCAAAGTGTTCACAACCGGTGGATCTAAGTGAAGGGTACATGGAATTTCCTTGTATTCTTCTGGCAGCTTTTCTGTGAGTTTGAAATTATATTAAAATCAGTAGCCTTGAAAGAGAGAGAGAGAAAGAAAGAGAAAAGAGGCGCCAAGGATGTGGTTCCTGAAGAACAGGGCTTCAAGCCAAGATGTTAAGCTTTCCAAGGTCTTGGCTAAACAAGCCGAGGCTGTGCCTGTGCCTGGGATGGGAGGTGCTGACAGGCAGAAGTGATGATTACAGGTCTGTAAATCAGAGAGCTGGCTTAGACCATAAAATTGGCAGTTAAAAAACTCATGTTGCGCTGTAGGCAATTTAATGCCTTTGCATATATTATTCTGAAGGTTACTTTATAATTACAAGCATAGCCAATGTAAAGTTACATACTTTGATATTATGGAATTTGTGGAGTAATAAAAAACATCTAGAACTCAAGCTAAAATTTCTACACATGTGTGTGTACTAGGAGCACAATAATTCCTGGATCTTCCCCCAAACCCCACTGGGGCAGGTGTTTGCATCCGCATTTGAAGGAGGTGGGGGAGGGAGGGATTAAAGCACTGAAAATTGTCTTGCCCAAGGTCACAGAGCTAGCGAGTGTTTTAGGAAGGAGGGTGGGGTCCCGTAGAAAGAATGAAACAAATGGTGACTTTCTACCTTATTACTCTCCATGATAGTAGGGTAGCAGGGATCTTTGTCGATTTTGTTCAGAGATAAGTCCTGGAATTTAGAGAAAGCATTAACACAAAGTGCTTGATAAGTAGTTAATAGTGAATGAATGAATGAATGCATTTCCCAACTGACAAAATGTAGGTCAACTGTCAGCTTTCAATAATAGTCATTATAGTGTAAACCTCCAGATTAAAGGTAGGTTGGAGTGGTTGGGGAAAGTCGGAGAGGTAAGGAAGTGAAAACAGTGAGTAATGTCAACTCTTTCAAGGTGCTTTGCTCTGAGGGGCAGAAAAGAAATTGGGCAGTATCTGGAAAGGATGAAGACCACTGGCAGGATTTTCTACAGGCACTGTTAAGTTGTGTTTGCAAGCCAGTGGGGTGATCCTATTAAGATGGGGAGATGATGCAGGAGAATAAGGGGAGGCCAGGTGAGATGGGATTCCACAGCCAGCGAGTCGGCTCAGAGGGGACAGAATGAGAGTGGAGGGGACCTGGTGGAAGACATTTCTCTAAGAAGCTTCTGGAAGGCTCAGCCCCAGAAGTGTTCTTTTCTGAATATGTATTTTCCTACCACGTGTCAGGGTTATATGAGGTGCTTACTGCACGTTGCTGCATGGAACCTCACTCTGATATCATGAAGTCTGCATTGCAAAACCCACTTTATGAAGTGGAACTTGGGATCCAGACCATTTAGGTGGCTGTCTGAACATTTCAGAGCAGCCAATAATAACTCTCATGAAGTGAATCCAGTTTATCTGAGTTGGGGTTCATGCTTTCTCACCACATCATGGTGCATTTGATGGCTTCTTTGTTGACAGTGCTTGCTGGGGCTCCCTGGATGCTGAGAGTCCAGCAGGGTATGATCCCCTGTGCCCAGCGGTGTGGCTTTGGCTCTAGCAGCCTGCCTCTGCAGGAGGGCTCTCAGAGAGGTTGACTACCTTCTTGATTGCAATGTACGGAGATGGGGCAACATGGACTCAGTGCGTTCTGATGTCACAGCAGTGACAACAAGTTTTGCTTCATTGAGGACTTTATTTCTGCTTCCACCAGAAAACTTCCAAATATCAGCAGTCCGGCAGTTAAAATGTGCTTTCCCTCATCAGAGGAATGGATGAGAAACTTGTATTATATTCATTCATGAAAAGAACATACAATTGCTATCTGCAAAAACATGGATGAATCTCAAAAATGTGATGTTGAGCAAAGAAATGCAAAACACAAGACATACATACAGTATGATCCCATTTGCATGTAGTTCAAGCATAGGCAAAACTGAACTATAGTAAAAATAGTGGTTACTGTCTAGAAAGGAGCATGAGTAAATTTTCTAGTATGCAAGAAATATTCAATATCTTAATCTGGATGATGACTTCATGGGGGGTTGCATACATAAAAATCAATCAAGCAATGCACTTAAGATTTGTGTGGTTTATAGGTAACCTATACTGCAATTAAAATATAGGCTAAATTAATCAGGCTTCTCCAGGGAAACAGAACTGACAGGATATGCTGTAAATATTTTAAAATTTATTATAAAAATTGGCTCACATGACTTTGGGGAGGGGCGTATCCAAATTCTGTAGGGCAGCAAGCTGGAAACTCTGATGAAGGTTTTGGATGAATTCCCCAGGAAAATCCAGCTGGCTGAAGCAGAGATGGAAATTCTCCCATCTAACTGCTGAAATCATCAGTTCTCCTTTTAAGGCCTTCAGCTAATTGGTGAGACTTCTCTCACTGTTGAAAGCAATCTCCTCTGTTGATTGTAGATGGAATCAGCCATAGATGCAATGAATCTGCTGATGATTTAAATCCATGAAACATCCTCCTAACAACAATCAGGCCAGTGCTTGCTTGGTCTAACAACTGGACCAAGTTGCTGGTCTATCATCTGGCTGCCATGCGAGCTTAACCATCCCATGTGCCTTTCCTGAGAACGTGGTCTTACGGAGAACGGTGAACCCCTAGAAAAATATGGTGGAGGGTCTGCCGGCAAGGGGAACATAGGATGGAGGGAGGTGGATGAGGAAATAACCAAGAAGGTCTGTAATAGAGATGGATAAGAGGGGTCTTGGCCACTACAGCACGCAGAGGAGCTCTGCAGAGAGCCTGTCCAGGTTAATGCATGTATTTGTGTTTCCTTGGCCTCGTTATCAATATGCCATGGAGCTTGTCCAGAGGCAAAGCCTATGAAGAATCATGTCTGCCAAATGACTGCACCTAACATACATCTGTCTTCCTTCTTTCTCACTTGGTGATCTGAGGCTGTTGCAGATCAAGTTTCAGTCTATGTTCTTTCTTCTTCCATTCTCAGAGCCATTATTTGTGATTTAATTAAAGAGTATTTTTCACCGAGTGTTTCAGACAAAATGGCAGGCTGTTCTCACAACCTCTGTAAGGGAGTTTGAAAGAAGGGAAAGGAGGGAGGAAGGGGCAGAGAGCAAATCTAACTGATGGGATAACGAGACACAGTAAGGGAAAGGGTAATGGGGCGGAGTTAGAGAACATAAACCTAGAGACGGGCTATGTTTCCTCCTCTGCCCGAATCCTCTCCCTAGGTCTCCCTCCAACCTTGTCACCCTTCCCTCCATTAGAAAAGATTGCTGGGAATCAGGGAAGAAAGAGGGCAGAAGAGGAGAAAACTGTTACGGTAAGCCCAGGAAAATCTTAATTTTCTGAGAAGAAAGATGGAGAGGCTGTGAAGACTGGAGGAAGGAGGTTGGGAATCAGCGAAGAGCGTGAACTTCATAACCTATTTTACAACAGGGGAGTTATTACTTTTGGGTAGACGCTGACACTCCATTGGTGATCTGTTTTCCTTAGTGAAAGGTCTTGGGAGCCTCCTGAAATGAGCGGATGAGAAAACATGTTTTAGTTTGTCTCTAAGACAGTCCGTCAAGCCTTCCAGGGAGACACCACGACTTCCTCAATTACTGATCCTACTCCCAGTTCTCTCTCCTCTCCTGGAATAAATAATAGGTACGATAGAGACAACCCACAATGTGCAGTTACGTAATTTCTAGGGTTTGTTCCTGAATATGCTGACTTGAATACTAAAACAACACAGCATCTCACACTAAGGTAACACCAGTGCTATGAAAATATTGTGATAATATGTATCTTTTAATGAGCACTTACTATGTGTTAGACACTGGCTGAGTGTCTGCACACACACTAATCCTCTCAATAGCCCAGTGACAATATTCTGCCCATTTATCAGATGAGGCAGCCCATGAGGGGGAGAGAGGTGATGTAATTTGCTCATTATCATGCTGTTATTAGCGAAGATTCTAACCTAATTCTATTCAATTGCTAAATCTGTGCTCTGTTTTCATTAGAGCAATTACAGGCTTACAGAAACATTATGCAGAAAGTAGAGGTCCCGCATACCACCTCAACCCCATACAGTCTTCCCTACTTGTATTAAGGTGGCACCCTTGTTACAATTTATGAAACAGTATTATTATAACTGTGCTATTAACTTTAGCCCACTGCTTACAGTAGGGTTCACTCTTTGTGTTGTACGGTTCTATATTTTGTGTGTGTATGTGTGTGTGTGTGATAAGTATATACAATCTAAAATTTCCCTTTTTATCCCATTTGACTATACAGTCCAGGCGTGTTAATTTGTGTCCCCAACTCCCCCATTGTGAAAACTTTTCCATTACCCCCGACAGAAACTTTTATACCAATTAAACAATACCAGTCTATGCAACTAACCACTCTATCTTTTTCTGCTTATGTTTTCTTATTTAATTCTAATAATATTGTGATGCGTTAGGTCTCCTTATGCCTGTTTCAGAAATGTGGAAATTGAGGCACGGAGAGGTGTAATAACTTGCTCTGGTTTGTAAAGGTGTCTTCTGAGATCCTTAGCTTCTCTTCATACCTACTATACACCTAGTCTCCACTAACTTATCTGATGATAGATGCTTCTAAAGTGCTTGAAACCTGCTTTAAGTGGGAACACCGTACAATTGCAATCTCATTTACACTGTAAATTTGGTGATCTTTTTCCAGCTCCCATCCAAAAGGTCATAGATTCTCGTCTTAATGAAACTTAATGAGATTTGGCTATAAATGCATGAAAGTCACTGCTTGAACGACATTGTAATGTTCCCTGAATTTTCTGCCATATTCATTAAGTTTCTGGGGAAAAGACTTTTTCAACTTTAAAAGAAAGAAGAATAAGAATAAGATGCAAACCCTGGGCTACCTTGCCTTTAGAGCTCTCGGTAAGCTAAGGAACAAATGACCCAGCATTGTTTCCTTAAATAGCCTTTCTCCCAACTGATGCTGCATCTGAGACTGCCCTGTATCCACACAGGTTAATCTATAACCAGCTGTGTTCAGAGTTGGGGTGTGTCATTATGGAGAGGCACAAAAGAAATAAAAGGAATAATACATGCATTTAAATACCCAGTACATCAATGACGGCAATAAGTATACATTTATGGCAGTAAATATAAATATTTCTCTGTTATAAGGTAAAACCTCTCATTGTTGTCTTGAAAATCCAAGTTATATTGCTTATAAATGTCTTAAAGGATACATAAACATTACAAATAAAAAGATTAGCAGGTGAACCTTAGGAAAAAATTTTCAAAGGAAAAAGAAAGCAGAGCTGGCTATATTATGATCAGACAAAGTCAAAGCAGTATAACAATGAAAAGAATTTAGGTCCTGCACTTAAACCTGAGTGTATAGCCTGACTACATTGCTGGAAAATTTGTTATTAAATAATACTTATGTTACAAGGTAATTGTGATAATTAAAATAAACAATAGAGCATATGCAAGGAAATCACCAGTTATGTTGGTTCATGGTGGATAGTTCACAACTGGGCAATATTTTTTGTTATTTTATTATCACCAACAACAGATGTCTGATCTAAAATGAAAATGCTGTAGACCATTGATAGTTCAAGGTTTAAATCTTGAAATACTTATGAATCCCCTAAATTCACATATTTGCATGCAGAGCTCAAGCTGGAGATTAAAATGAGTAAATCAAACTGAATATCCTAAGATGTAACTTTTGACACAGACACACTATATTAAACATGTAGAATATCTTTCAATTCCACAATTCTCAATTTTCTTGAAATGTTATGCTTTCCTGCACTTGATAGAGAAGTGGTATAAGAAGTATCTTACTTTTTCCTTAATTATTCTGATAGGAAAATAACCTAAATGCAATTAAAAGTCGAGGAGAACTTGGATTCAGCCACAGAGAGGCAATAGGGAGAGGTGGGGAGTGGAGCAAATCAGAGAGCACACATAGTCAGCTCCAGTGGATGGTTGCTGAGTGGGCTTGGCATTGCTAGATTTTATAATCTTTCCAAAGACACAGGAAATCTGAATTTTTATGGATACTATTCCAGTATTTAAAGGTTGGCACCTTTTTACAGAAATTACTTGGTACCAGTCAGTGTTCTGTGAGTCAAATAAAATACATCTGTGGACATCTGCCCAGCAACAGCACCTAACCCAAATCATCTGACCACAGAATCGTCTCATCCAATCATAGTCATTAATTAATTCCAAACACATCTACTGCCTACTATGTTCAAAGCCTTCCTGCTAGACACCCAAGAAAACTTTAACACACGGGCCATTGTGTGCCATGTTTGCAACTGTGAACTTTGGGATCAGACTTTCAGGGTTTGAATCTCAGCTCTGCAGCTCCTAGCTATGTGCCATTAGGCAACATTCCTAACTCTGAGATTATAATAAAATGAAGAATAATCCTGCCTCTCTAGGTTGCCATAAGAATCAAATGCGATAATAAATTGATTGTTCATAGCGAAAAGGCTAACTCTTAGGATTATTTTCAGCCCTGTGATATATTTGGTCCCGCATGTTTGTAACCTCTTTTTCTGGCCAGCTTCCTTCCAGCTCTGGCTGGTATTCTTTTCTTAAGAATGTCCTGCTATACAGCCACCACCCGAATTAACACAGCGGACGTGGATGCAGATGCCTCTCCTCTCGACGTTTCAGCTGTCATGTTGAATTATGTGGCTTAAACCTCATCGCTCTACTGCGCCTTGTAACACAGCACTACATCTGATACCGTGAATCACCGAGTCCTGCTAGCTCCAATTTATGTCCAACTGCAGAGCTGTATTTTCTTGTGTCAGGTCTTATTATATGCATCCTTTCTGTCTGACTGAGGCAGTGGCTGCAAAATCCCCTCAATTCAGAGTCCTAGACTTTGCTGCCGTACTCGGTGGTCATACATGAGATATTCCATTCTCAGCCTCTCTGGAAGATTCCCATCTACTGTACCTTGCTCCTACAGGGAAGTTCATATCCCAGTATCCTTTGATTCAGGAGACTTGCCCATTCTGCTTCAACACCTCTCCAAATGCTTGTCTCTGATCCATGCTGGTTTTACTCTAGCTCATTTATTCAATTTGAGGACTTCCAAAATTCTTATTTTTTTGGCATCTCTCCCAATTGGGGTAATGATCACTTATGTAGGAGCACGATGTAAAGAGAAGGCTCAAAGTTTGGGGGTCCGATGTTCCTGCATTTGAATGTCACGTACCTGCTGGCTCTGTGGGTTTTGGATAGTTCCTTTCCCTCCTGAGCTAAGGCTCCAACCTATAAAATAAGGCTACCCCTGACACTTAGATAAGTGAAGTAATGAGACTGAAGAGCAATTTCTGGCACATAGTCAACACTCAATAAAAGCTTCTTCATCATACATAAAAATAATCATGTTTATTAATTTCATTCCATGAGATTTGAAGTCCTTGGGGTAAGGACTGTGCCTGAATCATTTCCGAACCTGCATCTGTCACAAAGCCTCAGGAAGGAGGGGATGGAGACGAGCATTTGGAAAGGAGGCTGCACAAAAAGACACGAACCCATAATACACGTTTTTTGTTTCCTAAAGTGAGTAGAGCTTCCAAACTCTCTAATCAGCACCCGTGGAAATCCCCCAGGCTATCTCAAACAGTAGAGATCATCAGAGTCACCTGGAGGGTTTGTTAAACATAGACTGAGAGACTTCACCCCCATAGTTTTTGATAAAGTAGGTCTTGGGTTTTTGCATTTCTAACTTGTTCCTGGTGATGTTGACAACCATTCACTAAGGTATTACCTCTTCATTCCACCTCAATGGTTCTCAACCAGCGGTCAATTTTGCACCACCATGATACATTTGGCAATGCCACAGGACATTTTGGTTGTCACAGCTGGGGAGGGGGTTGCTACTGGCATCTAGGGGGTAGGAGCCAAGGATGCTTCTGCACATCCTACAAGGCACAGGACAGCCCCTCAACCTCAACAAAGAAGGATGCATTCCAAAATGTCAAAAGAGTAGAGTTGAGAAACTTGTCCTTCCTCCCCGCTGCCTCCGCAGAATGAGGGTGTCCCTCTCTCCATCAGGAAGTCAGAGTTTTTCATGGCGCAGCTCCCCACTCTTGCCCATTTGCTTCCCAGAAACAGTCAGTGCATCTCAGTCCACCTCAGGGGGCTTCTCCATTCTGCCCTTCCATGGCTCCTCCTTGTCTCTTAAATAAATACCAAGACTTTTCCTCTGCTACCAGGCTGCTTGTCTCTCTGTGTCCACCTCAGCCTGAATCAATACTCCAGCCACTCAGATCTGCTTTTAGTTTCCTGGCAGTGCCACACTTGCCTTACCTGGGGACCTCGGCTCATTTATTCCATTGGTCTAGAATATTCTTCTGTAACCCTTGGTGAATTCCAGTACATCCTTCCAGTGTCTGCCTAAATGCCATCACTTCTAGGAAGTCTTCTCTGTCGCCGTCCTCTCTACTCTTACACATCAGGTGCCACTCTTATCATACAGCACTCCTCACATTCTATGGCAATCACTCACTCGTCAGCGACCCCTAGTAACTGAAACTCCAAAAAGACAGGGCCGAGCCTGTCTTGCTAAATCTTTTATCTCCAGAGCTGGAACAGTCCTTGGCACAGAGAGGTGCTCAGTACCTATCAGTCGAGTAGCTGAAGAAGCCACACGGTCATGTATCCGAGGTTTTAGATACGATTTTTAAAGGAATGATGTATCTTTTTCAAAAAAGAAAATTCATGATATCACTAAATTTATTTCTTCATCAGTCTGATCCTACCAGTAAATTTGCAAAACAAACTCTTTTTTCTTTAGATTGTACTCCTTCATGAAAATGAACATACAATGCTTAAGCATGAACCCAAGGGAGGCAGGGCTTTTGATAGTTTTACTCATGGAACTGCTGATACTGTCCAATAAGAACCCCCTTTCCAGGATGTTCTTGTATTCTCTTTGTAACTTCCCTTTCTAGTGAAAACTCACCTGAACAAAAGTGACCCCCAAGTCAGAATGCATAGAAGATGGAGTTAGGAAGTTTACCATATCAGGAATAACCTGCGTCAAATCTCTATTCTATGGTTGCACATCCCTACATCACCCTAGTCTAGCTTTGGTGGATTTGAAGTCTTCTGCTTTCTCTGTATGGTTGCATAGGCTTTGATGTGCACAATCACAGGTCATGGTGCTACTTATCAGTTAAGACTTCAAGGAATTCCTATCTCTTGAAGGTCCCAAAAGACCCTGGGAAGTTTGGATGGTCCAGAATACTCTCTTTAATTTCTTGCTGCTAGTGGAAGTTCTTTAGCTACTACACCATTCTGAGTCCTCACCACATGACTCAGATATTTACAGAGAAGCTTGAGCAGGCCTGGGAAGGTTTATTCCACTTTGGAAAAATATGAACCTGACCACTTGACTGCATGCTTATATCCATCATATCAATTCAACCCATTTATTAAGCATCTGCTACTTTCAGGTCACCATGCCCAGAGCTGGAATATAAACCAAAGGCTGTCATTCCTTATTTACAGCTGGAACATAGTAAATGGGTAACCAAAATCCTCTGTGAGCTGGGATAATGATGCTAACCTCAGTGCATGGAAAGCCCTGAGCACAGAAGAGGAGTCTGATGAATAAATGTGTCCTTCCTAGCAACAGCTCACTGCTCACCATTCATCCAGCTTCTTTTATGGTGATGCTAGAGAAGGGGTGAAGGGGAGATGAGGTCCTTATGCAACATTATGGTATGGAGTCTTGTCCCTACAAGTGTAGTCCTGGAAACATCAGCATCCCCTGGAAGCTTGTTGGAAATGCAGAATCTCAGCCCTGACCCCAGACCTACTGAGTCAGAAGTTGCATTTGAACAAGGTTCCTGGGTGATCTGTACTCACATTAAAATTGAGATGCGTGGGTCTAAGATAAATACATAGGCACCTCACTGCCTGCTCTGTCATCTACCTTTCTTGCCTGTACTGATGTTACCATACTCCGTTCTCCTTGCTTTTCAAGTCTTTCTGCTTCTTTCTAGTGTCATTTTTTGACACTCTTGCCAGGAGACAAGAGGAAGGAACATTTCCTCAAAAAGACAAGCCTTGATGTTGACACTCAACCTCTGTAGTTTGTAATCTCTCGGTCAGGAGAGGGGTGAAGTATTACCTACCTGATTTTCCTGTGGTTCAAGCTTCCTTGTCTGCTTTTCAGAAGGTCACCAGGTCCAGCTTCATATTTATGTGGCAGAAACTAAGCCATCGGGATGGTCATTAACACGCATCAAGCAGACAGTGGGTGTAAGCAATAGTCTAGAATGTCAGATTGCTTTTAGATCCATCAAGAGAAATGCTCAATTAATTCTGTCCTTTAACACCCTCCTGAAAAGCCCTGCACATAATAACAAATCACATATCTGTTCTTGGAGCTCACCTCCATGCTACTAGCTCTGGAATTGGATGAGGAGATCCCCAATGAATCACGCAGATCCTAGCATGAGCCAAATGCTTTCAGCTGTGACCCCACATTTGGGACAGGAGATCTTCTGGTCCCATTGTTTCCAAACATGGCTTCAGTCCCACTGTTCACCAGGGCTGCTCACTTTTCCCTAACACAGGTTAACACAAAGCCCGTTAGCATCTCATCCTGCTACCGTCTACTACCCAGATTCCACTGTCTGCAATCCTGACCTAACCTCGTCTGCAGCAGCCTCAGATGGAGCAGTTTAGGAGATAGCAAAATTATTTCACGACCCTGACTGTGGGCTGCTTATCTGTCTGGACAAATGGCTGAACAATTTTCTAGGATTTTTGATCCATTGCTCAGACACCTGGGAGTCCCATTTGCGTGTCCTTTAAAATGCTTCACTTCTGACTGCTTATAACACACTCACTGGTAAACATCCATCACAAAATGTCAGCCAGATCTTTGTCTGATTGCCATTTCACTCTGTGTGCCTCTTTCAGGCACAAACATAGAAATTTGAGCAGAAGCATCAGCTCTATGATCTGCATATGGTTCCCAGGGGATGCTAATATTGCTAAATGATGTTCAAAGAATTCCCAGGAACAAGGTTGAACTACCTTCTTATCAGTTTCTAAAACGTAAAAGGTTTTGATGGGATCTGACCCCTCAAATCCTCTGAACTATTTTGCTATTTAATTGGTGGGCAGCCTGCTAATGACAATGACGACGAGCTGAAAATCAACTATTAGAGCGTGGTGCTCTGAGTAAAATCATTTCAGTGTCACCCTCCCTATTTTTTTTTAATTCAGCATTTTAAATCTTGAAATCTATAGATTCTCATGTGGTCTGGTTTGAAGGATTATGTGCCCTAGAAAAGCCATGTTTCAATCCTGGTCCATCTTGTGGACGCAGGCGTTTCTTTTAGTCCCTATTCAGCACTGTAGGTAGGAAACTTGATTAGGTTATCTCCACGGAGATGTGACTCTCCCAATTGTGGGGATTAACCTTTGATTAGAGGGAGATGTGACTCCACCCATTCCAAGTGGGTCTTGGATTAGTTTACTGGAATCCTTTAAAAGAGGAAATATTTTGGAGAGAGCCACGAGAACCACGAGAGCCCACGCAGCCTGAGACCTATGGAAATGAAGAAGGAATACGTTCCCCGGGGAGCTTCAAGAACCAAGAAACCTGGAGAGAAAGCTAGCAGACCTTGCCATGTTCATCATGTGCCTCCCCATTTGAGCGAGAAAACTTGAACTTCATCGGCCTTTCTTGAGTGAAGGTAACCTCATGTTGGTGCCTTCATATGGACATTTTTATAGACTTGCATGGCCTTAGACCTGTAAACTTGTGACTTAATAAATCCTCCTTTTTGAAAGCCATTTCATTTCTGATATATTGCATTCCGGTAGCTAGTAAACCAGACCAACATGCAATTGTAAGGATACAGAGAGACCCTAAGCACTCTTTTTTGTTTTTCCAGTTTGGTCATACTTTTTTAAAAACATTTTTTGTTGATAAATATAACAAATATTCAAAGAAAAAGCAATGATTTTCGAATTACACTTCAACAAGTAGATACAGAACAGATTTCAGAGTTTGTTATGGACCCCATGCACTCTTTACCTAGTTCCCCCAATGGTAAATTTACCTTGCAAACTATAGGACAATATCATAACCAGGAAACTGACATTGATATAATCAAGACAGAACATTTTCATCCCTTTAGGAATCCCTTATGCTACATTTTTATTGCCATAGGTTCCTTTCCTTCCTTCCTCCATTCTTAACTTTTGGCAACAAAGTCTAAGAACTCTTTGCCTCATTCAAGATTCCCAAAATTGTAGTCTATGTTTTTTTTTCCTAAAAGTAAAGTGTGGGACTTAGGTTGAGGTCCTTTTTTTTTTGCTTATGGCTGTTCAATTGTTCCAGCACCATTTGTTGAAAAAAAAAATACCTTTCCTCTATTGGATTGCTTTTCCACTTTTATCAAAAATTAGTTATCATGTTTGTGTGAGTCTATTTTTGAGTTCTATGTTTTGCTATATATATGTCTGTAGAAACATATATCACACAAACTTAGTTGGTGTAGCTATATAGAAAGTCTTGAAATCAAGTAGAGTGATTCATCCACTTTATACTTCTTTATCAAAATTGCTTTAACAATTCTAGTTGTTTTGAATTTCCATATAAATTTTTAAATAATCTTGTACCCTACAACCTTTCTGAACTGACTTATTAATTTTGGTAGCTTTTTTAGTAAATTCTTTGGGGGTTTCTATATAGACAATTATGTCATCTGCAAATAGACGCAATTTTCTTTCATCCTTTCTGATATATGTGTTGCTTATTTCTTTTTCTTACCTTAATGCATAGGCTAGAACTTCTAGCACTCAACTATGTTGAACAAGATGAGCGAGGGTGGACATCCTTACCACACTCCTGATCTTGGAGGGGAAACATTAAGGATGATCTTTGTCAAATTGAGTTTCTTTTTATTCCTCTTTTTTTTAGAGCTTTTATCATGAATTGATAGTGAATTTTGTCAAATGCTTTTTCTATAAAAATTGATATGATCATGTGATTTTCACTCTTCAGTCTGTTAATATAAAGGATTACATTGATTGATTTTCAAATATTGCATCTCCCAAATAATCTCCACTTGATCCAGTGTATATAATGATTATTATATGTTGCTGAACTCAATTGACTTTTTTTTTTGAGGATTATTGCATATGTATTCATGAAGGTTATTGGTCTGTAGTTAGCCTTCTTTGTCTGTTTGGGTATTAGGGTAATATTAGCTTCCTAAAATGAATTTGGAAGTGTTTTCTGCTCTTATATTTTCTGGAAGAGAAATGTGTAAATTTTGTCTTATTTCTTCTCTTCATTTTTGGCAGAATCTCCAGGGAAACCATCTGGACCTGAAGATTTCTTTTATTGGGAATTTCAAATTAAAAATTTAATTTCCTTAATAGTTATAGGGCTGTTCACATTATCTGTTTCATATTGAATGAGTTGTGGTGGTTTGCATTTTTCAAAAAAATTGGTCCATATTTCACTTATATCATCAAATTTATGTGTGCCAAATTTTTTTGGTAGTATTTCCTTAATCTTTTGAAGTCTGTGGTGTCTGTAGTGATATCTCTTGTTTCATTTTTGATAATGGCAATTTGTGACTTCTCTATTTTTTCTGTGCCCACTGGTATTTCTGGGATGTTGGTCTCTTCAGCTCCATGTCTGACATAGGAGACAAAAAGAAGACACAGAGAACTGATTGTTGTTCATTTCTTAGGTCCCAAGTTCTCTAGCTGTTCTGTCTTCTTCTCTGTACCTTTCAGAATTTACTTTTAGTTGTTTTATATAATGTCACAGGATTTTAATTGTACTTGATGGGAGGAATAGGGAAAAGTTGGTTTACTCCATTTTCCCAGAAGTCAAAATTATCATTGTTTTGCCATACCATATTTCATCAATCCTAAGATGTTTTTTCACATCATCTATTTTTTATAACGGCCTTATTGACATACACATTTACATTTACTATAAAATTCTCCCTTTAAATGGTACAATTCTGTGCTTTTAAGTATATGCAGAGAGTTGGGCAACCATCACCACTATCTAATTTTGGAACAGTTTCATCACTCCCAAAAGAAACTCCATTTAGATTAGCGGTCAGTCCCCAGCCTTTGTCCCTCCTCCAGGGCCTCATAGCTGCAAACCTACTTTCCATCTCTATGGATTTGCCTCTTCTGGACATTTCATATAAATGGAATCATACAGAATATCATCTTTTGTGACTGTCTTCTTTCATTTAGCATAATTTTGTCAAGGCTCATCCATGTTGTACCATGTATCTATACTTTATTCCCTGTTTTGGCTGAATAATATCCTAATATAAGGATATACCACATTTGGTATAGCCATTCATCATTTCATGGCCATTTGCTTCCACTTTTGGCCTATTATAAAAAATACTGCTATGAAGATTCGCTATTTTAATTTCTCCTGAGTATAGACTTAGGAGTAGAATTGCTGGATTATATGGGTAATTCTATATTTAACATTTTGAGGAACTGTCCACCTTTTTCTCAAAGTGGCTGTATTATTTTATAATACCATCAATACTGTATAAGGGTTATATCTTATATATATATATATATATATATATATATATATATATATGCTCAAGAAGAGAAAAAGAGAGGAAAATAATTTTCCACCTGTCTTAGGGGTTCTATGTGTATATATATATATATATACACATATATTTTTTTCCCATGGGCAAGCACCAGAAATTGAACCCAGGTCTCTGGCATGGCAGGCGAGAACTCTGCCTGCTGAACCACCATGGCCTGCCCGTATATCCTATATTTTTTAACATTGCTGAAATTGAGATGCACAATCTTTTAATTGAATGCACCTTACAATTATAATTGTCTATGCCTATTTTTCTTTCTTACTGGCACATCAAATCATGCATTTTATCATCCACTGCACTGTAGCCTTGATGAGATGTGGGTATTGCTCCTCACAGTACAAATGCTGTCAGTGATGGTCAGGTAAAAGCACAGATCACAGAAACTGGAGCCTGGAAAAGGGAGGAGAGTTGAAGGGTGGAATTAAGATTTTATCTCCAGTTGACAGAACAACAAAAAGCTATAGAAGAAATTTATAAATGTGATATATTTGAGAGGGAGAGAGAGGAGAAGTAGTATAAGTGAGGTAAATTCTTCTATCATAGCAGGAAATCAATAGACAATGTGCAAAGTTCATTGATCCATAAATAGCAGAAAACACTCCTTATTTAGAAATATGTAATTAACCAGCAGCAGAAGCCATGGCAGAAGATAAGAGTGGTCATCTCTGTCATGATGTGTTCTATGGGGTAGGAAGCAGGTAGGGGTGAAGACATTCTAGAAGCCAACCTTTTATTTTTATTTTTTTACATGGGCAGGCACCGGGAATCGAACCTGGGTCCTCTGGCATTGCAGGCAAGCATTCCTACCTGTTGAGCCACCATGGCCCACTCTAGAAGGCAACCCTTTAACAGCCCTTTCTTCTGATTAGACGTTTAGCCATGTGTGTGACATTGACAAAATTTGTAAAAATACATACAAAAGTGAATAAATAACTAACTAAGTAAATAAGCTTTATTAAACGGAACTCTCTTGTGATGGACACTGAGAGAGGAAAACAAATGTAAGGTAGGGGCCCTGAGGAAGAGGAAAGGAGAGGAAGTAATGCCAGAAAATGGGTTGATCAAAACCGCCCAACTCTCAGATGCCATTGATCCAGCATGGGGTTTCCACGTTCACCCATGGCCCCACCCCGCATCTCGGGTCCGTGATGTATGTTAATTATGCTCTTCCTCCAAAACCCAAGGATCAAATATGCTCAAGAAGAGAAAAAGAGAGGAAAATCATTTTCTGCCTCTCTTAGGGGTTCAAGGGGTCTTAGGGGTTCAAAGGTTTAAGATGAAGGGAAGTTAACTTTGGGCTCTGTGTCTGTTACCAATATTACCCAGAGAAATGGCTGAACTCAGCTATTTAAACTCTCTGTAACTCAGGTTTCTTCAACCCTAAAATGGGAATAATATTCTATGTATTTCATATTCTATTACGAGAATCAGGTTAAATCAAGAATGTGGAAACTCCTTGAAAAGTACAACATGCAGGTAAATGTTCTTTCTTGAGGCTCTCTGCACATTAACAAAACAGGGGTCTGACATTACAACATGGTATTTCCACGCTACCCCAGAAATAATAAAAATTTAACAACATTTAAGCCACTCAACGTTCAGGTTTACCTTCTCTTTTTCCATCAAAATACAAAATATTAAGATTCAAGATATTCACAAATCTTCCTTGCAGGCATCATTCTCTTTACTTACGACATCAGATGTGCATCTGTTGCATAACAGTTGTAAATAAAATGTCAAGCTGACCTTACATATGATGTCTTGCGGGCCAGAAACACGCCCTTAGCATATGTGAGATGTTTTAATGTGGAATGACCTGAGGGCTTCTGTTTGTTTATGGTTTAGGCTGTTCCGTCTGGTCCCCTCATCCAAATAGACATGGAGCATCACAAAGCAATCCACAGCCACTCACAAGAAGGCTGAAAGCACTTTCTAGATGGCCTTCATTTCTTTGGCTTTCAGAAATGTGTTTCACACGTACGAATAGAGTAAGCCCCCCCTGCACCCCACCTAAGAGCTCCAAGGGCTCAGGAATAGAAGCTAGCTGATACAAATGAGCACTCACAATGAGTCTTGACATTCAGCTAAGTTCTGGGCATTTACTCTCTCATCTAACAAAATTAAGGGATAGTACTATTATTATCCCCATTGTGCAGATAAGAAAACAGGCTTGGAGAGAGTGACCAAATTTGTGCAGAGCAATTGAGCTTGAAGGAGTGGAGCCAGAGTTCCAGTTTTGCTTTGGAAGTCTGATCCCTCAATCACTCCATCCCAGCTCTGACCAGGAGCTAATAGAAGGCACAAAAGGAAGCGAAAGCAATCACCAGAGCCTGTATCATCTGTCAGACATTTACAGCTGCTCTATTTTTTAACCTTATGGCAACTCAGAGGAATTGACTTTTTTTTATAACTATCATTCTTTTCTTTTCGCCAATGAGAAAATAGAGAGATACGGGGGGCGGGGAGGAAGAGGTCAGGAAAGGTGGGGTCGGAATTGGAGGCCATGTAACCTTTGGAGGGGGGGAGGAAAGAGAAGGAAAGAGAATGAATGGTGAGAAGAACTGAGAGGCAGGTAAGAGGTGCTGAAATTGCCCAGACTAGGCTGTGTTTATTATGATGTGCTCTGGCCTCAGAGTATCATAAGCCAATTATAGGGAATCCTGGAGTTACCTCTAGGATACTAAGCTGGGAAAAAGTAAACCTGCTGCTGGGTGTCTCTTTGCCACCATCTGGGAAGCTGGTAATGAAGCCAGCACAGAGGATATCAGAGCCAAGAGATGCAGAGAGAAATATTCCCTACTGATACCATTTCAGCACCTGGACGCAGCTATGCTTAAAGTCACCACTGGACTTTTCTGTTATGTTGCTCAATACCATTCCCTGTTGTGTTTAAGCTTGCATCAGGCATCATCCTTATTTGCAAGAATCATGAAAGCAGATACCCACAGTTTTTCATAGCTCAGAACTTTCCTTTTCTTAGGACCACTGTATACCTGGTGAGCAGGAGTTGACATGAGAAACTTGCCCAGGGGCACATATCTAGTGAATGCTGAGGCTGAGGTTAAAAACTCTGATTTAAAATGTCCATTGCCCCTCCCCCATCTCATTAGAATGACTCAGATAGGCTGTCTATGCAATTGTTCAGTCCACTGACTTCTCATTTTATTTTATTTCAGATCTAACCAGTGTTTTACAAGAAACAAAGTAGTTCCCGTTTGTAGTACCTGTTGGAATTCTTTTCAGGAATAAGAAAAAGGAAACCAGCAATTACTGACTACTCCTTATTATCCAGCATTGTGCAGGCGTTTTGACATAGATTATCTCATTTGTTCTTCAAAATAACATTTAGAAGTGAGTGCCTTCATTTCTACCATGTGGGTGAAAAACAGAATCTGAATTCAGTTATTTGGCTTCACATCACACACCTTTAACAGCTATACTTCGGGGTCCCTCTCTACATATCAGTAAAATAGGAGAGAGGATCTGTGGCCTCAGTGAACTCACACTCACAAAATTCTGTGTGATCCGCAGCAGAGAGACAGACCTAAGCTGAAGCCCAGAGCCTCATCTACTATCTGTGCGCTTGGGAGGGACCCTTTACTTCTCTGAACTTCAGTTTACCATCTGAATACTTGAGATAACATGGTTCAACCTCCAGGGATGTTGTAAGAGTTCATAATTATACATGGAGGCATCTAGTAGGATTTCTGTGCCAAATCCAATGGACAATGCTGTATGCTTTTACTCACCCCCTACCATGTGTTCAGCTATGTCTCCTCATGTTTGAAGAAGTGAGAGGAAAGGTCACTAGATGTCTAGTCATACTGGTGGGACTTTGAGTAGCAGGTGGAGGAGATCTGTGAGTAGGAAAAGTTAATATACTAAACATTCAGCTCACAGGCTGAACTGCCTTGCGATCCCCCTACAGCATTTTCTACGATTAATCTCTTCCTGCTTCACAAGCACATTCTCTTGAGCACAGCCAGTGGACAGGTTCTGGGCATCGGTGCAGGTCTGTCTGCTCCTTCTTGGTTTCTGGAACACTGCACGGACTAGTTGTTCCCTCCCACTTCTCTGGTCTCCCCTTTGCTGCTGCCTCCTTCTACAAGATTCTAAATTCGAGTTACTTAGGACTCAGTCCTGGGGTTCCTTATCATCTCTGAACACTCCCCAGTGGTATGCATGGTTTCCCACACATCCATCCACATGTGTGGTTCCAAATACCATGTATATGCTGAAAACATCCAAATCTATGACTCCAGCCTTCACCACTCCCCTGACTTTGGAATCTTGCATCTGGCTGCCTATCTAACACCTTCAATGGGATGTCTAAAAGGCTTCTCAAATTTAGCATATCCAAAACCAAATGCCCCTGACTACTGTCTTCTCCAGCTCAGAATGGCCCCATCACTCCTTGGCTGCTTTTGTAAAAATCTCTTGAAGTCATCCTTGACAATTTTATTTCTTCAAACTTTACCCCCTACGTTTAGTTTATAAGGAGGACCTGCTTTGTCTCCCTCCAAAATAAACCATTCTTTCTGTCCTCTTCTCCCCATCACCCTTGGTATCATCCTAGACCAACCTGTCTATTATCCCTCACCTAGATGACCTTAACAGCCTCTTAACTGCTTGCTTTACTTCTACTCTAGTTGCTCAACAATCCATTCTTGACAAAGAAGACAGAATAATTTCTTAAAAAATCAGTCAGATCACACTACCCCTTGCTTAAAAATCTTTCAACAGGTGCACATTACACATCATATAAACCCAAATTTCTTCATACAATCTACCAAGCCATACATGGCCTGGTCCCATGCACTACCACCTCCTCTCTTGCTGACCTTTCTTAACCACACTGATCTCTAATTCCTAATTCACCAAACTCACTCCAATCTTAAAGCCTCTAGCTCAGTCATTTCACCACCTATCTCCTTCCTTCCTTTTCATTTAGTATTTGGCTCAAATTTTACCTCTCCCCCCCCAAAACCTTCCCTGATTACCAATCTAAAGCACATTTTTATTTAATGTTTTTGCCTTATCTTCATATCCTAGAATCTTCCTTAATTACCTGCCTTGTTCATATATTTTATTTGTATAGGTCTCCTCCAACTAAAATGTAAGCTCCATGTGGACAGGGCCATGAGCTATTTTGTTCACCATTCTGTGTCCAGCACTTAAAGTATTATTTGGCACATAATAGCTACTCAACAAATACTTAAACAGCTAGTTAATTAATACATAAAATATGTAATTAGTCTATATAGCACAGAAACACATGTAATCATTGTGATATTTCTTCTTGTCCCTAATCAACAATAAACTGAGATCTCCTTGCCTCAGTGACATTAGAATGAACAGCTTTACCAGTCATAAAATTACCCACCTTTCAATGAACCAATGCATTACATTTTATTTAAGACTTACCTGAGGCAATTAATGTACTGAGCTGATTTTATTTAAAAGTTACCGGAGGCAATTAATATCTTGAGCTGATGTCAAATGCAATGGAGGATCATAATTGTTTCTAATCAAATTAAATTCGTCCTTTATTTACTGAACACCTACTATGTACCAGCTGCTGTGCTAGGCCTTGCAGGGATAGAGAGGTTAATAATAAGTGATTATTTGGGGACAATTTTTACAACTTATTTTGAATATGTTTGCAGTAAAGATACCAGCTATGGCTAAGATGTGTTCAGCTATGTCTCCTCATGTTTGAAGAAGTGATGGTAAAGGTCACTAGATGTCCAGTCACGCTGGTAGGACTTTGAGTAGCAGGTAGAGGAGCTCTGTGAGTAGGAAAAGTCAACACACTACACATTCAGCTCACAGGCTGAACTGCCTTGTGATCCCTCTGACACCTCACTGCTGAAGGTGAGGTCCATTCACCAGCAGCATCAGCCTCCCTGGGTGCTTGCTTAAAATGGCTCGTTTTATATTATGTGAATTTCATCTTAATTACGAAATACTGCCTGCAGAGCATCTCCTATATGACAACAAAGGGAGAAAGAGGGTGCGGTGAAAGCCCTGTGGTACCATGGGACTGGACAAGTGTCCAGATCAAGAAAGTCAGGCTCTGTCACTCGCTAACTGGGTAACTTTGGGCAAATCATAAACCTTTTTAGCTTTTATTTTCCTCCTATGTGAAATAGGGATAATCATACTTCTACCTTTCAGGATGGCTGTATAATTGAATGAAACAATGCATATAAATGACAAAGCACAGTACCTGGGCCACGTAATAAAGACCCATCAAATATTTGCTTCTTATGCTGCTGCCACCACTGCTACCAAACCTCAATGTTAGACCCCAGGGCAATAGTCTTTCAACTTGGCTGCCCACATACTAGAATCACATGGGATGCTTTTAAAAACTCCAATGTCCAGGCACATCAGGGCCAATTAGATCATAATCTTGGGGGCTGAAAGCCAGGCATTGGCATCTTTTAAAGCTCACCAGGTGATTCCAAGGTGTAGTAGCCAAGGTATACCTGGTGCAATGGAATCAAAGATGATTCCAGAGAAGCTCACCCTCCCTTGGGGAGCTCATGGTATTCTGGAGAAAACCAGAAAGCCAAGAGATAATAACAATTCCCTGTTCCAGATATGTGGCCATGGAGTTATGGGAAAATAACAGGAGTGATTGGTACTAAGGTGTCTTTGAACTTAAGAGACAGACAAAGTAAGGGAAAAAAATAACTTCACACACAGAAAAAGTAAAAAAAAGAAAAAACAAAACTGCCCATGACTCATATTCTGGCAAATGCTGATTCTCACAGCAAGAAGGTAACGAGGTCATTGCAGCCCAGCCTCACACTGACCATTGGCAGTTCTAGAGGTCCTGGATGTTCGTTAACCCCTTGGTGCCTCAGTTTACTCTGTCATGAGATGGGCAGGTGACTTTGATGCTGTTTACCAGCCCAGCCACCATCACCTGCCTTGAAGGATCATTAAAAGATCCCATTAAATGTTGCAACCTGGAGACACTCTGCAGTCCCACAAAGGTGGGCAGTCAGAATGGTCATTTGCCAAACAGCACAACCATCCCACCTGCAACCCGAGGTCGGCCAGAATCTTGAGGGTCAACCTCCAGCTCACAGTTAGTGCCAAGAACAAAGAACTCTGATAAAACTGGTTTGGCCAGTGCCTTAGTTTCCTAGGGCTGCTGTAACAAAGAACCAGAAACTGGGTGGCTTAAAACAATGGAACCTTTATTCTCTCACATGTCTGGACCTGAAATCCAGGTGTTGGCAGGGCCATGCTCCCTGTTGAGGCTTTAGGGGAGATTTGCTCTTTGTGTTTTCCAACCTCTGGTGGTTGGCATACCTTGACTTGTGGCCACATTGCTCCATCTCTACCTCTGTAGTCAAATGGCCTTCTGTCTCCTCTGCCTTTCTCTATTAAAAACACTTGTCATCGGATTTAGGACCCACCCGGGTAATCTAGGATGATCTCATCTAGGAGAGCCTTAACCTAATTACGCTGCAAAGACCCTGTTTCCAAATAAGGTCACAAATCACAGGTTCTGAGATTAGGATGTGAGCATCTATTTGGGGGTCCAGCATTTAACTTGCTACAACTGGTGGCCAATGTTTCTCATACAGGAATTAGAAACCACATAAGGCCATTAGCTGTGATCAGATGTTAACTAGTCAACATTCCAGAGACAGATAGGCTCATAAATATCTTTCCAAGGGTCCACTGCTTTTATTTTGCTCAATAAAAAGCAAAGTTCCAGAGAAGGAACTTATTTCGGGTAGAAATTGCTGGAATTTTAAAAGACATAAGTGAAGATCTCTAATTTTTTTTTTTTTTATCTCTCTGGTTTTGTTGGCACAAACACCAAGCCTGTCTCCCATTTCTGTGCCTTTATTATAGAAAGAAGGAGCTTGGTCTGGGTGAAAGCACTACAGATTCTTTTAGCTTCTTGAGAGCAGACTAGTATTTAAGCCAGACTCACCCAGCATTACAAGATTGTCTCCCATCTCTTCCCAGTCCTGCTGTTTTCCATAATTATAAGGCACAGCCAGGGTCCCTTACAAAATAGTGCTTCTTCCACCTTTCCTGGGCCTGCTAACTTTAATGCATACAGATTTCTCTCACCCACTTCCACAGTCATTAAGCCCTTTTATTTACCGATGTCTAAAGTACTATATTTGTTCCCTCAGCAACATTTATGGAGTCTCTTCTCAGTTTCTCGCACTGATTTCTAGTTGCTGGGGATGGATCAGAGAACAGGTCAAACTCCTGACTCTCTTGGAGCTCAGGTTTAGCGTTATCAAAAATCCTGCAATACACAGACTTTAAATTTAGGCCCCTGTCAAGAGAGCTTCGTCATAGATGATGAGAGGAAAAGCAAAGGTGGCACTATGTGTTTTAAAGCACATAGCTGGGAAAGCAAAGAGAAAAGACTCAGTCATGGAAATAAAGGGATTAGTTCTTGAGGAGCATAAGAGATACCCATTAGAGCCCAGAGATAGAGGGAGGGGGCGCAGGTTTTAAAATTTTCTCCCCCTTTAGTTTGGTTCAGTTATGTTTGAATATGAAGCCCTGCCTGGGTAACGGTATCAACAGCTTCTACAATGCTGGTTTTCCACCCTTAGGGAGGTTAAAGGGCAGGATCAGCAATAAGGACCAAATCTGGGCCTCACCACCTGCCAGCCATTGATTTTGACAGTTTCCCTAGTATCTGCATACCATGGTTTTCCCTATTTGTCTGTCTGTTTGTCTATTGATCTATCTGTCTGTCTATCTGTCTGTCTGTCTGTCTGTCTATCTATCTATCTATCTATCTATCTATCTATCTATCTATCTATCTATCTATCTATCTATCTATCTATCTATCTATCGGTCTGTCTGTCTGTCTGTCTGTCTATCTATCTGTCTATCCTATCTTGTGCTGTTGTTACTTGTGAAAACAGATTTTATTAGAGAAGTTGTAGGTTTACAGAAAAATCATGCAGAAAATGGAGAAATCCCACATTTCAACAGTTTTTTCCTATTATTGACACTTTGCTTTAGTGTGGTACCTTTGTTACGCTCGATGAAAAAATACCATTGTAAGTATAGTATTGACGATAGGGTTCCATTAGGGTTCACTGTTTATGTTGCACAGTCCTAAGTCATTTTGTAAAAAAATAGTTCTAGTAACATATGTACAAAGTAAAATTTCCTCTTTTAACCATATTCAAGTATATAATTCAGTGGTGTTAATTGAATACACAATATTGTGCCAGTATCACCACCATTAATTAAAAACTTTTCTGTCACCTAAACCAAAACTCTGCAACAAATGAAGCACTGATTCCCCTTCCCCAGACTTCCCCCTGGCCCTTGGTAACCTGTATTCTAGATTTTGATGCTATAAATTTGCTTATTTTAAATATTTCATATCAGTGAGATCATATATATTTGCCTTTTGTGTCTGGCTTATTCATTCAATGATTTTAAGATTCATCCATGTTATCACATGTATTAGAACTTCATTCCTTTTTACAGCTGATAATCTTCCATTGTATATATATATATATACCACATTTTGTTTATCCATTTATTGATTGATGGACGCTTGGGTTACTTCCAACCTTAAACAATTGTGAAAAATGTTGCTGTAAATATCAATGTGCAAATATCTGTTTGAGTCCCAATTCTTTGGGGTGTATACCTAGAAGTAGGATTGCCAGGTCATATGATAGCTCTATACTTAATTTGCTGAGGGATCACCAAACTGTTTTCTGCAGTGGCTGCACCATTTTATATTCCCACCACCAACAAATGAGTGTTCCTATTTCTCCACACTTTCCCCAACATTGCTATTTTCCATTTCTTTGGTAGCAGCCATTCAAATCAGTATGAAATAGTGTCTCATTTTGGTTTTGATTTGCATTTCCCTGATGGCTAATGACGTCGAGCATCTTCTCACGTATATCTTCATTTGTATATTTTCTTTGGTGTAATGTTTGTTCAAGTCTTCTCCCCATTTTTAAACTGGGTTGTTAATTTTTTGTTGTTAAGTTGAAGGATTTCGTTATATATTCTTGATATTAATTATTTAGTATATTTGGATATGTGCTTTCCAAATATTTGGCAGGCCATTGTATAGGTTGTCATTTTACTTTCATGATAAAGTCCTTTGATGATAAAAGCTTTTAATTTTATGAGTTCCCATGTATCTTTTTTTCTTTTGTTGCTTATGCTTTGGGTGTAAAGTCTAAGAAACCATTGCCCAACACAAGGTCCTTAAGATACTTCCCTAAGTTTTCTTCTAGAAGTTTGACAGTTTTAACTCTTCTATTAAGGTCTTTGATCCGTTTTGGTTCAAAATTTTGATCAAAATTTCATCAAAATCAAGATTTGGAGTTAATTTGTGCAAATGATAGGAGGTAGGGGTCCACCTTCATTTTTTTGCAGATGGGGATCCAGTTTTCCCAGAGCCACTTGTCGAAGATGCTATTCTTTCCCCATTGAATGTACTTGACAAAAATCAATGGCACATAGATGTGACGGTTTATTTCTGAACTCTAGATTTGATTCCAATGATCTATGTTTCTGTCCTTGTATCCATACTATGCTGTTTTGATTACTGTAGTATTGTATTAAGTCTTAAAATTGGGAAGTTCAAGCCTTCCAACTTCATCTTTCTTCAAGATGGTTTTGACTGTTTGGGACCCCTTACCTTTGCATATAAATTTCATGATTTCCTTTTCCTTTTTGCAGAGAGGATATTGGAATTTTTATTGAAATTGCATTGAACCTGTAAATAGCTCAGGGTAGAATTGACATCTGAACAATATTTAGAATTCCAACCCATGTATAGGTTCTATTTATTTAGGTCTTTCTATTTATTTATGTCCTTGATTTCTTTTAGCAACATTTTATACTTTTCCATGTATAAGGCCTTTAATCCTTGGCTAAATTTATTCCCTGGCATTTGATTACTTTAGTCGCTATTCCTTGCATTCCTGTTATGCTGGTTTGAGACTGTTATGCATTCCCAGAAAAAGCTTAAAACTGTTATGTACCCAAAAAAAGCTATGTTGTTTTAATCCTAATCCAATTTTGTGGGGACAGACCTACTGTTTGGGTGGGGCCTTTTGATTAGGTTGTTTCCATGGAGATGTGACCCACCCAATTGTGGGTGGGATCTTTTGATTAGATGGAGATGTGGCTCCTCTAAATCAAGGTTGGTCTCAATCCTTTAAATGGAGTCCTGTATGGAGAGAATAATGGGCAGAAAACATAGAGCTCAGAGCTGTCCCAGAGGACAGAGAGATGAAACCAACACCCAGACGTACAGAGATGCAGAAAGAGCTACAGACATCATCATGTGCCTGCCCATGTGACAGAAAAGCCCTGGACCCAATCAGCCTTTCTTGAGAGAAAGCATTCTCTTGTTGGTGCCTTAACCATTTTCACAGCTTTAGAACTGTAGCTTGTAACTTAATAAATCCTCTTTATAAATGCCAATCCATTTCTGGTATATTACATTCTGGCAGCTTTAACAAACTGAAATAATTGAGATAAATCCCACTTGATCATGGTATATAATTCCTTTAATGTGCTATTGAATTCAGATTGCAAGTATTTTGCTGAGGATTTCTGCTTCTACATTCATAGGGGAATTGGTCTATAATTTTCTTTTCTTGTGGCATCCTTATCTGGTTTTGTATGACGGTAATGTTGGCCTCATAGAATAAGTTAAGGAATGCTCCTTCCTTTTCGATTTTTTGGAAGAGTTTGAGTGATATTGGTATTAATTCCTCTTGGAATGTTTGGTAAAATTCACCAGTGGAGTCATCTGGTCCTTGGCTTTTCTTTCTTGGGAGGATTTTCATTACCGATTTACTCTCTTTACTTGTTTTTGGTTTGTTGAGATTTTCTATTTCTTCTTGAGTCAGTGTAGGTAATTGGAATCTTTCTAGAATCTGTTGATTTCATGCAGGCTATATAATTTGTTGGCATATAGCTGTTCATGGGATACTCTTATAGTTGGTGTTGATAGTGATATTCTTTCTTTCACTTCTGACTTTAGTTGTTTCCATCCTTTATTTTCTTTGTCTGTTTTGCTAAAGGCTTGCCCTTTTATTGACCTTTTCAAGGAAACAACTTCTGTTTTCATTGATTCTATGTTTTCTTAATTCTCAATTTCATTTATCTCCTCTCTAATTTTTATTATTTCCTTCTTGCTGCTCACTTTGGTTCTAGTTTGTTCTTTTTCCAGATTAACCAGTTGTGAGGTAAGTTCTCTGATTTGAAATCTTTCTTTTTAATGTAAGCATTGAGAGCCGTAAATTTCCCTTTCAGCACTGCTTTTGCTGCATCCCATCAGTTTTGGAATGCTGTGTTTCTTTTATTTTCATTTGCCTCGAGATGAAAATTCCTCATTTCCTCAATTTCCTTGTTATTTCTTCTTTGAGCCACTGGTTGTTTATGAGTGTTTCATTTAATTTGCACATATTTGTGAATTTTCCAGTTCTTTCTGTCACTGATTTCTAGCTTCTTTCCACTGTGATTGGAGAAGATACATTGTGATTTCAGTATTTACTGAGACTTGTTTTGTGACCTATTCTGGAGAATGACCCATGCAAACTAGAGAAGAATGTGTATTCTGCTACTGTTTGGATGATGCATTCCATCTATGTCTATTAGATCTAGTTAGTTTATATTATCATTGAAGCCTTCCATTTACTCACTGATCTTCTGACCAGATGATCTATCCATTATTGAAATCTCCTACAATTAATATAGAACCATCCATTTCCCCCTTCAAATCTGTCAGTATTTGCTTAATATATTTTGGGAGCTCTGCCATAGTTGCATTTATAATTCTTATGTCTTCTTGTTGGATTGATCCCTTTATATATAGTGACCCCTTTGCCCAACAGTTTTTGACAAAGTCTATTTAATCTGATATTAGTTTAGCTTACCCAGGTCTCTTTTGGCTATTATTTGCATGGTGTAGTGTATATATATATATATATACATATATATATATATATGTACTAATGGCTTAGTACATATACACACATTGTATACTGTATATACATATAAATAAAATTTTCCATCCTTTCATTTTCAATTTACTTGAGTCTTTGATCTTTACTCTAAGGTGACTTTAATGCTGTTCTCAACAGCATATAGTCAAGCTTTTGTATACATTCTGCCAATATCTGCCTTTTGATTGGAGATTATTTAACGCATTTCCATTTAAATGTAAATATTTACTGATAATGAAGAACTTTCTTCTGCCATGATGTTATTTGGTCTTTGCAAGTCTTATACCATTTTGTCTCTCAATTTTTCCATTAATGCCTATTGTCATATTTATTTGAGATTTTTTTTTAGTGAAGCATTTTGAGCTCCTCCTTTTTTCTGTACATATTTTTCATATATATTTTGTCATTACCATGTAGCTTAAATTTAACATCCCAAACCTATTACAAACACACTTGATTTAAGTACCAACTTAACTTCAGTAAC
This sequence comes from Tamandua tetradactyla, assembly GCF_023851605.1. Taxonomy (NCBI): domain Eukaryota; kingdom Metazoa; phylum Chordata; class Mammalia; order Pilosa; family Myrmecophagidae; genus Tamandua; species Tamandua tetradactyla. The sequence continues at coordinate 47,862,815 of NC_135349.1, read as the reverse complement.
ATACACATACACTATTCCTAAATTCCTCCATCCCCCCTCTTTTTCTTGTACTTGTTACAAAATATACCTTTATACAGTATATATCCAAAACCATAACTTTATTATTTTTATGCCTTTGCATTTTTAGAAGCAAAAAGTGGAGTTACATGCCAAAAATAAACAGAATACAATATTTACTTGCATTTATAATTACCCATCTGGTTATCTTTGCTTGAGATCTTAATTTCTTTATGCAGCTTTTATCTGCTATACAATGTGCTTTCCTTTCAGCCTGAAGGACTCCCTTTAGCGTTGCCTGTTGGGCAAGTCTAGTGGTATGAATGCCCTCAGATTTTGTTTATCTGGGAATGTTTTAATCTATCCCTCATTTTTGAAGGAGTTAGAAAATTATAAATTTTGAAATTTTTGAAAGACATAAAATCATACATCGTGAAAGACATTATATAATTACATATTGAAAGACATTATAAAATTCTTGCTTAGTCATTGTTTTCTTTCAGCACTTTAAATATTTCACTATACTGCCTTCTTGTCTCCATAGTTTCTACTGAGAAATTGGCACTTAACCTTACTGAGGCTCCCTTGTACATAACCGTTTGCTTTTCTTTTGCAGCTTTCAGAATCCGCTTTGTCCTTGGCATTTGACAGTTTGAAAACTATGTGTGTTTGAATTTATTCTATTTAGGGTTAGTTGGGCTTCTTGAACGTGTATAGATATGTCTTTCATTAAATTTGGGAAATTATTTCTTTGACTATTCCTTCTTCCCTTTTCTCTCTTTCTTCTCCTTCTGGGATCCCCATCATGCATACAATGGTACACTTCATGGCGCCCCACAGGTCTCTTAGGTTCTGTTTACTTTTTCCATTTTTTATATTTCTGCTTTTCAGCTGGAATCATTTCAATTTTCTTGTCTTCAAGTTCACCGATTCTTTCTTCTGCCATTTCCAATGTGCTGCTGAAACTCTCTAGGGAAATTTTCATTTCTGTTATTGTGCTCTTCAACTCAGTGGTTCTCTTTAGTTCCTTTTTAAAATTTCTGTCTCTTTATTAAGATTCTCATATTGTTCATTCTTTTCCCTTTAGTGTTTTCTCTGTGCTTTCCTTTATCGCCTTGAGTGCATTGGTGATCATTAAAAAAAAAATCTTTCTCTGGAGTGTCCAAAGTCTAGTTTTCTTCATTGATAATTTCTGAATTTTTATGTTGTTCCTTTGGATAAATCATTAAGTGCTTTCTTTGTTTGTCTTGTAATCTTTTGATGCACACTGTACATTTTAATATTTTAAAGTGTTAACTCTGGGATTTAGTTCCTGGGATGACTGTTCCTAAGCTTGTATCTACTTAGTGAAAGGACAGATTTCCTTGGGTGACAGGAGTTAACAAAACAAACTCAATATACTCCTTTCACAATCTTTGCAAATTGGTTTTGCATTGGCTGGTGTGCTCCTTCAGAGATTAGCCTTCCTATCAAGAAGACCAGGCTGAAGCAAAAGTGAAGGGCAGTGTTGTCTTTATCTTCTCTGAGCCTGAGTCTTGTCTTAGGCTTGTGCTTGTGCTTGCTGGAGTCTTTAGGAATTCCCCCATTCCAGGAATCTGAATGTCCCCTATAGACTTTTCCATTCGAGGTTGCTTGGTTGCTTTATGTTATGTCTTAAAGCAACATAGTCCTTTGCTCCAGGCCACCTTGACTTAATTGTTTCTTACACTGTTTTAGCTGTTGGCAAGCTACTTCTACCTGCAGGCCAAGTTCTGGGAAGGCGAACCAGGGACAAGTTTACTGGTTCAGTCTTTCAGGCGACCACCTGATAGACTGGCACTGATAGACTAGTCCTGACATACAGGCAACCCAGTATGTGCATGGGGTTATTCTGTCCCCTCCAGAAACAGGGCCAGGGTTCCACAATGGGAGTGCTGACCATTCCACACTGTCCGAGAGAGGGGCTAGGGTAGGAGCCAGCATGGGCACCACAAATTCTTTCTACTGCTTTTCAAGTTGTGTTTTCTTGCTTCAGCACTTACCCAGTTACTGCACCCCCTTAACTGTTTTCCAGAGTTTTGACAAAGATCACTCTGCCAATTTTTGCTAGTTGTTCAAAGTCTCTGTGGGAGAATGGAACCCTAGAACATCTTACACCATCCTGATAGAGCAGAATTCTATGTGCATTTTTAAAAAGGATAAAAACGCCTACTGTGTATGGCAGCTGTGAAGGATTAAAGGAGATAATGCATATCAAATGTATCTTGAGTGGTTGGCAAATTTGATATTATTTTCACAAGTTGTGTATAAAATATTTACTAATTATAGCACTCCTATTTGGCAGCTTTGCCATGCTCAGATTCACAAACTCCTAATTTGTTTTCCCTACAGAATCTGAATACCATCTTCTATTTCTTTTCTCACCTTAAATTTAGAATTTAAGATGGTCAGCTCCTTTTTGTAGGAGATGTTGCTTTATTTATCCAACAAATATTTATTTAGTGCTTGCCTCTTTCTGATACTTGGCAACAGAGAAGTGATAAAAAGAGACAAAAAGCCTTTTTTTGTTAAGCTCTGTGCTCTTGCAGCTTAAACTGCAGTGATAGAGAAAATGAAAGTACACATAAAATAGGGTCAGTTAGCATTAAATATTATGAAGATGTACAAAGCAAAATTAGCCAGGAATTGTTGAACTTTACTAGGCATCAGGAGCTGTGGATGCTGGGGTTACAGTCCCTGATGGGAGCAGAAGTGGCATTATAAGCTGTACTAATGCTATATTACAAAGTAACGAATAATTCTTGTTTGGAAGATCAAAGCTATTATAGTATAGAAGTAAACATGGGCATGCTAAACAAACAGCAAAAGCAAAACATGAGAAAGGTGAGCACTTTGCTAATAACTCTTGTAAATACCATCCCTTCATCTGTAGTGAGGCTTTTTTTTAACCTTTGTTGTAAACACAAGGTGTAAATTTGCAAGGAGAGGGAAAAGGAGGAGGAGGACCAGAAGGAGAAGGAAGAAAGGGAGAAAAAGGAGGAAGAGGACAGGGAGGAGAAGGATGAGGAAGAAAAGGAGATGGAGGAACAGAAGGAAGAGGACTAGAAGGAAGATGAGAAGGAGGATGAGGAGGAAGCAGCTAGGAGGATACAAAAAAATAAATAAATAAAACTGACCTTGAATTTTCTAAGAGCTCATTGTGGGATTTTAATTTCTTCTCTAAGCAGGGAATAGAGGTAGAGTATACCCCAAATAATTTAAGGATATTGCTTTCTCATTTAACTAAGAAATTCCTTCAGAAGTGTTTTCACTGAAAAAATCAGTGAACTATAATTTAAAAGATAAGCATGCAGAGCCCAACAGACAGGGGGTATCCTAAGACGTGAGTGTGGAGGAAGCTTCTCAGTGTTCTGTGAAGCATCCCTGGTGGCCCACCTCTATCTCCTACCTCCAGAAAGCTCTGCTTTAATGACTTTCCTCTCTGCCAGGTGGAAGGGCAAAGGGGCTTTGGCAAAACCTATGTCCTAGGGTAGTCCATCCTGTTGAGGATTTTGATCAGCACTTGGAAAAGGGGCCCTGCAGTGCCCTGCCCCGGCACCGTGAAAGCATCCCTTCCCTACCACCTTTGCGACCCTTGGCAATCACGAACGCGGCTGTGCTAAGGGGTAGTGAGTTGGGAAAAGGCTTTGGAGTCAGAAAAACATGGACTCGACTGCCTATTCTTCCAACTGTCAGTGGTATCTCCTTGGAAAGGTGGCTGCCTCTCTGATGGTGTCTCCTCTTCTGCGTGATAAGGGTCCATGCATGAGGATTAAACACCAGCATGGATGTCAATTATTAGGCATGTATGAATGCTCAGCAAATGGCCTCTGGGCCACTATAATTGTTGTCCTCACATAATGAAAGTTCACTCAGAGCCTGTGGGTTCTGAAAACAGAAGGCAATTCACAGCTTGGCCAAGGATGGAAAGGTAATCAGAACGGGGATAAGAGAGATGTAGGTATTTGGGAATTCCAGCCCTGCCCTATCTCTCTGGCTTCCAATGCGTATTTATGTAATCCAGTTAACCTGTGCTCCCTTATTCTCATGTGTAAAACAGGGACTCTAACAACTAATCCCTCCTCTCCTTTGAGCCAGTCATTTGGTGTTCACTTGTGCCATAGGACATGCCTTGAAGTTCAATTAAAATAATGAGCAGCCTCATTATTTTGGAGCAGTGCTTTTCAACTTGCAGGAGATTTTCATGTATAACGTTTCATTTGGCCATCACAAACACTTTTTGAGATCTTTTTTTTCCAGATGGATGACTGAAATCGAGAACCACATAGCGACTTGTGCCAGACCTCAGAGAGATGCAGATTCAGATTCAAACTCAGGTCTCCCGACCAAGATGTGAAGTCAAAATCCCAAATGGATTCTCCTCCACAGTGCTTCTCAGGGTGCCTGGCACTAGGAATCATGGACCTGTGCTGAAACGGAATAAATTGCTATCCACGGAGAGATAGCGAAGTCAGTTTTCCACAGACATAGAGTAAGGCCAGTGAGGAATATGTGAAAACACAATTTTGTGTCCTGAGGCTAAGGTAAAGCATAAGGTACAAAAGCTGATGCTCATTTGGGTTCGGCTGCTTTTTCCTCAGTGCGGTTTTCACTTTTGACATAGCTGCCATATATTATGGTTTCTTTCTCTGCCTTCTTGCTTTGATTAATCACACCTTTCATGACTCATATTGCCTAATTGCCTTCCAAATGGGTCATTTTTGGGTGGTAACCTTATGAAGGGAGGTTTGTGGGTCTCTAGAGTGTTTTAAGAATGATGTTTCAAAACTACGACTAAATGAGGCATGATCTCCTGATAGCACAAGACAGATATAGGAAGGCATTGCCTTTTCCCTAGAGCAGTGTTATTTTATACAACTTAGTGCAATGATGTCAATGTTTGATCTCTGCACATTGAATGTGCAATGTTCTATCTCTGCATCCAATATGGCGGACACTAGCCATATGACTGTGGAATATGGCCAGTACAAGTCAATTTTTAATTTTATTTAAATGAAATAACCACATGTGACTGGAGGTTACTATACTGGGCATGAAGTTCTAGAGTGATCAAAAGACTTCGGATTCAGCAGAGTCCTAGGCCTACCACTCATTGCCTGCCTGACCTTGAACATGCCAGGTAAAGTCTCTGAGCTTCAGTTTTCTCATCTGTAAATTAAAGTTAGTTGCTTCTTTTCCTTGCAGCTGGTGCAATGATTTAATAATACATTGTATGAAGTATCTAGAACAGTGCTAGTCTTATAAAATGAAACCTGTTCAGTGACAGCTATCCATACTACATGCCCAATTGCATGCACAAGGAGACCCAATGTGCATCTTGCCAATGGGAGCGTGGATTAGCAACTTTTACTGTTTGTCTGCTCTCATGGGCAGAAGAAGGAATCCAGGATCAATTTACTTGGGATTTGTCCATCTAACATTTCTACATTCCTCTGGGATTATGGAGTGAGCTCACAGTAGAAACTTTCGCCCACGTACAATACGCTCCCAGTCCATGAATTTGCAGTAGTTGTGAACGCTCATTAGGGGAGTCCTGAGGAGATGTTGGTCCCTTCTCATAGCCCTGACCCAGCTCTGTGCAGGTTGCATTGCTTCCTGAATGCATCATCCAGGTCTGGGGCTTCATGACTTTCCCTCTGCCTGGAATGCTGTCTTGTGCCCCCAGCAGCACCTCTTTGTTTGCCTCAACAATCTCCTCTCTTCTTGCCCTTCCTTAAAGAATCATTTCAAACATTGCTCCTCTTGAAAGTATTGTTTTCTTTTTCAGGGCTCTTAAGCAAGGTTTTGCTCTAGCACCTTCGGGGTGTCTGCATGTCCAGCTTCCTGTTAGATTATCTTATTTTTCAATCTCTGGAAATCCCCAAAACCTAGTACAGAATCTGATAAGAAGCAGGATCTAAGTAAATATTTGACAAGGCAATAATAATGATACCAGCAATGGTGATGATGATAATATTGTGATGATGATGATCTCAAACATTAATATAGTGGTTATCGTTTTCCATGTGCTGCTGTAATGTTTTACATGCATTTATTACATTGCATTCCTCCCTTACAACAACTTTACAAAGTGGCTACTGCCTTTATCTTCATTTTCCATGTTAGGAGAATGAGGCTCAAGGAGTTTAGATAATTTTCCCAAGGTTGACCAAGCGTGGAATGGATTTCAGCCCCCTCACCAAAGTGGCCCACCTCTGACAGCCCACGTCTCTGGAGTGCTGAAGGAGCTCTGTTCCTGAAAGAGCTGAGCTACTGCACCTTCCCCCCGTGGACCCCACCATGAGAACAAATGTTGCTCTAACTTCTATTGATTTGGGAACTAAGGGACCAAGTCCTCTGCATTTCAGCATAAGTTGCCAAGCCTGGGAAATAGTCATGCATGGTTCCTGAGGGCAGGAGCACGTCCCCACATCCCTGCCTAATTCCCAGGTGCTTATCTCTCAGGCAGCTGCAGCAGAATTATTTACAACCAATTGGCATTTTCCAGCAGGAAGCTGAAAAAGGCCACATCTGTGGAATACCAATTACAGAGCCTCACAGAAAAACCCATGTACGACTTTCTGCAGTCCCTTGTGCCTTCACCCCTGTTCTCGTTTGCTAGCTGCTGGAATGCAATATACCAGAAATGGAATGGCTTTCAAAAAGGGGAATTTAATAAGTCGTTATTTTACAGTTCTAAGGCCAAGAAAATGTCCCATTTAGAACAAGTCAGTAGAAATGCCCAGTCAAAGGTATCCATCCAGGGAAAGATACCTTGCTTCAAGAAGGCTGATGAAGTTCAGGGTTTCTCTCTCAAGTGAGAAGGCACGTGGCGAACACAGTCAGGGTTCCTCTCTCATTTGGAAAGGCATATCGCGAGGATGGCGTCATCTGCTAGCTTCCTCTCCTGGCTTCCTGTTTGATGAAGCTCCCCAGGAGGCATTTTCCTTCTTCATCTCCAAAGGTCACTGGCTTGTGGGCTCTCTGCTTCTCGTGGCTACGTCGTTCTGCTCTGCTCTCTCTGAATCTCCCATTCTCCAAAATGTTTCCTCTTTTATAGGACTCCAGAAACTTATCAAGACCCACCCAAATGGGTGGAGACACGTTGTCACCTAATTCAGTTTAATAACCACTCTCGATTATATCACATCTCCAGGGAGATGATCTAATTAGAGTTGCAAACATACAGTATTGAATAGGGATTATTCTGCCTTTACAAAATGGGGTTTAGATTAAAACACGGCTTTTCTAGAGGACATGCATCCTTTCAAACCAGCACAACCCCCAACCCCCCGCACCTTTAAATGAAGGGATCAAATGTCATGGCAGTAAAGCAGTAGGGAGGGAAAGAAACTGAAATCAGGACTGAGTGGGGTAAAACCTATTCACTGGTGGGTTTTGTGAGTTGTGGAATTTCCCCATGCTTCCATTGAGTACCAGTTTTTTTCCTCCACTTTCTCCCTTGTCTATAAAAAATTGGCTCAGTTTAACAAATACGTATTATTCTCTTTTCATGTGCTAGGAAGTGAGCTAGAAACTGCGGACACTGAGTTGAAAAATTACCCAGTCCCTACTCCTGAGGCCCTCTTAGTCTATCGAGGGCAGGGGGCTAGAATGAAATATTTGTTCTGCCGTGTGACCAACGCTATGGCAGAACTGCGCCTGGGAGGCGAAGGAGGCACAGGGGAGGGGATCTCACACTGCTTGCAGAAATCAGGGAAGGCCTCCCAAAGGAGGGGCCATGTGAGACATGTCTTCTCGGCTTCTGGACACAGAAGGCTGGGTGGGAAGCCCAGGCCGAGGGAACAGTTTGTGCAAAGGCATGGGGGCAGGAAAGGACGCTTTGTGCCGGGATTAGGTAGGGGTCTCAAGGCGGAGCTCAGAGAGTACGTTTGGGCATGGAGAAATGAAACTTGTGAAGGGATGGGGAGGAGAGCTAACTTTTTCTGAGGATCACAGGGTGCCGTGGAAGAAGTGGGTGAATGGCTGGCTCTGATACATGTTTCAGAAAGGCCACCCTGGGAAGAGGGGGACGGTGGCCTTGTCACCCCTCTGTGCCCTGTGCGTCTCCTGCTCACAGAATCACCACAATAACACGGAGAAGCAAGCAGGATTACATCTCTATTGGGACACATTGTGAGGGGGTCCTGAAAGCAGACAGGCCTGGGTATGTATCCCTGTTCTGCTCTTCACCAGATGTGAGACTGGTACAGGGCTGCAAAGCTTGCTGAGCCTCAGTCCTTTCACCTGTAAGATGAAGCTACAACAGCTGTAGAAGTTCAAGGATCAGTGTCCTAAGAACCGGAATCCCCAGATTGCAGGACCTCCTGCTTGGAGACCCCTTAGCCTGCCTCCCTTGCCCCTTCAGACCTAGTGATTAATGGTTCCCCTCTTGCTAGCCCTGGAGGTGCTTCACCATATCTCTTGTCCTGGTCCCCCTCTTTGTAACTACAGCAGTTACCAACCTCCTTCAATTATCCCTTTTGCATGTAGCCAGCACTTACTACATATATGCTATTAATGGTTAGCTATGATGACCTGTGATAAAACTGAGATGCAAAGAGGCAATTTGACTTGCCTGAGATCATATGATTGGCTTTCATTTAGAGAGAACCTTCTATACGCTACTGATTCATATACACAATAAACTTCAGCAGTCATCATTATCATCATTTGTTCTAGTTTGCTAGCTGTGGAATGCGATATACCAGAAACAGAATGGCTTTTAAAAGGGGGAAATTATTAAGCTGCAAGTCCACAGTTTTAAGGCCGTGAAAATGTTCCAATTAAAGTAAGGCTATAGAAATGTCTAATCTAAGGCATCCAGGAAAAGATACCTTGGTTCAAGAAGGCCAATAGCATTCAGGGTTTTCTCTCAACTGGAAAGGCACATGGTAAACATGGTGACATCTGCTAGCTTTCTCTTCCGGCTTCTTGGTTCATGAAGCTCCCTTAGGGGCATTTTCTTTCTTCATCTCCAAAGGTCTTTGGTTGCATGGGCTGTCAAGGTTCTCCTGGCTCTTTCCAAAGTGGTTCCCTCTTAAAGAACTCCATTAAGCAACCCCACCTTGAATGGGTGGAGACACACCTCCATGGAAATCATCTAATCAAAAGTTATCACCCACAATTGAGTGGGTCACATCTCCATGGATAATTAAAAAACTTCCACCCAGCAATACTGAATGAGGATTAAAGGACACGGCTTTTCTGGGGTCCACAAATTCAACCAGAACATCATCCTTGGTTACAGCTGAGCAAAACTGAGGTACAGAAAGGTTAAGACACTTGCCCGAGGTTGCACAGCTAGCCAAGTGCAGACATTGGATTCAAACCTAGATCTTTTGGACTTGCTTTGTCCTACAGCAACTTCACCTTTTTTTTTTCTGTCCAGCCCTGTGACCCCACAACTGGTTCCCTAACTCTGTGCCTCTTTGTTCTTCTTAATCATCTCTGTTTCTTGCCATGGCCATCCCTGCTTTCTGAGTAGATAAAATCAGACTGCCAGGTCATCTGTCTACAGAGCTAGGAGGGGTTGAGATATGGGGCAGGTATGGGCTAATCTCAGCCAAATGTGCAACTTATTGCCTCAGCCTTCTTGGAACCAAATTGGAGTGTTATCTCCAGGTTTCCCAGAACACCTCCCCTGTCGGCCCTCAATCATTCTGTGTTCTGGGGAGGACTCATCAGACAGAGATGTCAGCTTCCCGGGTTTGGGGTTCTGCCCAGCCCCCTGCTGGTAGTCCCAAGGCGCTGTGTATCTCCTGCGGAATAGCCTGGGTCAATACTGCACGGTCACCAGCTATGGCTCAAGGTTGGCCAGCTGGTCATCCATCACACCTTCATGAGGCTCTGGAAACACAATATTGGGGGTCTTTCAGCGTAGGGCTTGAGATTTCATGCTCAGAATTAAAAGGCTCTTATTCTAGCCTCTAATTTGACTTTTTCTTTGTCTCTGCATTGTTATTTGTCTGGCAGTAACCTCATGAGTAATGTCAGAGTAATAGGATTTGGAGCTTCAGCAATTCTTTTAGTTTGAGTTTCATTTCAATTTCTTTTCCTTTCTAATACATCTAAGAAAAAATTAATTTAATATGGCATTTCAAAAAAGTCAGGATGCTATGGCCTCTTTTTGTATTTTATTTCTATTTGCTGGTCTCCCTTCTGTCAGCGTTAAGTATAGAAAGATATCTGGGATGATTTTCCTCAAGTCTTAATTGTGCTTCTTTCTGGATGGTGGGATTTGAAGTAAGCTTTACATTCTTTCTTTGTGCTTTTCTGAATTATTTAAATGTTTTATGACAGTTGTATACCAATTCCACAAAGGAAGCCATAATTTTCTTGGGAGATGTATAGAACCTCATAACGAAGAAGACAAGTCTATTGATTTTCAAATCCAAGCTTCTGTAATGCAGGTGAAGAAACAGGCTTAGACAGGAGGTTGTGTTTACAGATATCCTATAGCCCTTTGATTATTGAGGCAAGAATAGAACCAAGACCTGGCTTTCAGCCTAGGTTTTCTCTCACATTCATTCATTCATCAAAAATTTAGTGATTTATTACCTACTTGGAAATAAGATGAACCCAATGCAGTCGCTACCTTCAAGAAGACAGAGGTTTTAATCAAGGCATATAGTGCAATCTATGAAATTATGGAAGAGACTACAGTAGGCTGTGAGAACCCAGACAAGTAGGGACCTAGCCCAGTCTGGGGAGGAGAGAAGGGATCCAAGAAAACTTCCTGGAGGAGAAGTCATGTTCTAGATACAGAAGGGAAGAGAGGAAGTCCCAGATGAGGGAACAGCATGAACACACCCATTGATGCAAGAAAGAGCATGGGCCATTTATCAGATAATTGTCACCATGTGGCTGTAACAAGGGAAAGGGTGGTAGGGTGGGGAGAAGTTGAACTGGAGAGGTATACATGGGCCAGTTAAAGTCTAACCTCTCAGAATCTGCATGTCAACCACAGGGTCATGAGCCTTCTCTTTGTATTCACTGCAGCATACCCAGAAACTAGGGTAGCTGCTCAATAAACATTTGTTGAATAAATGGCACAGTTCCAGAGGCATCTCATTTGGGAGGACTTCTCCAATTCCCTCCCCTCCATGTAAAAATTAATCCCTTGCTTAGGTGATTGGCAATTATTTTAGCACCTATAATATAATGATATGTCTAGGAGAAGAATTCATTTTTTCCATGCCCATGGGCTTTAGAAAAGAAAGTTAGCATGTCTGGTTTATTTTCAGACCTACCTGAGTATCTGTCTTACAGTAGGTACTCAAAGATGTAGTGCATATACACCTATCATGATCTCCTGGAACCAAATCTTCTCTTTAACTATAGCCTGGCCACAGTGTTTAAAATTCTATATATCTAGAGGATTCACTAGAGACTAGAGGAAACTGTTGGGATGTTGTGAGGACTAAAATGGATATCTATGGTTCTACCAGTTTAGGAATCAGTCCATCTTCCTTTGTACCAACACATTCATATTCCTTTGATGTGCTCCCCACTTAATGCCATCTTGATGGTGATGGCAGTTGTGGGGATACATCCGACTCTGACCTATGGTTGGTTGACCAGTCAACCACAAGAGAAGCTGGCCAGTCAGCTTCTCTCTCCATGCATTTTAAGAAGTGAGCAGAGTAATACAATGACCAAAATTATTTGGAACTAATTTACCCCCCTAATTTCCCCATATCCCTTATTAGGGTATCTAGAGTCTGTTTCTTTTGTGTAAAAATATCGGCCCACACAAGCATTGGATCATTCATTGTTTGCCATGTTTCATTAGTTCTCCAGGGAGACAGCAAATATCTTTGAGTTCCCACTTTGTGCAGGCTCTATGCTATGCCTTTAATGTGTATATTACCTGGAAATTATTAAGAAAAACTCAGCAAGCTAACAGAAAAGGTGGGCAACACTAAAGTATATGATGAGCCAGTTTTGGGGAGAGATACCCCAAAACACCACCAAATATGAGGAAATGCTTAAACTCACTAGTAAGCAAAAAATGCAAATGAAAACAGTAATATATCAATGTATACCTATGAGACTACAGACACTAGACAGTTGGGTAATGCTAAATGTTGGCACACTGTGTGATACTGGAGGAAGTGTGGAGCGGTTTAGGCATCCTGGAACAATCTGTCAGTACTTGGTCAAATTAAGTATACTTATGGCCTTTGAACCAGCAATGCAGTCCCTAGGGATGAATCCCATGCCAAATGTTTCATTTGTCTTTACAGGAAAATATGTGAGAATCAAAGTATTATTTGTGGTAACAGGAAGTTGGAGGAAATTTGGGTGTCTATCATAGAGCAAGTGGACCTGTAAGAAAGGAAGGATGCCCGTCAAGGAGGGCTAAACATCAGTGGAAAGAGATGAACCAGCAGCACACCTAGCAATACTGATGGAATGTAAAAACATAGTGCAGGGAACAGGCAATGGTGGCTCAGTGGCAGAGTTCTTGCCTGCCATGCCAGAGACCTGGGTTCGAATCTTGGTGCCTGCCCACTAAAAAAAAAAAGGTTCGTTTCCCTGTGTCTGCCCATGTAACAAAAATAAACGAACAAACAAAAAAACATAGCGCAGGGTGAATAAAAGAAAAACAAGTAATTACATACAGTGCCATTTATATAAATTAAAATACATGTACACAAAAAATAACGTTTTACAATAATATTTACAGACAAAAGATAGACATTAAATGCATTGGAATGACTATGCAGGAGGGAGATGGGAGGGAGTGGTATTTAAGTCAAATAAATAAACTGAAGAGGATGGGGAAAGTGAGTGGATGTTCTTGCCTCTACCAAGTGGCATTAGGGAAAGAAGTTGAATTTAAATGAGAAGGATGGTAGGACTCCGAGAGGTAGGTGGAATCTGACCAAAGACAGGTTTTAGCATCATGCAGCAACAATGCGACAGGCATCAACTCTTCCTAGAGCTTCTGGACATGCCTTCCATGAACAAGAGGCTGTTCTCTGAAAGACCATGTAGGAGCGACTGAAATAACTTGTTGGCTGTAAGCTGTGTGTCTTCTCGGACAGGATCATTTTGTCACCTCAGGGAAATCGAGGCAAATTCATCAACTCTTTGTGTGCCTCTTTTGGACTAACTTTCAGAGGATGATCAGTCCTTTTTGCATCATCATGAATATGCCCTCAGGTAGCTTGAGCCCAAGGTTGTTGGTCTATGAAGAAGGGAGGAAGAGCCTCTGTCCTTTACCTGCCAGTGTTGCTGATGGATCTGTGGACCAACTAGCCACAGCTTTCCAAAGTCCATTCCCAAATGGTTCAGAGAACCTGAAGAAACTGGGCTGCATGCATGTCACCAAAAAAAAGTTTACCTGAGAGAGTGGCAGTAATGTTCCCTCTATAGGGACTGGGAGAGATCATTCAGACAATGCAATTAACAGGCTTCTTCAGGACGCATGGGGGAAACTTGCACCATTTTTTCCCTTGCTATTAGCTTTCAAAAGGAAGGTGTCTGATTCACTTGGAAATTGTTGGGTAGAAGACAATACAGGCAAGCAAAAATAGGTAATAAATAACATTTCAGAAAAAACTACAAAAATATTTTTTTAAAGAGATAATATGTCTGAAATGTGGACTGGTGTACAATGGTATCAAAAAAGCTCTCTTGAACGGGGTGGCATTTGAGGAAAGATCTGAAGGGTGTATAGGAACTCTGGATGAGAAGTGATCCAGGTGATGGAAACAGATCACACAACCAAGAAACAAAAAAAGACACCAATGGGGGTGAAGCATAATAAATGCAGGAGAGAAAGATAAGATATGAGATCAGAGAGGTAGGCAGGGGCTAGCATGTCTAGAAGACTGCAAGTGATTTGGGGAAAACCTAGAATGAAATGGAAAACTACTGTGGGACAGGAAAGTGATAGGTACTTATTCTCATTTTTAAAAGTTTTCCTTGACACTGAGTAGAAACCGGACCCTATAAAGAAACCAAGAGATGGTGGTGGTTTGAATTACTATGGAATACCAGTTTATTTTGCAAAGGAGAAAGTGGATTCCAATGAAGCAATTCCAACCAAGGCCCAGGCTGGGAACTTTCCAAGCTGACAACACTCTCACTTCTGGTGCCTTCCATTGGCCAAAGCAAGGCACAGGTCAAACCCAAAGTCAAGAGATGGGGACGTGCACTCACCTTTTAGCTATGGAGACAGCACAGTTACATGTGAGTTTATGGGAAAGGGATATTTAAAGTCAAAAGCAATACTATTATCCACCATAGTCTGCCTTCTGGGGCACAGTAATTCACATGCGTCCTGTAAACAAATGCTTCACTCTCTACCATAAAACTGTGAGGCTCCTTGAAGTTTCAGCTAATGAGGGCATCAGGCTCAAAATCCAGGTTATCGTGATCAATATCAGGTCTAAAGATGGTTTCTCTTATTCATGAGATCTATGAACTAAAAATACAAGTTATCTGGATCTACATTAGTGGAACTGAGACAGAATATTTTTAAAGATATTCTTATTTGACAGGGAACAATGGGAGCCACAGAGTCATTAGTCCTTAGAAATTCCGAAATCCCACTGGACAAATGCTGCCTGGTCTTTCTATTCTAGAGAGTGCATCTGTTACCTATAGATTATTCTACAAGGTTCTCGGATCCAACATTAAAGAAGAGATTCTCAAAATGTGGTCCCCGGGTGGGCCATGGTGGCTCAGCAGGTAAGAGTGCTTGCCTGCCATGCCTGAGGACCCGGGTTCGATTCCTGGTGCCTGCCCATGTTAAAAAAAAAAAAAAAATGTGGTCCCTAACCAGCAGCATCGACATCACTGAAAGCTCATTAAAAAGCAAACTCACAGGATGTACCCTCTAATAGTCAGGGTTCTCTAGAGAAACAGAACTGACAGGAGATATCTGTACACGTTATGAGACTTTTATAAGAATTGTCTCATACGACTATGGGATGCACATTCCATAGAGCGGGCTGCAAGCTGGGAACTTTGATGAAGGTCCTCGATGGTTCCCCAGGAGAAGCTGGCTGGCTGAAGTAGAGATGGGAATTCTCTCTTCGGACAACTGAAATCATCAGTTGTCCCTTTAAGGTCTTCAACTGATTGGATGAGATGTTTCATTGTTGAAGGCAATCTCCTCAGTTGATTGCAGATGTAATCAGCCATAGATGTAATCAACTTAATGATAATTTGAGTCCATGAAATGTTCTCACAGTAACCATCAGATCAGTGTTTACTGGACACCATCACCTGGCCTGGTTGACACATGAACATACCCAAAGACCTACTAAATTAGAGCTCCTACGAGTGGGAACCATTAATGTTTTAACAAGCCCTCCAGAGAGTCTGATGTACATTACAATTGAAAGCCCAGTCCTTGATGTTTGTTTTTTCATAATTCTACTTGACTACTTTAGAAGATGTCATTGGCAAACATGCTCTTTCTGGTGGCTGAGAAGCCTTCTCATTATTCTTCTTTCCAAAAGACCTGAGGTTTCGGAAGTCTTTTATCATCTCAAACAATTTCAGTACCATTTAATTTCGTCTAGTGGTGATATTGCCAATACAGCTCTCTAAGAAATGTTGTGGATTTTCTATGTATTCATGTCAGTCAGCTAAATATATCAAAAGTCTTATCTACAGTAATTTGAGACATGCCTTGTTCCCTCTCTCTGTCAACTTAATCACTGGCATATTGGGCATATCAGGTTCTTACCTTTGCCCAGCTGAAAGACTCATACAGACACCAACTTACTCTCTCCTGAATTCTTAATAAAAGATAGTGTGACCATATCTTAGTTTGGACTATACCTCATGTGCTGGTTTGAAACAGTTATGCACGCCAGAAAAGACATACTCTTTTAATTCAATCTGTTGGGGGTAAGACTGTTATTGGGTGGGACCTTTTGATTAGGTTGTTTCCAAGGAGCTATAACCCCACCCATTCAAGATGGGTCTTAATCCTTTCCTGGAGCCCTTTGTAAGAGAGAACTCAGATCCAATACAGACAGAAGACATCTAAACACAGATGTCTGGAGATGCAGAAACGGCTGAGAGAGCTTTTTGAACCCAGACACAGGGAGAGAAGGACAGCAGATGTTTCTGTGTGCCTTTCCATGTGACAGAAACCCTTGACATGATCAGCCTTTCTTGAAAGAAGGTATTCTCTTGTGGGTGCCTTAATTTGGACATTTTCATGCCTCAGGATTATAATATGTAATCTAGTAAATCCCCTTTATAAAAGCCAATCCACTTCTGGTATATTGCATTCCAGCAGCTTTAGCAAACTGAAACACCCCAGGACTGTCTCTTAATGTGAGAACCTTTGTTCTAGTTTGCTAGCTGCTGGAATGCAATATACCAGAAATAGAATGGCTTTTAAAAAGGGGAATTTAATCAGATGCTAGTTTACAGTTCCAAGGCCGAGAAAATGTCCCAATTACAACAAGTCTATAGAAATGTCCAATCAAAGGCATCCAAGGAAAGATACTGTGGTTCAAGAAGGCCGACGAAGTTCAGGGTTTCTCTCTCAAGCGAGAAGGCACATGGCGGACACAGTCACACTTTCTCTCTCATCTGGAAAGGCACATGGTGAACACAGTCAGGGTTCCTCTCTCATCTAGAAGGGTACATGGCGGACACAGCATCATTCGCTAGCTTCTCCTGGCTTCCTGTTTCATGAAGTTCCCCATGAGATATTTTCCTTCTTTATCTCCAATGTTCGCTGGCTGGTGGACTCTGCTTCTCGTGGCTATGTCATTCTCTGCTCTCTCTGAATCTCTTTCATTCTCCAAAATGTTTCCTCTTTTATAAGGACTCCAGAAACTTATCAAGACACACCCAAATGTGTGGAGACATGCTGTCACTTAATCCAGTTTAACAACCACTCTCGATTAAATCATGTCTCCAGGGAGATGATCTGATTACAGTTTCAAACATACAAGATTGAATAGGGATTAAAACATGGCTTTTCTAGGGGATATACATCCTTTCAAACGAGCACAACCTTTAATTAGCTAGAGAGGCTACAGATGAGAAAAATTTATTTATATTTTCCAACCATGTAGGCTTTGCACTTTAAAATCTGCTTGCAAATTGGCCAGGTCTTGTCTGAGGTCATCTGGTTCTTAAAGTCATTATAAGCATATAGAGGAAACTATTTCATGCTTTTAACTTTCTTCTTGAAAAATATCTTGCCCAGGTCCACAAAATCATTATATACATTTTTTATTTTCCACATTACTGCAGTTGACAGTTTTGCCAAATATTCTGCCACTATGTAGCATGGATTGCCATTTTTCAGGCTCTTATAACAGTTTCCTTGGCATTATTTTAGTTGCTTGTAACAGTTTTCTCACCTCCTGATGCTCAGTCACAAAGTCACCTATTTTATATTTCTGTTAAGGAGGAATATTGCTTCTAGGCATCAATTTCTGTATTTAGTTACTATTGACACCATAATGCTATGTGACACAGAATCACAATATCTCAGCAACACACCACAATAATCATTTGTCTGGCTCATCTACTTTGTGGATCACCTGGGAAAACGCTGCCAAACTCATCTAGATTTCTTCCTGCAGCTGTAGGTTGGCTGGGGATTGGTCAACTTAGGTTAGGGCAGCTGGGTGGGGCTCTGTTTTCATGCTCCATTTGCCTCTTGTTTTCCTTGGATCAGTGAGCTAGCCAATGCATGTACTTCTTGTGGTGTTAACAGAAGTACAAGATAAAAAGATCATTCAAACACAACACAGCCTTCACTTGTGCTGTGTTTAACATCCCACTGGCCAAAGCAAGTGCATGGTTGAACCCAAGGCCAAAGGGCAAAGGTCTCTGCTTACTCAGTGGTAGGCTGGTTGTATGCTCTGCCTTTCATGGGAGGACTGAATGGTTACAAGGCAAAGAGGGCACATGCAAGAAGGGGAGAAGAATTAAATCCATTCATGCAACCAATTGCCGAGTGACTACAAGATTTAAATGAGAAGATACAGAGAGAGCTGTATATTCTTGCATATGCTGTGTGCCTGACACACAATAAGCACTCATATTGCACAGATGATCTGAGAAGCCTTATTCACAGAAGCCAGAGAGAAGGAAAACCCAAATGTTCATCCACAGATGAATGGACAAACAACTGTGGGATATTAATACACTAGAATACTATTTAGCCATGAAAAGGAACAGCTACTGCTGTACACAGTAGTAACATGGGTGAATGCCAAGTCAAAGAAGCCAGACACAAAAGAAGACATATTGCATGATTCCTTTTATATGAAATTCTCTGAAAGACAAATACAATGTGTAGTCACAGAAAGCTGATGAATAATCACTTGGGGTTGGGAGGTGGGGACTGGATAGGAAAGCACACAAAGAAAGTTTCTGGGGTGATGGAAATGTTACAAGTTTTGATTGTAGTGGCAGTTACATGGTATATACATTGTTCAAAAGTCAATAAATAATAAACATCAAATGTGAGAATTTGTTTTACATTAATGATAATTCAATAAGGCCAAATAAAAATGTTTCTGGGGGTATTGAGTCAACAGAGCAAAAGAAGCTTCTCTTGTACAGGACTACATTTGTCAGACATATGTTTCCGAATGGGCTACACTTTAAAATGATGCTAGTCCTTTTCTCATAGAGTTACTAGAAAGTTGTAATGGAGTCACCTATTGAAAACAATAATATAAGAGGAGGAGAAGGAGGAGGAGGAGGAGAGGAAAGGAGCATTTATTGAGGATTTACTATGGACTAGTGTATGCATTTAATCTTCCAACAACTCTGTAAGGTATGTACTATTATTCACTTCATTTCACCATTAAGGAAATTGAGGCACAGAGAATTTAGGTAGCTTTCCAAGGTCACAAAGAAAGCTTTGGAACCATAGCTCAATCCATATAGTATGAGTACACAGCTGCACTTTTTTAGCTCAGCTCTAACCCTTAGAGGATACAGGGCTCTTATGAAGTATAAACTGCATGAGGGTATACATGTAAAATGCATGGATGCCTCAACCTAAAGGAATGTGAGAGGAGCATCCATGCCTCATGCCAAGCAAGGTACACTGGGACTCCACTCCTCAGAGGTTAACAGTCACTTCTCTACTTGGACACAGGGCTCTTTGTGTGGTTGAGAATGAATACAAATCAAGTCCATTCTATTTTTTCTAACCGTCCTTATACTGGAACTTTCTTATTTACTGGAATATCTGCCACCAGAATTGCCCCAAAACCAATCCCCAAACTAATAAAAGAGCCCACCAGAGGAGCAATGAGTAGTGGCTGCCTTCCTCTCGCGGTGCCAGGGTGGACGAGATAAACGAGATCTGGGGATGACTGATCGTCCGGACAGGGATGTGGGTAAGCCGGAGACTCTCAGTCTCGGACTCCACATCCCTCGGGAAGTTAAGCTCCCGGGGTGGCCACGAGGGTCCCCAAACCAGGAGATGACCAAATTCTGCTCTAAGACCGGGGAATCCATGCCCTTTCCTTGGTCTGGCACAGGAGAAGTGGGCGTAAGGGGAAAGACCCAAGCCCAAGAATACAGGGCGTGTTACCGGTTAAGGACTGAATCCCATTCCAGCCTCATCCACTGGCAATCAGTTCATCAAACATCCCCAGAGCAACTGGAGAACTTATACTGGAAGGAAAGCTTTGGAGGTGGTCTGGGTTCAAGTCCTGCCTTGGTCGCATCCTCGCAGGCCGATTCAGGAAGAGTGCGTTAACCCCTGTGTCGTAACCTCTCCATCTGCAGTTAGCATTTTGAATGAGACAATGAATGCATCAAGAGTATGCAGCACACTCTCTTGTTTCCTAGTAAAACCAATAAATGTTTACTATGACTTTCATCATAATAACTGCATCAATTCCAAGATCCATCTCCATATTTAAAGTTTGGAATACATGTTAAAATTAATGTGTTTTCTGTAAAATTAATATTATACAAAATAAAAAGTTGATTTAAAACCAATATATTTATGTAATGTGATAATGAAGCTTTTACTTCATTAAAAGGAATGTGTATGTGTGTGTTTAATCTCCAAAGTTGTAAATAACCTATTGGGGTAACTTGCAATCACAGGAATCTTAGAATCTTAGGTAACTAGGTATTTTGGAACCCAAATATGAAGACGATACAAAGGCTGGTATGGTATTGAAGCCAGATGCCCATTAAATAGAGATGCACTGACTTTTTTCGGTCATTCACATGCCAGTGCTTTTCCACCACAGGATCTTTGCACAGGCTGTTATTTTGAGATCTCCATCCCTTCTTCATCAACTTAAGGCCGCCTCATCCTTTAGCTCCAACAGCTTTTCCTTAGGGAACTTCTCTCCAATTTCTTTGTATAGATAAAAACCTTTCAAGTACTATTTGCCATTTCATTATATCCCTCATCACAGTCATGATTTCATGTACATTGTACAAATATTTGATCATTATCTGTCTCTTCCAACAGACTCTAAACTCCATGGGGGTTAGAAACTGTGTCTTCTTTTGCTCATCAGAATTTCTCTGGTACTTAGCACAATGTTAGGCATATAATAGGAATAGAATAAATATCTTTTGTAAGAATGAACAAAAATGAATGAATTTGGGCACAATGGATACAGCTGGAAAGTGTGGGACTTTAATTTTTAACACACATTTGAATGATATGATAATTTCTCTTTAGTTTCATTACAACCCAAGCTCCGTGAGGAGGGGGGTTTTGTATCCTTTGATGTGCTCTAATCCAGTACATCAAATATTAATATTGTGTTATAATTATTTTTGTCTGTGTCACACCTCCCCCTTTATCCTCTTTGAGAATCATTAAAGCAGGTGCTATACCTTAATTTCTTATATAATGATGAGCCATAAATATAGAACCAAAGTTTAGCCCAGGGTATCCAAAAGTCAATTGGACAACACTTCTTTGTTCCCCAAAGACAGCTTAACATGTATGTATTCAAAGCTGGACTCACTATCCCCCTAAACCCTCATGGATTCATTCACTGGGCAAGTGAATGAATGACTGTTCATCTAGTACCCAGGGACCTCCTTCACAGGCGTTATCACAGTGACAGAGGCTAAGGGTGTCAGGCAGCATGCAGAGGTGAAAAAGGACGAGGGCTGGGAAACCAGCTGGTTTGAGTTCAGCCGCTGACTCTATTTAACACTAAGAAAAAATATATAAAATGGAAGAGGATCAAATGGAAAGAGTAATTGTATTACGCAGTGTATTTGGTGTTAAGACCCTTTCTTTAAAGGTTTCATTTCATTTCTAATACATGAGGTAGCCAGAGGGTAGCAATTACATGATATTTTAATAAATAAGAAACTGAAGTGCAGAGAGGTAGAATAGATTATTTAAAGTCACCCAACTGCTTAGTAGCAGAGTGGGATTAAAACCCAGGTAGATCTTAGCTCAAAGTAGAACTCATTCCTTTATACCATCTTGCCTTACACCCTGACTGTGTGACCTTGAACAAGTTACTTAACCTCTCTGATCCTTCACTGACTCCCCTCTAAATGAGATAACATTATCTATCTCCAACAGCTGCCCTGAGGATCCAGTGACAACACATAGTAAGGCAGTGTATAAATGCTGTTATTATTGCAGTTGATATCCACAAACAGGAAGTGGAGAAGGAATAAATTCTTTTGTTGGGCTGTTTAAGAGAGATGAGAGCTCTTATTATTCTTGAAGGAGTAGTTATCACTACCGGAGAAGTAGCAGTACAATTCCTGCAATAAAAAGCAGTGTAGGGAGGGATACAGAATCAAAAGGCAATACAATCCTTCTGTCTTCTAACCCAGGTTGTTTTTTGCTTTTTCTGAAATACAATTTCAGATTAGATTGCTTATTCTTTAGCTGAGAAATGGGCATTGACAGCCCAGCTGTTCAGAGCAAAAACAGAGCGGTTGGTTATACAGTGGAATCAGGATGTCAGACTCCAGGAGACTGTGCTCTACACCACCACACTCCAGCCCCTCTCGGGTGATACTAGTACGATGTAGGCTTAATAAAGGTGGAGTTCTGAAGATTGTTAATCACCAAAAGCATTCCACGAAGGCACAATCACACATGCAAAGGCCTAGAGAAAGGGAGGAGCCCACACGTACAGGGGACAACAGTCACTGCACTTGGAACACAACATGGAATGGGGGAAGTGAGAAGACAGGGATGTGAGGAAGAGACGGCAGTGGAAAGGTAGTTCTGGTTGGACTTGAAAGAGCTTTGAATGTCAAGGTAGAACTTTGGACTTTGACTTAGCAAAATGGGGCCCCACTGGTATTTAAGAGGGAGTGTGGCATGATTACCCTTAAGCAGGAGAATGGGGAATGGATTGAAGAGGTTGTGCAAGGATTGTGGTGGAGGGAGAAGCTGTCACCATCTCCTTCTGCCTGCTGCTTTTGTAGGGAAATGGGCTCTGAAGGCATCCATGCCACAAGAGGGGCTATCAGCTGGAAACCTGTATCTTGGCAGTAATATCCTCGTATATAACCAACACCCGCTTATAAACTGGATTGTAAGGCATCTGAGGAATGAGGTTTGGCCAATGGCATCATTGACAAAAGCCACCATGTGCATCCAAGTCCAATGGGTTTAATGACAAAGTCAACAACTGCCCACCCGTAAGGCTGTGGGACGATGGGGGGAGGTAAGGAGACGCAAGAATCAGTCCCTCCGTGAGAACAGCTATTAAAAAGGCAGGTATTGTCTGCACCAACTCTTCTGAAACCCCAGATTCTGGCAGAACACTGTGCAGCATCCAGGGAAGGGCGAGAGGAAGAGGCTAGTGAGGAAGAGACCACCGACTTACACGCTCCATTCGGCAGCAACTGGTGCCCGCCGTTGCCCGCCCCAAGCCTCGCAGCAGGTGGCAGTCAGGTATTGGTGCCACTTGCTGATGCCAGAGTGGGACATAAAACCCCAGCCCCCTGAGATCTGGGGGTGCACCATCCAAGCCCTGTCCACCGCTCTCAACCAGCTCTTTCCAGATCACTGGTGGGACAGTTCTAAGGGTGGGCACTGTGCCAACCTGCCCCGGACAAAGTTGGCCGAGGAGACTTAAAGACGATGCATTTTTTTCAGAGCTTCAGAGGACAGTTGAAAGGTTGCATTTGCTGGGCAGGTGCTGATACCAGAAAAGCACAGCTTTGGGGATCCATGGGGAAGCTCCTGCTGCCTTCCTGTTCCCTTCCTAATTCCCTCCCCAAGGTCACTTGGAGCCAGCCAGCACTCTCCTTGAGGGTCCCAGCATTATTCTGTTTGGGAAAGACCGACGTGGGAGCCTCCTCTCTGGGCTGCACGTGTACTAACTGCCCCTGTCCCCCCCAATCCCCGGATTTGCCCTCAAGGCGAAGATGGCTGGAGATGGTAAGAGCAGACTGAGAAACAATTGAGACTGGTGGCCTGGGGCAAAGGCTTATCTGCTTGAAGTCCTGCAGTAGGAAACCCCAGAGAGGGAGAAATTCTGCTTCCTGGCAAGTTGAGGGGGCCTCCAAACTCCTGAAAATAGGGGACTCCTAAGGCCACCAGCAAGCCCAGGTCCAGGACAGGACTGAGGTCCAGAAGACTGGAGGACCCTGCCCCTTGCACTCACCTCTGGCTGCCCCTCTGGACAGAGCACCGGCCAAGGCACAGCCGAGCTGCACAGACTGCGAAAAGTGGTTTTCACTCAGGTTTGCCTGGTTGTGTTAGCTCCAATACTCAAGAAAATCCCTGTCATATCCTCAGCTGGATACAAACTCAAGAAACAGACACATCAGGGATCCCAGATGTTAATCCCAGAGTTAACATTTGAGATATTTAAATGTGCATTGTACAACATAAGATTGCAAGACAAAGAAACAGGAACTGATGGTCCATCGACGGAAGAGGATAAAAATTCAGAAAACATTGATGAAGACAGAATTGTGGGCATATCAGACCATAACATAGAAAAATGATACTCAATAGGCTTAAGGAGATGAGGGAAAATAGAACTAAAGGATATCAGGAAAACAATGAATGAACAATGTGAGAATCACAATAAAGAGACAGAATTTTTTTTTATTGTCAACAGTGTTTTTATTTATACCGACAAAAGAAAACAAGATGGTATCAAAAGGACAATTTATAAACTAAAAATAGTAACATAGCTCTTAGCATCCTGTGCATGAACATCACATCTACAAATCTTTCAAGTCTTATCGCAACAGGAATGTTTTCAGAGACCACTGAGGACATTAGTAGAGGGCACTTATCCCAAGTAGAAGCCACCAACCTTTTAGGTAAGAGAGGTCCATACACAAATTGTTAGGGAGGGATTGGAAGAGACAGCCCATAGCTTAAAATTGAAGCCCTTTCCCTAAGTAAGTTTCAAGAGACAGAATTTTTAAAAAGGAACCCAACAGGGCCATGGTGGCTCAGCAGGCAGAGTCCTTGCCTGCCATGCCAGAGACCTGGGTTGATTCCCCGTGCCTGCCCCTGCAAATAAAATAAAATTAAAATTAAAAAAAATAAAAAAGGAACCAAACAATTGGTGATGCAATGGTGGCTCAGTGGCAGAATTCTCGCCTGCCATTCTAGGGACACAGGTTCAATTCCTGGAGGCTGCCCATGCCGAAAAAAAGAAAAAAAAAAGTGCCAAAAGGAACCAAACAGAACTACTGGAGTTTAAGAACACAATAACTGAAATGAAGAGCTCCCAGGAGGGTTTTAACAGCAGTTTGGAACTGACAGAAGAATTACACAGTGAACTGAAAGATAAGACATTAAAAAATGAATCAAGCTGAGGAACAGAAAGAAAAGAAATATATAAAAAAGCAAAAATAGACTAAGAGACCTGTGAAACACCATCAAGCAAACCAATGTACACATGTTGGGGGTCCCAGAAGGAAAGGACAGAGAGAAAGGGGCAGAAGGAATATTCAAAGAAACAATGACAGAAAATTTCCCAAACTTTGCAAAAGACATAAATATGCCCATCCAGGAAGCCCAAAGAACACCAAACGGGAGCAATTTAATGAGAAACACTTCCTGTGTTCTACCTTCCTGGGCTGCTCCAGAACAATGCAGCAATGGGTCGGCTTCAACAGTGAGCATTTATTTGCCCATGGTTTGAGATTAGGAAAAATTCTAAATCAAGGCATCATCAAGGTGATGCTTGTTTCTTAAAGACTGGTCTCTCCCTTCTCTTCTGGATCCCACTGATGTCCAACTTCTGACTGCTTCCTCCAGCTTTCTCTTGTTTGAATTTTATTTTGCTTTATAAAGCTCTCCAACAGTAGGGTTATATACAAGGGAGCACCATTTAGGTTCTCACCAGAAGCCGTGGAGGCAAGAAGACAGTGGGTTGAAATATTTAAAGTGCTGAGAGAAAACAATCGCCAACCAAGAAATTTACATCCGGCAAGATTTTCTTTAAAAAGGAAGGGAGAGGGAGGTGTGAGGGTGGCTCAGTGGCAGAATTCTCGCTTGCCATGTAGGGTACCTGGGTTCGATTCCCGGTGCCTGACCATGCAAAAAAGAATAAAATAAAATAAAATAAAATAAAAAATAAATGAGAGATTTAGACATTCCCAAATAAACAAAAGCCTGAGGTGTTTCATTACCACTAGACCTGCCTTACAAGCAATACTAAAGGAAGTTCTTCAGACTGAAAGGAAAGGACACTACAAAGTGGTTCAAAGTGAAATAAAGAAATAAGGACCTACAGTAAAGGTTATATGCCAATATTATTGTATTTTTTTGGTATGTGCTTCCACTTCTTACTACTTACAGGTGCAAATACATAGAAAGAAATACTAAATCTGTGGTTTTGGACATACTATGTACAACGGTATAATTTGTAACAAGTATAAAAAATGGTGGGAAGAAAGAGGGGCATAGAAACAGTGAATGTGTTATGCTATCAAAATCAAGTTGGCATCTAATCAATTCTCTGCAAAGGGTAGGGAACCACTCATAACTGAAAGAAACTGGGGAACATTTGAGTTTTGTCTGCTTTGGGTAAGTACTCATCCCCCATTGGAATGACGCCTGCCTGCTCCGTCTCCCTGCAGCGGTAAGGATGGGCATATGGCCTGGACTTGGCCAACCATGAAGTTCATTTCCCCAACTCTGGTTGGTCCGAGGGGTACTGTACATGCAGGTAGGACCAATCCAGAGATCCTCTGTGAAATTAATGTATGGATGCTGGGACAGAGGGCTCGTCCGGGAGCCTGCCCGAAATACAGCAACACAAAGGAGTACAGTGCCAATCATGGAAAATGACAGAAGCTCAGTGCCAACCATGGAAAATGACAGAAGCTCAGTGCCAACCATGGAAAATGACAGAAGCTCAAGCAGTCAGTTAGAGCCTCTGGATACAGTTGAGCCTGAAGTCCATCCGATCTATTTGCAACTTACAGATGTCTCTTCCCCAATATTTCCAGCAAATTGCTAGTAAGTCTCACTAATTCAGTCCCCAAGGCCAAGAGGATAGCTTGTGCTGATCAGCCAGGTCTGAAGCACCTGTTCCCTCTTGGACTCAAGGATTGGAGCGTGGGTTGGGGAATTCATTAGCCACATTAAATGCCACATGAACCGAGCAGGGGGAGGGTGGATTGCTAAGCAAAATCACGATCCTATGACCAGAAGAAAGAAAAACAGTTGCTGGGCAGGCAAAAAGTAATAGAGAGCTTTACAACCTTTTGGATTACAAGTGTTAAAATGACATCAATCTCTCAATCCCATTAGTCCTGGGGCTGATTTGTTTAGAGAGTAAATAAATCCAGGAGGCAAGGGTTTCTTGGATAGGAGGTATACGGTGAGTGGTTCTCTTCATTTCAATCCCTATTTTTAAGCCCGTCTTGTCACTCTGCCCAGCCATTCTGCTAAAACTCCCAGCTCTGTTCCTGTAAGCCCCAGGCCTCTGCTTCTAACTTCTGAGGAGTTCGCCCTCCTGTTAGCATTCATGTACACCAACTCTCAGAGAGTCTCAGGTAATTAGAAATTATAGGCCAAAAACAAATGCTAATTAGCACTCTGGCTGCACCAGGAGGATATCGTGGGCAAAGACCCAAACCCTGTGTTTGCATTTCCAGGATTGCTTGAATGCCACACCTAAGAACGCTTTAGGAAGCTTCTTTGTGTAAGAAAGAGCAATAGAGGCAATGTAGCTTTGGTTAAAGACAGAGTCCTTTTAGTTCATGGACTTGAACTGGAATCCTGACTCTGCCATTTGTAGGTGCTATGTCTATGGACAAATTTACTCTAACCTCTCTGAGTCTCAGTTTCCTAATCCGTAAAATGGAAATAATCATCTCTGTGTCATTATGTGAATTAAATAATGAATATGGGCAGAACCTGGCACATGATAAATGTTCAATAAATTAGTTTTTCTATATATAACACATAAAGAAGAAAGTAAAAGGAGGGCAAACATCAGGAACGGGGTTGTAAATTCTTCTCTGCTCCATCCATTCTCCTCTCCACTATTTAGTCCATCACGCGTGGGTCCCTGCCATGTCCTCTCTGTCTGTAATTCCTTCTCCCCCTTCCCTCTCCAAAGCATTCTGCATTAGTTTCCTGGGTCTGCCATAACAAAGCACCTCAAAGCGGGTGTCTTAAATAACTGTCATGTCTACTTGCTCAGGTCTGCAGGCCAGAGGTCCAAACCCAAGGTATCAGCAGGGTGGGTTTCTTTGGAGGCTCTGAGTGAGAAGCCGTCCGGTCTCTCTGAGCTCCTGGTGGCTTCAGGCAAGGCTTGCTGTCCCTCGGCTTGTAGAAACCATGCTCAAGCCTTGCCTTTGTCTTCAATGGCTTCTTTTCTGGGTGTCGCCTCTTTTAGGGACAGGTCGTTGGATTTAGGTCACACCCTAATCCTGGATGAACTCAACTCTAGATCTTTAACTTAATTATACCTGCAAAGACCATTTTCCAAATAAGATCACATTCACCAGTTCCAGAGGGTGCGAAGACACATCTTCTGGGGGGGTGGGGCAGCCACTATTCAACCTACTATACATCCCGAACCCCACATCCCCACTTCCAGGCCAGTCTTTCCAAAACACATCGACGTCCTCAGGTCTTGTCTTTCTCAGGCTGGAAAGGTCCACTAAGCTTTCTCATTTGCCACCTAAAAGACATGCGCTCACTTTAGTCTGCCTGTCATCTGAGGCCTTCTCACGGCATTGTTCAAACTTCCCCCACCCCACACACTTTCTGCCAGAGTGGCTGAGTTGTCACCTCCCCATCCTCTTTACATTCTACCTCCTGGAATATCCTTCCACCGTGTTCCCATCTGGCAGCCTACATTAGCCTGCTCTTGCTACAGAGAAAATCTCACAAATTTAGCAGCTTAAAACAATCCCCATTCACTATCTCACAGTTTCCGTGGGTCAGGTGTCCTGGCACGGCTTACCTGGATCCTCCGGTCCAAGTGCTACAAGGCTGCAGTCAGGGTATCAGCCAGATTGCAGTCTCATCTGGAGGGCTGGCTGGGGAAGACTCCACTTCCAAGCTCACTCAGGTGTTGCAACCATGCATTTTCTTACAGCCATATGACTGAGGGCCCCCACATTTTCTGGATGCCCCTTCATCTTTGGAGACTGACACCATTCC
The DNA here is from genome assembly GCF_023851605.1 of Tamandua tetradactyla. Taxonomy (NCBI): domain Eukaryota; kingdom Metazoa; phylum Chordata; class Mammalia; order Pilosa; family Myrmecophagidae; genus Tamandua; species Tamandua tetradactyla. The sequence goes on along the minus strand of NC_135349.1, from coordinate 47,834,233 downwards.
TTAGCCACGTGAACATCCTTGTGCTCACTTGGTTCTTCACTTCAAGCCAGCAAGACAGATTTCCCACCTAAAAGCCCAGCCCCTTGTAAGGGTTTTCACCTGATTAAGTCAGGCCCACCCAGGCTAATGTTTCTTTCCATTAACTGAATTCAGCTGATTTGATACCTTAATTACACCTGTCAAATCCCTTCATCTTTGCTGTATTATACTGGTTAGAAGCATGTCATAGGTTCTGCCTGTATTCAGGGGAAGAGATATAGGGCCTGCACTCCAGCAGGGAAGTGGGGGGTGGTTGGAAACTTGGGGGCCACCATAGAGTCTATCTGCCATAGATGCTACGTTCATCTTAAAGGCAAGACCCTCAGTCTTCCTCCTCCATGAAGCTATTACCCTTCCTACCTGCTGGGCCGTTGTTCCTTCTTCCAGTTGCCATGTGACTTTGATCTTCTCTTTATCAAGACTAATTTATTTGAGAGTCAGTGAAATAGCCCCATGCGTGGGAAGAGAACATGGACTAGGGAGTCAGACTGCCTGGGTCCTTCTTGTCTCCTTTATTTATTATCAGTGTGACCCTGGGCCATGCAACTGTTTAAAGTCAAATAGAAACATGCAGAAGAATCTCTTTTGGGGGCTACTTTGACTAAAAGCGCTAAGTTTTGCAAAACAGGTAGCAGTGCCTGGTTCATATCAAGCATCCAACATTGTATTAGAGAGTATAAGACAGGATAGGCTAGGTTATATGGCAGTGACGAGCACCCCCTAACCATCTAAAACTCAGTGGCTTAAAACAAATGTTTCTTTTCTCACCTGTTGCATGTCTTTTGAAAGCTGGTGGGTGGGTTCTGTGCGTTTTCATCATGGCGGGGGGAGCAGCTAGGTGGAGCACCCGTCATATTGAGTGTTGCTGGTCATGGGCTGGAGGGAACAGAGAGCTCCAAAGGTTCCCAGTAGGCAAGTAAGTGTTCACAGCCCATTGACCAGAATGCATCACATGCTTGTGTACACGAGCCAGGAGGTAAGAGCTCATCATGTGCCTGGAGCAGGGAGACACATATGCTGGTGCCCATCACATTATTTTTATTAATGCAAAGCTCATTTTACCTTAAGGCAGATTGAGCCTTCGTCATCCTTATATCCACAACAGCACAGCTGACCGAGCTTAACACACTGTGAGCACCGAAAACCAAAAAGCCAGAAAGCCTGACTTTAAAGAATCATTCCAAAGCACAAAAAAAGAAGACATGATCCTCTTCTGTATTACAATACAATTTGAGGAAAGAGAAATTTCCATCTCCTCCCCAATATTTTTCTTCTTAGCCTGCTGCCAGGTCTTGCATTTATACCACTGGCATAATACATTAGGGTCTTTACCTTTATAACAGCCCAAGGTATTGGATTTCCAGGATGGGTAAGATATTTGCTAACACCCCATTTATTCATTTAGGCGGTTACCAACGCCACTGTTGAATTCTGAATTCAGCGCCAGGTATTATGCTTGGAATTGGGGACAGAATCCAATGGAGATGACCTGTGTCCCTAGTCCTCAACAAATTCATCAGTGAGATTTCTTATATAGCAGAGAGAGAGAGCCTGGAGACCGAGATTGAGGACAGGTAAGTTTTGAAGGAGGAAGCAATAATAAGAGCTAATAATTATAAAGCACTTTCTAAGTGTCTTAAATTCTTAAGTGCAGATTTGTGACTTAATCCTCATGATAGCCCTTAAAGTCAGACCCCAGAATCTCCTTTCATTGTGGGTAGATCTAAAAGGTACCACTTGATGTGTCTTTGTAAGAAGCAAGAGCATATTATTGGGGTTCAAATAACACGGGGCAAGAAGACAGAAAAATGACAGCATTAGAGTTTTCCAGGAGTTGACTCTGTTAGTGATCTTGTTCTGTCATTAGCTGTGTGACCTTGGGAAACTTGCTTAACTTCTCTGTGCCCAAGAGTTCTCATTTATAAATGTGGGATTGTGGCTGCTTCTCCCAAGGGGCTTGGCGTGTGGTGGGTCCCCGCCTCACTCACTAACTCCTTTTCCTGCCTCTTCTCAAAGGGGGCAGAGCAGCAGCAGAAATAAAACAGGGACACTGAACAGCCACTCTGCCAAAAACTAAGAAACATTTGAATGAATGGAAGATAATTTCTGGAAGTTCATTTTTTAGACAATTTTTAAATAAATTAAAACATTTATTTTCACAGCCAGCCAATAACACTGATCAGGCTTGGGAATGGACGACGGAAAGTTTTGTAAAATACTAGCTATTAAACTCTATTAAGACACCCATATGTGCATTTTTAAGCAGAGAAAGAAAGCCCAGCAGTTGGATGTTAATATTCGAACAAGGCTAGGCTCCAGCAACTTGCGGTGTTGGATACGAAATTCTGCAAACAGCAGAAAGTTTGCATAGCCGCAAAGCCATTCTTCTCGCCTGCAGCATGTGTGTGCGATTGTTTGGGGACGCGATTGTTTGGGGACTTGGCGGCAAGGACCAGTGGAAATAATTCTTTGGAAATGAAGAGAAGCAGCAGAACACGAGGGAAAAAAATAGATAAAAATGAGAGCAAACGAAACAAGAGAAGGATGGTGGGGAATGGGCCGATTTCTTCTGCTCATGCAGTGTTGGTGGCTTGAGGTAAATGAATTTCTAATGATGTTTTTAGAGAGCGGTTCTTATTTAGTGGAGCTGACACAACTCCTGCAGCTTCTTGGGTTGTGTGCTGGGGAATCAGATGAAAGCAAGAGGGAGAAGGTTTGAACCTGGGACTGGTAGTCTCTTTGCCCCCAGCCCGAGGCTCCTCCTCCCTCCCTTCCTTTTCTTCCTTGAATATTCAAAAGCCCCTACTATGTGTCAGCAATTCCTACCTCTCTCCCACACGGTGATAATGCTGTTTTACTAGTGCTTCTTAAAGGGCCTACTGTGTGCCATAAGGGCCTACTGTGTGCCAGGCATGCTAGTTTTTTGAGTGAATAGAGTGAAGCACGAGGCACTCTGAGGGCCAGAGATAGGAGGGAGGAGGGAAGAGAGGAGAGAGAAAGGTCTTGAAGAACAAGGAGTTCTTAGGAAAAGAAGGCGCGAAAGGGCGTTTGAGGTGGAACAGAGGGCTTGAGCAAATGTATGGGAGACTGTTAGAGATGATAATCAGGCCATTGGGTCAAGGCCAAGGGTCTCAGAGGAGTGGTGGGAGATGATGATGACTCTTATTGAGCATTTGCTGTGTGCCAGTCATTTTCAACCAAGGGTGATTTGGCTCCTCCTCCAGATGGCATGTGGCAACATCTGGAGACAATTTTGGTTGTCACAGCTGTGCTGCTGGTATCTAGTGGATTTGGGCCGGAGGTGCCTCTAAACGCCCTACTATGCACAGGATGACCCCTCCCCTTCCCCCACAGTGGTAATCCTGTTGAGGCTGAGAAACCCCTCCTGTGCCAGCCCTATGCTGGTCACTTTACAGACTTTAAACCATTTCAACCTCAGCACTACCCTATGAAGTGGTGGTTCCCCTCATTTCTCAGACAAGGCAAATGAAGCTCAGAGAGGTTAACTCACTTGCCTAAGGTCACACAGCTAACAAGAGGCAGAATATGGAACTGACCACAGGTGGTCAGCCTCCAACTTCCTGCAAATAACAATCACAGGAAGAGAACCTCTTTGGCTGCATTATTGTAAAGGCCTTTGAATGTCACCGTCAGGGGTCTGGGCTGATGCCCGCTCTGCAAGGCATGAACATTTTTCATCTACAGAGTTTTCATCTTCTTACTAACTAGGATACCTTCCCCCTAAGAGCTCTGTCTTGGAGTCAAATGGAATTCCCATCTGTAAGCAGAAAGATGGAACAAAGAAAAGGATCATTTTTGCATTCATCCTATTACAAATCTTTCCTATCCCACGCCCGCCTCATGTCCGGCAAACTCTGACCTATTACTACAAACAAATGCAAGATTAATTGCTTGAGTTTATTCAGAAAGAGCCTTAAAATATAAGCACAGAAGTCTCACTGTATGGTTTTGGATCTTTCCTCGTGTACAGCAGGAATAGGGAGGCTTGGCTCGGTCTATGATTCCGAGACTTCCCTGAAACTTTAATCATGTGCACAGCGATTTCTCTGCAGCACCTCATGGAGGTGTGCTGCTCTCAAAGCCTGCTCGTCAGGTCTGATTTCCCTCCTAAGGAATCACACTGGCCGGCTTTCCCGGAGCTGTGGGCACCGAACGCTGCAGCTCAGAGAAGAAGCAGCTGCTCGGGCCTCGGGGCAGCAGAGCTGAATTCGGGGTGCTTGCAAGCAGGCACAGGGAAAGAGGGGCTTGATTCCATGATCACGGCCGCCACTAGTGAGTGGGCTCCTACTATAGAGCCAGCCCTTCCTGAGTCTTCACAACCATCCAGGAAGGCAGGAATGAACCGTTTGACTTTTCAGACGAGGAAACCAATGCTCAGATGACCCAAGACGTGGACTGTGGACTTAGGATTCAAACCCAGGCGCTTCTCACAGGGTGTAATCAAATCATGACTCATGCATTTATTTGTTTAATGGTTTTAGAGCAGAAACTGTGATTTTGGTTCATCCTGGTATCCTGCGCCAAGCACAGCATCTTTGCTCAATAAAGATTAAACCAGCCACGCAAAACAAACACATCACAGACAAGTGACCCCCGCAGGGAAGCCCTGCCGTCTGATTTCATTCTCTTTTCTCTAAATAACTGTAATAGGGTGAGAGCTTACAGTGGTGTTCCTCTTTCTTGCAATGAATTAAAAGAGAATGCAAGCTCTGGAGAGCGTGGGGATATGGGTTTGAATCCCAGCTCTGCCCCTCACTGGCTGTGCCACCTCGGGCAAGTGAGTTCACCTCTCTGAGCCTCCGTCTGGCACCTGTGATGTGGGGATGATAACACCTACTTTCTAGAGTTGTTATAAGATATAGTGAGCCAATTGCAGAGGGAATTCTTTTACTTTATTCTTAGTACGTGCATGACGTGATCATTTCATTCACTGTTCAAGATTTTTCATGCTCTTCCTTGCTTCAACACTAACTTCAGTTTTATTTTCTTTTTTATAGCTATGGAAAGCGAGTCTCAGAGAGATTGAGCAACTTGCCTGGGAACAGAGCAGCTGGGATTTGAATGCAGGGCATTTGAGCTCCAAGTCTGCCTCTTTATGTCTTTTGGTAGGGCTCTAGAATCTGGAATCCTGATTCCAAATTGAGGCTTTTGGGGGGTGATCAAGAGGAATATATTTCAAATATGCAGGAAGGAGGAAAGGAGACATTTGTCTTTGAAAGTGAACACTGATAGTACTGAGAGGCAGATTCCACTCTAGGTCTGTTGTGTCTTGGGCTTTACTCCCTCCAGGCAGTGAACATGTCTTCTGAACTCACTTCTCTGGTGCGAGAGGATTAGGGAAGATACCAACAGCACCAAAGAAGGGGCGGGCAGGGGAGGACGAGAGGGCATCTCTCCTGGGATGAAATGCCGGAGTGTGAGGGTTTAAATGGCTGGTCTAGATGAACTTTATGTGTCCACAATACATAAGGAACATTTATTACTCAACAACTCAAACAAACTGATTCAATAATTGGCAAAGGATTTAAATAGACATTTTCCAAAAATGGCATATGGATCACCAAGAAGCACGTGAAAAAATGTTCACCAGCATTAGCAAGCAGGGCAGTGCACATCAAAACCACACGCAGTCTCACTTTACACCCCCAAAGATGGCTATAACAAAAAAAGATGGACAAGGCCAACTGCTGGGGAGGACATGAAGAAATTGGAAGCCTCACACATTACTAGAGGGGGTGTAAAGTAGTGTAGCTATGTTGGGAAATAGTTTGTCAGGTTCTCAAAACATTAAACATAGCATTGCCATATGACCCAGAAATCCCACTCCTAGGTATTTTATCCTAGAGAGTTGAAAATATATGTTCACTCAAAAACTTGTATATGAATGTTCATTGCAATATTATTTGGAATAGCTAAAAAGTGGAAACAATGCAAATGTCTAGCCACTGGTGAGTGGATAAACAAAATTTGATATATTCATTTGTATATAAGAATTTTTATGGAATATTATTCAGCCATAAAAAAGAGTGAAGTTCTGATATCTGCTACAATGTAGATGAACCTTGAAACCATTAGGCTAAGAGAAATAAGTTGGACACAAAGAACCTCAGGCTGTGCGATTTCTTTTATATGAGTCATCCAGAAAAGGTAAGTCTATAGAGGCAGAAAGTGGCTGCTTAGGGTGGGGAGAATGACTGCTAATGGGCATGTGGTATGTCTCCTTTTCAAATAACTTCTAAGTATGATATTATATATACAATTCAATTTCCCATTTTAAGTACACAATTCAGTGATATAAATTACATTATAATGTTGTACTAACATCAACATTATCTATTCCTGAAACTTTTTCATCACCTCAAACAGTAATTCTGCACCCATTAAAGCAATATCTCTCCACCCCCACCCCCACCTCAGGAATATCTAGTCTGCTTTCTGTCTCTATGGCTTTGCTTATTCTAAGTATTTCATATAATTGGAATCATATAATATTTGTCCTTTAAAATTAAATCATGGTGATGGCTGCACAACTCAACAAATAGAATGAAAATCATTAGATTGTACATTTACGTGGATGAATTCTGCAGTATTTGAATTATATCTTAATAAACATGTTTAAAAAAATGATTGGGCCATGGCCCCCAAGCAATAAAGGACAACCACTGGAACCCAAGCCATCTGTCTTCTTAACCACTACAGAACACTTCTTTACTCCAATGTGGAGGCAAATCACAAACTCACTAGGTTATAAAACCTTCTCCTGGAGCCAGAGGTACCCTCTTTGGGAAAGGCCAGGACCAAACAGCCTCAAGCCTTGGCACTGGTGAAGGTAGCTCGCCATTAGCTCTCAGAGCAATCCCAGCCAGCCCAGAGGCGAGGGGGACCCCGCCTCCCATGACATCTCAAGTGTGATTAAGTCAGCAATATGTCTAATGCCTGGCAAGATTTGTATCACGGCTTCCTGAGCTTGGTCAGCCATTCATCCAGAACAAACTTTGCAGGGCTGGGCAGCCAACTAATTAATTGTTGCATCAATAAGACACGGATTTGGCCTTCTTATGATGAATTACATTGCTTAAAAGATCTTAACAGCTGCATTAGAGAAAGAAAACAAGGGGAATCAATATAGGAGAATTTCCTCAGTCCCAGAGTCAGCATTTCCCCTAGATTAGAGTTCATTGGCGAGAGGAGCTCCTACTTGCAGAGCAGAGATAATGTTTATCACTGGAAAGGCCAAATTTAGTTACATGCAGGATTTAAAAATGAGAGAAGCAGAGTGTCAGAGCCCTTGAGGTGGTAGAATCTGTTTCTCACAAAGCTTAGACTTCAAATTCGGTAAGACCTGGTTCAAATACCAGCTTCTCCACTCCGTGACCACAGCTTTGCACAAACTGGGTCTCAGTTTCTCTCATTTGCAACATGGGGATAATAAGAGGACTGATATCTTAGTGTTGTCAGAAGGATTAAATGATACAGAGTGGAGTAACATTGCTTAGTTAGCACCTGGCTTGCTAAGTAGGTGTTCAGTAAATGTTTGCTACTAAACACTTGAAACTTTTCATTTGTTATGATGTTTCCAGAAGCAGAAGCTTCATCATTTCCATCTGCCTCCATGACAGGGGATCTAACCAGTTTCTTTTTAAATTTATCTCCTAAAATTGTTATGCAAAGTGACTTTTTTTTTGGTGTGCCCCTCCATGAATTTTAACACACGTATAAATTCATTTAAGCATCACCATGGTCAGTATATAGAACAGTTTCATCACTCTCCAAAAGTCCCTTGTGCCATCCTTTTGCAGTCACACTCTCTTCCTAGTCAAGGCTCTGCAGTCACTGATCTGGTTGTCACCCTGTCTATAGCTTTAACTTTTAGGGAATATCATATAAATGGAATTATAGAGTATGCAACATTCTGCTGCTGGCTTATTTCACTCAGCATAGAACATTTGAGATGCATCCAATTGTTATATGTATCGATAGTTTCCTTTTACTACTGAGTAATATTCCAGTGTGAATGTACCGCATAATGTATCCACTCAGTGAAGGATATTTGGGTTGTTCACAGTTCGGTAATTATGACTAGAACTGGTATAAACATTCTTGCCCAGGTTTTCATGTGGATGCAAGTTTTTTTATTCTTTTGGATAAATACCCAAGAGTGGGAAGGCTGGTTCATATGGTAATACATGTTTAACTTCATAAAACTCCATCAAACTGTTTTCCAGAACCATTCTGCATTCACACTAGTTGTTGTGTGACGGTGCTAATTAGTTGTTCCACATTCTTGTCAGCACTTGCTACTGCAGGATTCTCTACTTTAGCCTCTCTAATATGTTTGCAGTGCTATCTGCTCATGGCTTTAGGTAGAATTTCCCTAATGGCTAATGATGTACATCTTTTCATGCACTTATTTGCCTTGCATTTCTTGGGGTGAAGTGTCTGTTGAGTCTTTTGCCCATTTTAAAATTTGGTTATTTTTCTTACAGTTGAATTTTGAAAGCTCTTTATATGTTTAAGATACAAGTCCTTTGTTGGATATGTGATTTGCAAACATTTCATCCAGGTTGTAACTTGCCTTTTCATTCTCTTAACAGGGTTTTAAGAAGGACAAACTTTAAAAATTTTGATAAAGTCTATTTCATCAACTTGTCTTCTGTGAATTGTGCTTCTGTGGATTAGCAGCAGATCTAAAAATTCTTTTCCTGACCCTATGTCGTGAGTTTTTTCTCCTCTGAAAATATTATAGTTTCGCCTTTTACATCTAAATCTATAATACATATTGAGTTAAGTTGTTATAAGGTTTGTAGATTTAGGTTAGTGATTATTTCTGTGCAAATGAATGTCCAGTTGTGTCAGCAACTATTTGTCAAAAAGGCTACCTTTCTCCATTGAATTTCCTCTTCACCTTTCCAAAAATCACTGGCCATATTTGTGAGGATCTATTTCCAGACTCTTTTATCTTCCTTTGAGCTATAGATCGCTATGTCTATCCCTTTGCTAATCCCATTCTGTTGATTATTGTAGATTTATAGAAAGTTTTAAAGCTGGGTAATATGATTCTTCTAACATTAATAGTTTTCCAAATATTTTGGCTCTTTTCTTCCTTTGACTTTCCACATACACTTTACAAGCAGGGTCTAAGGACTTTTTGTTTTACTTATTTATTTATTGGAAGACTTTAACTACCAATTAAACTTCTATCTGTAGATATTGATCTATTCAGGTTATCAATTTCATCTTGGCGAGTTTGGTAGTTTATATATTTCAAGAAATTAGTCCATTTCTTTCTTTCTTTTTTTTTTTAAAAAAATTAACTAACACAGCATTTAGAAATCATTCCATTCTACATATACAATCAGTAATTCTTAATATCATCACATAGATGTATGTAGTCCATTTCATTTAAGTGGTTGAATTTATGTATATAGAATTGTTTGTAGAATTCCTTTATTGGCTTTTTAATATCCACAGGGTCTGTAGTGCTTCCCCTCATTAATTCCTAATATTGGTAATTTCCCTTTTCTCACTTTTCCTTATCAGCTACAGATTTACCAAATTTCTTGAGCTCTTCAAAGAACACCCGTTGGGTTCAATGATTTTCCAATTTTTGTTCTCAAATTCATTGATTAATACTCTTATCTTTTATTTTCCTCTGTCTGTTTTTTTTGGGCTTATTTTTCTCTTTATTTTTTTGGTTTCTTAAAGTGGAGGCTTAGATTATTGTTTTGAGATCTTCTTCTTTTTTTTTGCATGCTGTGTGGTGGGGCGTCCCATTTTATTATTTTTCCCTGTGAGTATCCTGTTATTGCAGCACCATTTGTTGAATTTTTGGTCTTGTTTGTTTGGTTTTTGTTTGTTTGTTTGTTTCGTGGGGGAAGTGCATGGATTGGGAATCGAACCCGGGTCTCCCACATGGCAGGTGAGAATTCTACCACTGAAAGACCCTTGCACCCTATCTCTTTTTGTAACGTAATAAGTTTCTCTCAAAGCACTACTTCATTTTCATCCCATACATTTTGATATACTGTGTTTTGTTTTCATTCAGTTCAAGATATTTTCTAATCCCTTTGAGATTTTTTTCTCGGCCATTGGATTGTTTAGATTGTTGTTTAGTTACGTGCTGTTTGGAGATTCTTATATTTTATCCTGTTGATTTCCAGTTGAATCATAACATCTAAACATAATGTATAAATCAGATATATGTTGTATGGCTTCAATTCTTTGAAATTTGTTACGGGTTGCTTTATGACCCAAGATATGGTCTATCTTGCTGAATAATGCATGTGTATTTGAGAAGTGCATTCTGCTGTTTGTAGAAGTGTATTCTATAAATGGCAATTAGGTACGGTTTGTTGATAGTATTGTTTAGTTTTTCTATATCCATGTTGACCATCTACTACTAATTCTATCTACTATTGAGAGAGGAGCATTGGTGTATTGAACCTAATTGTGTAATTGCAAAGAAAATTTTTGGGATTCTGATCAGGATTGCACGGAATCTGTAGATCGCTTTGGGGTTGTATTGACCTCTTGCAATACATGAATGTGGGATGTCATTCCATTTACTTAGGTCTTCTTTAGTTTTTTTCATCAATGTTTTATAGTTCTTTGTATTCAGGTTTTGCATCTCCTTGGTTAAATTTATTCCCTAGTATTTTATTCTTTTTGATGCTGTGGTAAATGGAGTTGCTTTCTGAATTTCATTTTTGGATTGTTGGTTCCATTGTCAAAGCCTTTGTAGTGTTATTTGTATCTGGATCTCATGGAATTCACCCACTGGTCAGTCTGGGATGTGGCTGGTGGCCGATCTCTTATCAATGCTTAAATTCTTTGGCATGCTCTTGAGGATCAGATCCACACAAATGCAGCTCAGTGGTGTGCCCAGGAGTTCATGAGCTACGTTATGGAGTCATTTTCCTGATCTCCTACTGCTCCATGATTTTACCAATGCTCTTGGGTGCCCTAGTGTTCCTTTTCTGGTCCTCCAGCCAGAAAGCTGGGCTTTATTTTACCCCTCCTGCAATGCACTCCCAAGGGTGTGCGCGTGTTCAGGACCAGGCATTGAGAGGACAGAGAGGGGGAAAGCAACAGCTTCCATCGCCCACCCCATTGGGACCCCAACTTCTTCAGTCAGTGAGAATGTTTCCCCTCCCTAAGAGTTTTAGGCTCTTGCTGCTGCTTCTGCCTCTATTATTACCAGGATCTCTTTCCTGGTCCTTGAGCCTGAACTAGAGACTTTGCCTGGAGCTCTCTCTTTTCACTGAGACCCATTTCTTGGTATTTGGCTGCTTTGAATATGGCCAGGAGGTGCCAGAGGGAAAAAAATGGTAAATTTGTGAATGACTGTGATACTTCAAATTATGGCTTTCCTCCCACTTCTGCCTGCTACTCTTTACATTTCAGAGTTCTCAAATAGCTGATTCATACATTATTCCCAGGTTTTATACCTGTGTTCAGTGAGAGAAACACAGTGGTATGTATGCATGTAATCTTACTCAGCACTGCAAATTCTGTCTCGTTTTTAAACATGGTCATATCCTTATGGATTGGAAACAGTTAAAAGATCGCTCATTCAGTCAGAGCTACCCAAGTATGAAACCTGATAGTACCTAATAGATTTACCCTACAACATGAGAAATAAGTATTAGTCCCTTTTATGAGGACTTAAATACATACAGATTTCCCCTAGAAGAGAGGACTATTCTGCATAGGCAGGATTTGAACCAGGTTGCAACGGCACTGAGGCCCATTCTTCTCCCAGTACTGTGTGCTGATTGAGTATAATCATTTTATTACCTGCAAGCATGGAGCCTATGCTTTACTTTCTCAGATAATGGTGATTGATGGCAGTCTTTAAATGCTAGAATTGGATCATCAAGTCCCAATACGATTTTGCTCAATGAAACAATAACCTAAGGAAATTCATTGCTTTCCAAGCCTTTGTTTCTTCCTGGTGATTTGTGAGGGGATTTGCCACCTTTTCTGGCTTACAGCCCTGTTCTTTGGAAGCACAGCTGCTTGGAACCCTGACCCTTCACTCCAATTTTGCAGATAACCATTTTGGAAAGGTGACAGAGATGGAGCCACGCAGATGAAATGCAGGTAACATACTTAGGGAAAAGCAGTCCATTCTGTACTTGTAAAAACAAGGTGCTTGTAGCTAGCGGCTGAGACCCAGAGAGGGATCCACTAATTACTGTATTCTCTCTCATCCCTGGAAGACATCTGCCAAATAATTGGTTGGAGCCAATGAGTCAAAATAAATATTGTCATTTTTTTGGAGAGTAAATGTTAACTCATCCAAGCATCTTCATGACCAACTGGGATAGCCCAACCACTTGATACCTTTTCATCTGATGTCAGGAAATTCCTAACATAGTCAGACTGCAGAGAACAGAATGATTAAGACCGTCTAAGGGAAGAGTGGTGGGGCCAGAGCTTCTCCCAATGCCTTGAAGAGGTAAGATGCCATATTGTGGGTGGGGTGTGTGGTGAGGACTCAAGGGCAGCCTGAGTCAGTTGAGCAGACTGCTCAGCTGACAGCTAGCAAGAAAACAGGGATCTCGGTCCTAAGTTGCAAGGAATTTAAATAATTAATTTAATTATTTAATTAATAAAATAATTAATTTAATTTAATTCTGCCCAACAACCTGAACGAGCATGGAAGTAGATTCTTTTTCGGTCAAGCCTCTAGATGGGAATATAGCTTATTCAAATACCCCGACTTGGAGAACCAGCTGAGCTGCGCTGGATTCCTGACTCATGGTCACTGTGAGACAATACACATTGGCTGTTTAAATCCACTGAGTTTGTGGTAATTTGTTATGTAGCAATAGTACACTAATATAAGGAGTAAGTGAGATAAAGTTTGTAATTTAGCGTGGGGGATAAGTGTTCAACATCAGCTATTCTTAATATTTTGATGAAAGAGTATGATGTTGGAGATTCAAGACAGAACAAGGCTAACATCCAGAAATGGGAAAGCTTACCATAGCTAAGAGCCAGAGGTACAGCCCGGCTTTGATAAGAACAAATCTCCCAGCCTCCATCAGAGGCAGCCTTCTGGGCAGGATGGACCTGCTTCCACATGATAAATGCCATTCTTACAGCTTGCAGATATTTATATGGTCAAATGATGAACAGGTTGATGAATCATTTATTTGAAATACAATTTCGTGTCATCCAATTCCATCAGAAGGTAGTGTAGTATAATGGGAACTGATTTCAGAGTATTAGTGTTGGAAAGGCACCGAGTTACCCAATAATGGAGTGAGATTGGATTAGGAGGCACAGGTGTTTCAAACAACCCAGTTAAAAAAAGTCTCAAATGGGGTTTATTCCGACATTGGAAGCTAAGAGAAAATAAAATAACATTTATTGAGCACTTGTCGGATGCTCTCAAACACATTATCACCTTTAATGCAAATAGTCTACAGGGAAGAAGTTATCCTCCTTGTTTTATAGGTAAAGAAGGTGAAGATAAGGAGTTGAAGATGATGAGCTCAGAAAAAGTAAGTGACCTGCCCTTGATCGCCCAGGTCTGATTCCACAACCCCCGCTGACTTTGACAACTGAAAGTCTTTGGAATCTGCCAGAATGGGATTAGATTTTCTGCATGTAAAAGGAATTGAGCCCAGAAAATTGGGGAATGAGAATGGATGAGTGGTTACAGGAGCCAAATAACCTTAATTTGAAAACTTTGACAATTTGGCTCAACTTGGGCTAATAAACCTTAAAGGAGACAACAGGAAGACATATTCACTCCTTATTCCCCTTGTGGGAGAGGGCAAATGAAAAGCAGATGCTTCCCATTTTTAAACAGTGAACACAAATTGTGTTCTTTGGAAGCTCCTATATTGATTTTTTCTTCCAAATTAAAAAAAAATTGATTACTGAAAATTGAAACACCAGAGGTTGCAAGGTCTTCTTTCCTTTTAATTTTGCATTAGACTGTTTCTACCCCAGCTTGTTCCAAACAGAATTTGATGCACTTATGAAAGATGTAGGCAGTATTTCAGATATAATGAATTAAAACTAGGAAGATGCAAATGAAAAAAAAAGTGAAGAAAAACCAGAGTAGAATTTGTTACATAAAATCAATGCCATGGGTTCCTAGACATTTTTTGGAGTTTGCAGGACTTACATCTGTGTGCATAAAAGCAAACAATGGAGGCAACTGCCATTATTGAGCATCAACTAAATACTCTCCATTTACAATCTCATCTAAACCTCAGAACAACTCTGTGCGCTAGGTACGAACCTGCCAGTCTGCAAATGAGAGGCCCGAGTTCCCAGAGCTAAAAAGCAGTAAGGATGGAATTCACACCTATGTGAGACCACCCGTGACCTGCTTCTTTCCCACTGCACTCCCCTGCACACCTCCACGGCCAGGGGCCCTGGAGAAGTACCGCTTTTTCTCAAACTGAAAACAGAAATGACTTTCTCTAGGTTAGGAAATGTGCCAGGCTGTCAACAAGGCTTAGAGCAAATGCAGAAACCAGTCTAAAGGCCATTTCTTCTCTGATCCCTAAACAGAAGTGGGTGGCAGTAGGTTGAGGTAAAATTTGGTTAAAAGGGAGTTTAGGGGGATATCCAGGACACAACAGTTCATTACTATGTTATTCTTTAAACATACTGATTCTAAAATCACTCAGACAGAGAAATATCTAGTCTGTGGCACGGTTGCAGAGGACTTGGCAATCAGACTCTGCGTTGCACCTCTGGCATCTGACTAATGACCTCCTAAGAGGTCAGCTCTGCTTCACTTAACACCTGCAGCTAGGACGGCGATAATTATCCTGGTAAGAGGCAAAGGGAGGCTGAGCTAGCCCCACTGTAGCCAGACCCAGAGATGTCCACAAGAGCAAGATTGGAGTTTGCAGGAATCAGCAAAGGGATGAGGGGGTGCTGAGATGTGTTTGGGAGGCTGTGAATTGCAACCAAACACAGTCTTAATTAGGGTTGAGACGGCTGAAAAAGAAAATCTTCATGTATTCCCCTAAGTTCTTGGAATGTACCTTGCAGTCTTGGCTCGATCCGACACCTGGTAGCTTCTAATAGCTGAACAGCCTGCTGTGCAGTAGGCTGGGCTCGGGGGAGACAGTCTCCTTTTAGGGCAGGTGGTCCTGGCCCTTTCCTGGGCAGCTGGGGGAACCAGTGTTAGGAAGGGAGAACAGAAATAACCATAGTCATGAGGCTGATACCCATAAGACGACTGCCCCTCCCAAGTTCTGAGAGGGAGGGACTGGCTTCCCCATTCTGTTGATGGGTGTCTAAGGCTGGAATTGGAATCTGATTCCATGCACTATAAGTTGCAATTCTGTCCTCAGCATTTCACTGCTTCTTGGCTAGACCATCAGAGGTCCGAGTCATTGAGCGGCCTCTGGTCCAGCCGGCACATGGCACTGGAGATGCTTCTCTTGAGCTCATCTCGAATGAAATAATGTACATGACCTTTGTCATATCGACGTGAGAATAGGTTGTTGGTATAGCAGTGGCTATTTTGATAGCAAACTTGCCTGTTCAAGTCACCAGGGAGGAACAGATTGAGTCCACAATCTCAACACCACCCCTCAAAAATGCAGCAGAAGATCCAAAAGCCATGCTGCCAATACTGCCCAAAGCAAACTCAAGCCATGAAGTTTGCTGAGGCAGGTTATCTTGTACTTTCTGCACAGCTAAAGGAGCAGACAAAAAAGCATGAAGAAACCACTGAGAAAAGGGGCAGCTGACAGTCCCACCTTAGAAAACAGGAAGAATAGCCAGAATGCAAAGCCCAGTGTTTCTGAAAGGTGGTCCACTCAGCCCTGCACATTTTGACGTTTCATTGAACTTGGTGAAGTCCAGGTGTCACGGGCTCGAGAATATTAATAAATCAGGGTTATCTGGGCATGCTAAGAAACAAGACTCAATATTAGTTAAACAGGCTTGAGAGATGGGGAAAATCTTGATTTCTTTCTTTACTGTTCCCCCTATTCACCAACATTATGTGAGGTTGTAGTAATATTTATACAACTCAAAAATCCCCAGTTTAGCCACTTTCAGTGCAATTCAGTGACATTAATTGCATATGCAATATTATGCTACCTTACCAACATCCATTATCCGAACTTCTTTTTGACATTCTCTCCAGCCAAATAGCTCTGAATGGCCATGAGTTAACATAATTGATTCTATTTTCATTCCTTTGAGTCTTTCTATTGCCCATATTAATTGCTTTACAATACCTTTGTTATTTCCATTTTCATTTCTTCTTCAGATAGGCTCTTAGGCTCATGGATAGGAAAAACAGAGATTAACAAGGTATCTTTAAAGCACACCACTGAAAGTAACCATGGAGATGTCAACTTTTGGAGTATCAAAGGCAACCTCTCCTCTAATGTCTTCTGTTACCTGGGCTGCCATAGGGATGAGAAGGCTTGGACAGGGAGGGTCCTGGATAATAACAGCCACAGGTCGGATTTATGCAGTAAGCACTGAGGGACCCCAAAGTCTGCTTTTCACAGGTGAGGAAACCAAGGCACAGAAGGCTAAGTAACTCACTCAAAGTATCATGTATAAAGAATGGCAGAATCTAGGATCAAATCCAGGTCGTCTGACTCCAGAACTATCACTGATCCAGCAATAGTTGCTGCCTGGAGATGGTGGTGACATATGGAGATGTTCCCAATATTAATGCATGTTTCCCTTTGACTTCCATGGTGGGATAAATATACAGTGGGCCTGTCCCCTCTTTGGAGGCCAACATAAAGTTTCCCGAGAACCATAAAGGGGATGCATTCACTGCGATGGTGACTCCAAGTATCCTAAGCCATGACAAAACAGCTGGTCTTCCCTCACCAACTTGGTTTCTGAAGGCAGGAAACCAGCAGGGCAGAAAGCTGTGGGTGCACAGAGGGTTGGACAAGGGAAAGACACGTAAGTATCTTCTAGGTAGGTAAGAATGAGCTGGTCTTCTGGTAGACGCTTCTGCAAGGAAAAGCATCATGAAAGCCCCAGCACAAGGGCCAAGCTGTGATTCTCAGTGACAGAGCTAGGGGACATACTATCACACAGAAAGAAGTACAGAGGCCTCAAGTCAACTCATTAAGGGACTGGGGTGCTCACCTAAGGAGTTTTAATTTTATCCTCAAAGCTCTGAGGAGCTATTGAAGGGAGTGATGTGTTCGGATTTGTCACCTGGGAAGGTCATGATGGCTGTGATGGGTAAATTGTAGCAAGTTGGGAGAGGAGACCAGTTACTCTGATAATACAGGTGAGATAAGAAAGACCCCAGCTGGAGTGATGGATTTGGGTTCTTGTTTTTAGGACTAGATGAGAGTCTCGTTGTGGCAGATGAGGGGAAGGGGATTGAGATGACTTCTGGGTTTCTGGCTTGGTTGACTGAGTAGAGGCCCACATTAGGATTAGGGTAACATGAAAAACAGTGAATTCTGGAGGAAATAGGTGACTATCCATTTTTGCCATATTGTGAGTCTGCTATGCCCATGGGATTTCCTATTGGAGATGCAGTTGACACTTGGAGATACAGACCTGGGACCTGGCTGTGTATTCTGGAAGAAAAAGATGGACTTGGAATTTCCCAGCTAAGGGCTCAGGGCGTTGGCTTACAGGAGATGGGAGCGCTCTGGAATTTGGGGAGTTCTCTGTCAACAGTGGGGAGAGAAACAAAGAAGGTAGTGGCAGCTCTGTCATTGTCATGCCCTCTGTCACATAGCAAGGCACATGGCCATGTCTGCTGGTCTCTCCCTTCTTTCCTGGGTTTCCTTGCTTCCAGCTTCTGGCTTCAGTGGCTTTTTCTCTGTTTCTGTGTTTCCCTCTGTTTTCTATCTGTCGTCTCTCAGCTTCTCCGTGTGTTTCTCATTGCTTCTCTGTCTTCTTCTCTTATAGAGGACTCCAGTAAGAGGATTAAGGTGGGCCTTTATCCTAACTTAAAGTAAGATCCTACTTACCAAAAGAGCCTGCTTACCCTGGATTGTTACCCACCGGGATTGGTTAGCTGTAAGGGCGTGATCTTTTCTGGGATACATACAGCTTCAAACCACCTCTAGGCAGTGAGCTAGAGGGGAAGCCAGATGAGGGGCAGAGATGAAGATGCAATCATGGGGGGTGGGGTGAACTCCGAAGTATCTTTGTGGTTCCAAAGTTTCCACTGGCAATCCTTCATAGCCAGTGAGAGTGGGGCCTGGAGGCCAGGAATCTGACCACTGGGATAGAAAGCTCCTTCAAACTGGTGTGTTTTTTTCACACCAGAACTTCTGTGTCCTTTAACTGGATCTTGCAGACCTACGAAGAGTCACCTGAGCAGGGAGAATCACACTCACCAGTAATTCAACCAGCATGCTCCTCTTCGAATTAATTCTGCAGCCTCTTGATGGCCCTGCATGCACAGCTCAGAACCCCTTCCAGCGTCTTCCTGCCAGTCCTCTGCCTCCCAAGCGCCCCTGAATTGAGAATTGGCATCTGTTTGATGAATACTGGTTCCTTCCTTAGGAAAGCATTCCTCCTCAAAGCAATTGAGAAACTGCCAGTGCCTTACCCAAAATGAAGAAGCCAGAAGAGCAGGTGGTGCATTCAATATCCATTGCTAACGTCCCACTCCCCTTTCCCTGGAAGCTCCTTTCTAGCCCTCCCCTGTGACTCCTGGAGCTCCTGCTTCATTGGATGACTTGCAGCAGGCTCTGGCTTCTCCCTGAGTGGCCTAAACCAGACCTCCTGCATCATTCCCTAGAAGGTTCTTCACTTGGCTTCTGACGAACCCTGAGGAATTCGCTTTGCTTCTCTGAGCCTCAGCTGCTGAGGTTGCTGGGGGTTTGCATGTGAAACATGTGAACAGGGCTGGTATGTGGTGGTTCTATATGCATTCTAGCATGTTTACTAATGTGCTTAACATATTAAATATCAGGCATATAATAAGTGGACGCTTATGTTAGCTATGATTCGTATTTCACTGCAGGAAGTGCCACTATGTAACATCCATGAGTAATGAGGTTGGACAGGGTAAAGGAGTCTCTGGACAAAGGTGGAGAGGGACATGCTATGGAGCTGGTGTATGAAACTCTGGTGGCTCAGCCACGCGGGCACTGTCAGGGCACCTTCGCTGTAAGAGAAGAGGTCACGGGTGATTTTCCTTTAAAATACAAATAAGTGAGAATGTCAATGTTTCCCAGGGAGGCTTGGGAGTCAGAGTTATACAATTTCACTTGATGTGACATGTTCTAACCTTGCAAATGCAAACACATCTCCCCTTTGGGGCATGATTTCATAGATATATTAAGAGTGTCTTTCCAAGAGTTTTTATTTTTAAAGCACTTGGAAATTCTTAAGCCAGAGCAAAGATTGGGGTGAAGGGTAGGAAGGAATTCTTATTTTCCCTCGGATGCCTTGTGGCAGAGCCTTCTCAGAGCAATGCACGGGAACAATTCCGTGGCTGGTGTCAGAGGCAAGCCACCTCCATCTGGTTGAAATTGTTTTCCAGCTTATAACTCGTAAATTAGCACATGCTTAGGCTGCCTGGGCCGTAATTCTCTTTAATGTCTGGTTTCCATGGGCATCTTAGAGAGCTCATGGAAGAGAAAAATCGAAGGTGCCAAAAGAACATTGCAGTTTTCTGGGCTTTGATCTCCCAGGCATGGGCTGCTGTGCAGTGATAAAGAGGACTATGGCCAAGAGGGGGTTTGTCCATTTTAAAGCCAAGGAACTGCAGCCCAGGGAGGCTGCCAGCCCCAGTGCCGGGAAAATGGCTGGGACTGGGACGTGAGCCCAGGTCGAGGTGATGCTCTGAGGCTCAGGACAGCTGTCTTTGTTTACTGACCCCCACTCCTGCCCAAGAGTGCCACGCTACCACAGCGCACACACTTCAGTTGTGTGCTCCACGTTGGACAGTTTCCCACGCCCCAAGATAGCCCAGAAACAGTGAAGAATTGAGATGGGAAAGCCCAGGTCGTCCCTCAATAATAAAAAGATGTAGAAACTACAGCTGGTGTGTTTGAGGAATGACAAGGAGCCAGCTCTGGTTGGAACAGAATGAGCAAGTGTGCGGAAGGTAAGAGACAAGCTCTGAGAGGAGAGGATCAGGGTGTGCGTGTCAAGGAAGGCCCTCTACATCATAAGTGAGTGTGTGCTTGTGTGTATAACTGCTTTCCTGGCTCCGTCATGGATTAACCTGCATAGTCCAGCCTCTGGGTCTTTGCCCTGGCTGTTCCTTCCACCCAGAACACGCTTCCTGCGTGTATTTCTATGGTCTCTCCATCACCTTCTTCAAGACTTTGTTTTTACTTTCACTTCTCAGTGAGGCATGCCCGTCCTGTTCCAATGCAGCCCCCTTGCTCTGCTCTGCTCTATCTTTTTCATTTTCATTTTGCTCATTGCCTTCCGACATACTACTTCATTTACTTATTGTGCTTATTGCTAACTGTGTGTCTCCCCACAGCAGGACATAAGCTCCACCAGGGCAGGAAAACCCAGAGCCACATCTGCACACAGTAGAACCTCAATAAATATTTGTGGGATGAATGTATTTTCTCCCTGTCAGCAACGAGACACGTACCACTGAGAGCAGGGACCATGTCCTTTTTGTCCACCACTCTCTTCTGTCTTCCAGGGTCCTGGCACATCATAGGCAACCAAATGTTTGTTGACTAAGTTAATGGAGAACCACTGATCTAAGCTAGTCATTGGAATTCCATTCCTTTTGTCTAGTGATTGATGTAATAATTTGGGCATGTGACACACACCTGGCCAATTAAGTCCTGAGGCTAAGTCATCTGGGAGTGAGGGATGGACTCTCGTAATGCTTTCGTTCTACTCCGAAGAGGGGCACAACACAGAAATGTTCTCTTTCCTTACCGTGGATATTGTTACCTTGGTGTGATGCCTTGGTGTGATATAGCAGCCACTTTGAGGCTATGAGGCAAGCATAAACCCCTATCTGGGAGGGAAGAGCAGAAAGAGGGAAAGAATCTGAATCCTTGTCATCAAGCCTCTTAATTTTTCAATCCTGGAACCACCCTACCTCTGAACCTCCCATTGTGTGAGCTAACAAATGTCCTCATTGTTGAAATCACTTCTAAGTTTTCTGTTATTTGCACACAAACGCAACTTGATAATCTGGCACGTACTTAATGACATTAAATTTTTAAATTTAGTGTCTGGAGGAACCCATGCCTCCAGATGATAGAATATGGATCAGATCTCCCCTGTATGATTGCCAGGAGAACAGTTTTGATAGAAAAATTATAGAATAAATGGCATTCGCAGTGTAATGTCTCTATTGTCACGCAGGGGAGGTCTCATCTATATTCCACAAGGACAGAGCCACCCAAGGACAGAAAACAGCATCTCTATCATGTGCCCCTTTTCTAGCTGTAAGAGGAGTTCTGCCAGGATAGCTCCAGCTGATTTAGCCTCAGGGTTGATTGACCAAGTTTAAGTCATAAACTCAGCTTCCTCTATCAGTCTTTCAAGAAAATGAATGGTATTTCCATGGCTGGCTTAGATCAGTGGTTTTAAGTCCTGTTTGCCCATTAGAATCAGGTGCTAGTTCTTATAATACACAGTGATACTTGGGCTCCGCCACAAACCAGTTGTACTCAATTATAGGGGCATGGGACCTGGCCATGGTTTGATTTTAAAAGCGTCACAGGAAGACCACAGGCTTTAGATTAGTCCAGATTCCCTCACCTCCAAGAAGAGGCCCAGCTATCTCTGAATTACCTTGCTTCTCAAAGGAGTTCCATCAAAACAGCAGTTTCTCTAGGGAGCAGGAGTAGGGGATGAGTTGTTGGGTAACTAACCAACCAACCGGGTGCTATGCTAAGCATGTTATGTATATTATGTCATGTTGGTCCTCACAGCAATCTAAGGCTCTATATTTCCTCACTTTTGGATGATTTTATATATGAGGAAATCAGGCTCAAGTAGGCAAAGAAGAAAACCACGTAGGTAGTGTCTGAGCTGGGATGGGGATTCTTTGATGCCAGAGAACATGCTCTTTATACTTTTTCTATACTATGTCTCCCTCTGTGCAAGAGAAATGTCCTTGTTCCATCTCAGGTGGCCTTGATTCTGGACCTTCCCCTCATGTTGGAAGGCCACTTTTTGGCCTTATAAACATGCTTTATGAACATTCATGGCCATTATGAACGTGCCTTTGTGATACCCAATAAGGCATAATCAATCATTCACTCAACAGCTCTTCATTGAGCATCTACATGGAGAAGAAATGCTGAAGGTATTGAAGGTCTTATATCTCCCCAGGCTTTATACTTTAGAGAAGGGAGACAAGAGAATAAACAGTTACCTGCAGTAATCTCTGATGCTGATAAATGTCATGGATACAGTAAAACAGAATAATGTGATGGAGAGTGAATGGATGTGGAATGTCACTTTATATGGAGCAGTCAATGAAGTTCACTTTTTTTTGACAGGGACAGTGAAATTGAGACCTGAATGACTTGAAGGCAGCATGGCATTCCAGGCAAAGGGAACAACATTCCTGTACAAGGATGAGCTTTGTTTGAGAAACAGGCAGGAATTCTATGTGCTTAAAAAGGAAAGTTACTGGGACCATGGTAGGAGATGAATTCAGAGTAGGCAGGAGCCTCTCAGTTTACAATTGGCCCTATGGAAGTTGCAGTGAGCTCCCAATTCTTAAATATATACCCATTTGGAACCTGTGAATATAACTTTGTTTGGAAAAAGGGTCTTTTTATTCTGGTTTAAAGTGGACCCTAATTCAATCATGTGTCTCCTTATATGAGAATAGAAGGGGAAAAGACAGAGAGGAGAAGATGATATGAAGACAGAGACAGAGAGAGAAATTGGGATGATCCATCTACAAGCCAAGGAATGCCAAGGATTGCTGGTAACCACTAGAAGCTTGGGGAGAGGTATGGAACTCTGAGGTTTGACCTCAGAGGATTCAGAAAACAACAACCATGCTGGCACCTTGATTTCTTTACTTCTGACTTCCGAAACTGTGAGATAATAAGTTTCTGTAGTTTCGTACTACCACATTTGTAGTAATGTTTTTGTGGCAGCCAAAGGAAACTAATACAGAAGTCATGACTCAAAGTTGACTCAAAGAGACCTCTGTTGTGTCAGCTGTGAATTGGTTCTACATGTCAGCATTCTGTCCAGCTTCGGAGGTTCCAAATCAGGCTTCCACAAGCTTGTTTCCTCCTTGGGAACATCTGCCTCTCAATTCTGAATATTGTAGGAAATATACAAGAGACCATTATTGCATTGTAACTAAAGTCACTTCAATTCACACAGCTTGGAAAAATTACATCTGTATGTTTGAAATTCGATTCAATTGTTTAGCATGCCTTGGCAGTTTTCCCTGCACTGAGCTTAAATTATCTCCCTGGTATTGTCAAGATTCAGCAGTAGCATTAATTGTACTGGGTCCAACTCTAATGGCTTCAAATAATTATTAGTAATTGCTTATTATTTCCTTTGAAAACCCTAAATATATACCTATTTTAAGACTTTGGCTCATTGGAACTGGAAGGGATACAGACTTCCATTTTGGGGGCTGATGCAAGTCAGGGCATTGTTCAGGAAAATGGTTTGTGGGTTGGCAGATGCTAATTGTAAACGTTTATCATATTTATTGATTGATAGACCAAGACCGGTTGGGATACCAAACCTCAGCTTTCAGATGTGAGACCCATAATGAGATGTGGCGATAAGGAGAAAAGTTTCACTTTGTTCTCTCAGTGAGGAGAAAAGTTTCACTTTGTTCACTCAGCCACTGAGGTTTCTCTCAGACTCCAACATCTCATGCCTTAAAATGCTTCTTCTCAGTTGGTTAGAAGGACCAGAAGTTTTCTCTTCCATGTTGCACTCTTCCTTCTACAGAATAACTCATTGTATCCATTTCCTCCCTAATTTAGCTAAGCTGTACCAGAAGGCATCATTCAGATTCCACTCTAATTTCTGCCTATATACCATCCATCCATCTATCCATCCACCCATCAATCATCCATCCTTCCATCATCCATCCATCCTTCAACCATCCATTCATCCACCATCCATCCACCCATCAACCATCCATCCTTCCATCATCCATCCATCCTTCAACCATCCATTCATCCACCATCCATTCATCCTTCAACCATTCATTCATCCATCATCCATCCATCCTTCAACCATACATTCATCCATCAACCATTCATCCACCATCCATTCATCCTTCAACCATCCATTCATCCATCATCCATCCATCCATCAACCATCCATTCATCCATCATCCATCCATCCATCATCCATCCATCCTTCAACCATCCATCCATCCATCTATCCATCCACCCATCAACCATCCATCCATCCATCATCCATCCATCCTTCAACCATCCATTCATCCACCATCCATTCATCCACCATCCATTCATCCTTCAACCATCCATTCATCCATCATCCATCCATCCTTCAACCATACATTCATCCACCATCCATTCATTAACCATTCACCCATCATCCTTTCATCCATAGCTCTTTTTAAATCATTCATTCTTCAAATATCCCTTCCTTCCATTTCCTTGCCTTCTAGGACCCTTAGCATTTCTAGCCTATATATCTCTTGACTCTACTCCCACTATTTCCATTTCTTTATCACTCCCTGATTCTGAGATAATACTCAAGCCAGTATTCCATGTATTCATTCTTTACTTTTATCAATCACAATGATCAACTCATCCATTGAGTTTTTATTTTGAGGTCTGACTAAAAGCTATGATTGCAATTCCCTTTTAAACTTTGGCTGTCATGCAGGCTCTCCACCCTAGGTACCCTTTCTTATTGGGGGTGGAGGGCACTGTTCTCTTCTGCTGTGACTAGTCCATGATGGTGGACCGGATGGGAAGAAGCCAGCATGCTCGGTGGCCGGGAAGCTCATCAACACTCATGACCATTGGTTTTCTCTCCTCTTTGGGCAATTCGACCCTGAAGGTACCTCACTGCCTCCAGATGGCATCACTGCTTCTCTGCCCCACTGTAGCAAACACAATGGACGATTACCCCCAGGAAAAGGTCAGGAAGAGGAAAAAACATAAGTAGGACTGTCTTCACCAACCTAACTCATGCCCATGAGTCCTGGCCCACTCCTGCTCCAGGCCACCTCTTTTCCCACAACAGGGCTTAACTACTTTTTATCTCTCTGAAGTCTTTCACAGATTTGAGTTTGGGGTGTAGAGGTGCCCTAACATCTTCTGTCTTCTTCATCTCTGTCCTGGCACCTCCAAGGCTGAAAAGAGAACCATCAGCTGGTGCTGGTTCACCATTAACCTTTCTCTAAGCCTTTTTAATAATCGACAGTCCTTTTTCTTTCACTATAAAGAGAGCACACTTCAGGTTTAGCGATTTCTGCAGATAAGAACACTACTTAGCTAGAATTTTAATAACATTGTTTTATTTTCATTGTATTTTTATAGAGATACCTTCTACATAAGACAGGTTATTATATTTTTTCCTTTTACAGTTGTATTATGAAGTTTAATTTTGGAATGAAAAAATAAGGAAAGTAATAAGTAATGATGACATAGGAGGCACATGCAAAAATCATCAACTGGTATGGGAAGATTGCAGTGTAAGAAATATTATCTTAGCTTTTCCCCTTGCTTTGAGAGTGGCATTGATGTCCCTCTTTACACGAAGAACCTGAGTCATAGGAAGGTTGAGAAACTTGCCTAGCACATGCACAGAGTTTGCAGAGTCTGACTGGAAGTATGGGTAACCCCAAATCATGGACCCGCCTGCCCCCAAGCCACTCTGCCTCTTGTCCTGGTGAACATGAGCTGGCTGCTGTCCTGGCGTGGATTTGAGATTTTGTCCATTCCTGTCTTATCTTAACTGTTTGGATATCCAAACCTCCCAACTGAAAGAGAAGGGGAACCGTTGATGGCGGACGTCTCCCGCGTGCCATGGGCTGTTACTGCATCTGCACAGTCTGGCCATGTTTAATTTTCACAGCAATCTTGTGGAGATATGCACCCGTGAGTCCCACTTTACAGGTGAGAAAACTGAGGTTCAGCGAGAGAAGTAACTTGCTCCAGACCATCCAGTAAGCAAGTGGCCAGAATTGGAACTCTTACCTAACGCCCAAGCTTGGGATATTTCAGCCTCGCTGTGATGCTCCCTGATGGAAGATAATTCTGATTGACCGAAGAACTTTAATACGTAAGTTTATTCTATTTTAAAAGACAGGGCGGTGTGAAAAACATTTAATAAAACCTTTTCCTCAAAACTGAGATTTAGAAGCAGCTTAAAGGGGAAAGCTACAATTTTCAGGGAAGTGAGCTTCCAGCAGCAGCCACTTACGGGACCAAAGGCTGGACCTCCAGTTTCATCATCTGTCAGTGGGGTGGCAGTTACATTCACCTGTAGCAGAGGTCACACGTGGCAAGGTGGGAAGCCCTGTTTAAAGGGGCCACAGAATAAGTATGGCTATTTCTTTGAGGGGCCATCCTGGGGCCCAGTGGACACTACAGATGTGGGATATGTGTCTCCACAGACAATAAGTAATGACAACACAGAAAAATCCAGCAGGAACTCCATGGGAGTGGAATGGGCTCCTTCGTATTGGAGATAATTTCTAGACAAGGCAGAGTTGTCACTTACTTTGCTGTTTCTTTTTTCAAAGTGGAAATTGCCATGGTTTTTTTTTCCTAATTGGAAAAATAATGCACAATCTATGTAAATACAAACTGACACTTTCAAAAGGTGAAAAGGAGAAATTGCAAAATCAAACATAGCCCCTCTGCTCAGGTTTACTTCTGTGAAATGTCCCTGCTTAGCCTCCCCAAGGTATGTGGTCCTTTTCTCTTTTCCACGTACACACGTATACGTAGAGATTGTATATGTGCTTTAAAAATAAAAATTGGCTCACATCATATTTGCAGGTTTAAAACCTGCATTTTCCACATGGGAGAAAACACTGGTATAGCATAAATAATCTCTGAAGCCACCCTCCTGGTTTAAAGCCTAGTTTTTTCACTTTCTAACTGGGCAGACTTGACTTCTCTATGACTCATGCTCCTTATCTAGAAAATGGGTAAGAGTAGCTACTATTTCAGAAGGTTGTTGTAAAGCTTAAATGGCCTCACATTTGCAAAATACTCAAGACTATGCCTGGCATATGGTACGTGCCAAATAATGGCCTCTAAGACACATGCACAGACACACACAGACACATGCACAAACTCACACAGATACACATACATGCAGACACACATGGGGCCTTAAAATATTATTTTATTTATAGATGCATAGAAAAATAGTATCAGATGGGAAATACCCCAAGATATTAGCACCGACTAGAAGAATTACAGGTGATTTTTACTTTCTTTTAAAAAGAATCTATTTCTAACTAATCTTCAGTAGGGATATATTCCATCATCGTATACATATTTTAGAAAAGAAAACAATAAAGAATAAAACTTTACTTGTTTAAAGTCGGATATAATGGCATTATTCCTGTGCTCACAGAACCTTGGCTTTTCTGACATCTGAGCCTCCTGATTCTAACCTCTCCCCTGGAAGACCTCCTGGGACACTTTCTCTTTCTGAATCTTAATAACCAGAGTTTGGAGAGGTTAGGAGATTTGTCCAAAGTCACACAGCTCGAAAGAGGCAACGGTGTCTGACTGTAAGGACACACCTCCCCTGGAGAGCCTGCAGCTGGAGATGGAGGTATCCCAGGCTGGGGAGAGAAGGAAACCTGCGGGGCTGGGTACCCTTTGGCCGGGTGTGATCTGTGGTTTTTCGCCAAGCTCTCTGGACTGAATGGTGAGAAGACAGGCACTGGAACAGGCCGCGAGAGGACAAATGCCCGTCCCATTTCACCCCTGAGCTGCAAGCATGCCTGAGGAAATCTGCCTGACATTTGCTACCACCACCGAAGATGCTTTTCCAGGGTGAAATGATTCTGGGAGGGCCTTCCAGAACAATGACGGCTACAAAATGAAGCAGTTGATACGTGGCCTTTTAAAAATGGATGCGTTCAGGCTCAAATTGGCTTTAGTCATTGGAGGCACTGAATCATCAAACTTTTATTAGAATCGGGACGGTCACCATGGTTTTCTGCCTGGGTGTTTATGATCAGATTTTCCCTGGCATTCTGGAGCAGCAGAAGGTAAGCTATAGATGAAGCATCTCTATCCATGCGAATCTATCTAAGGTGCAAGAAATCAGTGGTTCTCCCAGCTGCCCCCAGACTAGGGAAGGCAAGGTCTCCTTCTCCAATTTCTACCAAATTTCTAGAAGGAAATTAGCAAGGCATCAAAACCCAAAGTGTTACCATCTTAATAATAGTCATAGAAAAGACAGTGCTATGGCTAAGTCCTTGTGTCTCATTTAATCATTCATTCAGCAAACACTGATTATACCCCTGCTATGTGCCAGACAGTGTTTTAGATGCTGGGGGCTCTAATGGTCACTACAATGGAATCTGTGCGTTTAGAATGTTTCAGGTCCAGGTGAGGGGCGAGACCACACAAATAACCGATAAGCGAGAACGTAGCACTTTGCAACAAGTCTGGGAGCGAACAGCTGAGCAAGGTGACAGAGAGGTCTGCTGGCTGCTCTAACTGGAGGGGTGGAGAAAGGTCAAAGAAGGCCAGCACCTGAAGGAGGAGGATCGACCAGGGGACTTCCGGGCAATGAATTCCAAGCAGATGCTGCCATTTTCTAGTTGTGACCTTGGGAAATTCAATAACCTTCAAACCTCCCTCAACCATCCCACAGACACATTTCCAGGATATCACCTTTAAAAGGGTGGGGACTTCCTGCAAGTGACACTGTCACATCTGAACCTGGATCTGTCAAAAGACCAAGAGAAAACCCCAAACCTGTCTTAACCCTTTAAGCTTAATTAAAAAAAAACCCTGGTGCCTGGATTCTACACCCATCGATTTGGATTTGATGGAACCCGGGCATAGGAACTTTTCAAAGTTTGCCAGATGATTTGTAGCACAGCCAGATTTGTCAGTTATCTTGCATAATTTTTGATCCAGAAGCATCTAGCTGGGATAGCAGGGGGTCAGGGTGTAGGCAGCCACTTGGGAAGTGAAGGGTTATTTTCTTCAATTGACGAGAGATACACTGCAAAGCTGAACCAAATAGGAACCAATATCCCTGACCACCAATTTTGTTTTATTCTCTGCATTTTGCCATAAGAGAAAGGTAGCAAAAGACAAAACAACACGTCTCCTTAGTAAAGAGCAAGAGTGTTTACTGAGCTGACCCAGATCCCCCCTCTGCTTGTCACTTGGTTTGTGTTCATGGATAAGTTATCAAACTCCTCAGAACCTCCATTTTCTTATGTGCCAAATACAGATAGTAAAACCTACCCCACAAAGGAACTAGTCTATGGGTATGTGTCTTAATCCTAATATATACAGTATATAATTATATATGCATATTTATTGCTTGACACATAGTAGGTCTTCAAGTACTCAGGTAATGCTAGGTGTTACTGTTTTTAAAAAGATGCAGCAATAGTTACGCAGCATCCACTTGAGCCAGTGGTGTGGTGGGCGCTTTCATACACTCTTTCACTTCATTCTCAACTGTCCTGGAGTGGGTTATTATCCCTCTTTTACAAATGAGGAAATGGAAGCTCAGGGAGGTTAAACAACTGTGAAGACCACACACCCAGCAAACGGTGAGGCTGGAAATTGAGCTCAGGCCTGAGTTTCTACTCTATTACGGAGGATTCAGTTTAAAAGTGAAAACTAAAATGACAGTCACGGGTTTGACAGAAGTTGGTTAATTGCTCCACTTGATCTCCTTCTGTTGTCAGGAGGACACCTGCAGGTAAGGAACATTTTCATTGCCTCATAGACGCCCTTTCTGATGCCTAAGGGTGTTTCTCATGTTTTTTAAGGTTTTCAGCAATAAAGGACAAGGCCAGAGTATGCCCCTGTTTAAACCACTTCTCCTGTGTTTGATCCAACAGAGCTCATCTGTTATGAATTAATTTACATACAGAGTTCGGTCTTGATTGGGGCAAGAAAGAAAACAGTATTCGGGGAAATCCTTAAAAGCCTCAGCATGACCTGTGAAAGCCTTCAATGAGCTTTTTAATTCTTCCTTCAATAACCTTTACTAAGGGATTCAGGTTTGGTATGTATGAGACGGGGCACAGAAAACTGTATTTTACAGGCATCCGGTGGGATTGGATGTGCATGTTGATAAACACTAGCCTAAAAGAAATACCAAGCTCTTCTCTAGAGGGCTGCATCCTGTATGCTTCAATAAACGTTTACAAGTCCCTACTGTCTGCCAGGCTCTATATCAAAGCTGGGGGAGATACACAGAGAAATCAAATGCAAACCGTGCCATCCCAGGGTGGATGTTTCCTTAAATACACGGACTTTACTTGTTGTCCTTGGGTGAGTCATTTCATTCCTTTGAACCTATTGAGTGACTGCTCATCATGTGTTTGGTGCTGTGCTGTGTACTGGTGACACAGCCGTGGACGAGAGATGTGGCTTTGTCCTTAAGCTGGGCACGTTGGAGTGGAAGGAAGACAAGAACAAGTGCCCAGGAATGCACGTGAGAGCCTCAGACTGGCACATGCTGCGAAGACAGCCCACTGGGGTGAGGTAGTAAATAGGAGACCAAGCGGCCTGCCAGGCCTCATCTCCTTATCTGCAAAGTGGCAATGGTGGCACTCCCAGCATGGCCTTGTAAGGGAGATTTATGCCAGACAATAGATGTATATGAGTTTTTGTGGCTGCTTTAAAATTTGCCACATGTGTGGCCTAAAACAACAGAAATTTATTTTCTCACTGCTCAGGAGATGAGAAATCTGAAATCAAGGAGTTGGCGGAGCTGTGCTCCCTCTGAAACACATGGGGGAGAATCAGTCCTTGCCACTTGCAGCCTCTGACACCCATCAGCATTCCTTGGCTTCCTTGGCTTGTGGCCACATCGCTCCAATCTCTGACTCCGCCTTCACGTGGTCCTCTCCTCTTCTGTCTATGTTTTCTCCTCTTCTGTCTCAAATTTCCCTCTGCCTTTCTCTTCCAAGGGCACTTGTCATTGGATTCAGGGCCCACCCAAAAATCCTAGATGATCTCAAAGTCCTCTACTTAATTATATCTGCAAAGACCCTGTTTCCAGATAAGTTCACATGCCCAGGTTCCAGGGATTTGATGTGGACTTGTCATTTGGCAGGCCACAATTCAACCCACTGCAGGATGCAAGGGCTGAATTCAGTGCCTGGGCCATAGTTGATGCTCAGTGAGAGTTAGAGCCTCTGGCTTTCTTTGGTAAGAGCTTTTATTTAAAACATTTTTTTACCGAGAAATCTTTACATGGGTACAGTCCATCCATAGTATATAATCGGTGGCTCACAATATCATCACATAGTTGTGTATTCATCACCATGACCATTTTTAGAACATTTGCATCACTCCAGAAAGAAATAAGAAAAAAGAAAAAAAAACCCATATATCCCACATACCTTACCTCTCCCTCTCACTGACCACTAGTATTTCAATATACCCAATTTTTTACCCTTTATCCCCCTATTATATATTTATTTTTTATTTTTATTTTTTTACTCATCTGTCCATACCCTGGATAAAAGGAACATCAGGCACAATGTTTTTACAATCACGTGGTCACACTGTAAAAGCCATATAGTTATATAACTTTCTTCAAGAATCAAGGCTACTGGAACACAGTTCAACAGTTTCAGATATCCTGTAACCTGTATCAGAGGTTACAGGATAACCTCTTGAGTCTGAAAACTCTCAGCCACTACAACTTTATTTTGTCTAATTTCTCTCTCCCCTCTTTTGCTCAAGAATTCTTTCTCAATCCCCATGATGCCAAGTTCTGGCTCATCCTGGGAGTCCTGTCCCATGTTGCTGGGGAGATTTACACTCCTGGGAGTCATGTCCCACGTTGGGGGGGGCGGGGGGTAGGGCAGTGAGTTCACCTGCTGAGTTGACTTAGAGAGAGAGAGAGGCTACATCCGAGCAACATAAGAGGTTCTCTGAAGGTGACTCAGGCATAATTATTAGTTGGCTTAGCTTCTCCTTTGCAGGAATAAGTTTCAGAGGGGTGAACCCCAAGATTGAGAGCTCAGCTTATTGAATCGTTTGTCCCTACTGCTTGCGAGAATATCAGGAATTCCCCAAATGGGGGAGTTTAATATTTCCTCTTTTCTCCCCAGTCCCCCAAAGGAACTTTGCAAGTATTTTTTTATTCTCTGCCCAAATTATTCTGGGATATATCTGATAAGAGCATAATTAAGCTTTGGGCCAAATAGATTTGGATGTAGCACATCTTGTCTGCATTGCCATCTCTTACCTAGATGTGGGCACGTTAGCTCACATGACTCTGCAAATATATTCCTCTTCCCACAGGACATCTTAGCTGGGCCAGACGGACAGAGACAGAGATGACAAATCAAGTCCTTTCAGGTACTTCAAATTGACGGTGAACTGTCCACTGGGACTATTTTGCATTAAAAACAACAACCATTACCGTTGTAATATTCTCATCATCACCATCAATGTGTTTTCCAGCATGTCTGCTTGAGCAGAAATCCACTGCAAAGCTGTGTGCCTGAGTTACAGGCCATGGGGGTGAATTAAGAGCAGTTGTATGTGCTGGCCACACTTCCTTCTTTCCCTTCCTCGAACTTGCCTTGATCCATTCCTCCACAGGACCCTTGCACAGGTTCTTTCCTTCATCTACGAAGATGTCCTCCCCGCCCTCTTCACCCATTAACCGTTGTGCAGCCTTTACTTCATTATCTCCTTTCCTGACCTCCTAGCCCACATCAGGTCTCTTAGCTTTTTTCCCATCCCAGAATCATGTTCTTTCCTGAAGGAGACTTACTTCACTTTGCAATTATATTCGATTAGTGAGATTATTTGAATCTACTAGGACTTCTCCATTAGCCTGGGAGTTCCCCGAGGGGAGGGGCATAAGGACAGGGACAGTGGCTGCTGTCATGATGATAGGGGTCCCAAACATTGCATGGTGTTTGAATCATAGAAGATGCTCGGTAAATTCTAGTGGAAAGAAGGAGGGAAGGAAGGAAGGAAGGAAAGAAGGAAAGAAAGGAAATAGGTTCTGGAGTCAGGATGACTTGGGTTCAGGTCCTGGATGTACAACTACTTAGCTCTGTAACCCTGGGAAAATACTTAACTGTTCTGTATGTTGGTTTCCTCATAAAAGAAGAAATATTCTACTTAGCTGAGTTGTCATAAGGAAGAGTAATAGATGAATATTCAGTGAGCAAAATGAGCCGATGTTTGAAATTGATAGCATATGGGAAACACCTTGTGTACTGCAGATCAGGTGGCTTGAGGGGGATCTCTGAGAAGGTGATATTTAAGTTGACACCTGGAGGATGAAGGAGAGGGAGTGGACAGAGTAGAAGAGGAATTGTGAAAGGCAGAACTCAGCATGTGTAATGCTCTGAGGCACGGCGTCTGGCACATTCAGAGAGCAGAAGGACGACCAGTGCGCCTGGACTGCAGTGAGGAACAGGAGTGCTTGACTCTGGCTGAGGTTCCATCACACCAGGCTGTGGAGGTTGTTAGGGAAGCTTGGGTTTTATTCTAATGCTCAATAAGGATCAGACTGAAGAGGAAGGCAAGAGTACCTAGGAGACCACAGTTGTTGAAGTGGGGAGGGGTGGAAGTGGCGTGAAGAGGACGGAGAGGGCAGAATGCAGCCACATGCTGGGTAAGTGTGGAGCCAAGAGAAAACAAGTTTATCAGAACTGCTCTCTGCTCTCTGTTTTGAGCTAGGAGGATGGTGGCACCAACCTCTACAATGGGGAAGGCTGCAGGATGAATACAAGGCTTTGGGAGGGGTCCAGATTTAAGTTTGGGGAGTGTTAAGTCCCAGATTGCTGTTAAATATCCAAGTGTTAGTGTCGAGGAGGCAGATGAAAATTACAAGTCTGGCGCTCACAAGGGAGGTCTAGACTAGAAATACAAATTTGAGAGTTGTCAGTCCACAGATTTTATTGACTGCCATGAGATTGGATGAGTATATAGGTAGAGTGCATGGAGAAAGAATAAATTGAGAAAAGAAGATTGAGCCCATGTACTCTATTATTACGCACACACACACACACACAGAATGGGCAATGAGCTGGAGATGCAGCTCTTTGAATTCTGGCTCTGCCCTTTATAACCTTGTAACTTTGGGCAAGTTGCCCCACCTCCTGGAGCTCCATTTCCCTTATCCATAAAACAAGGGTAACATTCCATCTCAAGGTTTGTAAAATGAGGTTTAGACACAATGTGTATTAATAGCTAGTCCAAGCTGAGCACATCATAAGGGCACCGCAAATAATAATCGGTTTTGGGGCAATTTGTCCTCCGAGACCCTCCCTGAGTTCTCACCTTCTCCCCGATTACTATCTCATTTTTTCCCAATCTCATTTAGCCCCCATCAGTAAGACAGATCATTGATAACTCTCCACGGGGTTTCTTTGATTTCTGACATTCCTCCCCTTTCTGGCTCATCTGAACAATCTCCAAACTTCTCATGTGGAAAAAAAAATAGACTATTTAGGATGAGCCACTTTCTAAGCTGCATGCTAATAAGTAGTGTTCTTATCGTTATTATATTTGCTTTCAAATCAGTGAGAATTCTGATTAGATTGTGTAGATGGGGGAAAATATTAGCCAGTGGTGTGGAGAAAATAAAAGCTATTCTTAGAAAACCTCTCTCTTGATTAGACTCAATGCTTATTGGATATTTGGTGATGTCAGTAGAAAATTTTGAGATGATAGCAGCTGGTGTTTGGGGAAGCTGTAAGAGGCATGCGAAAAGGAATGCATTTGTGCATGGCAGAGAATTAACTCAGCCTGTCTTGCCTAAACCTTCAACTGCAACTGGTCCTTCCAAAATGTAGCATGCACCGTGTCCTTCTTCATTATTATATGTGGAACAGAGCTCATGCTCTGGGCTCACATGTATTCTTTTCCATTTCTTATGTGACCTTGGGCAAAATACTTAATCACTCTAGGTTCCTGTGTCTTCATCTATAACAGAGAGAAATGATACCACATGTTTTGTAGCTCATGCTTTGTCATGAAGCCTAAATGAGATGATCCATGTAAAAGACCTATAATTTTAATTAGGATTTGGTAAACTCTCCATAAATGTTAGCTATCATCATCTCCCTCTCTTCCTCACTCTCCTCCATCCCTTTCCCAACATGCCCCAAACTGAAGCTCACTCAGAGAGCTTAAAGGTCTGCTCTGTGCATCCAAAGATAAGAAGTGGCTGCGCTGGGATTTGAACCTACGTCTTCCCTAGTCGCAGCCAGTATTCTTCCTAATACACCCATAGCCTTGAGAAGGTGACCAAACACTGGTGGTGGAACCATCATGAAGATCTAGAACTGGTTGAGTGATAGTATTCTATGTTGTGGGGGAGGCAGGTGGCGAATGGATCACCAAATATCCAGATCAGCCTGGTGACAAGTCTGCTGCGTTCAGCAACACTCACTCACACAGCAAGCATCTGCTGACCTCCCCAAAGTGCCACAAACTGGGCCAGTCAGTGAAGAGACCGGGGGTAAAAAATGGTACAATTCTCTGCCCTCATGGAACTTACTATTTAGTGGAAATGGTCAATGTAATGCAAATAATCACCAAATAAAATAAAATTACCACTGACATAATTTCTTCAATGGAAACTTAGCGGGTCTCTGATTTAGTCTAGGGCTTCAGGGGTAGCTCCCATGAGTAATAACAATTATTAATATTTTATAGCACTTACTATGTGCCAGAGACTTAGGTTTTTAAAAAATGCTTTATGTACAATGCACACTAGGGTCCTATTCTATATTTGCTACTATTGTGTCCATTTTAGAGACAAGGAAACTGAGATACAGAAAGGTTAAGTGATGTGTTTATTTGCCCAAGGTCACATGGCTAGTACATGGTAGATCTGGGAATTGACTCCAGATATTGACTGCAGAATTCCCACTTTCAACCATGCTGAGGTATGAAAGCTGCTGACCAGGCAGAGGCGAGAGGTGGGGAGGTCCCAGGCCATGGGAATAGCATGCCCAGATTCCCTTTTGCAGTAGGAAGCAGGAGAATGCAGCTGAGGGGAACTAGAGCCCAGGGAGATGGGGGTGGTGTAGGGTATGGATGGGGAGGGGTGGGGTGGAGTGGGGGGTACTGTAGGAGAGGGTGCTGAAGAGAAAGGCACAAGCGGACTATGACAGGCTGTCGGGTCTTTAGCCTAAGAACCATGAGGATCCATCAAAGGGTTTTTAACAGGGTAGTCATGTGGTTAGAGCTCCATTTTTAAAAAGACCAACCTGAAGAGCAGATTGAAGGGATATTAAAAAAGAAGCAGGGAGACCAATATTAGAATTCAGTCCATGCCCAGGACAGAGGCGAGTGAAGCCTAGTCTATAGGGCTGACAACAGAGTTGGCAAGAAGCTGACAGATTCCGAGATATTTAGGAAGCAAACAGACAGGACTTCGCGATTAATTGGCACTGTGGATGAAGAAGGAAGATTAAACATTGGAGCGAGGATACAGTGAAATACTTGCCCAATACAAAACTAGCCCAAAAAGAAAGAAGTAGGAAGATACTGACAAGGGTTTGTGATCTGAAATCAGTTGTAGTTTAACTGGAATAAATATAAGTTCCCACAGTTGGGGCATATTTTAGTTTCCTTGTTGCTAAAGCAAATTCCACACAATGGGTTGACTTAAAAAGTGGGGATTTATTGGCTTATGGTTTTGAGACTGAGAGAAGGTCAAAGCCAAGGCATCATCAAGGCAATGCTTTCTCCCAGAAGACTTTGGCAAGCTGGGGCTGGCTGCAGCAATCCTTGGTCCCTGGTTTTTCTTCATGTGGCAATGCACACGGTGGCCTCTCTTGGCTTCTTTCTCTGTTGGATTATGTTGATTTGCTGCTTCTGGCTGCTCCCTTTAGCTTTTTCCTCTCTCCGTGGCCTTCCATATATAGCCTTCGGTAATAAGATTAGGACCCAACCTGAGTCAGTAGGGCCACACCTTAATTGAAATAGTCTCATAAAAAGGTCCTATTTATAAGGGTTCACACCTACAGGAACGGATTAAGTTTAAGAACATGTTTTTCTGGGTTACATAGGTCCAAACTACAACAGGGCCCAAACACCAGCAGCATGTAGGGGAGAAAGACTCTGAGTTTCAGCCAATTTGAAATGCAGGATGAATCACCTGTGTGACATGGCCACTAGAAGGATGCATGTTATCTCAGGAAAGGGTGCATGCATCCTTGTCTCATTGAGATTATAAGAAGACACCTAGAGTATGCCATATGCAATCTTGCACATATATCCTACATTCAAGAAATGGACAGACCCACACTTGTCTTGATGGTGTCCCAGATGCTGATGGAGAAAAGTTGAACATTATATAAGCACGTATTTTGTGTCAAGCATTTTCTGGGCTCCTTCTATACATGACCTCTCACTCTTCTTAACTTTGTGACACTTTGACTCTGTTGACAAGGGGATGGAAGCTCAAATAATTAAGAGGCTGCCTGAAGGTAGGCATCTAATAAGGGAACAAGGAGAAATATTAGCTCAGGTCTGCGTGACACAGAGTTATATTTTTCCCACCATACTGCAGCAAGATGAGAGAGAAAGAACTGAGGAAATGGGAAATGCAGCCTTGAAAAAAAAGACTTGGTGGAACTTGATATTTGTCTCCCACTTGGCTCAAGTTCATCATCTGTAAAATTGGGACAGTAGTACCAACCTTATAGGGTTATTTTAGGAATGAATGACATAATGGTTAAGCCTAGTCAGACATCACAAAATGCTAGGTTTCATTATAATTGTTATTGCTTTTCTTATTATTGAAAGGGAATTGAACTTACTCTAGGTGGGTCTAGACACCTAGATGACACATCTTGTCATCTAGACAAGATGAAAAAGTGAGTAGACAAGTGGGTAGAAATTATAGAGAAGTTGATTTTGTCTTGATGAAGGTAGGAGGATCTTTTGAACAGATCGAGCTGACCCACAATAGAAGGAATGGCCTCAGGAAGGAGTGAGCTCCCTGTGACAAGAGTTGCCTAAATCTGGGCTAGATAACCACTGGTAGGAATGATATAGAAAAGAGCTACACTCATCAGATTGAGTTATACAACTTCTGAAGGTCTTTAAACTGAAAATCTGATTTTTCCTCCCCCACCTGCTCTAAAGTGACAACTTTTGTTGTGACGGGGAGTAAATCTGGGACACCTGTGCCAAAAATAGTTGCAGAGTAAGGCAGGAGGAGGAGCTGGGGTTTTGTATACATCACCCTTCCCTTGTCTCATTCCTCATGGATGTCATGAGGTCAGACAGCAGCAGCGAACAGAGCAGAAGAGTGGTTCTGGCTCTTCCTTCGACAGTCTGTAGCATCTCACCTCCAACGCTGTCCTTCAGTGTCAGGTGCACTCACTCTGTCTGGCTCCAGAAGACTCAGCTCTGTGGCTGTTCCAAACAGAGGGACACCAAACTCTGCTCCTGATTTGGAATTTAAGGACGTCATCAAGTGTGAGATGGCGACTGGGCTTCTGTGCTTAAGGCAGTTTCTCTCTTGAGAACTCTTTATGCCTCTTATGGGAGAATGAACTGATATTTAGGCCAGGAGAGCTCCTGAAAGATGGGGACCATGTTTTATTCATCTTTGTATTTCTCAGAGCCTAGTGCAGACAGAACCTAGCACATGGTACAATGTCAATGAATATGTAGTGAATGAATATGTGAGAGAATGAGTAAGTATTTGAACGATAAAAATCAATTTATTTATTTATTCATACATTCAACACATATGCATCTCCTGAGTTTCAGTACAGTTTTGTCTTTATAGGAGAAAAGTGCAATTTAATACAATTGTTAGTATATGGCTACATGTCCAGGGAAATATCTTGACTCAGCAGAATTTCAAAACGTTGGAGGGCAAAATTGATGTTTAAACTCTTGTGGCCAGAGTTTAGATGGACGCAAGATCCAATCCAACGTAGCAAAAGATGGGAACAGAAATAATTGAACCATCTTGGTTAAAAGAGGTTGGATAGGTGTGGCCTTCTCTCTTCAACTCTCTCTCTCTCTTGGTTTAAAAATATACCTGCTAATTCTTTGAAACTCTTCCCTTCAAGAGGGGAAGTTTAATTTCCTCCTCTTGAGTGTGACCAGACTTGGTGATTCACTTCTCTTGGCTACACTATGGTGGAAGAACTGGTGTGTTACTTTGAATTCTAGCTTATCAAAGCCCTTGCTCCTTCCTCTTTCTCTTGGATCACTCGCTTTGGGGGACATTGTGAGCATTCTCAAGCAGCCCTATGGAGAGTCCCACATGGTGAGGAGCTGAGGTTCCAGCCGTGTTGAATGTACTCATAGCTATGTGAGCTGCAAGCAGAGCCTCCGGGCCTAGCAAAACCCTCAGATGACAGCAGCCCTGCATGCCATCTTCACTCAACCTCAAGAGAGACCCTGAGTCAGAACCATCCAGCTAAGCTGTTTTCAAATTCCTGCCCCACTTGTATAAAGTAAATAGTTGTTGTTTGAAGTCACTATTTTAGGTAGTAAATTTTTTGCAGAAAAAGTTAACTAAGAAAGATTTTTTTACCCGATTTTTGGTACCAAATTCTGTATCGGTAAGGGTTCGGTAGGAGAATAACCACTAGGAGAGAGAAAAAGATTTGTTTCAAGGATTTGACCTTGTGCAATTGTGGGAGCTAGCTAAATAGTGTCTATAGTGCTGTTGTCTTCACTGAAGCTTGAAGTCTTCAGAGAAGGGCAGACTGATGTGAAGTGGGAGAAAGCAAGGACACACTGGAACCAGGAGACTACGCTGCAGCCCACGAGGATGGACTGAAACCCACGGCCATTCTCATTGCCTAAACGTTGATGAAGCGGATGTCCTGCAGGAGAAGTTGGTGCCCTTTGTCATGGAGCCAAACACACAAACATAAAATATGGTCCAGGAGCTAGAGATCTTGAGGGAAGACTCAGGAGATAAAAGAGCATGGCAGGTCTACCTGCCACCCCAAACCATTAAGGCGAGCCAGCAGTAAAGTAACAAAATATATGAGCTAACACGAAACTCCTGCCCTGCTTTCCAAGCATAAAAACAAAATGGTTTCTTTCACCCTCCACATTTCCTGTGAAAATATCTCCTGTGGCCCACTGTGACCAGCAAGTAGACGGACACAGTAAAAATCTACCAAACTTTCTCCAATGGCCTCTTCCACAACCCTGGTGTTAATTATGACCTGTGTCTTGGTGACTCCAAAATTATAACTAGTTCAGTCCTTTCCCTGTGCCCCACACAAACCATTATCCTTAAGGAGATGCCCAGAATAGAGACAAGAAAACCTATAAATGGAAAAACGGTATACTACAATGGAGAGGTGTCAAAAGTTATGGGAGACCAAGAGAGGAGAGAGTTTAAGAAGGAGTTGGTTTGCAATATTGGATGCTGGTCATTGGAATAGCCAGCACATATTTGAGCTCTTGCCTTAGGCCATGCATGTTGCTAAGAGCTCGTAATCAGTTATCTCATTTATTTCTCATAACAGCTCTATCAGATGGATACTAAGATTATTCCCATTTTATAGATGAACCAACTGAGTCTCTGAGAAATAATAGAACTTCTTAAGGTCATATGGCCAGGTCATAGCAGAGATAGGATTCAAACCCATCATCTCAGAACCCAGAGCCTGTATCTTGAATTTCCCAGAAAGATCAAGGAGAAGATAAAATAGAGGGTGTGTATAAAAGTTATGGGAGCTCAGAAGAGCGTGCCACCAGCTGTTTGGGGGAACTGAGGAAGGATTCATGGAGGTGACATGTGAGCCAGACTTTAAAAGATAATTAAGTGTTCGCCAGATGGTTAAAGAAGAGAAAACAAAAATTTTAAGGACCCAAATGTTAAAACTGTGAGATGTATTTGGGAGATGACAAAAGGATTGTCATGACTGGATCTGTCGTGAGGAAGCAGTGGGAGACGATGTTAGAAAATTAGGGTGGGCCCGATCAGAATAGGGAACTCTCTCTGGATATGCCAGAACTTTTAGCCTTTATACCATAGGTAATGAGGTGCACATAGAAATTGAGAATGACCTGGCCAGAATTTTACTTTAAAACCATCACTTTGATAGGCATATGGGGAAAGATCTGAAGGTGGGTCAATATTGGAGGCAGGGAGATCTGTTATTAGGCTGTCAGAATAATCCACGTCAAAGAAGATGGGAAATGGAATTCATGCAGCAGGGGGATGGTGAGCAGGAGACATGTGGGAGGATTCATGCAGGGAAATGAACCGGAATTGGAGGAGGGAAGGAGAGCAAGAAGTCAAAATGACTGCTTAGGTGACTGGGGGCTCGTGATGTGCACTCTGAAAAAGAAAATTCTAGAAGAGAAGCAAGTGCTGGGTAGGGGAGGATGCATTTGTTTTTGCATTTGTTGTATTTGGGGTGCCTTCAAGATATTCAAGAGGTAGTTGGAAATGTGTACAGTATTTTTGTGCTTGCCTTATCTTTGATAAATAACCATGGGCTTCACAACCGTGAGCTTTATCCCCAAAGGACAAACATTGAAAATGCTCCAAACCAGGTAAGGTCTTTCCAGTGTGAAGGCAATATCAACACCTGCCCCTCTCCATCTCAATTACTCTTCCCTTTGGCTTACCTGGAATGTGGGTTGTTAAGGTGATGGGAGAGGATTGGGAAACACGGCAGTTTCCCAAGTGATTAGTTATTTGGAATTTATTGGATTATAAAGCCTCCTGTGCACATTGATTGAACTGAAATCATGTCACTATGCTGTCTATTCTGGTGGCTTTTGTACATCTTAAAATCAGAAAATTTGCTACGGTCTCTGAGCCAGACAGGATCTTGCCTTTTCTGAATAACTCAGAGACTCTAGGGAGGCTATAGGTAATAAGTTTCTTGAGCCACAAAATTGTAATTTTCTGAGGGAGAGGCCATGTGCTTGTCCTTCATTGTCCTTGTTGATGGGTGAGGCAGAGTGGGATGTGTATGGCCACATGAACTCTTATTCTATTTGTTTGCACTAGAGGCCCCAAGTAATCAAAAGAAACAAA
This sequence comes from Tamandua tetradactyla, assembly GCF_023851605.1. Taxonomy (NCBI): domain Eukaryota; kingdom Metazoa; phylum Chordata; class Mammalia; order Pilosa; family Myrmecophagidae; genus Tamandua; species Tamandua tetradactyla. Next base: position 47,792,083 of record NC_135349.1, on the reverse strand, counting down.
AACAGGGCATATGTGATGCCACCACCTTCTGGGGCTTCAGCCTCTGAAATAGGGACTGAGTTTTCTAGTTTACTGAGGGAAGAATTGGAGGTGGAGGAAGCTGCCCTTTAGGAGGCAGAGCTGCCTGCAGTTCAGCTGAGTTAAGAAGAGCAGGACGGCAGTCTCTTCCTCAGACAGGAACCGTGACAGTGAGAGAAAGGCAAAAGAAACAGAACACTTCTGAGACACTCCGGTGTCAGCAGGTGGTAGAAATGGAAGAAAGTTGAACAGCTCATCAAGGGGAAATAAAGCATTTCAAATGGAAAGTCACAGTTGAGCCTTCAAACAGGCTGTATGGAAGGTTTGTTGTAACAGTGAAGAAGGCTTTGCGCACTCAGTCTCTGAGATTTCAGCACCCTGGAGAGCGCAGAAACCAGGGCGTGGCCCTCGTTTCCATCTGCTCCTACAGGAGAGGAGTCAAAAAGTCTTTGCACATACATCCCTGGAACTTCCAGCTTCTCACCAAAGCCCCCCCAACAAAGGCAGCAGCCACTTTTCTATCTGCTGCCTTAGGATAAAGGGCTAGCCTCTGAACCAGTGTTTCGTGGATCATTCTCACTTCTAGGGAAATACACTCTCTGTCCTTAGTAATACTAAGGGCAGATGGCCTGGACTTGCTGCCACTTCACAAGGAAGCTGCTTTTTTTTTTTTTTTTCTACTTATGCTGAGTAAAACTGTGATGTTTTGGAATGAAAAAATGAACTATCCTTTTGTACTGGCTCATTAACAATGCCTCTGCACAAACCCGTGAAGCAGACATTCTCCATTTTGCACATTTGCATGAAGAAGACTAGGAGAAGAGTCAGAGAAGTAGAGTGCCTTGCCAAAGATCACACAGCTAGGAAGTGGCCAAGAACCTAGGCTTCTTGAACCCTTATTCTGTTACTTGTTTACTTAAAAAATATTAATTGAGCATCTAAGTGTGCAAGGATTAGGGATACAGAAGCAAATTTGTCTGTAGTCTATTGGAATCCTGACGGTAGTGAACACAGAGGTAGAGCTGACAGGTCGCTTTCCGTGGTGTCCAGCTGACACATGCTCTCCTCTCCAGTTTCACCATGAGCACCTGGCTGTTCAATCTTGAGGATGTCACTTCAACTCCATGAGCTGGGTTTCCTCATATGCAGGATGGGAATTATAATCCTCTCTATCTGCGAGCGCTCTAGATATTTTTAAAGATCCTTTATCAAGGTGGTTTCACTTAATGCACTTTGACAAATAGGGTCATAACTCCTGGAAAAATCAGTAAATAACCTCTGGTAGCTCCATTACTAGTAGAATACTATATGGCTTTCCAAGAGAAAAGATTGTTGGTTTTATACTCAGAGTTATCACAAATTTGACTGGCAAAAGAGAGATTACAGCTTTCCCCTCCCCTCAGCCCAGAATTGTTTGTTAATTAAGTTTGCTTGGCTGTATGGTCATCTGACTCCAGACAGCAGAATCATGGGGGGGGAAAGAGAACTGAGACACTCCGGATAACCATGTTACTGGCAGAAGCAAATGTCCCAAGTCACAATCATAAATTGCTCCTAATTAGGAAATAATTATGCCCCCAAATGAGGCTACATGGGTTTAAAGGCATCTCACAAATTGCCGATTAGTTACATAGCAGTGATGGTATTTAGTGCCACTTCAGTTAATGGGAAATGCGTTCGAAATGGCCCATCTTCAGCTGTTCCCAAACAGGGAAAGGCTCGGGTTGGGGGAAGACTCAGAAGACAAGGAAAGAGGCAGGAGAAAAAGGAAACCTTTTTCATTTTTCTTGGAGTTAGTATATCTGAGTTGGAAGTCTCCTTCCTCTGGCTCAGATCAGTTCTGTGATCTGGATCAAGTCACTTCGTTCTCTGAGTCTCAGTCTCCTTACCTGTAGGATGGTGTAAATAAAGATAGCAGGATAACCTCCCTCTCCCATAGGATAGTTTTCTGCCACAACTCAGTGTGGCATGCCAATGTTAGTTGAATTGTGTTTTGCTAATGCAAACAACTTCTCATATATTCCAGAAGAAATATTTTTGGATTAAAGAAGTGTTTCCTTGTTCATGATGGCATTTGTTTCATTTGACATAATTGATATATTATTCCCTTGCTGTACACCCAGTTGTGGTTTAGAACATGGTGCATCTGGAAAGGGACTCAGACCTGAGTTTAATGTGGTTAGAAGGATTTGATTCATGTGTCAGTGAATGGAACCCAGAGTTTGGTACATAGAAAGCACTTAAGAAAAGCTGATCTTCTTTACTCATCTTAGCACCTGCTGCCAGATTCAGTTATGAAGTTTTGATTGCCAAGAGGTGTGTGAAATTGAGTGACTCTTTCCCTTCCACATCTGTAAGGGAGGGGGAACAACCATTGTCTCAGCCAGGCAGAGACATAAGAAAGGGGGATCCAGGGTACCACGTACCTTCTTGCTATTTACTAGCCTCTAAAAGACCATCCTTTTCCAGGAGGACTTAGGGCACAAGAAAGAAGGTAGCTCCTGGTCATGGGAGACCTTGAGACCTATGCCTGAGGCATAGTTTATTATGATTTCCTCTAAGGATGGGTTGTTACCACCTGAGCTTGGCCTTTCATGCTCCTTCTACACATCAATATTTCTGGCAGCTACAACTCTGCCCCAGGCAAATATGATTGGGTCAAGTCTTTCCATGGGTGGAAGCCACCGACATGCCCTGTGGGCAGAAATAGGTCCCAGTCCCTGCCCTCACTATGAGTACAGCACAGTGTCCCATTGAAAACTCTTTTCAAGTATCAGTCCATTCTGTCTTAACCAGATCAACTTGAGAGAATGGTCTTCTGAAGACTCACAGGTCTTCCTTGGCCTCAGGGCAAAGGATCTACCCTGTGGAAGCAGAAGGAAAACACTTACCTCTTGAGACTAGAGCAGATGCCACATCTCCCCAGAAGGCCATGGGGCTTGGTGGCCATGTTGGAGCACCTGGGAGGAATGTTCCAGACTTACCCAATCATGCAAAGGCTGGAATCTACCGCAGGCACCATCGGGAGGGTCTTTATTGGAAGCCACAATCATCTTAAAGGTTCTTCAGTAACTCTTAGGCTTTGATCTCCTCAGGAGTGTGGCATTGTACAGAATAGGTACAACAACAGCAGTGTGAGTTTTGAAAGAGTGAGTTAATTGATTATTCTTCACAGCTGCTGAGTCTGCTCCTATGGCCTCATATGTGACTTTGTGGGCTCTGGCACTACTTCAGCCTGGCCCATGAACCCCTTGGAATATTACATGATGAATCCACAGGGATTGTCATACAGGGCATGCTTCCTGAATTTCCTCTTGCATAAATGTTGATGCGAGATGAAGAGTATTTGTAACTCCCCATTGAGAATGAACCCTTGGTCACCACTATATGTGTATACCATTCTGAGAGAAAATGTGCCCATTGCCACATGAAATGTGTCCAGGGAGCAGGGTGGAGTGAGAACTGAGCCCAAGGACTGCTTATTCTTATCAAAGGTATCCTTCCAGCCGACCAACCTCTATGCATCCATCACATGTTCATCTATTTAGCCACACACTCAACTGTTAATTGTCTTCTCCTTCTATCAATCCACCTATCCAACTAACCAACCAATTTTTTATTGATCAACTGTTATATATCCATCCATCCAGCATTTATTCATCCCTACACTATATTATTTATTAAATGCCTGCCACATAACAACCCTGAATTTTATGCTGGGGGTTGAGCAGCGAATGAGATAAATCCTTTTCTTAATCAACAAGGAAGATATACATTGAATGATAAATAAACATATAAATATGTGATAAAACTCCAGGTAGTGATAAATGCTATGAGGAGAAATAAAGTACAGTAAGCGCACTGGAAAGGTTTTAATTTAGCAAATGCTTCTCTGAGGATATGATATTTAAACATAGCCCTAAATCAGATGAGGGAGGAAGTCATGAAAATTTCTAGGAGAAGCGTTTCCATGGAGAGGCAATACAAGTGCAAAGTCTCTATAAGTGCCTTTGTTTGGAAGAGGTGATGATCAGGATGGCTGGCACAGAGTGGTAGGGAGATAGGAGGGGGAAGGAAAGATAAAAATTAAGTTCATGAAGAAGAATTTGGATTTTATTCTGATTGTAATGGAAAGATACTGAGGGCTTGACAGTAGTTGAGTCATATAATCTAATTTGTGTCTTAAGAAGATGACCTTGGCTTCTGGATGAATGGATGAAAACAAGAGTAGAGGATGTGGACTAATTGGAAAATTATTTCTGTAGCACACACAGGAGATGGTGGGCTGGGAGGATATGGTAGAAGTGATGAGAATGTTTTGTGAAAGTCACAAACACAGCACTGGCTGCTCGATTGGATTCGAGGGGAAAAAGAGGAGTGAAGGATGATAGCTGGGTATTTGGCTTGAGCAATTGGGTCCTTGGCAGTGTCATTTCCTGAGAGAAACAGAGTTTGGTCAGGGGCAGAGGGTAGATCCTGGGTACTTTTCAAGACATATTAAATTTTGGATGTCTTTCAGATTTCTAAGTGGAGACAAAACATAGAGATGGGTGTATGAGTCTAGAGCTTACAGGGTTTCATGATTAGGGACAGGTGTCAACTTGGCCAAGTTGTGGTACCTGTTCATCTGATTGGGCAAGCGCTGGCCTGTCTGTTGCAATGAGGACATTTCATAGGATTAGGTCATGATCACGTCAGCTACATCCACAGCTGATTCCATTTGTAATCAGCCAAAGGGGAGTGTCTTCTGCAATTAGTGATGCTAAATCCAATCATGGGAAGCCTTTTAAGGAGGACTCAGAGGAGACAGGTCCCATTCCTGCTTTGGCTGGTGAGCCTCTCCTGTGGAGTTCGTCCAGGCCATCCATTGGAGTCATCGGCTTCGCAGCCTGCCCTGTGGATTTTGGACTCTGCGTTCCTACGGTCATGTGAGACACTTTCATAAATTTTATATTTGCAAGTGTTCCCTGTTGGTTCTGTTTCTCTAGAGAACCCTAACTAATACATCTTGGTACCGGGAGTGGTTCTTAAGGAACAGAATCTTAAAAATGGGTTTTTATGAATGGTTTTCTACTCTGACTGGGCTCAGAGACACTAAGGACTCTGATTCCCGTAATCAGAATGACACTCCCAATCCATGGACTGAGTTGGCAAAGGAGATAGTCAAAATATCATCATTCAATTCTCCTAATGCTTCGCTTGTACGAAGCCAGACTCTGGGGGATAATGTTTTTGACAACTTTACAGAGTTTTGTAGGAATAAGAGTTATAGAGATGTTGGTTGGTTGTTGTTAGATACACTGTCTACATTAAAGGCTGAAAGGGATGGGCTTAAGGCTTCAAACAAGAAGCTTAAGTGCCGTCTGAAAGATGTAGCGGTTTCTATGAATATCCTGAAGGAAAATTTTATTTCCTGTAGCCGTAGACTTGAGATCTCTGAAAATCAGACTCAGAATCTTATTGTTAGAGTAGCAACTTTACAACGTAAACTGAAATCTCAGTCTTGCATGGTGTCTGCCGTTAAAGTGAGGGCATTGATTGGAAAGGAGTGGGACCCTGAAAAATGGGATGGTGACATATGGATTGATAATGATGTTGGGGGTGAGGTTGAAACCCTAGACCATGCTGAACCTTCTTTAGATAACCCTGTAATAGTCTGCCCTGAGGACATAGCCACCCCACCTCCAGCCTGCCTTGAGGAATTGGCCACCCAACCTCCTCCTGAAGGGATTAGCCCTAGAGTTATTAATCCTGTTTCACCAGATGAAACTACCAATGAAAGCCCTGAAGCAAATGGCTTGGAAGATATTTCTAATTCTTTTCATGACCCACCCCCACCACCCCTCATTTCTTCTAGACCTATAACTAGACTAAAGTCCCAACAGGCCCCTAAAGGTGAGGTACAAAGTATCACACATGAGGAGGTACGTTATACTCCAAAAGAACTGTGTGAGTTTTCCAATTTATATAGACAGAAATCAGGGGAATATGTGTGGCAATGGATTTTAAGAGTGTGGGATAATGGTGGGAGGAATATAAGGCTGGATCAGGCTGAATTTATTGATATGGGCCCACTAAGCAGAGATTCTGCATTCAATGTTATAGCTAGAGCAGTTAGAAAAGGTGTTAACAGCTTGTTTGGGTGGTTGGTTGAAACATGGATCAAAAGGTGGCCAACATTACCTGAGGTTGAAATGCCAGAACTTCCCTGGTATAATGTAGATGAGGGGATCCAGAGGCTTAGAGAGATTGGGATGTTAGAGTGGATTTATCATGCAAAGCCTGCTCTTACACCCCAGGAATGTCCAGAGGATGCACCTTTTACCAGAACAGTGAGAAATAAATTTGTGAGACTAGCACCATCATCCCTCAAGAGCTCTGTGGTTGCACTTCTCTGTAGGTCAGATATTACTGTAGGAACTGCTGTCACTGAGCTGGAATCCTTAAACACAATGGGGATGACAGGATCCCGAGTTGGCAGAAGCCAGGTGGCAGCACTTAATCACCAAAGACAGGGTAGACGTGGGTATTATAATAGACAACAAACTCAAAGGAGGCATCAAAATTATATGACACGCAGAGATTTGTGGCATTGGCTAGTAAATCATGGGGTGCCTAGAAATACAATAGAAGGGCAGCCTACTAAATTCTTGTTGGAGCTGTATAAACAAAAGAGTTCTAGGTCAAGGGAACAGAAGTCTAACCTGAATTACAAAAACACAGAGTCACGGCCCCTTAATCAATTTCCAGACTTGAAACAGTTTACAGACCCTGAGCCCCTTGAATGAAGGGGAGGCCAGGTCCCTATGGGGAAGAAACCTGTTACACTGCCACAAATTTATACTGTTAACCTTCCTCTAAGTCTTCCCCAAGGAGACCGACGACCTTTTACCAGGGTAACTGTGCATTGGGGAAAAGGAAATGATCAGATCTTTTGGGGATTATTAGACACTCGTTCAGAAGTGACATTAATTCCAGGGGACCCAAAACGTCACTCTGGACCACCAGTCAGAGTGGGGGCTTATGGAGGCCAGGTGATCAATGGAGTTTTAGCTCAGGTCCGTCTCACAGTGGGTCCAGTGGGCCCCCGGACCCATCCTGTAGTTATTTCCCCAGTTCCGGAATGTATAATTGGCATAGACATACTGAGCAACTGGCAGAATCCCCACGTTGGTTCTCTAACTCGTGCAGTGAGGGCTATTATGGTGGGAAAGGCCAAGTGGAAGCCACTAGAACTGCCCCTACCAAGCAAAATAGTAAATCAAAAGCAATACCGTATTCCTGGAGGGATTGCAGAGATTACTGCCACTCTTAAGGACTTGAAAGATGCAGGGGTGGTGATTCCCACCACATCCCCATTCAACTCTCCTATTTGGCCTGTGCAGAAAACAGATGGGTCTTGGAGAATGACAGTGGATTATCGTAAACTCAACCAGGTGGTAACTCCAATTGCAGCTGCTGTTCCAGATGTAGTATCATTGCTTGAGCAAATCAATACATCCCCTGGTACCTGGTATGCAGCTATTGATCTGGCAAATGATTTTTTCTCAATAGCTATTAGTAAGGACCACCAGAAACAGTTTGCTTTCAGCTGGCAAGGTCAGCAATATACTTTCACTGTCCTACCTCAGGGGTATATCAACTCTCCAGCCCTATGTCATAATCTTGTTCGCAGAGACCTTGATCGTTTCTCCCTCCCACAAGACATCACACTGGTCCATTATATTGATGATATCATGTTGATTGGACCTAGTGAGCAAGAAGTAGCAACTACTCTAGATTTACTGGTAAGGCATTTGTGTGTCAGAGGATGGGAGATAAATCCAACAAAAATACAGGGGCCTTCTACCTCAGTAAAATTTCTAGGTGTCCAGTGGTGTGGGGCATGTCGAGATATCCCTTCTAAGGTGAAGGATAAATTGCTGCATCTGGCCCCTCCCACAACCAAAAAAGAGGCACAACGCCTAGTGGGTCTTTTTGGATTTTGGCGACAACATATTCCTCATTTGGGTGTGCTACTCCGGTCCATTTATCGAGTGACCAGAAAAGCTGCTAATTTTGAGTGGGGACCTGAACAAGAGGAGGCTCTGCGACAGGTCCAGGCTGCTGTGGAAGCTGCTCTGCCACTTGGGCCATATGATCCAGCAGATCCAATGGTGCTGGAAGTGTCAGTGGCAAATAGAGATGCTGTCTGGAGCCTTTGGCAGGCCCCTATAGGAGAATCACAACGCAGACCCTTAGGATTTTGGAGCAAAGCCTTACCATCTGCTGCAGATAACTACTCTCCTTTTGAGAAACAGCTTTTGGCCTGCTACTGGGCCTTAGTAGAGACTGAACGCTTAACCATGGGCCAACAAGTTACCATGAGACCTGAGTTACCTATCATGAGTTGGGTGTTGTCTGACCCACCAAGCCATAAAGTTGGGCGTGCACAGCAGCACTCTATTGTAAAGTGGAAATGGTATATACGAGATAGAGCCAGAGCAGGTCCTGAAGGCACAAGTAAGTTTCATGAAGAAGTGGCACAAATGCCCATGGTTTCCACTCCTGCTGCTACATTACCTTCTCTTTCCCAGACCAGAGCTATGGCCTCTTGGGGAGTTCCTTACAATGAATTGACTGAGGAAGAGAAAACTCGGGCCTGGTTTACAGATGGTTCAGCACGATATGCAGGTACCACCCGAAAGTGGACAGCTGCAGCATTACAACCCCTTTCTGGGGTGTCCTTGAAGGACAGTGGTGAGGGGAAATCCTCCCAGTGGGCAGAACTTCTAGCAGTGCACCTGGTTGTTCATTTTGCTTGGAAGGAAAACTGGCCAGAGGTGTGTTTGTATACTGACTCATGGGCTGTTGCTAATGGTTTGGCTGGATGGTCAGGGACTTGGAAAGACCATAATTGGAAAACTGGTGACAAAGAGGTCTGGGGAAGAAGTATGTGGATAGACCTTTCTGAGTGGGCTAAAAACATGAAGATATTTGTGTCCCATGTGAATGCACACCAGAGGGTGACTTCAGCAGAGGAAGATTTTAATAATCAAGTGGATAAGATGACCCGTTCTATGGATACCAGTCAGCCTCTTTCCCCAGCAACTCCTGTTATTGCCCAATGGGCTCATGAACAAAGTGGTCATGGTGGTAGGGATGGAGGTTATGCATGGGCTCAGCAACATGGACTTCCACTCACCAAGGCTGACCTGGCTACAGCCACTGCTGAGTGCCCAATCTGCCAGCAGCAGAGACCCACACTCAGCCCCCGATATGGCACCATTCCCCGAGGTGACCAGCCAGCTACATGGTGGCAGGTTGATTACATTGGACCACTCCCTTCATGGAAGGGGCAGTGATTTGTTTTAACTGGAATAGACACATACTCTGGATATGGGTTTGCTTTCCCTGCACGCAATGCTTCTGCCAAAACTACTATTCGTGGGCTTACAGAATGCCTTATCCATCGTCATGGTATTCCACATAGCATTGCTTCGGATCAAGGAACACACTTCACAGCAAATGAAGTGCGGGAATGGGCACATTCTCATGGAATTCTCTGGTCTTACCATGTTCCCCATCATCCAGAAGCAGCTGGATTGATAGAACAGTGGAATGGCCTTTTGAAAACTCAATTACGGTGCCAACTAGGTGGCAAAAACTTGAAAGGCTGGGGTAATGTTCTCCAGGAAGCTGTGTATGCTCTGAATCAGCGTCCACTGTATGGTGCTGTTTCTCCCATAGCCAGGATCCATGGGTCCAGGAACCAAGGGGTGGAAATGGGTGTGGTGCCACTCACTATTACTCCTAGTGATCCACTAGGAAAATTTTTGCTTCCTGTCCCTGCTACCCTGAGTTCTGCTGGTCTACAGGTTTTAGTTCCAAAACGGGGTGTGCTTTCTCCAGGAGAAACAACAGTGATACCACTGAACTGGAAGTTAAGATTGTCACCTGGCCACTTTGGGCTACTTATGCCTCTGGATCAACACACCAAGAAGGGGATTACATTATTGTCTGGGGTAATTGACACTGACTATCAGAAGGAAGTAGGACTGCAACTACGTAATGGAGGTAAAGAAGAGTTTTCTTGGAATATAGGAGATCCCCTGGGGCATCTATTAGTACTACCATGCCCTGTGATTAAAATCAATGGAAAACTGCAACGACACAATCCAGGCAGGACCACTAATGGCTCTGAGACTTCAGGAATGAAGGTTTGGGTCACCCCACCAGGCAAAGAACCACGGCCAGCTGAAGTGCTTGCTGAGGGGAAAGGGAACATGGAATTGGGTAGTGGAAGAAGGTAGTGATAAATATGAACTTCGACCATGTGATCAGTTACAGAAACGAGGACTGTAATGCTGTTTTGTTTGTGTTATACTATTTAAGTTGTAAGATATCAAGTTTAAGAATGAATGTTGCCCAAGGATTTGCATGCTATTCTGGAGAGATTTAATGTGTTTCCAGTTATATGCAGGACAGTTGAGTATTGTCAGGTAAAAGAAAAAATGTGTGTTTATTTGTTTTCATTTGGAAATTAAGTATGGTCTAAGGTGAGATATATATATATATATGTGCCAAGTTGACAAGGGGTGGACTGTCATGGTTAGGGACAGGTGTCAACTTGGCCAAGTTGTGGTACCTGTTCATCTGATTGGGCAAGCGCTGGCCTGTCTGTTGCAATGAGGACATTTCATAGGATTAGGTCATGATCACGTCAGCTACATCCACAGCTGATTCCATTTGTAATCAGCCAAAGGGGAGTGTCTTCTACAATTAGTGATGCTAAATCTAATCACAGGAAGCCTTTCAAGGAGGACTCAGAGGAGACAGGTCCCATTCCTGCTTTGGCTGGTGAGCCTCTCCTGTGGAGTTCGTCCAGGCCATCCATTGGAGTCATCGGCTTCGCAGCCTGCCCTGTGGATTTTGGACTCTGCGTTCCTACGGTCACGTGAGACACTTTCATAAATTTTATATTTGCAAGTGTTCCCTGTTGGTTCTGTTTCTCTAGAGAACCCTAACTAATACACAGGGAAAGTTGAATTTGAGGATAATCAGTGCAGACATGGCATTTAAAGTCATAAGACTGGATAAGATGAGGTAGATAGAAGAGTGAAGTAAATCAAGAAGTGATCCCCAAAACAGTCCATCACTCAACCCGTCCATCCCTCCACTCATCCAGCAGCCATCCACTGTATAATCTAGTTATCCTTTTACCAGCCAAAATGTTTTGTAAATAGCCTCTGTGAGTCAGACACTGGGCTGGGTGCTAGGATTCAAAGGTGAAAAATGTATGGCCCCTGCTATGGAAAACTCGTATCCCAAGGAGTTCTACTATAAAAATATAGTAAAGCCTAGTAAATCGCTTTATAGAGGTATGATCATGGAGACGGGAACAGCTAATTCAGCTGTTTGACAGAAGCTTGTAAAACTATGAAGTGTTTTCTATTTAAAGATGGTCTTAAAGGAGGGCTAAAAGTTGCCAAGGGGGTGAGGAGGGGTCCAGCAATCCAGGATAAAGGCTTACGGTGCCTTCGGAGAGGAGCAGGAAGACCTTTTGATATAGATTCAGCATAAGCATAAGGAAGGGATACCTGTCTACCTACCTAGGGATTGGAATCTATATCTTTTGATATAGATTCAGCATAAGCATAAGGAAGGGATACCTGTCTACCTACCATTTCCTTTGTGTGCTGGGTGAAGGATTCGGGCTGCTCCCTTGGGTCATGGAGGTCCCAGGTGAAAGTTGTAAGTGAAAGAGAGGCAGAACTGACATGGTCAGACTTGAGTTTTAGAAATGCCACCTGAACAACCACATGGAGAATGATGCTGGGACGGGGTCCAGCGTGCAGGTATACTACCTACTCAATAGAAGGGGGTCGGACAAAGAACAACCACAAAACCTGTGGGTGACAGGAGAAACCCTGAAGTCAGGCCATGGGTTCACCTCAGTTCCATGCTTCCCTCTGCAGTCCCGCAGAGCACAGTAGGGGCAGAGCACGGGCTTTCCCTGCTGCCCAAGTCCCAAGTTTGCCCGAAACATTAGTGAAGCCTGCCCATGACAGCAGAAGCAATGACAACGAAGATCACAACTCCATTTCTCATTTTCATATCAATTGGCAGAAATCATCTTTATTAGAAAAATGAAATTTCCCTGTATTTACATTTTTACACCATGTGATTGGGCACTTCCGCCACCTCGAGAGTTATGTACATCTCAGTTTGCACACACATTTCAAACCCGATTCCTTGAAACAGTTAACACGTTGAACAAAAATGAGAGACGTACTACAAGAAGACAACCACAGAATATACTTCCTCTATCATAGGAAGGCATTTAGCAAACGTGTCATTTTGTAGCTATGCTTGGAAATATTGAATACAGTTATTAGCACTTCATGCAGTGGATTAAAACATGACAGGTATAAACCGCCACGGTGGGTAAGTGAACATCCATTCCCAAATGAAAACCACTGAGCAGAGCACAGCTTGTTTTGGGCTCCGCCATACAAGAGATCAAGCCACCTGGGATGTGGGGTTTGAACAGTGTTTCAGTGGAGCTGTGAATGGAAACCCTCTGCACATGGAATTCAATCCCATCAACATTGGGTTAAAAATGAACTCAGATGGCAACCCTTAAAGTCATTAATTCAATTACTATCTTGTGGGCAATGACCAACTTGTATATTATGCAATGCCTTCTAATACGAGTGAAAAATGAATGGTTTGCCTTCTTTTCTGAGTAGGCTTCTATTTATGATTTTTACGAGCTATTTCTTCTTCAAGCTACCAGTTAACACACCTAATTCTTTCTGAACATTTAGCTTGAAATATTATATACCCTATATAAACACAAATGCACAAACATTTTGGTGCTGTTATTACCTAGGGTAAAGTCTACCGACTAAATCGTTTGTAAAGTATATGCTTTTAACTTTTCAGCAGGGGAATTAACGAGATTGACATTTTTTGGTTAAAAACAACTGGAAAAGAAAGAAATCTTTGGGGACCCTCAGCCTTGCAAGGCATCTGCCCCACATCTAACTATGCAATTAGCTGAATGGAGGAGTTTACTGGATTTTCTGTGGCGATGTTATCTTGACCTTATTCAGTATTTGAAAAATAAAATAGAAGATTGACCTCCTTCCCCAGTGAAAAATTGGGGGATGGAGAATGCTATGAGGGTCATTTTCATCTTCCCAAATCCATGAGAATTTCCAAAGATTACCTGGCTTTGACCCTACATTTTGGTCTGAATTGTTTGTTTCTGATCTGGAGCATTTCCTTAGTGATCAGGGCCCCAGGGCTGTATCCCCAAACCTAATAAACGTTCAAGTTTTTTAAATAAAATAAGTTTAAAAAATCAATACGGTTCATTCACTTGAATTAGCTCGACTGGGAATAGAAATGAGCCAATAAGTCTTAGACGGCTAATGTAAAACTTCAATTGAATTCAGAAGGCTATGATTGGTTTTCATGGAGAAACCAACAATGTTTTTCTACTTCCGGACCTTCGCTATTTTCTCAGCTATCAATAGACTTTGATTTCAGCCCTTTAAAAGCTTGAAACAGCAAAATGTCAGATCAATGAGAAGCATTTAAAGTGCCAAAAACAAACCAATGTTTGCTGGAGAACAATTAACCTTATTAATTTAAAAGGCAGCTGTGGTATTGGCTATGTGTTATGTTAATATCCTTTTGAAGGCTCATCTTAAATCTTTCCCAAAGGTGCAAGAGAGAAATAACTGGAAGAGGTTATGACTCAGAGCTTCCGCTAATAAGGAATATTCTAAGTTGTTAAAAATGCAAACATACTGTTTCATGGAGATGGTACATAACAGGGATTTATGAATGATAAGCTCAGTTTTGTCTTGTTTTCTGCAGATGGCTGACACTTTATCTGAGGAAGTTAACCTGAGGAATGAGTCCAATAAAAAAATATTTCTGGCTCTTTAGAGAGTTGCGTCTTTTGACATACAGCCCCAAAGAAGAGACACTACTGACCAAGTTGCTGTTTTGAGCATCCCTCTTTCTGCAAAGCTCAACATTCCTGGGACTTTAAAGAGTCTTAAGTGACTTTTTACTTAAGACTCCAAAGATGCAGATGGCCAGAGAATTTTTCAGGGAGCACAACAAGGTGCTTAAGCTAGGTTAACTGACCCTCCAGAAGGATGAATTCATAGAACCTCCTAGAGAACCATGCCTTCAAATCCTAGCTCAGCTTCCTCATCCACAAAGTGGGTCTAATGCTCCCATCTCACAGTAAATATCAATTCCAGGAAACAGAAGAGCTGCTGGCTCATGCTAGGAACTTAGAAGATGGGGTCAGGGAGTGTGAGAAAATAATATCTGGGCTTGGTGATGTTGCCTACAAGACATATAAAGTGCTACATCACTTTGGGCTCCTAGGAAGCCCAATGAAAACATTCCAACTCGACTCTCCTTGGTGGAGCAAATGGTACAAACCTTCAGTGGCCCAACAGCTGTCCTGATGCTAGTGACCAGGAAAGTATCTTGTAGGCAGTTGGAAAAAAAGAGCAGACCGTGGAGAGAAAAAAAAAGTAAAAATGAAGAGCTAATAGCCAGTTCTCAGTTGTTCTGACTACCCAAAGCTCTTAGTCATTTATGCAAAAAGTCCATTTCCTCCTCCCTGTCACAGCTCTGAACCTCCTTGTGTCTGCTCAGCAAAGATAAACAAACATACAGAGTAGGAGGAATGGTCACTGGCAAATAACATGGTCTTTTCGAAAATGGGCTACAACATCTGGGAGAGCTTTAACGGAGGGCCCCAAGGCCACACGTGCAAGTGAGCCCACACATACGTGAGCGTGTACTATGCACTTATGTTGAAGGAAATGAGCCCTAATGTAGACTGAGCAAAGAAAAGCGATTAGGAAGGGGGCATTTAAGATTAGGCACATGCTAAGTAGAGAAAATAACTGTCCCCAGGAACCAGGAATACTAAATGCTGAGTGCGAGCTCATGGAAGAGAGACACTTACAAATAGTCTTCAAGTCTCTGGAGGGACTGTGAACAGAGCTGAGATACACCCCCCAAAACTAAACAATGAGGGGTGGGACACTAGCAAGCGTCCTCTCAAACTTGCATCACTTCCTGACATCTCTTCTGACCTCCCTCCTCCCTGGAGGAGGCATTCTAGAATATGTCTGGCGTTAGGGATTTACTAAGAAATTCTTGTGACTGATGAGGCAGAGAACAACCTGAGGCTCAGTTTCCTTACCTGTAAAATGGGAGCAATCATACTTATTTCCTAAGGTTATTTTGAGGCTGACACTCTAGCCAATGCCTAGAACACAGTCTAGGCACAATGTAGAGCTTTTGGGGTATTTCCAAACTCAGCTGCCGGCCCATGACATGCATTTGGTATGAGCAGGGAACCTAACATTTCAGTGATGCGCTTAATGGGATGGGCAAAGAAAAACTGTGCCCTCCTCTCCATCCTGCCATCTTCCCTGAAATCTACCTCGATCTTTTTTGCTATCTCCTTGCCCCGTTTTTCTAAGGAAACTGATGCTTTCTCTTTTGCTGGCCACAACAGTAGGCACTTGATTCGCAACAAAGACTTTCCCTGACACCCGTCCCTGATTCAGTCATACCCTGGACTATAAAAATGTTCTTCGCAAGCCAAAAAATAAAGGCAAATGGAAGCTTTCGGGAAACACTTAGTCTTCTTACATCATGGTCTCTTTTATAACCCTGTGAGGATTTTTTTCAACCTTCTCTTGAAGTACATTACATAAAGCAGAGTCGGGGGAGGCATGAGTGGCGAGAAGAGCTTGTGCAAAGGTAAAAAGAGAGCTTCTCTACCAGTTTCGCTGCTCCCCAAGTTTCCTAAGTACCTTCCTAGGAGCTTAAATGATCAAGGGCATTTACAGAAGCACAATCCATATTCTCCAGTTACTTAAAGATCTAGGAGAGGGCTTGTTTTTGTTTTTTGTTTTTGAGGTTTTATCATGAATCAGATACTTTTTATTTCCTGGAAATGATTTTATTTATCATTTCTAGTTTTTACTGTTTGCTCTGTTTTACATTTCATGGGTCCTCATTTATCTCTTTTATGTCAGCACTGAATTTCTAGACTATAAGCTACTTATAGGAAGAGACTGTATTCTCTAGTCCCTTTGCATCCAGGCGCAATCCCCAAATGGCCTGGAAAGGAGAGGAGACACTCGGTCAGGCCCTGTCGGCATATCAGATGCACCTTGTCCATCCTCGTGTGGGAAACAGAACTCTATTATCTCAGTGAGCCTTGCCAGCTTTCATCTTTGGTCTGGGGATTTAAACTATATCCCTTGTTGATTTATCCCAGGGAAAAGGTTCCTGAGAAAGAGTTTTCTCTTTTCCAGGGCTCTGCGGCAGGGCATACAGGGTAGCATAAAGCAAAAAAGATAAAAATTCAAAGAGGGGCATTCGGGTCTGTGTAGGACAACAGGCAAAGTCAGGACAGACCTGACATTCTCTGCCTTTTGTTCTGGCTCTTCTCCCACAGGCACTGGGGTGTCCTCTTGAGGGTCAAGGGAACAGAGCGCAGACTTAGAGGCCAAAGTCTTGGGTTCTAATTCTGGCTCTGATATTTTCTAACTCAATGATTTTGGATAAATTACCTCCCCTTTGGGGGACCTCATTTTCTCATCAGACTCACCTCTACCCCCCAAATCTTGAGGCAGTTCTACAAGTTCTGTTTTTCTAAGGCCTTTCTGAGCAGGCACCTTTAGCTTTTACTATACTGAGAGCACTTCTGGGCACAGAGAAGGGGAAGGTGAGGGGAGAGGATAAGGGTCTCACATAGGAAATCTGTGCCCTTTGAAGGGTTTACAAAAATCACACATATGTCCATATCAGCGTTGTTTCCAGAAGCAAATGTGGGCAGAATATATTCCACAACCCCACACCCCAGATTTTTTTAAAAGGGGGCAACCAAGGACACCCACACACTCCTTCCACTTGGGCTCTGCCATCCTCCTGAAAACTGACATTAAAAAAATTAGTGCCCTCTCTATACAAACATCATTCTATTAAAATAACCAGAATGGGGTTTCCATGTGTTCATTCCATCATCACCATTTAATTGTTAACATAAACTTTACAATATGTACAATTTTATTTGGATAGTACACTTATGTGTGAAGTGTAGAAGTCAAGCATGTATATTATATACATGTGTTCATGAGCATGTGTATTCACAGGATAAGTGCATTTGAGCATCTCTGCTGTATATCAAGCAGTAAGCCAACCTCATCCGGTACGATTAGATGCAGACACAGTAGAGTGTAAAGGGATGGGATGGAAAAGGGCAACCCTGACACACAGACACCACATCACCTCTCCAAACACTCTCCACCCTGTTTACCAAAAAGAAAATGGGGTTTCCAGAAGGGTCTTGTTTCGTCTCAACTGAAAATAAACACTCTTTGGAAGGAAAATCGTCTTTCTCTAGAACTTTAACTCATATTAAATACCAACCAATGAGTTTAGATTCCATCTACTCAGGGTTTCCTACCTCCCCCTACCCCAGAAGTTCAATTATGTCTGCTGTAGCCGTAGTTAATACAAACAGCCTCCATTTCAGAAACAATTCATGTCTCTTTTGCAAGAATTCATGCAAACAGCTATGCACAAAAGAACAGCACAGGGATATGCATAACGCTGGCGAGTATTTTCAGCTCCTTTGGAAGATATTTAGGTTTCTCAAATTAGTATTTATTTAGGTCTGCAACCACAAGGGATTTCTGTGCAAGGTATTTATTTATATGACAACTGATTATTAAAGCTGCGCTTTTTAGGCTTAAAGGAGATACATTTTTAATCATCATTTAATTAACACCAACTTTTTTTTTCTTTTTCATTAGCAATTCTATTGGCAAAGAATTCAGGGCATTTGTCATTTCCTGAGAAGGGATGCAGAATATTAAATACACATCAGTGGTAGACATATCAAATAGAATAAACAACGTGTGATTGCGTGGCTGCCGTGGAGCTTTTGACTAATTAAGTGCTTTGGCTGGAGTCCCATGTAAGTGAAACTATTTCATTTGTAAACAAGGTGTAATTTTCTTTTCTCTCCCCAGAAAATAGACATGAATTGAATTGACTGATTTTTGCCGCATTGGGTGAATTTTAATGCTTTCATCAGAAAAGCCAAGTATTAAGACTTCCCAGGTACCTTTCAAAAGAAGGAAAAGAAAACTATAGTACAGTCCATGTGGTACCCAGTGTATGCTACTAGCTGAAGTAACGCAGCAAGATTTTCAAGAGGTCAAGAGAGTAATGGATGATGGGATTATAACCCCCGCTGCCCCATGCCTCTCCTAAAGGCCTCATTGGCAGAAAAATAGACCCATTAGGGTCATTCTTTATCAGAACAATTGACCTGAGAACGTACGGGTGCAATGAGGAAAATGATTTTCCAGAAACCCAAAGGATTCCTGGAGCAAAGTTCATGCCCTAGATAACTTTCTCCTTAAATCAAATACTTTAAATTGGTTCTATGCATTTGCTAGTACGTGGGCAGAAACCTGGCCATCTACAGTCAGGTGTAGCTATCAGACCTGCTGGGTCTTGCCCACATGGAGAAAACCATTTAGAGTTTAACAGAATTCATTGTGGGTGCCAGCCCTAACTTGAACCAGGTGAAACTCGGGGCACAAATTTGGATTCAGAGGTTCTGGCTCTATGGCATCCACAGATCTAAGATCCCGGAGGTGGGAAGTGTCACGGAAACCCTCTGTAATGGACCCATACTTCAAGCTTCCCCTTTCATTCTTGTCACCTTACACTCTGCAGGAGCCATTAACTGTTGAACATTCTATTCCTCATTGTGTTTTCCAAAGAGCTGGACTGACTTGGATTACTTTTGGTTAGATCTTTCACTTGGAAATTGATTGTCTAATCACTGGTTGATTTTATTATCTTTGGGGTCATCGCATAATGATTAAGAGTCAACTGAGTTTGTGGAAAGGGGACTCGCATTTATTATTTATTTATTAGCATCGAATTTCTGATGATCTCATTTAGAAAAAACTTCGAATGTTAAGAAAGAGCATATACTTTCTTACTTCAGTACTACTGATTCTTCCAAAAGCCACATTTTTAGTTTCTTTTTCCTGAGAAGTGTGGGGTTAACACTAGGAATAGCACAGTCATTAGGAGAAAGCTTCTTAGTCTATGGAATCAAATCCAACTGTAATTCACACTTTCTCTGGAGGTCTCTCATATTTGGCAGCTCCGTGGGTTTCGAAGACACCAGAAGAAGGCAGATAATCTCTCTGCATGGATGATATACAGCTGCTCTGTTTTCTGGGGAGACTGTTTAATTTGTTTCATGTTAAGCCACACCAGTCTTGTGAAGGAATGGAGATGATGGTGTTGGCTGGGGGAACGTAAGTATGGAATGCAATGGAAAGGCAGAGCAGAAAGTTCTACAAAATTATAAAATAATAGAGGTACCTGAAGCAGACGCTGGGGTGACTGTTCTGCTCCAGGTCCTTTGATTTGGGCTTCTCCATCATTGGTACCTGGAGCAGCCAAGCAGCAGCATCCAAAAAATCAAATGCAATTTTCAAGTATATCTGTCATTACTAACTGCCATTCACTTCTGTCTTTCAGCCTCCAAGATGTTGGGAAGGTGGCCTTACCCACGGCCTCCCTCTGCCTCTCCACCACTGACCCTGGAATTCACTGCAACCACTCTTCACCTGTATAGAAATATTGGAGGTTGGATGCTTTTCCCAAAGACGCTGCCATCTGAGCTCCAAGCTGCCTCAAGCTCTACGAGAATCACCCCTTGTGCCTGCCCACACACCATAGCAGAAAGAACCAAGATAACTTTTCAACTTGCCACTTTTGTCCCCTTCTTCAAGAACCATGAAGCAAACTGCAGAAGAAACCAGGAAACAGCCAGGCTGGTTTACATTAGCCTAAGGTTTCTGCATCATGCCACCAATGGACAAGTGAAGGCTAGTTATCTCAAATAGTTCAAGGATGTTGATTTATTTAAGATGCATTAATTAATAGAATAGAACTCTATAAACTTGATATTGACTGTGAGTTTTATACTATTTGATTTTTAAACTAGTAAATCCAGGTTTGATTGATGGCAGTGTGATGACAGCACAACTGTCACCCTTTCTTTCTTTTTTTTTTTTGCACTTTGCACGTGCCTGGCACTGAGCTCAGACTTTCCATGCACAAAGAGCACCCCCAACTTTTCTTTTTTAACGGATATCATCTCATACCATATAGGCATGGGTTTGAGTGCAATAAAAACGGAATCACATAGATGACTCAGAAATGACATATGCTTTGAGGAACTTCTCATACTTCTCAGTATGAAAAGAAGCAGTTGCCTCCAGTACAACAAATATTTCTGAAGAGAGAAAGCATGTCTCCAATGAAGTTTGTCCATAATTTGAAGGGTGCTCAGGGCAAATGCATGAACGTCTCTTCTGATTTGGAAGCCTGTAATTCGAGGAGATGGGGGTGGAAGCGCATTTCCAACTAAAAGTCACGGTGTAAAGGGAGAAGAACCTAAAACCAGGCTAGCCTTCAGCAGGCAGTGGCATCACACTTTGTATAGATGACAGTACACACATGTCACCACATTAACAACTCTGGGGACAGCAACACACAGTCAATTAGACACCACCACCATGGCTGTTTGCAGACTCCATGAGCAATGATTACTCTGGGAGGGAAGGGGTAACAGATACTATACAACCCTGAGTCATCACCAGAAGTAGGGGATGCAAACTTACTTACACAGGAGTCTTCGGGTTAAACTACGATGGCCACTGCGTCATAGACGGGAGATCCACACTGAGATAGCGAAGACACAAACGTGGTGGTCTCTGCAGCCACGAGCAAGACCATCAAAGCTGAAGGTGAGGGACGTGACCGTGACACACGCAAATCAACATCCAGAGAAATTCTTGTAGCTCTCCACCTGAGGGACACTTGGACCTTCTACTCCAGGTGTGTCTTGGAAATGGGCTGCAGTGAAGGTAGTATCATTTTGGCAAACACACCGATTGGCTATTCTTTGGGAGGGGGGTGAACCTGGAGTTCTGGGATTGGGCCTGGGCTAGGATGAAGGCATAACAATAAAGCTGAAACTGTCACAAGCCAAACTTCCTAATCTCTTGCACATGTCAACCTCACTACAGTGCAAATGCATTCTTAACTGTTTTATTTCATCTGCATCAGATTTACATGCATACCATATTGCTTATTCTGTATTAGAGAGACCGTTAGGCGTGTCTGATGAGGAAATTACATGGTGGACTGACTTTAATGGAATTTGGAATATAGGAAATCATAGCGTCACCACTGGCATCCAATGCCTCGTTATTGCCAAAGCGCCTAGTGAGCATGTCCAGAAGACTTGGCCCCTCCCTACTCAGTTTTCATTGTTTGTTTTTGGTTAAGGACCCCCACTTATCCGGCATCTGTTGTGCTCAGCACACACCTCACGAGATTCCTGGAGTGGAAGACTATGGCATGGAGCCATGTGCAAAAGAGCCAACAAAAAAAATTACCTCCCTAAATCCTCGTCTTCTTTGCAGGGCACTATTGGACATCCAACATTTACCCTCCAGAACGTTGGCCATTACGTATGTTTCCCTATAGATAAAACATTAATGAAAGGTTTTAAACATCAGATTCAATACTAGGCATTTTCTTATACACACGTCTATTGCTGCAGGAGTTTAAAACCCTGGGGGTAGAGTACATATTATTCTTATTTGCAGCATAAGGCATAACATGCTCTGAAATATACACGTCACTGTGGCCCCGACTGTCCCTGGAACAGTACGACGCTGTTGACCTCAGGGACGACCGAAGATAGCTGTCATTCATCGCCTGGGATGGCAATGAGTGTTTATAAGGGTCTGAGGGGCATCTCCCGATAACTAGGCGTTGGTCGTCCCCATAAGAATGGAGGAAAGGGTTATCAGAGGAGCAGTCTGGCAAGAGAGACTTGCTCCTCTTGCTGTCTTCCAGACCCTGGAGGAGAAAGGAACTCTTATTGCCCAAGAGTTTGCTTGCGGGGACACTGCACAGGCTCCCATACAAATTCCCCTCCAGAAGCCGTTCCCGGTCCTTGAGGCTTATGCTCCGGGGAGGCCTGCCAAGGTCTACCTCCCTAGGTGTGTCGAGGTTGTTGTCGTAGGAATGCTGACGGCTAATCCGCAGCTTGTTCTTTTGGAACTGGAGGGCGTGGCTCTGTGCCCAGTCCCGCTGGTAGCCCTCCTCCGGGGTGGTTGGGTTACCTGTCTCCTGCAGCATCTGGTCTTCGTCGATGTCGTAGAGGTTCCCCATCCGCAGGCAGGTGTCACACTTGAACGGGGACCTCGTGCTGAAGTGGCCCGGATAGGTTGGCAGGTTAGAAAGGCAGCTCCTGCAGTGCGTGAGGTTCTGCCGGGAGCGGTCGCTGCCCTCGCTGTGGGGGGAGCTCTTGTCTTTCCAGGTAAAGTGTTTGGAGTAGAGCTTATGCTGGTCATTGTTGGGAATCCCATTCTCGTTGTGCAGGGGGTTCCTTCTCATCGGCAGTGTGGAGTCCCCCTTGCGGAAGTTTTCCTTGTGGTCCCGGTAGGCGTTGGGGAAGTCCGCATTCTCAGGCGCAGCCACGTTTTCAATGAACTGGGGCGGGTCTAGGTGGAAGCTGGGCTCCTTCTCGCTGTCGATGGTATAGATCTTGTCCCTGGGGGAGCTCGTTTTGGTCTTCAGGTAGGTGCGTTCGGCCTCACCGCTGTCCTTGGGGTGCTTGGAGGCCAGGGACTTTTTGAAGTTGTCCTTGGTTTTGTGGTTTTTATTGTTGTCAGGTTCCCGGTGGCATGTAGCCCAACTCGAAGATTCAGAAATGTCCGAGTGGGCCACTTCCTCCGGAAGGTACCTAGGACTCTTTAGGGAGTGGGTTCTATTCTCTACTGCCCCGTTCTCCCTCTGGGAGACTGGGTTTTGGGTCAGTGAGTCCTGACGTAGAGACTCCATGGATTTCTTCCAAAGCTGCCGGGGTCTGGAATTCGCTTTGGATTCTGTGCTCACGGCCACCTCCACTGTATTGGGGTTGGACTCATTGAGAGTTAGAGGGTGCTGTCCCTGGAACACATAGTTACTGAGGCTGTCCTTGTGTCTGTTGGCCACAAATGTTTGGAGTTCATTCATGTTCTCCCCAAAAATGCTGTCTTTCCCCTGAAATGACCTGTTGTCTGAGTATATCAAATTTCCCTTATCTGACACCATATCCATGATAAGGGAACCTCTTTGGATGAAATCGGCAGCTCTTTTGGGTGAATCCATTCTCGAAGAGTTCACGTTGGACATGTTGGAAATGTTTTTGGCTGACCGGAGGAGTTTTAACATGTTGCTTTGGGAGCCAGTCAGATTGAAGTCTGGAGACTTCTTCTTCTCCTCGATGTGTACTCCATGAATGCAGCTGTAAATGCCCTGGGGGAGACAAGGGTAACATAAAACAACATCAGAAGCAGCACTGGGCAGGAAACCACTTCACACCTGAGCTTCACCTCCCAATGTGAGCTACTGACTTCTTTTGGGAGTCCTGGAGAAATAGTGCAATCCAATTTGAATCCCGAAAATATTTCTTAAATGTATAAGACAAGATGCATAGCATCAAGTGTTTCTCTCCAGCACAGGATTATCTCACACCCTTGCAAAGAGTCAAGGAGTTTGAGAAAAGGTAGCAACTGATACTCATACAACTCTAAGGGTCTCAATCCTCCAGATTGTCAGGGAAGGATGTTTAATTGGCTCTCTCCATACCCATGTCACCAACCCATGCTTTCATTAAAGTTTCCCAGCATCGTTTCTGGAGTTTGGATACCAGAAAGACAACTACTGATAAGCAAGACATTCGTAAGACAGCAGAAAAGGGTCCCCAGCTATTTTTAATTCTTTTCAGAGATTACCCCTACTTATATGGTGAAGCTATCAATCAAGGCATTTGACCTGAGCAAGCAAATCAGAAGATCCTTTCTCTGTGAAAACCCATTCATGGCCAATCAGACATCTTTTGGAGGGGTAGATAGGAAGGCTAGAATTGAAAGAGAAGCTGCAGGAAACTGGTCTTGTCCCATGTGGGGATGCTAGCCTGAGAATGACATCACTGCACAGAAAAGCAGAGTGGAAGGGATGGAGAGAGACAGGTTTTGAACCCCTGGAGTTACCCCTCTGGACTTCCCACATACCCAATTTGATGTAGTCTTCGTCTGTGTGTGAGTTTGTCCAACCTGACTAGAGTTGGGTCTTAATTACTGGTAATAGGGAACAGTCTTGAAACACAGGGAGCTGGATGACTTAGGACTCCAGTGGGGCTCAAATTGAACATCTCTATCTCCAGGTCTCTTGTCTCTTCCCCCTCTCAACCTTCTTCCTTTCTTAAAGTTAATAGCTGAATTGTTATCCAGAGAAGAGTTCCTGATGCAGCCGCATGAATTGGAAAAAGGGCATCAGTGACACTGTGACTTGGGGTCCCCATCCCTTCCCCCACTGTTATTCCAGCTTTTGATAGCTATTTCCAAGGAGGACAACTGAATAAAGGCTCCATTCTCCTAGGGGTCACAAGAAGCCAACCCAAGAGGGAGTTTGTAAAGGAAGGCTGCTGCTGCTGCTGAGCTCAGCGTAAGCTAGGTGGAAAGAATGTGTGATTAGCTGTGATCTCTGATAATGGTGGCTCCATTGGTCCCCCGTGATGCGGACAGGCTCTAACTTTCAGGGATGCTTACATAACTGTGACAGCATCTACCCTGATGCATGGCGAGGCTTCTCCTGGTTTCTAGACAGTCACCGCTCCAGTCGTCAGAGGGAACCAGGAAAGCCTACAGTTGTGATCTGAGTATTTCTTCCTCTGTCCCTCTCAACCTCAGCTGCATGGTTAAGGCTCCCTGGAGGCCCTGGCACTGTGCCCTTGTCCACCTGCCTGCCCCCTTATATTCTGTCATCTTCTCCACGTCCTGTGTTCCCCTGCTGCAAAGTGATGCTTCCTAGCTATTGCTTCCAAGGCTGCTGGAATATCCTGACAACAGGTGTTGAAGTCATGCATATGTGCCATGTATGTCATACAGCCTAGCATACCTAGCCTTCTATGTTAACCCAGGCCCCTCAACACAATTTAGTAATATAACAATCTTATGCCCTGTTCTAGAGGATGGCTGCCACTATGGGTGAAAATCAGTGAAAATCAGTCCTTTATCCAATTGTTTCCTTTGGGTGAGGCAGCTGGGGAAGGAGAAAGGAGCACAGATCACAAGTCACAGTGGATTGAATTAGCCAATGTTTGCAGCTTTTCTACTTGGTGTTAGTATTATGAAAATAGTCATTTTTATTTTACATGATTTTTTTCTAAATTTGAAATTTTATTCAAATGAGCTTCCTTACCCACCCCTGGAGATTCAACAACTGGCCTTCACCCCTTCTACCCTGCTAGGGTGAGCTGGCTCTCTTTCGAGTTGGAGAAGGCCCACAGAGCAGTGGGGAGCTGAGCTGCCCATCAGGAGATGGAGGATGACTGTGAACTGCTTTCCCTCGTCCCCACTTGCCCTGGAATTAGCATGACACAGCCAAGGCGGGTCCCAGAGGCTGGGTATTCCTGGTAGAGCCACAGAAAGGAATCCAATGGATAGATCCGGTCTGTGTGCCAGATTTTGTTCTGAGCATTCCCCATCTGAGCTGACCTGTCTCCTGTTTGGCTGAGGACTAGGGTTTGGGAGGGGGGTACGTATTATACGAATAGCGAGAAGAGTTGGGGCTGCAATTGGCTGGATATGGATCTCAGCTCCATCACATATTAGCTCTGCGGCCTGGGATAAGCCACTCCATCTTTCTGAGCCTTAATTTTCACATCTGTAAAATGGACTTACATCCTCCTAAGGTGGGTACGAGGGCGAGATGAAATTATGCAAATAAAACACCTGACACAGTAGATACTCAGCAAACCTTGTAGGAGGTGCTAAATGACCCCTGTCCTGCCCTTTGACCTCACCTCTCTCCTTACATCACCATGAGCATGCAGTACGCATTTTGCAGAAGCTTCAAGAAAGTCATGCTACCCTTTGCCACTGAAGATATGCTCTGGGAAACCACCTTGGCTTCTAGGTTAAGACAAGCGACCCCAACCCTATTTCAGGTGCCAATTCTCTGGGCTAGAGTTTCTTTCTTCCCTGCAGGGGTCTCTCTTTTATTTCCCCTCTCTATTATTCATGGATTCTGGCTACATTTTATGGGCTGTGGAAATGAGATGTCTTCTCCCCACCATAGTGGGCTCAGAGGTCAGATAAAGTCTGCACTGACGACTCAATGTATTTTTCCAGAGAATGGGCTCGGCTCTCCAAGGAGGCCTGGCCATTTGGAGCATTCTCCGAGGGGTGTGGGCTCTACCCTCGTGCCTGGTCTCCTGGATTCTGCCTCTGATCCCTAAAGTCTCTAACTTCTCTTGGTCCCAATTATGGGTTAGCCAGAAGCTGCTCTCTCATTTGGTTTCCAGGCTCCCCTTGTCTGATCTCTCTAGACAGCTGCCGTGCTTTCCAGCTCCCTGGTCTTTGGCTTTCCTTTGCCCCTCATCTCCCACATCTCAGGAGACAACTGAGACAGCCCTTTTTGCTGGTGACAGTGAGCATTTCTTCTAAATGGAGAAGAAAGCATTTTGGAGAGGAAACAGAAGCTAAGAACATCCCACAGACCGGAGGATGCATTTTTGTACGTCTGAAGACAAAGCCAAACCTAGGGGAGGAGCTCAGTTCGGATGTTAAATAAATGTCCTCCTTGGGCTCTGGCCTTCTCCCTCAGCACTGCCAGCTGTGTAGGTTTGTGTTGTGTTTGAGTTGTGTTATCTGGGAGTTTCCCAAGGGGAGTTGTGCCCACAAGGAGGACTCTGGGTGCCTTCGTGTGGTGATAGCTTTGAGTCTACTTGCTGACTCAGTCAGTGGGCTTAAAAGGAGAGAACTGCGAATGGTGAGACTCTGGATCAATGTCACTGAGAAAGGAGCCCACTCTCTAAAGTTGTCTAAAGCATGCAACCCAGCCCTGCACAGACAGAAAAGTTTCCTCTTTCCTGGTATGATAGATGGCGTTAGAATATCCCTTACATTTCAAGGAAATAGGAGAAGCCCAAAATGTCCCATTTTAACGTTTGTGGGCCTCAGTTTCTCCATCCATAGGATGGGCACAACCATATCCTCCTCACCGAAGTCAGGCAGAATAGAGGCAAAAGAGGAAAATC
The DNA here is from genome assembly GCF_023851605.1 of Tamandua tetradactyla. Taxonomy (NCBI): domain Eukaryota; kingdom Metazoa; phylum Chordata; class Mammalia; order Pilosa; family Myrmecophagidae; genus Tamandua; species Tamandua tetradactyla. The sequence goes on along the minus strand of NC_135349.1, from coordinate 47,764,827 downwards.
CATAGCCTGGGCCCTGGCACACAGGAGTTTTCAATAAATGGCCCCTATTCAAACCATGGGCAAAATCCATTGTGTGGTTTTTTGATCTTGTGTTTTATGGAAAGTAGGTCCTTTGCTGATATCCTTGAGAATGCCCCACAATGGATTTTGCTAAAGAAAATGACTGTGTTCACGTTTTTGTTGTGTGTGTGTCCTCTATGTTGGATGAGAAAGCATTTGTGTAAGATGGTGTGTGTGTGTGTGTTTGTGTATGCAAGGTGAGATTTAGAGCTCCGTGGAAGTCCTTGGCCAGAAAAGAAGGACATTTTTAGCAACCCAGAAGCTCTGCTGTCCACAGCCTCAGGGGCTAAGCCTACTCTGATTCACCTAATCAACGAGAGAGACAGGAAAGCATTACTAAGTATGAGACTTTGCTTTTCATATGTTTCAGGGTGCACTTATTTTAGAAGACAGATATCTGAGAAGGAGGACCGATATGCAGAGGGCTCCATGCAGCCTTCCAGGACAAAGAAGTGAAGGCACCTGGGACTTCCCCAGGGAGACAGAAGTCACTTCATTCCCTCTCTCCTTTGGCGGGGAGCTGCAGTTCAATTCCCAAAGCAGCAGAGCCCAAGCTGTGCCTGCTCCCGTGCTGCACAGGTGCCCCTCCACTCTCTTCCCTCAAGATGCTCAGAAAGGGAGAGAGGTATGTAGTTCATTTCTCATAGTGATGATGCTATCAATGCTTCCTTAATGATGTCTCAGACAGAGGAAATACTTTTCCAAAAACAAGCAGGATTTACAAGTAAATGCAATTGTGTACATTTGCTTACGATAATTCCAAAATCATTTGGGTATGAAAAGCCTTTAGGAGCTGGCTGGAGAATTTGCTTAAAGTTGGCATGATCCTAGCTATATGCATGCATGTTGTTATTTTTAAGGATTCTTCATATTTAGAAGCCATCAAACTAATTATGAAATATGCATTTGCACAGAACCCAATATTAGAGTGCAATTGAATGGGGAAAATAAATCCTCCTCACTAATGCATACCTTCTGAATCTCCAAAGTTCTTAAAATTGCTAAAAGCTAAGAATACACACATTTCTTTAAAAGAGATTACTTAGTTCTTGCAGTAAATATTAGCATATGAAATTAGGTGTTTTTTACTATATTCCAAAGTCTAATATATTAAGTCTTTCAGGGTGAGAAAACACCTAGGTTGACAAATAAGAAAAATGGGTAGATAAATAGATGGATGGAGAGATGGATGGATAAATAGACAAAAGATAGATGGATGGATAGATAGATGGATGGATGGATAGACAGATACATAGATACATAAATAGGTAGAAAAAATAGAAATAGACACTATACTGTGTCGGAAAATGAGTGAACATCATGCTAGTAGTGCTTTCATTTTGATGGACAATTGAAGAAGTTGTGTTGCAAATGTGGACATGTATTATGTGAGTCTATGTATATGTATGTTATGTAGCATGAATTATATCAAATCTGTGCGCTGCTTGAATTTGATGTCTGTTACTTGTGTAAGAGTGTGGGCTCTGGCTGGTGCTACACCGTCTGAATTCCAATCTGGTCCCAGCTTACCAGTTCATGGCTTTAGGTAATTCCCTTAGCCTCAGAACTTTGAGTTTCCCTGTCTGTAATCTGGGACTAATAATGGTACCTACCACATAGAGTTGGTTTGTAGGTTAAACAAGATGAAGAATATAAAGGTCTTCTATGGTACTTGGCACACATTAGAACCCAATAAATGTAAGCATTTCCCATGATCAGTAACGTTACCAATGAATTATCCCACATGTCCATTCCATATTGTGCTGCATGCAAAGAGATTTTCTTGTACTGCATGTGAGCTCACAATAGCACGTGCATTTTCTGCTGTAGTTTATGTTGGGTTGAACGTGCATTGTGTTTTCTGTCTGCTGGATGTGCATTTTCTTGTGGTAGTTCTCTGTAATTCATTTTTGTCTCTGTTGCATCACACTTTTCCTTCATGCTTTGTTAGATGCCTCTTTCTAGTGCGTGGTACCCCATGGAGATTGTTTTGTGGTGGGTGCTCTGTTGAAGTGCATGCATTCACTATGACTTCCTGCCTAGAAGGTAATATTGCAGGGCATGTGTGAGCATTAATGATGGAGGCCATGGGATGGGTCTGCAGTTGTGTTTGGAATGGCTCACACGGTGTGTGTTTTCTTAGAGTTATTTACTAATAGTTAAAAACGGAAAGGATTTACATAAAATCAGATGATCACTTTCTCTTTTAGAAATTGCAAGACCTGATCTGATTGGCCCTACCTACCTACCAGGTAGTACTCACCTGGATTGAGGATGGTTGTCCCTCTAGGTGTGGTAAGCATATATGCAATTTGCCACAGGCCCCAGCATTCCCTATTGTCCCCTCACTTTAACACCCAGGTTCAATTGCCATTTTTCATATCCCTTGTGCTGTTTGTCTCATGCCAGTCTTGCTTCACCCATTCCCTCCCCTTTTTGCCTTCCATCATCATTGGGTATGCAGCCCGCGGCTTAACTCTGGATGTCTTTCTGGCAAGCCCAAGCAGGTTGATGAGTAAGGGAGGATGCACAGAACCCACCAAGAAGTCAAAGACCCCCTGCTTCTCCAGAAGTCCCATGCTTCTCTGGACCTGCCTGCTACATGGAAAAGCAGCCACCTGGGGTACTGACCCTGCTGATGGAGAAGAGTAGCCCTGGCCGGTCGGAGCACACGCCTGTGAAACAGAAGCGTAGTTTCCAGTAGAAGAGGTGCTCCCAGATGAAGGTGATGAGGCTGAGGGCCATAGCAGCCGCCAGCATGTAGAAGACGCCCGCCATGTTGTCGATGTCCAGCTGACTGCTCATCACCTCGTTCTTCTCATTGTGACAGATGCCCGTGAGCCACAGGGTCTCCAGCTCCTCCATCTCACCTGGACAGAACAGAGTAGCCACAGGTAGTGAGGGCTGGAGCACATACCCATGGGTCTGGGGTGGGCATACATGTGTGATCTTGATTTCCCACTTGGCTGGGTGACCTTGAGCTTACCAAATTCCCATGTACCCATTCACTAAGTGAGGACAATAATGACCATCACAGCTGCTGACATGTTGCAGGGAGGATGGAATGAAATTGTGTGCATAGAGAACTTAATACAGTCCCTGTGTGTTTGCTTTCTCATTATCATATATTTCCCTCCACCCTGATCCCAGCAATCACCTAAGCCAGGAGCAGAACAAGAGGAAAAACTGGCAGCATACTCCAGTGGTGCAACTATATTCCAACATTAATGCCATTACTTACTACCTGTGTGGCCATACATCATTTGTTTGTGAAAAGGGTGTGATAATGGACACCATGTAGAAGTATGAGCTCACGTGCAAAATCCCTAATATCCAGCTTGGCTTCTACTAACTTTTCAATAAATAAATAGTAGCTTTTGCAGAATAAATAATAGTTTTTGCAGGACTGTTGTGAAGGAAATGCCTAACACAGTGCTGGCACCTGTTGTCTGCAAATATATTCATTTCTTTATCCCTCCTCCTTTTATAGCATCCATGATTACTCCAAAGTGGCATCCCTTAAGTATTGCACTTAGGATATAAAACTTTAATTGAAAAGAGACATCCCCACTGGCTGTGAATGGCTCCTTTCCCAACTAAACACATCCCCACTTTGGTGGGCAATTAAAGAAGCAGGTGAGTTTTTCAAGGCAAAAGAAAAAGTGGGCCCACAATATTATTTTGTCTCTATTTTGTGTTCATCTTATCCAGTTGCCATTTAGGAGAAAATTCCCTGATCTAATGTCTAGCAGTTACTAAACAGCCATGACAGTTTAGTCTCTGATTCAGCCTTTATAAATTCTCTTTCAAGGACAGTGAAAATCAAGGAAAATCCATATAATGTTAAATGAAAAAGAATGACTGGGGTGTGTGACATGGCCTCGATGCCGTAATAATAGTCATACAGAACAAAATGAAGAAAATACCCCTCTTTAGATGTAATAATAGTCATACAGAAACAATTAAGCAAATACCCCAAATGTTTATATTTATTCCCTTTTGGAGAGGTTAATCATAATTACTGATTTTATCCTTGTCTATGTTTTGAAGTTTTGTGAAACTAGTATGAATTAATTTTGGTTTGCTCTCTCCCTGGAATATTCTGGCTGAACATGGAATTTTATGACCTTTTAACGATGATAAATTTTGTTTCCTCTCAACTGCTGTTGGGAAGCCTGCTAATGTTCTGTCATTGCTTTCCATGCAATCTGTATTTTCTCTCTGATACCTTTGAAAATTTTACTTTGTCTTTGATGTGGAATCTGGGTGTTTTATTTGGTCTCCTCTGGACTTAGTATGATTCTTCAATATTTTGACTAATCTCTTCAAATCCTAGAAAATTCTCATCTCTTATTTCTTTGAATATTAACTAATCCCATCTTGTTTTTATTTATTTTCTGAAATTTTTGTTAAATGTATTCTAGAACTTCTCATTCTGTCCTCCAGATTTTTCACTTTGCTCTCTATCCTACAGTTAAGTGATATTTTCCGTCCTTTTCTCTCTATCCTACACGTAAGTGATTCCCACAGATCTATTTTTCAGTTCATTTATTCTTTCATTTGTAATATTTAGCTTTATTTCTAATTTTAATTAATGAATTTCTATTACAACTTTCATTTGTTTTTTACAGAGCTGTTCATATTGTTTTTACAGATCTACCTATTTTTTTTCCATAATGTTATGATTTGAAAACTTTTGTGTATTTAATCATTTCAAACCTATGGCCATCTTTCAGGTTATTCCCCTGCCATCCAGTCCTGTCCCCTACCCCCTCCCGTGGTTCTCAGGATTCTCATTCTCTTGTCTGTTGTGTGTGAGGATGCTCATGGTGGATTATTTCCTTGTGCCATCTGTAAATTTTGGTCATGGGCTAATCTTCCACGGTTGTTCTCCCCCAGTCTCCCATGGGCGTCCCAAGTAATCTAGGTTTTAGAAATTCCCTAGAAAGAGCTTCTGTGCTCACCGCTGACATGGCTCAAGGGGTGGTTCCAGATTTTGAATAAACATTTTTATGCTGTAATTACTGCACCATTTGAGTGGTCTTGCATTGGAAACCCCATATCCGCTTGGGTTTTAATATCTCACCCAGAGCCTCAAATACAGGGCAAGCCTCCTCGTACTTGACTTGCTTTGGTGGACAGAATTTTCTCAGTCATCTTTTCCCAGACTAAGTGATTCATTGAAGGTCTCAGCTATTGCCTAACCAATTTCTATCCTCCCTTTGCACAGGCTCTGTTGCTTTCCTAGGATCTACACCCGTTTGGGATGCCACAGCAGAAGCTGAAGCTTACCATTGGAAAATCCCATTGCCCTTTGCTTCTGGAACCTGCAGACTTCCCTTTCTTTTGAGCTTGGCTGTGTTTTTTAGGTGTGTGTTTGCACATTTTTTTTTTATTGCTTTACCAGTTTAATACAATTTATTTTTAGAGGAATTGTAGGTTTACAGGAAGATCATGCAGAAAATATCCCATATCCCTGCCCCTTTTTTTTTTTTAACATTTTGCATTAGTGGGGTACCTTCATCATAATTGATGAGAAAATATTATTGTAATTGTACTAGTAATTATAGTCTGCAGTTTATATTAGGGTTCATTGTTTTTAAGGTAGTGTCCTAGGGTTGTTTCTTATTTTAAATTTGAATTCTAGCAACATACATACCACCTAAAATTTCCCCTTTTAACCACATTCCGATTGTAATTATATATTATATTCTCAATGTTGTGTTATCATCACCACCATCCATTATCAAAACCCTTCCATCACGCCAAACAGAAACTCTGCCGCAATTAGGAATTAATTTCCCATTCCCCACTCCCTCCCCAGTTCCGGGTACCCTGTGTGCTTTTCATCCTGTATTTTGATGTATTTGCAACTAGGAAGGAGGCCCACGTCTTCCAGCACACCACAACCACAAACACAGAAAAAATGCCATATATATTTATGTGGGAAAAGGGAAACTTACTTCCCTTATAAATTCTTCACCCACAAAGGGTGAGGGTTCATCAGTGGTGCAGAAAAGTGATGGGAAGGGGATTTCTTGGTAATCAACTCCTTACCTTCTAATAAGCCGCTGCTTCCTTCTCCCAATGACGAATGGCACAAGAGTCTCTGCCATGTCCCCTCACTGTCCATCCAGCATCCCACAAACTCATCCAAATACCCCTGTCCGCCATGTGCTTTAGGCAAAACACAATAGCTTCCTTTTCTCCTAAAAATACCACCACCACCCTTTCAAAAATACAACGTATGTTGGCTTCTCTTTTCCTTTGGTGTCCCAATGTGAGGACACCAAATGAGTCTTCTCACCTTGACTCATCAAATCTCCTGAGTCTCTTCCTCTGGGTGCTGTCACCAAGACAGTCAGGTTTGTAGGCTTGTACCAGGGATGGCCTGAGAATATGAAACATCGTCTGGATTCCTTTCAGGGTATAAATGTAAAGACTGTTTTCTCTGCCCTTTGCCCAGATGCCTTCCTTTAGAATAAGTCACCTTGGTGGAGCAGAGCAGGACTCTGACAGGAGAGCAAATGCACATTTCTCAATACCAATTATGGCCTGTTCAAATCATTTTCCAGTTAATCGTTTCCTGCCGGTGGCCCTTCTTCTACTAGCGCGCTGAGCTGTGTCTTCAAATATTTTCTTATTTCATTTTTAATTTACTCCAGTATATTATGCTCTCCTTGAGGGAAATCAGGGACCGTGTTTTATGATTTTCGCATTTCTCATGGCCTATAGCACACAGGAGGTGCTCAATCCATATTTTCTGTTTCTGTTTGTTTCCTCACATCCCCAGGCTCAAATTGGGAAGGACTACAAAACTGCTCAGTGCAGATCCACTTGTGAGCTTTCCTGCCGTAGAAACAGAGGCGGTGCAAAGCAGAAGGGAACTTGCAGTGGGCTCAGAATGAAAAGGCTGCGAGGTGTGCATGCTCTTTGCCAGGGTGAGTATCAATGGCACTCTTCCAAGCAGCGGCCCCGGGAAGCTCATTCCACTGTCAGCTTCTCCCATTACAAAGAGGCCGCCACTCTTCCTGAACTGGAGCTGGGAAATGGGACGGCCATTTAAATCTCTTTCCTGAGGCCAGTTTCGTTCTCTCCAGGCAGACGCAGGTGCTTTCCTGGGAGCAGTGGAGGCTCAGACTGCATTGTGCTTACAGCCACACCCATCTCATCTTTCTCCCCCTATCCTGAGGACAGGTCTTCCAGGATTCGCAAAACCCGATGTTTCTCAGTTTACACCTCAAATGTTAGGGACCTCAGGAGCACTTGCAGAACTCCTTTCCATCATGTAAAAATGATGTCTGTTAAAAAATTCTTCCTATGTCAGCTTCAGAGCATCCACAGGTGCCTTCTGTACCGGAAAGGAAAGCCAAATACCAGTGCTGTCTCCTTTCCCCAGGGCTGCCAGTTGGGGGCACAGGAGTGGGGTTTCAAGAGTTGGGAACCGGAGAAATGCAATATCTAAAAAGTGAGGACATTCCTATAATCCAGAGTGCTTGGAACTCCACTGGAGGAAATGGATAACAATTCTGCTGAGAGTTCATTTATGCCCAAAAGTTACCCACGGCACGAGGAAATGATCCACCGTGAGAGTCTGCACACACACCAGACAGAAGAGCAGGGATCCCATGAACTGGGCAGATGGGGGGAAAATCCACAGGCCTTTCAGTTTGAAACTATTATATATATGAAAGTTTTAAGAACGGTAAAAAGGAAGGGTACACTATGGAAAAAAGAACAGGCAGCTCTGTAAAAGGGCCAAATGAATGCCTCCATGGAAAAGAGAGGTTTTGTGTTTGCTTCTTTGGTGGCTTCAAGGGTTTTCAATGCACCCGTGTGTGTCTGAACAATTTTATACTGTAATTACTGCACCATTTAAATAGTAGACATTTGGCCCACTATACTCACTTGGAGTATAACGTATTCACCTCCCAGGAGTTTTGCTAGAATTAAATGAGATTGCAGGCACGAGTGCCTGGCACTTGGTGATCACTCAATAAAATGTATTGCTGGAGATGTTATTTCCTGCCTGAAGCCAGCGAAGCTGGGAGATGGGTAGGAGATAACAGAGGAGGCACTGGGGTCTGGGACTCACTTCCGTTGGCTGCTTGGGTGAAGCTGCGAGAGGCTGGATGAGATCTGGAGGACTGACCGGACAAAAGGTGCAGAAAGGACACAGACAGTGTGGATGCAGGCATGGAAATGGAGATGTTCACATTCTCCTTCACCCACACACAGGGTCAAAGCCTGGGTTTCAGATGTGCAAGAAGAAATACACTGGAAATCAACTAGACACCAGCTAGCAAATCATAAGCAAGAATGTTTCAGGCAGAAAACATGAGAAGGAGCTGCAAAAGGAAACAGCCTTCCCGGCAGAGGCTGGGGAGCATGTCAACTCATCCATGAGGTCCAGAGAGTCACGAGGAGGTGATATCAGAGTAAATGTTGGAGTCAGATGGCCTGCATGCCACTCCTGCCTTCAGCACTCTCTGGCCATTTGATATTGATCCAGTTATCTAACCAGCCACACACCCACTCATTCATTTATTCATTCATTTTTCTGTTCTTTACCTCACAAATTACATAAAATCTGCAATGCGTCAGGCTCTGTGCCAGAACTTCCAAAAATTAACTCACGTTGCCCTCCTATCAATTTAATGTCACTGGTCCCCTGATTATCCGTGTTTTTTTCAGATGAATAAATGAAGGCACAGAGAGGTCAAGGGATTTGCTCCATCTCTCTGAGCTCTGGCTTTAACATCTATAAAGTGGGAGTATAGCAGTACTCACCTCATAGGAGTATTGTTACAACCCAGTGGGACTGCAGGGATACAGCAATTGCTCAATCCTAAGCATTGCTGGTGATATTTTTAGGCCTTGCGTAAAGCCAGGGTACCTGGGTGGCAGGGAGAATCCACAACCCTTCCAACTCATGGTGTCTGTGATTCCAAGAGTGTGTGGCAAGAGAGGGAGCTGAGCTCTTCAAGAAGACTCTGTTACATCCAAAATACAAGAAATCAATTCCTTATTTGCCGTCAGATTCATTCTCAGCACTTCCAGCGGGACTGCAGTTGCTTTACAGATTAGATTCATTCTGTTCTGTAACGCTGCCTGAGAGAGCTAAGGGGAAGGGTTTTATAGCAAAGTGACTTAGCCTTTAGACTCCCCGAGTGTCTCTTCCACCAAGTCGGTTGTGAAACCTCCATTTCCAACCTGCACCTTTTCGGCTTGGTCCAAGGCCTGAGGATTTGTCGAGACACATCTTCTAAATGCAGCCCCCGTGCAGCCCCTCATAGGCAGCCATCCACATATTCTTCCCTCAGCTTCTGACCAAATCACTAGACCCTCGGTTGGGACCTCATGAGAGGAGATAACGTGTGGTTCCGCGAAGCCGGATTTGATGTCCTGTTTCATTTCTGGTCAAGGAAGCAAATGCTTTTTCCGTTCCCTGTAGACTTCCTTTTAGTCTGCTTTTGGCACTTATTTGTTAACTCACTCATTCATTTATTTGAAAAACAAAACATTGATAAAGGGCTTAACCCATGGTAGCTCCCATGCTATGAACCTCTATACTTTGATATAGAGATGGCTGTTGGTCTCCAACCTCTCAGAGTTCAGGCTCTCATGGGAGAGTGTACCATACACACCAGTTCCTATGACAAACTGCGATGACTGAACTTGTTTGGGGCTGGAGGCACACAGAGTCCTCTGAGGTGAGAGAGTGGCTCAGAATTGCAGGGAAGGCAGAAGTGAACAAAGGATGGGGCCTGAAGGGCGGGAGCCGGATGGCAAAGGACTGGGCTAAGGCGCTTTGGCCATCCTGGGAACAGTGTAGAGGGCCACTGAGTGGGTCTCTGGTGCACTCCCTCTCGGCTGTGGGCTTAGGGGACCTGAGCTTCATCAGCTCTGTCCATGCTCTACCAGTTTGGACCCCAGGACCAGAAACCCTGCGGCTCCTCACCTGGAAGGTCGGGGGAACGGTGTGAGTGGGTGCAAATCTGGACAATGGTGCCGCAGCATGGAAGAGGATGGACAGTGGCACATTTTATCCCAGGGACACAACCGCTAAGGGACTTACTCTGGCCTCACAGGCAGGCAGAACCTGCAGACTAAGCTGTCTTGGAAATGTAGCAACTGGAAGCACCCACTAGCCATCCCAAAGAAATAGGTGACGAGGTCCACTGTAACCTGTCATCAGTATCACCATCTCCCACCAACTATTTACTCTGGAGATTCTTGCTGTGTGAGATTTGCTGACAGTCCGGCATCCCTATCTTTGGGGTACAGCTCTGGGGTCTCTGCTCCCAAAAAGTGTTCCCTGAATGTAAGGAAAGTGGATCTGAGACCATGGTTTCCTCTTCCATGAAATACCCTGGATTTTTCTTCAATATAAAATCTGTCAAACTAGCATATAATTGCCCCTTGCTTCTAAGTCCTACCCACTGGGAGATGAGTTTATCCAAGAGAGGGATCTTGCCTTCTTCTTGTATCCCCCGAATCCCTGGCACAGGGGTTGACACATAATAGGTGTTCACTAGAGTTGTGTTGAATGCAGATGATCCAAGGCTCCTCTCCTTGACTGTGAGCCATAGGTCTGAGGATTGGCTAAAGCCCAAGAGGGGAAGGAATCTGTGAAAGCTCAGGGAAGGGGGTCAGTGATAGTTCCTGAGACCCTGAAAACCATGGCTGGCCTCTGGACAGGCATGTCTCGATCAAAGACGCCAGCAGCTGAGCCCGGTGGTTCCCCACAGAGAGTGAACTTCCATCTATAGCCGACGACGTAGGATGATGTCGGTGCTGAGCCCGTTGGGGTTGGCTGTGAACACCGAGAGGGGAGCCGACCTCTTTTCAATCCTGTTTCATGTCCTTCCCAGGGATCGGGCACTTTGGGTTTAGCAGGAGTTCATTTGCAATTGGAAATGGCAAAGGAATAGCTTTCTTTGCAGAAAAATCTAGGTCAACATCAACTTCAGGCTCCTGTTCTCCCTGAGAACACTCGGTGGCTGGGACCTCTGAGCTGGGGTCCCGAGAGTGTGGACAGTTTGGGGTCTGCCCACTGGGGGCCAGTCCTAGCCGTGTCCACTGCCCTGCACGTGGAAGGAAGCTGCAAGTAGGTTCTGGGGTGTGGTCTGTGGCCTTGGAACACAGTAAGGTCAGCCAGACCATGTGCACACTGGCCTTGGGCTTGGCTTCATTAACGCCACACTAACTCTTGACTCAAAGCCACGCAACCTTGGGTCTGGAAATCACAGTCTTCTGGAGCCTTTGACATCTGCATCCAGAATCTCTGCGGGTCGCAGTGCCATTTTCTGGATAGAAAAAAAATGCCTTGGGTGGTGGTGGCAGAGAGGGGTCTAGTACAAGTTTATGGATACAAAGAGATTTGGAAGATAAATCTCCCTTATTCGAATGTCGGAGCATTCAATTTCCCTATAATGAGGAAATTTTCACAATCCAGAATAGAAATAGGGTTAGACTTAAATGTATCCATTCAGGTGCAGAGATGGGATTCCTTTGGCATTAATGTTTATCCATGCTTTCCAACTGAGGTTTCTGCCCTGTGGATGGAACTTTAGCATTGTAGAATTCATCACTGCTCGTCATTCATCATCTGGGTAAGATTTAATGAGCTGTGTGACCAGTTCTGCAAATCTGATACAGGTCATTTTATACACACAGGTCCCTAACCCACGTGTGTTTGAGCAAAAAAAAAAAGGAATAGAGGAAGGACAAGTGAGCAACTCCATTAAGTGCAAAACAATGCACGTGATCACAATTTTGCATTTAAGAGATGGAGTTGGAGAGAGATTATTCTCTGGAGTAAGCCTGCAGAATAATTGCGAGGATCCTAGGAAACCCTGTGTATACCAAGCATTTCTGGAGTTTTCTCAAACAATTTGTTTCACACCTATATCATGGCCAAGCTGATACGATTCAAAAATAAACTGCACTTACGGGAATAAATGAATTCATATTAAATTTTTGACATTACACATTTTTGCAGTCGAGAGTCCCCCATTCCGATGACTCATTGCGTAGCCTGTGAGGACTGTTAAATATCACAAAAGGGTCCTGTGTTTTCAAAGGCTGCAGATGTAAGAACAAAAAGGATAGCAATAACCCCACATTCTGTGCCAAGAAATATCCCCTTTCCTTCTGCAAGGAAAACGACATCACTGATTTTGTCTCCTGTTTGTTATTGAAGTGCTGCTAATCAGCTCCCTGAGCCTATAGAAGCCTTGAGCAAAGGGATTAGCTCCATTTTAGCTGAATTCCCCAATGCCTTGGACAGTGCAGTGAGCTCAATAGGCACTTGAGAATTGGTTGTGGAATGAAGGAGAATGAGAAGGAGGGAGTGGAAAGGGAAGAAGTGGAGAAGAAGGAGAGAGAGAGAGAGAGAGAGAGAGAGAGAGAGAGAGAGAGAGAGAGAGAGAAGGAGAGAAGGAGAAGGAGCTAGGAAGAAGGGAGAGGAAGAAAGAGAACTTTTGTGGAAAGGACCTGAATCACTTGGTGGTGCCATCCCTAAAAAAAGCAGGCATAAGATTTGTTTTTCTTTTCATGGGGAGTGTGGGGAGCAGTGTGGAAGGCTGCCTTAGGCCTTAAGAGAGCATCACGCCTGCTTTAGGGGCGGCTGGACCCCTCTCCCTTATCCTGAGTCTGAAGTACCAGATGGAGGTGAGGCCATGACCTCAGGAGGAATGAGAGAGCACACAGAGATGGGAGAGGGCCGGGTTCAAATTCCAACCCAGGAAAGTATGTGGAGCAGACTTTACAGCCTTCCACACTATTGTACTATTGATACATCTGATGCCAGGTTATATGAATTGTCATGGCTTGAATTGTGTGCCCCCAAAAGAAATGTTGAAGTCCTAACTGCCAGTACCCCCAAAATGCGACTTTATTTGGAAATAGGGCTGTTGTAGATAGAATCAGTTAACTTAGCATGAGTTCATATGAGGTCTTTAGGGCGGGCACTTGATCTCAAATGACTGGTGTCCTTTAAAGTGAAAAGAGACAGACAGAAAAGAGAAGATGACCATAAGATGATGACAGTGAGACTGAAGTGCTGCAGCTGGAAGCCAAGGGATGCCAACAATGCCCAGCAAAATGCGGGAAATCAGGAAGAGGCAAGGAAGGATCCTCTCCCACAGCTTGTAAGGTCCTGCTGACACCATGATTTCTGACGTCTACCCCCAGAAGGGTGAAACAATCAATTTCTGTTGTTTTAAGTCATCAAGTCTGTGGTACATTATTACAGCAGTTCTAGGAAACTAAGACATGAACCGAGGTGATAAAATAAATACGTGCTGCAGGAGGATAGAATTGACTCTCTAGATTACTGGCCATGATCACCCCACAACTTCCAGCCACATGGCCTCTGTGCTGGTTTGAAAGGAAGTATGCCCTCTAGAAAAGCCATGTGTTAATCAAAATCCCATTTCATAAAGGAAGAATAATTCCTATTCAATACATACAGTATTGAATCATCTCCCTGGATGATGTGATCTAGTCAAGAGTGGTTGGTATTGATATGTCTCCACCCACTTGGGTGGGTCTTGATTGGTTTATTGGAGTTCTATAAAAAAGGAAACATTTTGGAGAAAGGGAGATTCGGGGAGAGCAGAGCAGAACGACATAGCCACGAGAAGCAGAGTCCACCAGCCAGCGACCTTTGGAGATAAAGAAGGAAAATGCCTCCTGGGGAGCTTCATGAAACAGGAAGTCAGGAGAGAAAAATAGCAGATGATGCCATGTTTGCCATATGCCCTTCCAGCTGAGACAGAAACTGTGACTGTGTTTGCCATGTGCCTTTCCAGATGAGCAGAGAAACCCTGAACTTCATCGGCCTTCTTGAACCAAGGTATCTTTCCCTGGATGCTGTTAATTGGACATTTCTATAGACTTATTTTAACTGGGACATTTTCTTGGCCTTAGAACTGTAAACTAGCAACTTATTAAATTCCCCTTTTTAAAAGGCATTCTGTCTCTGGTATTTTGTACTCCGGCAGCTAGCAAACTAGAGCAGCCTCTGGTGAACCCACTGAGGGTTCAGTTGTATAAGACTGCTCTACCTCGTGTAGAAGGAAGAGAAACGACACTCTAAATTGGAGGACACTCATGCACTGCTGGTGGAAATGTAAATTAGCTGCACCTTTTCAGAAATCTCTTTGCAAGCATCTACTAAAGCTGAGTATATGCATAGTCTATGACCCAGCAACTCCATTTCTACATTTATTCCCCTTCCCAAAAGTAGCAATATACCTACACATACCAAAACTGTACAAGAATGTTCAAAGCAGTCTAGAAATGATGCCAAATTCCATTAACCATAAATGGATAATTAAATGCTACTATATTTCAACAATAGAATACGATACACCAGTGAAAAAGAATGAGCTATGGTTACATTCAGCAATATATACTAATCTCATAAAAAATACGAACGAGTTATATGTTGCACAGTTACATATTTTTGATGTTTTAGAGGAGGCAAAACTAATCCGTGGTCATGGAAATATAGTGGAAGTTTATTATTATAAATTTTATATTATAAATTATACTTGGGTTACACACAAGTAGAGGCCCTGAGGAAGTTTTTTTGGGGGGTTGATCATTTTCTATATCATGATCTGGGTGGCAGTTATACTGTTGTAGAAAAATTAGCCAGACACTGAGGTTATGCACTATAATAAATGCTATAGTTTACAGAGGATAAAAAAACCCGAGTAGCATATTATGGGTGTAAGGTTTTCTTCTTTTGAGGGGCTCAAGAGAGGGGAGAATAAGGAAAGCAGAAGAAAACAGTTTTTCTAAACAAGAGAGAAATGAAATATTTCTTTATTAGTGTGACATCTGTTTGCAAAGAGAAAAATGTCTTATTAGGGACATGAGATATAAATTCGTCCATATTGTAGCAATCATTTAAAAATGATTAATTAAATGACCTTTGTCATTTAAGCCAGATGTCAGAAATCGTTTCCTGTAAAGAGTCAGTTAGTAAATACTTTCAGTTTTCCAGGCCATAGGGTCTCTGCTGCAGCTATTCAATTCTGCCATTATAGCACAGAAACAGCCGCAGCCAATGGGTAAATGAATGGGCTGGACTGTGTGCTAATAAAACTTTTTTATAACAATAAAGCTTTTGGTGATGAGCCCAGGATGGCCAAAGGCATCAAAAAGGCAAATAAAATAAAAAAGCAAACTATGTATATGAACAATCACAAATCCCACTTTAAGTGGGGCCCAGCACTGTTATCATCTATGAAAGTTACGGAGCACTTCCTGGTGGATAGACACTCTATGCAGCTGTCTCACGCATTGCATCATTTAACTCCGTGAGGTCGGCGCTGTTACAATCTGCAATTTAAAGTAGAGGAAATTGGACCTTTTAAAGGTTAAATCACTTTCTCAAGGTCATAGAGCTGATACAGACGAGTTGGTCTCAAATTCAAACCCAAAACCTCTGTACTTAACCACATTCCGTGCTTTTTTTTTTTTTTTTTGCATCAAATATTACAACCAAAGGTTTAACAAATGAAGGAGGATGTGTGTCCGTCACAATCAGACGCTGCAAACTTGAAATACATATAATGTTCATCTACACTTATATTGTAAATATATAAATGGGCAAAAAAAGGTGAACAGATATCTCACTTGTTTTTTTCATTTTCATTAATATTCAAGGGAATCTAAAGTAGAGCAACCCTTAGATACCACTTTGTACCTTCTAGAAAAGCTTTAAAAAGGAGATGAAATGCTGGTGGGAGGAGAGGGTAATGCCCAATGCTTACTAAATTGTTGTAAAATGGCTACATTGATTTATAAGTAGTAATACTTTAAATGGGACCAATTCTTTTGGGTATTAATATGGCGCTATATAGCAAGACTCACAGAGATGTTTATAACCATTAAGCTTTCAAATTCTCCTTCAAGAGTTTGTTGCAAACAAGCAATTCAAAAGAAAATATATATAAGCATGAAGATGTTCCCTCATTATCTAAATTAGCAAAAAGAGAATGTTTAATATTAGGAGAACAATGCAAGGAATCATGGTTTAATAATGATGACATTTTACTTAAAAGTTAAGATAACCATGAGGACCAGATTATGCAGCAATAGGAAAGAAATATTTCTAAATCGATGGTAAGTGAAATAGTGAAATATAAAAGGGTATATAACTGAGAATTATAATTATTTAAGGAATTATGTCTGCAAGTAACAGGGACCAGGAGGCAATATGTAAATTGAAAACAATTAAGTTAGTAGATTGGAGTGATATTTTATGTATATTTATATACTGTAGCCTTTTCAATTAAACATGTTTAAAAATGTAGATGGAGGGATTTGGGGCCACCGTTTAGCCAGCCCATAAATCCTGCGAAGCTCTGTGGCCTGTGTTTGCCTTACCAGCAAGCCGTTCTTTATATCTTATTTCACCTCTCCTGGTTCTCCCGACATTTGGCTTTCTCTAGTTTGACTGTTTCCTTCCGTGTCACGTACGGGTTTGGCATCACTGACCTTGTTCTAATCCTGGTGTCAGATTGGTAATAAACACAGAGAATGGATCTCAACAGACCTGTCGAGAAATTCGCTGCAAACTTATGCAGATAAAAATCCTTGGAGCTTTGACGCAGAGGGAGAGTCGATTGCTCTCCGGAATACTTATGAATTTTATCTATTCCTTAAGTAAGTACTGTTCCATTATTATTCCAAATACGTCTCCACTTAAAATTAAGAAGGAGATAAACAAGTCTAATTTTTATGGCGCCATCTGCTCACAGGCCAATGAAGAAGCAGTTAAGCCCTTTCCAGCTAATCTCTGATTGTGACGGACACACGTCCTCCTTTGAAAAAATTTCATTTCTGAATGAACAGTTGGCTCTGGACATCATTTCTAGGTCATTGGACGGTTAAAGTGACTTAGCTCCTGAGGCATCAAAATGGACATTAATCATCACCCATACCCTCTGGGTAATCTTCATGGAAGCTGCTATTTTATGCATAAGTTAGGCTTGTACACTTGCAGAAGTCATCCACACAGAGTGAGAGCCATAAGGAAATCCATAGGAAAAATCAGACTTGGTCAACCCATCCTCAATCACTGGTCTATAGCCACCCTTCCCAGGAGGTTTCCAATGAGACCAAATCCCCATATGCAGGGAATCAGAAGAGCCATTCTGCCTAAATTTGCTTCCAGACATGATTTAATCGACAGAACCACTGGCTTGGTTCTTGCTCCAGTGTGGGGCTTTCCATCTTGCCTGCTTCGTTTTTAGCACTGTTACTGTCCATAATGAAAATGAAATCTTTGGAAGCAACCAAGACCTTTGAGTATACCTGGATCCTCGCTGTGTGAAGATGAAGCCTAGTTGACCATGTCTTTTACCCACAGCCCTGGATCTCCTGGCTCTTATTGTGCTGGCTGACGTGACAAAGCTAAGGTGCACACCACTCACTCCGCACGTTCTCACAGCCACCAAGGTGTCTAGATGTGCAAAACCATCAGGAGCCCTGAGGCAGGGGGATGGCTGAAACCCAGAGTGAACGGAGTCATGTGTTGGCCAACGAAACTTGTATCCTGCACTTGTCGGTCAGAATGTGATGCCTCCGAATGCTAAATACTGATGTTATTAAGAGTAGTTCTTAAATCTTTTTGTGTCTCAGAATCACCCAAAGCAGACGTTAAAAAATGCCCCAGGGGGTTGAAAATTGGGTATCTGCATATTTAGCTGGCTCCCCAAAGCGATTCTGATGGACACTAAAGAATCAAAATCATCTTCCTATGTAAGGTAACAGCTAAGGTAACGGAGCAGGAGTTTTTAGTCATTTTTATATCCCACCATCTGGCACCTAGAAGCTGTTGAATGAATGACTAGCAGGGAGAATGAACGAATGAATGAACAAATGAGTGATTACATGGGGAGGTTTTGTAAATAACGCCCCATCCTTGCTAAGTCGGATCACGAAGTTCTTGATTTACAGAGTAGCTTAGCTCAGCCCTAACTGTGAATTCTGTCTTTGAAGACTCAATTTGATTAAAACACATTTAGCAAGGAACAATAACTTTCTGAAATGCTGGGGATTATGCAGCTCTGCGGAGCTCTGTGGGGAATGAGCAATTCCGGCAACCAGGATGGGTCTTTGTGAACCTGGAGAGGCTGTTTTGCAAGCCTGTATCGGGGCCAAACATTAGACTTCTCTTAATTACAGTCTGCCCTTGTTTTATTTCTTCTCAGATTTTGCTTCTGGGTTCTGAGTTTTCCCCAAACTGCCAGGGTTGAAGGATCTAAAAAATGAAGCTGGGCCAGTTTCCCTGCTGCCGGGGCCCGAGGCATGGACGAGTCTCCTTCATTCTCGACAAATGGGGAAAAAAAAATGTGTAGGGCAGTTTCTCTTCCACCCTCACGTCTGTCACCATGTCATTTTGTCCAGTATCATCTGCAGTGGGACCAGTGCTGTCCCATCAGTGAAAGACGGAGGGACATTGAACCTGGGATCTGACTGCCCTACTCATGAGTCAAAGCTTTGCCCCTTTCCAGATGAGAATTAGGAGATGTCTACGAAGGTTACGGAAGATGAAGAAGCAATATTGTGTAAGGATTGAAGCAAAACCACAGAAGCCAGCTTGCCTAGCTACCAATCCCCCTAGCTGGTGATTTAACACAGGACTTAACCCCTCTATGACTTGGTTTCCTTATCTGTAAACAAGGATTAGTAATCACCACCCGTGTCATTAGAGAACTATATGAAACGGATACGTATAAAGGTTCAGGTTATTTTGTGACTCCTTCCGGAAGTCTTACCTATTATTGCAAATACCTATAAAAAGAAAAATGATGACGGTAGCTGTTTAACCACTTCCTTTTCGGAAATGGAAAATTCTCCCTTCCCTTCAAAAGGGGTTCTCAGATTCTTACCTCCAACTCTCCTCCAAATCCCCCATCCTTATTTCAGTGTTTATGTCTTTACAAGGGCCGAGCCTGGTAGTTGCGAAAGGGGTTGCTGAGTCATCTCAGGACAGGCAACTATGTCAAGAAGAAATTCTGGCAGCGGAAGCCAGAAAGAGACAGATCAGGAGTGAGTCAGCCTCACGCCGACACCCTGGAGCTGAGACGGGAATGGACGGTTCTGAGGCGCTGAGATTTCTTTGGTTTCACTAGCAATGTGGTTAACTGCTCAGCTGCACCAATCCAGCCTGCCCGGTGGGTGCCCAGGCTGAACACTCCCAAACTAATCCCTGAGCAAGCAGCGCCCTCTAATCCCCCTTCTCTCACTCCTTCCTTTCTTTGCCTGCCTTATCTACCCCCCCCATCTTCTTCTTCCCCCTTTCCTTCCATTTTGACTCTCTTCTTTCTCTTCTTTTTCACTCTGTCATTTTCTCCCTCCTCTTCTTTTTCTTTCACCTTCGTATTTTTCCCTACATATTTCTGTCTCTTCTTGCCCTCTTCATCCTACTTATTCCTCCTTATCTTCCTTTTCTCATTTAATCTTCTCTCTTCCCTTATGAGAACCGAGCAAGCTACAATTTTAAGTCTTCTGTGCCCTTCTTATCTTTCTTTAAAGAGTTTGGGTGTCGGCAGGGCAGGAGTAACAGATGTGAACAGTGTGCCTCAAAGGAATTTTAACAGTGCACTTCTGTGGGCTGGGGAGGGGAGGCGGTGGCGAGGAGGTGGTCAGTGGACACTGGGCACCCAGTTTAAAGGTGAAGAAACAGGTTCAGAGAAGCTAAAATGTCCAAAGTCCCAGGGTTAGGAAGCTGCAAAACCTTCCAATTTACCCCTCTGTTTTCCTTGCTAAATGCCACAAGAATGCTGTCACCTCAGAGCCAAAGGAGTTATAGGAAGAGCCTGTGGCCCAGAGCCGGGTCTTTAAGGACATCTTCATGGAGGACACATGGGCTGGCCCCGAAGTCAAATCAAGAAATGGAGTTAGGGGAAGAGGAGAGGAGCAACTCCATATGTAAAGGGGGTTACATGGAAGACTCTATGCCCCCAGGAAAGAATTACAAGTGACAGAATTTTCCAATGCTTTAGAAAGTTGAGTGGGAAAATATTTAGGGGTGGAAGTGGTCTTCAGTGCTTTCCTGAAACCACACTCCATAGTATTCCCAAGACAGCCAAAAAAAGCCCAGCTGTGAAGCACCCCCCGGATGTGTCTGTAGAGTGGAGTCTTTGCAGAGGGCTGGGCATCCATCTCTGGGCTGTGGGGACACCCGGCTCTCCCAGAGCTCAGACATCAGCCCAAAGGCATTAAGACGGATACTGGGACAGGGCAGTGCTGAGGACATTTAGCCACCATCTAGGGGCCCAGAGTGGTTTATGAGGATCCTAGTTAGATACACAAAGGACCTCTGCAGCTACATGAGCACTCTCCACTCTGGCCGGCAGCACAGGGTTGCTCTCCGTCTAGCACCAGCCGGCTTGCTTCAGTGGGAGGGCAGCCGAAGTGTAGCATAAAGGAACCAGGAAGGCAGCCCTGACTACTTGGAGGCAGGGAATGGACTTCTCTGTGAACTCTTCTCCTGTGCTCTCCAGTCCAAGATACATGAACATCATCAGTTTGAGCTGGTGCTTTCCAAAGCTCTACAATCAACCGCAGCAAGGCACGTTATGGCACCTGCTTCTGATCAATTATCAATCTGGATGAGCCTAAAATAGTTACATATGCAAAGTTATGGTACAAAAGGGTAAGGGGGAACCCAATGTACCCATACAGCTGAAATGACGTATATGGGAGTTATTTCAAAAATTTCATATATGATATGTCAATTTCACATATATGTCATATTGTTCAAAAATTTCATATATGGTATCTATCCTATATATCTAAATATGATGTAACTGCAATGACATATACTATATAAATAATTTATACAATATATGATAAAGGCATATACTTAATTTCATTTGTTCCATATATTCCAACTAGATGCCAGGGACAAGAAATACATTTCTGAGATTAAAATAAACCAACAGGCATGCAAACTGAGTAAAGTACAAAGGGGAAGACTGAATGCTTCTCAGTGCTAAAGCAGATTACGTAAAGCTAAGGTGATCCAGCCACCAAGATTTCTTCCAGCAACACGGTTTAAAGGAAAGCTGATCAGAACTGGAGTCAGATGAACTAACTTCAATGTTTACCTCTAAAAATCTATTCAGAGGTGAAACGGAAGGCATCACCTGGAAGCTTGATAGAATTGCAAAGAATTCTGGAATTGAAACAGAATCTGCATTTCAACCAGATACTCAGGTGATTCCTATGCACATTCACATTTGAGAAACACTGCTATAGCTCATTAATGCAACCGAGCCTCACCTTCCCACTCTGCAAAACGGACGTGAGATCTACTCCAAAATGTTGTGTGGAGAGACTCTGAGATAGTGCCTGGGATATACTTGGCATGTGCTGGACCATAGAATAGGGCCCCGAAGAAAACAAGTTTCCTTCTTGCTTCCAACCTAAGTTGCTTCTGAATCATCAAATTATTCAGTCTTGCTGCCCTCAATGTCTCTTTGTTGGTCCTTGGGGTTTGACCTCTATGATCTTACTTCTGTCTCTCCAAATCTCAGAATTATAAAAAGAGTAAAAAAATTCATGAGACAGATGGGACCTAAGAAATCAACCTCTTCTTCAAAGCCAGAAATGTTGTGCAAGTCCCAGGCTTCCTCAGTTTCTAGGTTCCCCTTCAAGTATTGCCTGTTAAGTGCCAGTAAGATATCAGGTGCTCGATGGACAGTTACAGGATGAGTTGATGAATGAGACTCCTATCAACTCTGGGCCATTCTGTTCTTTGTCTAAACCTCCCGACACTTCTTTTCTTTATGACTCATTTTGTCATTTCATTCTTTGATTAAAAAAGTAAAAAACAACAATGGACAACTGAGCGGCTGCAAGGAGGAATGAAGTTGTCAGGCATGCAACTAGGTGAATGAACCTTAACGACAGTATGTTGAATAAAATGTCAGAAACAAAAAGACAAATATTATCATGCCTCACTCATATGGATTAACTATAATATGCAAACTCAGAGAATTGAAGTTGAGAGCATGGGCTATCAGTTTTGGGCCTATTATAAAGGTTCTGAGATTATAAGCTCTTAACAGCAGTTATATATATTTAGGAATTGTAACAGATATTCCTAAGATCAGAGATATTGAGCTGTTTGTTCCTGGTTGTTCCCTGAAACGGCAGGCATTTGTGTGACACCTGAGGCTCAGAGTGAGAGCACTGAAGCTATGAATGTCAGCATTACCCTATTCAGCACCTGTTTAAAAAGCTGAGAAAGTGATCAGACTTTGTCCAGAGATATGAATGAAGCTGATCTGGATAGGACTAAGGTAAATCAGAATATTGGGTAAAGGATGATACAGCCCATATTTTCAAACTTTGACCTATGTGTCAGACCAAAGGGAGAGATGTTTATTTCGTGCAAAATTTATATTTTAGGTAGCACATTATTTAATTTAACTTGTATTACTTGAATACCCTAATTATATGGAATCTTGAATAAGGCATGAAATCTTGTTGGTTTTTACGGGTTAGTGTGATGCCCTGATATATCCCAGAGTAATCTGAGCAGAGATTAAAAAAGTATTTGCAAAGTCCTCTTGGGGGACTGGGGAAGAAGGAGGAAATGTTAAACTTCCCCATCTGGGGAACTCCTGATATTCTCACAAGCAGTGGGGACAATCAATTCAATAGGCTGAGCCTTCAATCTTGGGGCTCCCCGCTATGAAACTTATTCCTGCAAAGGAAAAGCTAAGCTTACTAATAATTATGCCTAAGGGTCACCCCTGGAGAACCTCTTTTGTTCCCCAGATCTGGCCTCTCTCTCTAAGCCAAGACGGCAGGTGAACTCACTGCCCTATATGGGACATGACTCCCAGGGTCGTAAATCTCTTTGGCAATGTGGGACGTGACTCCTGGGGATGAGCTGAGATCCAGCATCATGGGAATGAGAAAAACTTCTTGACCAAAAGGAGGAAGAAAGAAGACAAAATAAAGTCTCAGTGGCTGAGAGATTTCAGATTCAGGAGGTTATCCTGGAGGTTATTCTTATGCATTATATAGGTATCCCTTTTTAGTTTATGGTGCATTGGAGTGGCTAGAGGGAAATACCTGAAACTGTTGAACTGTGTTCCAGTAGTCTAATTCTTGAAGAAGACTATGTAACTGTATAGTTTTTACAATATGACTGTATGATTATGGAAACCTTATGTCTGATGCTCCTTTTATCCAGGGTATGGACAGATGAGTAAAAAAAAAAAATAAGGATAAAAAAATATACAGTAGGTGGAAATAAAGAGTAAAAATTGGGTAGATTGAAATACTGTGGGTTAATGGGGGGGGGTAAGGGGTATGGGATGTATGAGTTCTTTTTTCTTCTTTTTATTTCTTTTCCTGGAGTAATGCACATGTTCCAAAAATGATCATGGTGAATACCCAACTATGTGATGATATTGTGAGCCACTGATTGTATGATATGGTTGGACTACACCTGTGTCTATATTTCTTAATAAAAATATTTTTAAAAAAGAAACTAGTATATCTTACATTTTTCTTTGATATCCTCTCTTCTACCCAAGACACAGAAGTAAAGAAATATGTAAAATAATGAATTTCGTACCAGCTATTATGCATTTATACATTTATATTTTTTGTTTATATTTTAAGATTAGATTTTTAAGAGTATACCCTGCCAGTCTGCTGGACTGCAAGCTCCTTGAAGGGAAGAGGGGACAATGGCACTCCCTTCTTGGATCATCTATGCCTGGGAAGGTGTCTGCTTCTTAGTAAATGTGGGGTAGCAAGTCTTCGATCAATGCTGAAAAGTTACTGTGATTGTTACGAAATCACTGAGAGCCATGGAACCCCATGGCACATGGCACCATTTCAGAGTGGACCCCGGAAAGGAAGGCAGAGTAGTACTGGAGCCTGTGAGCAGTGGCCTTTTTCTGAGGGAGATGCCTAGCATGCGTCACCTCAGAGGGTCCCCCAGTCACCCAACACTCTACTCAAGGTTATATTTACATGACACATTAGGAAATTTTTTTATACTTTTGACACTCATTAGACTCATAATTGTCCACCAAAGCTACTCTAAAACAAGTGATAAACACTCCAGTCTAGAGAATGAATAATAATTAGGTACTGCTCAGCACTTTGCTCTTTAGCAGGTCTAATTTTAGAGCATAATTAATCCTGCCGAAGCTGCATAAGATAAGTGAAATATTTTTGCAGCTGCGTTAATTCATGTATTTACTCCTAGAGAGACATTCAGAATTGGATATGGCTTTCCGGGAAGATTATCTTAAGACGCCCCCTGGAGCAACATCATTTTCTCTCCCATGTCTTTGCCTCCAGCTGGTCTTTAAAGATGAGGCTGAGAAGACACATTTCCCAACCCCAACAGTCTGACCAGGAAAGCAATGAGCCAGGACATAAGATACCTAAAAGAACCGAGATGCTTGGTAAATACAAGGAACAAGCTCTGGTCTATCTGGATGTTTTCCCTTTTTATTTTTCCCATTTGTTATAAAAGGAAAATTTTATGTTCAACACCACAAAGGTTGTCTCCATGATACTAAATTGGCTGTATTAGTATTGCAGATACGAAGCTGAATGAGCTTTGTCGAATACTGGAGTTGTGCAGTGACAATGATGTGATGCTGATGGTGATGATGGTGATGATGGTGGTGATGATGATGGTGATGGTGATGATGACGGTGATGATGATGGTGGTAATGATGGTGATGATGATGGCGATGATGGCAGTGATGGTGATGATGGCAGTGATGGTGATGGTGGTGATGGTGATGATGGTGATGGCGATGATGGTGGTGATGATGATGATGATAATGGTGATGAAAGTGGTGATGATGGTGATGATGATGGTGATGGTGGTGATGATGGTGATGGTGATGATGGTGATGATGGTGATGCTGGTGATGGGGTGGTCATGATGATATTGAGGATGGTGACAGTTAACATTTATCGAGCAATTTTTATGTTCCAGGTGCTGCTCTAGTCTAAGTCATTTATATGTATTATCAATTTCATCCTCACACTGACCTTTCAGGGAAATATTTTATACCCATTCACAGATGAGTAAATTGAGGCTAATAAAGTATTTGTAAAGGGGACAACAGATTTAGTTTATATATGCAATAAGTTATTCCTTCCTACAGAGGGTTCTAAGTCTCAAGTGTCTAACCAGTCAGCTTTGATAGACAATTAGTAAATTAAACAAAATGAGGGGCTTTACCTAATTGATACCCTTCCAGAATAAGGTCCCTAAACTAGAGGACTTGACACTTACTAGCTACTCACAGCCCTCTGAGGTTCAGATTTCTGGAGAAATGGTAACATGTAATATTTAAGCTCATACAGTTGTTATGAAGATTAAAGTAAAGCACACATATAATGCACCTAATAATGGTGATTGGCATAGTGTATTCTGCAAGTGTATAAATCGTTTCATAACAGATATAGAGAGAGTGACAACAATGTTAGGTAGGGCTAGAGTTAGAACTCACTGATTTGACAGGTCCTAATCACATTTTAATGTTTTCTGCCAAAGAGAATATATCTCTACATCATTCATTAATGCACATATTTCTTCATTCAATCCTTCATTGACCAATCACCTGTTACATTCAGGGTGTTGTGTTGTTTATGGCTGGCAACAAGTCTCCTGTTTGCTGAGTAGTTAACCCCATGTGGGGGTGCTTAAGCCACCATTGCAAGAGACAGAACGGGCTCTAATTTGTCACCCCTATTTTTATCCATGTCCTTTGCCATTTCACTCTGATTTCAGAGTAGAGTGTACTTCCCCATCCCTTGACTTTGGGCTTTGATATCTAAACTGCTTAAACAGAGAATGTTAGCAGACATGATGAAGCAGAGACTGGAAATGTGTATGTGCCCTTAGGCATGCCTGTTTGTGCCTCTGATGAAGTCAAGTAAAGAGCATTCACCTGGAATCTTCTGCTTCTCCCACCTGGAACTCACCCATGGGGAGCCAAGACCAGGCAGGTGACCCATGGGCTTACATTAGGAAGTAGGGCCACCACAGCCACCACAGCTTGAGGCAATGCCTCCCCAGTCAACCTGCACTGCCAGGAGCAAAATGAATGCTCATTGTTGTATGCCTCTAAAATTTCACAGGACTAGCCAAGCAACACAGCCACAAATCATTATAATCCATCAGAGAACATGGCCAGTGAACTAAGGAAGGTACAAATGTCCTATAGGGAATTCAAAGAATCAGATGTTCTTATTTGGGAGTTAAATATAAAACACATTTAGAATTCTTGATGCCACTGAAAGAATCCAAGGTTTAATTCTGGGAGCGGAGAGAGGAGAAACTTACACAAGGTTTTGGACTCCAGCTTTAGAGGGTAACGTTGTTGGGGCACCCAAGGATATAATCATGGGAGTCAGGTGTTCGTTCTCCACTGGAAGCTTGATGTTCTTCATTCGGATTCATCTCAGCCCTACACACTAAACTCTGTCCATTTTGCTATTGCATTTGACTGTCTTGGGTGTTAGATTTTCCTCTCTTACTTCTACACATTCATTGCCTATTTTGTAACCGTCTCTGAATATGGTCCTAACCCCCTTTGAATTCAGCTCCTGCCCTATGTCCTGATCTTTTGTAGCCTACACTCATGTATTTAATGTGGGGGTGTTAATCTTCCAACTGAAGCTGACCTTGCATTTCCTATTTCAGTGCTGTCAACTCAATGACCCATGGCAGGACACTAAATACCATGTCAGTGAACTTCAGACTGTGGTTGGGTCACCAAACATGAACTCAGGAAGGACTGACAGAGAAGGAAATCCTGCTGGAGATGCAGCCAACCCAATTAGCTATACAGCTCCATAAATGCCATCTCCCACTAGACTGCAGGCCTTGTGAGAGTGGAAGCTGTATGTGTTGCATGACAGGCACTCAAGGGATGAACTGTAGTGGAGGCCCAGCGGATTTCTGCCCACTGTCGCTTTTCTAAAAATTGCCCCTCCTGCCTCTCTTCATAGGGTAATAACAGGGCTTCCATGATAGTACAGCAAGACTCCATCTCTTACATTCACTGCTGACAGGGCCAGAAAAGAGTTCTTGACACAAAACACATCACAAATTCTTCTTCTAGAATGTGAAATTTAGAATTTATCAAAGAGCAGTTGGGGCAGGGCTGTAGCCTAGTTATGCAATGCCACAGTTCTAAGGTAACGTCACAGTTTCTCAACCCTGGTGCTTGACACTTTGGACTAGATGAGTCTTTGTTGTGGTGGACGTACTGTGCATTGCAGGATGTTTAGCAACATCTCATGTCACTGCCCATTAGATTCGGTAGCAAACACCTCCTCTGACACAGTCGTGACAACAGAAAATGTCTCCAGACTTTGCCAAATATCTATCCCACTGCAGAAGCCTTGCTCTGGAGAGAAGGTTATGAAATCCTGCTATTAAGCACCAGGACTGCCCTAGTTCTTGCTTCTCTTTAAGCTTATTTGCTTACCTCCTTCTAAATTATACGAGACAGATATTTCTATGCCTTTAGAATGCATTCCTTTTTAAAGATTAAGTTATTGGAATTGGTTTCCAATATGTGCAACTTAAAGAATGACAACATCAGGTAACAGGCACTCAATAAATATTTTCAGGGAGCAAACCTAGCACACAATGACAATCCATTGGAAAGCCAACTGGAAAGAGAGAATGCAAGGGTTTCAAGTCCAGAAAAGTAGGGGGCCTCTGGGGTCTTACCATCACCCACAAACTGGAGCAGGGCCAGGTCGATCTGCCTCTTCCAAGGGGAGCCCTTCTGGAGAGCGATACCATAGCCAGTGGTGGCAAAGATGTAGCCGCTCCCGATGGTCACCAGCTTGCAGCCTTCGTCCCTCCCAGCCTTGTAGTTCAGGACGGCTGCATCGTAGATGAAGGCATCCAGCTTCCTGGAACGGCAAGAAACCAGGGAGTCAGGGGGGGTGGCTGGGGACCGTCTCAGACCCCTGCTCCCGAGGCCTGACCCGGCATCACACGCTTTCTTTCACTCTGGAGATGATGAGTCATGACTGCTCCAGCACCTCGCCATAAAGGATCTATTTTTAATGAGGAGATAAAAGCTCGAACCTTTGCTTTCCAACTTACAAGAGGCAGCTAAATAAAGACATGAAGAATCCATAGACCCAAGTGAGTAAACAGTTGAGTTTGCTGGTTTGCTGTTTGTCCTTAACACTTGCAATGGTGGAAAACAGCAGTGTATGTAGAAAGATTGGTGGTCCAAAAGAAACCACTAGGAGATGGGAGAATTTAGTGGTAGAATAGGGGAAGAGGGGATAAGAACTAAGCGGGATGATAGCATTTCCTCCCCAGAAAAATATACTTACTGTTTATTGACAGTACTACAAAATATTTTGTTTAAAACCAAACAATATAGCAAATATACAGAATATGATTGAAATTTAAATTGCTCATGATCCCACAATCCAGAGGTTAAAAGAGTGGTGAACAGCATTCCAAATTCTATGCATGCACATACACGTGCACACACACATCTTTTCAAAACCGGGCTTGGCAAACTTTTTCTGAAAAGAGAGGATGATGCATAGTTTAGGCTTTGCAGGCCATAAGGTGTCGGTGTAACTGCTCAACTCTGCTTCTGTAGTGCGAGACAGACAGGCAACATGCCCTCCCATAAGCTTGGCTCTGTCCCAGTAAAAGGTTGTTTAACCAAACACAGATTGGCCCATGAGCTGTAACTTGCAAACCCCTGCTTTAACCCCCAAAATACCATATGAACTGTTTCACAAACGGTTTTCTTCTCCTATTTCACGCACAGTGAACCTATTTCCGTGGCAAGACACATGACACTTTTTGTTTGTTTGTTTTTGAGATACGTATTTTTATTGAGTTATAACTTACATGCAATAAAGTGCCTGAATCTTTAGGGTCAAGCTTGATTCTTTTTTTTTTTTTTTTTACATGGACAGGCTGCGGGAATCGAACCCAGGTCTCCAGCATGGCAGGCAAGAATTCTGCCACTGAGCCACAGTCACACCACCCAAGCTTGATTCTTTTGAACCTATGCGAGCATCATTGAAATCACCAGGCATAGCAATAGCGAGCATTATCACCAACTCAGAAATCTTCTATTTCCCCCTCCCAGACAGGACCCCGCAAGAGTTAAGACCTTTTCAATTGCGTGACTGTACCTAATTCATTACCTATATCCCCATTAGTAGACTTTCATATCATTTAGAGTTTTTTAACAATCATCATAACAATGAGCACTCTTAAACGTGGGAATGGGTAGTCAACTCTAAAATAGGTAGGAAAATGAGATCAGAGATGACTCAACTTCCTGACACTTTCTCAACTTTAATGCCTTTCTTTCCTTAATAAGAAAACATAAAATAGTGAAGCGAAGAAAAATAAAAAGTGGCAGGGAGAGGATGTAAAAGGCTGTACCCTTTTAGAAACAGCTGCCGACGAATTCCCCATGGGGGAATCTGTTTGGAAATTTTACGGCTGCTTTCTTCCCATTTTAATTTTTTGTTTCTATAATGGTTAGAGGTAGGGCAAAACTACAGGGCCTGTGTTGCCAACAAAAAGACGCTGAAGCTTTCATCCCCAGGCTACAGGATCGGCGACCTGGCTTGAACTCTAAGAGTATTAAAAGGGTTCAGATCGTGCAAGTGGGGGAGGAAGAAAACTGGGCATTGTCAATGATGAGGGTGATTCAGGGCTGGGGAGCCAAGAAGAAATAGTTTTTCTGGACAGCCAGAAATATTGAGATCTGGCGAAATACGGGATGGGGGCTATAAAAGGTTGCAAACAACTTGGGTATGACGGCAGCAGGGTGTGTGACGGGAGCTCTGGACTGGTAGGTGGAAGGGTTCTGAGTTCTGGTTAGAGGATTGGATGATGGCGCGACCTCAGGAAAGCCAGTTCCTCCGTCTGGATGGCTCGTTCCTCCTCTGTGAGATGAGGTGGTCGTCACGGTCCCTGTAGGGTCCTCTTCCAGCTGTGGCATCCTATGATTCTCTAAGTCAATGGCACGTGCTGTCACTATCAGCTGGGACTCTGGACAGCCTGCACATCGTGGGTGATTCAGACCATGGGTGGCAGGTGTTCTCTCAGTGAATATTTCCCATATCAAAGTTGCCATGGAGAGGTCAGGAATCTTGGCATGATTTCCTTCTAAGTCCCATCCAACCTGCTTCTCTTAATTCCTCAGAAAACAAACATTAACATACAAGTATGTGCCCAGTGGGGACACTCGGATGTTCAAGCCACCGTTGACATTCATGGGCTGGAACCTGTCTCCATCCTGTTAACCCATTGCATGCTGGTGAGTTTCTGGGATGGAACTCGGAAAACAAACCAGGAGTTTAATCCAACAAGAGTCTGAATTTGGTATTTCAAGGACAGGCACAGTTTTCTGCAAATCGGTAACCATACTTCACAACAAATCTTCTCCAGCTGGACCACAAACAGCCAGATGGGCAGAAGGGAAAAAAGGGAAAGTTTCCTGGGAGACAAACTCAAAAGAACAAGACACCATCAAGTAGGAGGGGTGACAACTGCAAAGGACATGGTCAATTCTGACCAATGCAGTTACCCCCTGGCATGCCCTGTGGTGGGCTGGGGGCCTTGTTTCCATGGACCAGCGCTCTGTGGTCTCAGGGCCATGTAGGAATCAAATCGAGGAGGACACATGAAGGAAAGGACAGTGCTGCGCAGGCCAGGCTTCTCTCCCTCGTCAACGGTTCTGGAGAGCTGGGGTCCGCTGAATGCCCATGGACACCGGTGGATTTACAAACACTCTGGGCTCACACAGCCCCCTCCTCTGAAAGCCACGGCCACCATTTGCTCAGGGAACACCCTTGACAAACGTCGTCCCACCAGGCTCTCCCCACTGCCCAGCAGGGAGGTGCTGTGATGTTAATATTATTACTGTGTTCCTCTTAGCAGCTGGGGTTCTGAGCGCCAGGCAGCCTGGGGCTCATCTATGATATTTCTAAACTCTGACCCAACCCTCAGACGCTGCATGGCCCAAAGGAACTCTCTGTGATGCTGTCAGTGCTCTGTATTGACACTGTCTCAGATGCTATGAGCACTTGAAATGCAGCTACTGCCACTGTAGGACTGAACTTTAATTTTTCTTTTTTTTTTTGGATTTCATTTATTTAAATTTAAGTGTGTGTAGTCAAGCAGGCTGGTGGCTGCTCTGGTAGCCCAGAGCTCTAGGTGTTCTGTGCTGGGTACAGTGAAGGCTGGAGGAGCAGGGCTCTGGGTTCCCCCTCCCCATTCCCACCCAAAAAAAATGGTCTACATTTGATCTTTTTTCATTAAAAAAATGTTTCCATTGCTAAAAAGAAAAAAAAACTAAAATCACTCATGTAGTGGCAAGTGGGCTTTGTCATCAGGGCTCTGGGCCAGGGATCTATATTTCTGAGCCTCAGTTTGCACTCTGCAAAACAGCTGACAATAAAATGCCCTTAGAGGGCTGCTGGGACACAATGCTTTTGTATGAGTAGAATGCTTTGCGGTGCCTGGCCAGAGCAAATGCTCAGAACATTCCATCTCACAGAACATTCCATCTCACAGAGAGGTCAGGTGCATTTTATGGGTCAGATCCAGTCCTGACTGCCTGACACACATTATCTCATTGTATTTACTCTTTTCTACAGTGCAGAGATGGAGGTGCCACTGCTCTCCCCACTGACAGTTGAGGAAACTGAGGAACGAGAGGTAAAGTGATTTGACTGGCTGTCTGAGCTTGCAGGTGTCAGGGGCAGCATTCAGACACCCAAGGCCACAGATGTGACTCCAACAAGCCAAGGTGTCCACAACACTTGTGGAATGAATGGAGGCAACTCGATAAGTTCAGATCTTGGGTCACAGCTATAAATCCGGCCACATGTTACGAAAGAAGAGGCAGGGATGAGATGGGAGGAGTCTAAGATAAAGAGAAGGACTCGGTGGGTTGTCCAGGTACCTCTGTCTCTTTACAACAGACTCACAGCCATGTAAGGTCTGGAGACACCACCATAGAAAACTTCTCTTGCCCCAATACGTCCTGCCCCTTTCCTTTGGGAGACATTTAGGTATAGACGGCCGTGGCTTCTTGTTGAAGGAAGAGGGTCAACAAACAAAAAAAAAACTGGCAGCTTGAAACTGAGGCTCAATTTGGACAAAGATCATATGGGGGATTTGAACAGTGATTGCCAGAGACAGTGACAGGTGAGGCGGCAGCTCTGTAATGGCACGTGCTGGGATTGGAACAGCACTGAGGGAAAAAGTCCCTGAGAGCTAAGAGCAGAAGACTCATGGTCAGGGAGCTCAGTTACACAGTCTGGTGTCTTCTTCTGCTTTACAAGAGGACTCCGTCTTTATTCTGTCTGTCCCAGCTCCGGTGGAGGTCACAGACGTGGTTGTCACTGGCTAAGTGCATCTCCCATTGGGCAAGGGGAGGTTCAAAGTTCAGGGCCTGAGAGCCTCAAGATGCTGTCAGCAATGGGGACAGAGCTCCCACCCTGGCAATGGGGTTGGCATTGCCTCTCTGCCTCATTCTCTACAACAGGCTGAGCTCCAGTCTCTAAAAATTTGTGACAGATGAAATGACACCTTGGTGTCCCAAAGAGAGGGTGGGAACAGAGCCGGAGCCCAAACTGTGATGCTGGCTGCATGCCACCCCCACCCCCCGCCAGGCAACACAGAGTCTGTGTGGGTGCAGTCACCCTCTCCCTGTCACCCGCAGTCCTCCAAGAGAGCAAATGATTAAAAATGACAGTAATTCAGAATGAGAGGGGGAAGTAAGACCGCCTCTCTGCAAATCTGCAAGGAAGCACAGTAAGGAGGAATGCCGCGTGTGTCCCATGCTACTTGAACCTAGCAGCTTCCTGCCAGATATCTTGACAGCGTTTAAGAGCTGCTACAGCTACCCTAAATGTGCAGATCTGACCCTGTAACTTCAGCAGGACTCTCCCATGCCTGCAAGGTGGACTTGAGAGTCCATTTCTCACCCGAAGACTGCTTTTTTGGCAAATCTGACACCCCTTCTGCCAGGGAGCACCACACCCTAAAGCCAAGGCATGACCCCCTTTTGGGGATAGGTACTTGTACTGTCAAGGGTCTCCACAGTCCCTCATTAAAAGTTTCCGGTTTTAGCTCATCATCTTATGCGTGCTTTCAGATGCTCTCTGGGGGGCTCAGTACATTTAAAGGCTAATTATATAGTTAAAGTTAATTATTCATTCATTAACATTCAAGAAGCCTTTAATAAGACATTGCCTTGTTCTGATGAATTAATGAAACCAGAGTGTGTGCGTGTGTGTATGTGTGTGTGCATATGTGTGTTTTGAAGTTCTGCTCTAAAGTGTTACTGAAAATTAAGCATCTCTTTGATGATAACTTAATGCATTTTTTCAGGTCACATCAAAGCCTTCTTAGGAAGAGAAATCCATCAGCCACTTAGGCCAGTGGGTCTCTTTGGGAACTTATGGAGTATAGGACATGGTTCAGGTGTACCTCTGCTAGCTCCATGAATGAGACCTGATCAGAGGACCTCTCTGAACGCCAGTCTCTTCATTTTTAAAATGGGGAAAAGAATCCTCATCTCACAGAGGTGGCTGTTGGATAGACTCAAATGCAAGTGTCAGCACCTTGTAAGCTTCAGATACCAGTACACGTTCAAAGGATTGTGCAGCAGTGATGAGCTCGTTATGTAGAGAAGCAATCATGGCGCAGACCAGCTTCTGTACAGATGCAAAACTACTGGTGGGGGAAGGGTGTGCATGGGCCCAAGAAGCGGTGCCGCTGATGACAACCTTTCAAAGTGCATCCCAAAGCAAGAGGAGCTTGGCATGCCCCGAGACTGTATCCCCATCCACACAGGGTGCTCTGAAACTGACTTTAAGAAAGTGACCTCATACAGTGAATCTGAAGGGCTCCTCAGCCAGTTGGGAAGTTTTCTGGTCCATCTATCTGAGCCCTGAGGATGTTTTGACTTTCAGTTTACGAATATAAATGTATAAGTTAAAATTACATTGACATTGATGGATTTCCTGGAGGAAGCATTTCCCAGAGCAACAACATAAAGCTAATTTAATTCTTAGATCAATGTTTTGTATACCACAGTTAAATTGCTTCCAACTTTTGGGAAACTACTTTCACTGGGATCAATCCTTCTGTGTCTAAGCGTTACAAAGATTTGACTCATCCATCAGCTTTTGGACAACACATTTTAAATGCCATTTTGGGTTTTCTTTTGTGGTTATTGTTTCCACTAAGTTCAATTCTCCTGGGTCAAAATTACACAGAAATCCAAATTTTACCAAAAAAGATGTTTTGAGTCATCTAGAGAATTTATAAATAACAAATTTTACTCTACATACTCTTAGTTATTGTCAGTTTAATTTGTGTTTGTAATTTCTACCAGAGGTACTCGCTATGACTTAAGTGAAAAAGAGTATTGTTGGGCGGGCCATGGCGGCTCAGCAGGCAGAGTTCTCACCTGCCATGCTGGAGACCCGAGTTTGATTCCCGGTGCCTGCCCATGCAAAACTAAATAAATAAATAAAGACTTGTTTCTTTTTTTTCAGGTGAGAAAATTCTGAGCAAATTTGTAAGACAGAGGCAGAGAGGGGCAGGGAAGGAAGGAGAAAATGAGGTTGGGGGAGAGAGGGGGGAGCAGATACCAAGTAAGACAAGAGGTATTTAAGAGACAAAGAGATGTAGAAAGGAAAGAGAGAGTAGAGCAAAGGAAAGAACAGAGAAGAGATAGTAAAACACAGAAAGGGAGAGAATAAAAAGAGAGAGACACAAAGAGGGACAGAAAGGGAGAGGCAATGAAAAAGAAGTAGAAATAGAACTAGAAAGAGATTCAAATAAAGAGCAGAAAGAGACCAGCACAGATGTGGCGGGCGGGGGTGGGGAGAGAGATCGTGAGCAAACTCAGAGCTGGAGAGCACCTAACTTTGCCTACTGATGCTAAGCTCAAACAGAGCAGGGTTAAAATGATAGTCAAATTCTTGCTTTGTTTCTGTTCAATTTATCGTTTGACCTGAACTGCCCATGTTCAGGGCGTTGAGAGATCACCTTTTGATTTTTCAAATAAGGAACCTGAGGTCTGGCTGGAAGTGTTACTTCCAGATCTTTGTCCAAGTGTTTCACAGCATTAATGATTCAAGTCCAGGCAACCAACTGCCAAAGCAAGACCATGCAGTGCTGGGCATGTCAGTGAAGACTGCCACAACTCAGATCCACAGATGGGGTGAGGAGTTGGGAAAACTGGTTTGGTCTCAGACTGTGGAATGTTGGACAAATCTGTCCAGTTCTCTAAGCCTTGCTACCCCTCATCTGAACAGGGAGGAGAACAACAGTCTCTCCCATATGGTTCTGTGCTGGTTGAATGAAGTAAGGGCTATAAAATGCCTTGTACACAATTCAAGTGCTGGAGCAGGAAAAGAATGCTTTCATAGAGTTCCTTTGATTTTGTTCTTCAAGGGCTGGGATCAAGCTACCCGTTCTTTTGCAAATACCCTGATGTAAAGCATGTTTTAAAAAATGCTCAACCTTTCTCAGATGTTTACTATGTGTCAGGCCCCATGCTAAATAACCCCTAGCCTACATATCTCATATCACTCATATCACTACATATCTCTTTTCAACTCCCAAGTGTTGGCCCCAAAGTCAGTGTCATTTCATAAAAGGGAAAGCCACTCTCTAGAACGTTAATCACCTTGTCCAAGGTCCCACAGCTGGAGGTTGTTCGAGGTGGAAGTTGAATCCAGGGTACTTAACCCGCAAGGACCATTTCATACTGATGGCAGGTACTCAAAAAGAGGTTGCTGAACTTGTCCCATACCAGGAACCCAAGACAGGGAATTTCAAGGGCCCGAGAACATATGAATGTGAAAAAGACAAGGAGGAACAGAACCAATATTCAGTAGAACTGCTTCATGTGTCACACACAGGGTAAGATACTTTACATAAATTCTCAAAGGAATTCTGGGAGACAGGATTTGTGAAACCGAGGTGTGGGAAACTGAGGCTCAAAGAGGTTATTTAATTTGCTAAAGGTCACACAGTCATTAAGTATGAGAGCTGGGAGGCGAAGTTAGGTATGGCTCATTCTAAAGAGCATCGTCTGTACCAAGAGGCTGCTCAGAAAATAAACAACTAATTGCATCAATCAGCAATCATAAGACTAGTTTTCAAGAATGCATGACCACTTGAGAGCCTACTTTTTGCTATTGTTTCTAGAGAACTACATGCAGATGTCCACAGAGGCCTCGTCAAGGATTTGAATGAAGCTGTATGACTAATGGTTGGAAAAAGGGGGCCCTATAAGAGAGGAATGAATAAAATCAGCTGATAAATGCATACCATGTTTGTCCAGCAGACAAACAAAATGAAGGCAAATTACACCTGCAGACACAGAAAACTCTGAAACATATTAATTGAAAATGAAAATGTAACATCCTGCATACAGTTTAATAGCATCCCACAGAATGAAAATCTATAATATATGTGGACATATAGAGGTAAATGCATATAGCAAATGTCTAGGAGAATAGAACGTACATCAAGCAGATAATTGCTTACCTGAGGTGTGAGGGGAGCAGTTTGGGATTGGGACACTGTGACGGGCGTGCCCATTTACTTGTACTTCTGAGTTTTTACAGTGAGAGTATATTTTGTCACAAGGAACAACATGGCACAGCGGTTAAAGAAGGAAGCCTAGAGCTGGGTCTCCGGGCTCAAGTCCAAGCTCTGAAGCTCACCGGTCCTGGGCCCGGGCCTGTAACTTACTCACCTGTACACCTGAACCACAGTTTCCCCGTGTGAGCAGTGGAGATGATGAATGTGCCAACCTCACGTGGCAGCTGTGAAGATAAAACGAGGCACTACAGATAAGGGGCACAGAGTGATGGCTGCCTAAATAGATGAGATGAGAAGGCAGGGCATGGAGAAGCCATGGGAGAGCAGCTGGCACCCATGATTACATCACCCCATGGCAGGGGGAGTGGAGAACCGGTCTCCTACACAAGCACCCAGGTTGCACAGGTGTGCTGAGCAGCCGGTGGGAAACAACACCCCCTCCCTGCAGCTCACACCCAGTCAGGGCACCGAGCCCGGGAGCGTCTCTCTCCAGCCCCTGGACACCCGAGGAGAGCCTGCTCTGGCCGCCCTGACCTTGAACACCTGTCAGAAGTTGGTGCTGGGAAAACCACACTGCAGCACAGGTGGGGAAACCCGCAGGTGTGGTACCTGAGCTCCCCTCCTGCTTCCGCCTGTGGTTCTTTCCACTGGGAAGGAGGCTGGACTTGCCAGGGGAGAGGCATTTGTTTGAAGTTGGCCCCAAGCCCTTGCCAAAGAGTGTGAATGGTGCTTCCCACCCTGTGCCAGCCCAGCCCCAAGGTCAGCCACTCCTCCCAGCTGCTGCTCAAGCACCTGCTGCTGACTGGGCAAGACATTTGCAAGAGAGTCCATCATCCTGGTACTCGCATGTTGTGGCCACTGTAGCACCTGGGTCAGTGTGAGTGGCTCATAATATTCACAGTGGGGAGAAAGGAGGTGCACTACAGACTTCCAAAGTCGGTGCTGCTGGTGCAAGGGCACCCACCCACTTGCTGCGTCCTCTCCCATGAGCTCGTAAGAAAGGGGTCAGACCAGGGTCGGACTCATCGCAGAATCCCTCCAGTCCTAGGACAAGCAGAGCATCGTGGCAGAAAGAGAAGCTAGAGCCTGAGTTTGGATGCTGGCTCTCACACTCCCCAAATGTTAAACTCTGGGCAAGTGGCTTACCCTCACTGAACTTCAGTTCCCCCCTCCGTAAAATGGCAAGAACACTTATCTGGCAGGGCTGGATCAGGATGAAACAAGATCCTATATCTCAAGTCCCCGTTGTGAGCTCAGTGATCAATAAGAGGACGTGAGCCCTAGGGTCATGGTATCTGCCACGGAGCCCTGCTACTTCCCTGTCTTCCCCTAGAGACATTTTTAAACCATTCTACTCCCAACATAAGGAAAACATTTCTTCTTATGAGTTTATTTCTTTTCCCCATTTCAACAGAAGGATAAAAAGCAGTGCTGAGGCTTTCAAAGGAGAAACAGACATTTTTAAAGTTAAAGTGTGAACAACACTGCTACTGAGGTTCATATATTAGGGCCCAACTAGAAACCGTCTAATTGTCTAGTGTTATGGAATGGTAATGTTTATTTCAGACATGACTCAGAGAGGAGCTCTGGAGTAGCACTGACCCCAGACAAGCAGTTTAACCAACATTATGCCAGTTTCCCGATTGTAAATGGGAATCATGATGCTCATGGATTCCTAGGGTTTCATGAAGTTTAAATAGGATAATGCAGGCAAAAGATTTGTAACAGCATCTGGCATATAGGTATGATCCCCATCAATGTTGCTAGTTAGTAAAAAATACCTCGTTTAGGTCCCAAACCAATTCGGGTGGCTTATGCAAAATGCAGTAAAACAGGGCTTAACATCAGGATAAAGCAATTCGAACAGAGCTAAGACTTTAGTAAAGTCAGTAAACAGATATACAAACCATACGCTCCTCTGCAATTTTTAAAGGAGAACAGTAAATTAAGCTCTGAATTAAGTAGTATCTCCAGCAAAAAAGGGAAACTATGACTAAGTTGCAAGAATTGCACTGTCCATAAGACAAAAGCATGGCTCCAAGGGAGGCAGGCAGGGCTGCTCCTGGCACAGAAGTTTGAATGAGGAGGTAGGTAGGAGGGCACTCTCGAAGAGCTGCCCTGCAGGACCCATCTCGGTAAGGTTTTTAAAATGACAATTTATTTTAGAGCCCCTCAATGTCAGATGAAAACACAGAGCAGTAAAAGGTTAAATTAACTCAATCTTCTCTAATTTAATTTGATACCACACAGTCATTAAACACAACTGTCTAATGGCATTGCACAGATTTCACAGGGAAAAGCAAAATGCCGATTTGAACATATACCAATCAAAAGCAACGTGAAATGTACACACACGAGGCCAAATGCTTGAAGGAAGTGCAGGAAGAAATGACGACTTACATTCAGAAGAAACCTCTTATTCTGATTATTATCGGTAATATTTTCGTTGCAAAAAATTTTAAGTATATTTAAGTATAAAGGGGCATAAAGAAGATCACAGCCCCTACCACCTAACACACCTCTGATGATGCTTTTTTGTCTTCCTCCTTCCTCTGTCTCTCTTTCCCCCTTCTCTCCCTCTCTGAGTTTGCAAAATTAGGATTGCGCTCTGTTCAACATCTTTTTTCGGCTTTCCTATTTTTAACTCTTTTTGCTGGGTGGCCTTAAAAATCCTTTAATGTTGTTTTAATAGTGTTTTAACAAGAACAAATTCCGAGTACGAAAAAAGGTGTCTACGTTCTCCTGAGTTTGTATTAAGGAAAAATCCTAACTCTATGATGTGGGAGCAAATTATTCTCGAGCTTTATCTGCAGCGTGGGGGTGGATCTCAGAAACCAGGTCATTGTTGATCTGATTTTCTCTGGAGATGATGCTATCCCACTTAAGAGAAAAGCACGCTGACCCCCGAGGACTATGCCTGCTTTTGAACTCAGCAGCTGAAAATGAACCCTCTGTCTTCCATTCTGCTTGGCTGATAAATACGGCAAATGAAACTGCTCAAATGGCATCCTTGAAGGAACTTTTTCTGCATAGCAAATAACTTCAGTGAAAAGCCTAATAAATTCCTGGTCCACCTTTGCCTAGGAAATTCTAAGACCCTCAAACCAGTCCCTTTAGAGAATAGAAATACAGATGCCATTATCTTATCAATTCCCAGATCACCATTCATATATACATATAATATAATTTACATATATGTTGATGTTATATATTAGTGTCTATAAGTAATGTATATTTGAAATACGTAACTTGAGCCTAAAATGCTCTCCTCAGTTTTAAGCTCCAACTCCTTAAATCCAACTGACTCGGTGGCATTTCCAAGAGGGGAGGCAAACCTGGGTTTCAGTACTAACTCCTATACTTAATGCTTCCATAATGTGGTTACTTGGTTAAATAGTCTGATGGGCAATGAATTAGCTTTGTTACGCCTCAGGTGCCTCATTTCCCAAAGGGGATGATTCTCAAAAGTTATCCAGCTTATAAGATTTTTTCATGATGCTTAAATGAGATAATGCACACTAAGAGCCCAGCGTGGCATCTTACAAGTGGGAGCATCTCTATAAATGTAAAGATGTTGGGAAAAATGATGATGATGGTGTCCCAAAGGCACCTCCAATTAATAGATCGAAACCTAAACTCATGTGCCCCAGGCCTCTGTGCATCGTCTCCCTTCTGCAGTGTCTTTCCTCTTCCTTGTTCTGTCCACTACAGACGGAACACCACCTTCCAATACTCAATCAACCAACATCTGACAACTACTAGAAGGGGGTGAACAAAAATGTGGGCTCCTGAATTCCACAGGCTTTGCAAACCTGGGTTCAATGGTCACCCTTCTGTGAAGACTTTAGTGACACTACATGTGGCCACCCTCCTTTTATTTTTAGAGACATTTCATTGAAGATGACTTGAGCTCTATGGATGGAAAATGCTTATTGGGCAAAAGACAACCCTGCCTTCCAACTCTTCTCTCAAAGTACTCAATGGAGAAGCCAAAGAAAGGCCTGCCAGTTTCCCAGTGTTGGGCTGGGAATGAAATCACACAGGGAATGTGAGGTCTTCAGGGTCAAATGTTGCTGCTTCTAAAGGAAATTGGGATTTTAAAATAATTTTATATACATATGATTCTACATGAAAATCAATCAAAGTTAAGAATAAAATTAACTGAATTATTCCACAGTGCCTTGAAATATTAGGCTCTTCAGAGTCCTAGAGACGCTGACTGTCTAATTTAAATCTGGTATAAATGCCAGGCTTGCAGTTTTGCCCACTTGCCAAAACTGCTTGGAGAACATCAGCTTCTGATGACAGAGCACTTGTAAATCTAAATCCATCTGCACTCATTTAAGCTTCAGTTCTTTCTTTTAAAGCAGAGGTTCTCAAATTTTAATTAGCATACGTTGGAGTCATCTGAGGAGTTTGTAAAGCATGCAGTTTCCCAGGTCGCCCAACCCCAGAGACTCAGGAACTATATTTTTATTAGCATCCCTAGCAGATCAAAGTAGTTCTCAGGCTCTGCTTTGAGAAGCATTGACCCAGAAACCTGGGGTCACTAATGAGTCACTCACCTTAGATTGAGAGGAACCCCACATATCACAACAGATCTGCTTCTGAAAAATCCTATCTCTATCTTGCCTGTACATCAAATCCTACTTTACACTGATTTATCTGATAACTCCTGGGATGATTTTTCTTCCTTCATTATTGATTTCAATGAACAATGAACTTACTTGTAAGTTACCTTCTACCTATACTCCTTTTCAAGTTATTATGGATTGAAATAGAAGCATTTGGCATATCTATTCTTTACAAACTGCCTTGTAGCAGAAGTCTCTCAAGAAAATGTGTTTCCTGAGCTCCTTTAGAATAGTAGTAATAGGATTTGAGTGTGCATCAGAATGAACTGGGGCAAGGGAGATGTTTGCTAAAATTCAGACTCACAGGCTCTATCATTAGAAAAATGCAGACATCTGCATTTTTTTTAGAGCAAGTAAGTAGGAGCAGAGGAGAGAAGGGGTGAGTGAGAGAAAGAAACTCAATTTGGCTTCCACTTGACTCCTCCTCAATATGGTGGGAAGGAGTCAGGTCCCAATGGGAGGTATCACCCACTGCTTTGAGTCTCCTTGGATTTACATGGCGTGGAGATGGGGATTCTGCCACCTCTGAGGAGGGCATCAGTGGCGCAGGGTGAACTGTGTTTATGTCCTGGGGAGCTGCATTTTGAGCCCCTATATTCAGAGAGAGAGACAGAGGGCAACAGGGAGAAAGCCAAACAAGAAGAAAAAAGCAGAAGTACGTAGCCAAACTTCCTGGACAACACTCATGACTTAGCAGCTCAGACAGACAAAGAGAAGTGTCTCCTGGCTGGCTCACCAAAAATGTTGCTGGATTTTGACTTCTAGGGTTTTGGTTGTGCTGTGAAAAAGAAGTCAAGGGCCCAGCCCAGGTAGAGCAAGAAGGTAGGAAATTTATTAGATACACCTGTAAGAGAACATGCGGGCACTCTCGCTAGATGATAGAGGCAAGGGGCCAACACCTGCATTTTAACGAGTAGCTGTGATTCAGGCACATGTGGTCCATTGACTGGGTTTGGAGATACCTGAACTGGGACACAATTCTAAATCCTTTCTTGCAAACCTGAGAGTTGTTTACATGGAAGTTTTGTTTGGGTTTTGTATTTTGGAAAGTTTTAAACATGCATTCAATACAAATAAAAGAACCACAGAACTACTTTAGAGTTCAAAGAATCCAACTTTGTCACTTTTTTTTAGATAGGGAAACTAAGCCTTAGAAAGACAACATGACTTGTCTAAGGCCACAGCCAGCTAATGGTAGAGTGTAGATTCAGACCCAGGTGGAATTCACGGGGCCATCATCTAAGACCACTTCATATCCCCCCTTTAGCGTCCAAGGCCGTCCTGGGAAAGAGCAATCCATAAAGAAGTCTCACCATTTTACTGTTCCTCTTGTCAAGCACAATTCGCTAAGCAGCTGGGATTACCAAGGTGATGGGACCTTTCTGAGACTTAGAACCCAGCAACTGAGTACATGCTCTGGGTGTTCAAAGTCAAGGCTTGCTGGATTTTAGGCTTTTGGAGGCAGCATAAGGAAATCTGAGTCCCTGAAGTCTAACAATTCAGAAGCAGATGGCACGACTCCCTCTGCCTTCCAGAAGGAAGGAACCAAGTGATGTTGTACATTATAGGGTGTAGGAGGGGAAGGAATATGCTTTAAAAGTGGACACATGAAGGGTTCATTTTATCATTGCTCCTTAAATAGTACGTACTTCTGTATTTCATATTTTTTAAATAAAGTGTTTCATAATGAAAAAATTTTAAAGGGAAAAGAAATGATGAGAGAAAAAGGACAGATCACAAAGCCAGGTGAAGTAGATCCTGGAAGGTGAGCAGATTCATATTGAGCAGACAGGTCAACACAACAAGTTTAGCAGTCTTAGTGCAGCCCTGGGGCAGGGGCTCTCAAATTTTGGTTCTTATATAAGCAGTTGAGGAATTAGAGTCATAGCTCACGTCATACCTCAAGGAAAATTCCAAATATTAAAAATGCAACCAAAATAGGAGGGAGAAAGTCATTTGAATTATGACTCAAAATGTAGATGCTGTAAAAATGGTTGACATACTAGACTACAAAGAAATAAAATCTGCATGGAAAAAATACCAAGCAACAAACTGGGGAAGACAATTGTGATCACACCACAAATAAAGGACTCATAACCCTAATACATAAACTGATAAGAAAAAGACCAACACATCAATAAAAAATAAATGAAAAGTTTCCAGAAAGGAAGTGCAGATGGCTCTGAATTACATATAATTATATATACAGTATGCCCCAAATTCACTGATATAAAGAAAGTACAAATTAAAGTATATTTCAGCACTTTTTTACCCATTATCTTAGCAAATTTTTGGAAGAATGATCATGCAGGGTGTTGGTAAAGATTAGAGAAACAGGCACGCTCTTTATGTTGATGGGATAAGTGTAAAGTCCCCTTTGAGGGAAAGTTGTCAATATCTGTCAAAATCACAATTGCATGTAGTCTTTGACCCAGCATTTCGACAAATGTTTTCTACATCATATGTGCCACATACACAAGGATACTTACTGCACTGTTCCCTACATTAGCAAAGGTTGGAAACAATGTAAATGTCCATGAAGACAGCACTGACTATACACATTATTTATGGTACAGCCACAGGATAAGAGACCATGCATCTGTAAAGTAATAACTTCATGCATTTATGTATTGACAATGAAAGATCTAGAAAGATACAGGAAACTAGTAAATGTGGTTACTGGCAGGGGGAGGG
Source organism: Tamandua tetradactyla (assembly GCF_023851605.1). Taxonomy (NCBI): domain Eukaryota; kingdom Metazoa; phylum Chordata; class Mammalia; order Pilosa; family Myrmecophagidae; genus Tamandua; species Tamandua tetradactyla. Next base: position 47,720,766 of record NC_135349.1, on the reverse strand, counting down.
GAGGTGGTGGGTGCTAGGGAGTTGAGAACCAATATGTAGGGCAGACACTTAGCTGTTTACCTTTTCATGTACGTTTTTATTTTGAACACACAAGTGTATTATCTGTTCACAAATTAAATTAATTAATTGCAGTGGCTTCTCTTAATGTTGAATCCCCAGAACTGAACCTCCCAAGATAAGCACTGATAGTTATAACCTCATCCCTGAAAGTGTGTGGAGTCGCTTCTTAAAACTAAAGGCTCATCCCCCCTTTAGCTCTAGTTCCGGAGTTTAAAATCACAGTCCAAAGGGCATGTCCATGGACAACTGAACATAGAGTGAGCCCACCACTTGCCCAGGCCTGCTAAGATGGATGCTATAGCTATTATGTGGCTTTCCGAAAATAATTTGTACAATTTGTGACCAGAGAAGGTTTCTATTTCTCTGCCCACTTTTTATATGCATTATTAAAAAATGATGAAAAAAGAAAGAAAACAACCCATCTTGTGCTTTGGGTGACAGATGGATGAAGCAGAGACCAGCAGGCTTCAATTAGATTCTGACACTTACTTCCTCAAAGTTTCCAACTGTTGTCATCCACATTTGTGCTCAAGGTTTGTCCAAAGCAACAGTACATGTCGATTAAAAGACCACAGAGTGGGAAAAAATCCAGGGCTAAGCTGGAAAATGATAAATATCTGTCTGATCTGGTGTATAACAATGTTGAACATGTGCAGAGTCCAGGACCCAGTAATTCTAATCCTGGGTACATATACTAGAGAAATGCAGACACATGCAACAATAAGATGTGCTCAAGAATCTTCTTAGAAGAGTTATTCATAATAACCAAAAATGGGACATGACATTACCCAAGGGTGAACAAGATTCACAAGACAGACGAATTTGTGGTATATTCCACCATGAAATTCCATACAGACAAGATAATGAAAGAACTGGAACTATAAGCAACAACCTTACAAACAGAATATCAAGCCAAAGTAGACAGAAAGAAGAAAATAAAACATACGGCATGGTTTTGTTAATGCAATGTTAAAATAGCAAGCAAAATCTAATCCATCTTAGCTTTAGAAGTCAGTTCGGCTGGTGGAAGATTGTGACCAGAAAGGGATGTGAGGGGCAGCTCTCAGGGGCTGGTGGTGACTCAATCAATCTAGATGTTCAGCTGGTACAAAGTCATCAAACAGCATGCTTACTATTTGTATACTTTCTGTACATTTTAGTAACTTTTTAAAAAATCATTCCAAATCAGAATGAGCAATTTTGATTTTGGACAAGTCACCGGCTCAACTCTAACTCAGTGCACTCTGGCCCCTGCAGAGATACCAAAGGGATTGCAAAGGCAGGTACCCCATTGTCAAGATGTTCACAGTCAAAGGCTCAATGGCTTAGAGGGGACCCCGCTCTCCTCACCGGACACAAGCGAGCCGCAGACCTTCAGGACAGGTGGACACAGCCAAAGAGGCAGAGGCAGAATCGATGATCCGGTAATTCAGCTGCAAGAGCACACAGCCATCAAGCTTTCCTAATGGCTGGGACATTCCATAGATGTTAATTTTCAGGATAAGCAAAACTCTCTGCATTAAGCAACTCCTTCCTTTGAAACATAATCAGTTTGAACGGAACCCTTTCAAGACTGCTTTCCACACATCTCTGACTCTTTGCAGATGCCATGGAATAGCATTTAATCCCTTTCCACAAGTAATAGTAGCAGCAATCAGGTACTTTCTATGTAGCAGGCTGTGTCCAAAATGTTTTCTATTAAATCTTCTCTCTCCATCCTCACAAAACTCGTGTGAATTAGGTCCTATGATGATCCCTAATTTACATATTAGATTTAAAGCAGCTTAATTACTCTCCAAGGTCACACAGCAATTATGGGGTGGGGGTGGGGAGTGCATTTGTTGCAGATTGAATCACACCCCCACAGGAGACAGGCTCCGGTTTCAATCCACCACCCAGTGGGTGTCAACCACTTGGAAACAGGACCCTTTGAAGATGGTATTAGTTAAGGTGTGGCCAAATGGAATCAGGGTGGGTCCTCATCTCCATGACTGCGGGCCTTACAGAGAGATGACATTCAGAGGCAGTCACTCACTCAGTAGAAACCAGACATTGGAACAAGCCAGAAAGAAGAGAGAGGAGGCTGGGCAAGGGTAGGCAGCTACCACCGGAGCGCTACGGCCTCGGGCAGGCAGCGTGGCCTTGCCGATGTGTGTGGGCTGGACTTTCAGCCTTCAGAACCGCAAGACAACACTGGGGTAAGCCAGACCACTGAGTGGGGTCTCTCGTGGCAGCCGGGGCAAATGAAGACAGCATTGGGCTCCAAAGCTTAGACACTTAACCACTGCCCAGTCTTTGTAGCATAGATCACTTAGTATGTCCATGTTCAATGATTCTGACAAGTGGACAAGAACTCTCAATGTACTTTTTTTTTTTGGTGCATGGTCCAGGAATCGAACCCAGTCTCCTGCCTGGAAGGCGAGCATTCTACCAGTGAACTACGCTAAATGTACTTTAATAAAAACCAAGTTGTCATTGCTCTTCTTTCCATATTTTTTTCCTTCATCAAAATCATACCTTTGGTTGTTATATAAAGCTATCTATGTGTCTGACATTCACTCCATCTCCCAAAAAAACCTAAAGTCTGATCGTCTATAACACTTTAAGTAAAATCTCAAACCTCTTAGGTTTTTCTATTTTGACTAAAGCATCCTATACAGTTGGAACAACTTGTTTGTCAGTTTGAGAACCCCTCTGGTTCTCTTCAGTTTGAAGTGTCCTGGATTTGCTTTTTCTTCGCCCAGTCCAGAAGTAGGTGCGTGAAGCTCTCAGACTAACACAGACAGCCCTCAGCTGGGGCCCACCGTGACCACAGTTGCTCTCCCCAAACCACAACAGAAGGACAGATAAGCACTGAGTCAGGCAGAGGGTTATTTTCTGCAAGGTTCATCAGCGAGCGGTCCTGCAGGGCGAAAAAAACCATCACCATCCTTACCCTGTTTTCAAGCTGACCAAGGCATCCTCCACTCCCTTCTGATTAAATTTGGTCATGTACTGGTGCATGTAGGGGTAGTTATTTCGAATGTTTCTCTCTGTACTTCCATTAGGAACCGTGCCAAACCGAAAGGGCGGGGAGTAGTCATGAGGTCTCTGAAACTAGAGAGAGAAAGAGAGGGAGAGAGAGAGGGAAGAGGAGGGAGAGAAAGGGAGAAGAAGAGGAGGGGAGGAAAAGAGAAGGAGAAGAAATAATCAGTCATCATTGCATCTTGACTCAGGATTAATCGCATGCATGTACCAGCACAGGACAGTGAAGGAACACTTTTTTTTCTTTCTTTCTACCTAATCACATCTTCCACTGGTCTGTGCACTCCAGGAGATCAGGGACAGTTACATCTTGTAGTTGAGTGCTCAATAGATAGTTGCCAGATTTTCCTGTCCCACAATTGGGTCCAACATGGTGCTAGGTACACAGTCAGTGCTCAATAAATGCTGACTGAGCTGGAATTAAGGCACTGCTTGAGTCCAGCTCATTTCTCTACCTGGAGGTGAAATTTTCCGTAAGCGCCAGCGATCTCTTCCTTCCCTGGACTCCATCTGTAAGTACCTCCACCACACGGTCGGAAAAGGACTCTGTGCTGCCATTCGCACATCCTCCGCTCGCCCGCTCACTCCCTCGGGCATGCGTGTGGATCAAGCTCCTCCTGCCCCCCACAGGGCCTGGGCACTGGTCCTCCTTGATTGGGGCCACTCAGCTAGAGCGGGAGTCAAGGGTGCTGTGTCCCAGAAACCCGGTCAACACACTGGAGGTAACACACATGGAGGCAGTGGTTAAGCGTGTGGGCTCAGGCTCAGACCCACCATTCGCAAAGCTCCAGACTGTTGCACTGGCAGTCCGTAAGCCCTGAGATGGGCCAAGTCACCCCTCACTGTCTGCATTTATTCCTCATTGCTGGAGGGGGGTCATTCAGTAATACCCTGGCAGGGTTGCTGTGATGAACTTAAAATATAGCATTTGTCCAGTTGTTGCAACAATGCCTGGAATGCAGGAAGCCCTCAAAAATAAAGTTGTCATTATTTTTCCTTGTTATTGTCATCCCGAGCCTCTTTTTTTCTATGAAAGACAGGATTCTGGAACTAGAAATTAATGGTAATAATGACTAATTCTTTTTGAGGACTTCTATGCTACCAGAACTGCGACAAGAGTTTTCCAAGTGTTAGCTCTTTGACCCTTTGCAATAGCCCCACTGGGGAGTCCATCTTACAGGGTCCATTTTACAGATGAGGAAGTTGAGGCTCGGAGAGGCTGTGTGAGCTGTTGAAGTAAGATGACACTCTTAGTAAGCGGTGGCTCGGAATTCAAACCCAGAGGCCCAGGTCTTAACCGTGCTTCCTCAGAAACCATGTCCGGGGACCCCTCCTCTTTAAGAACAAGGATCTGAGACCAGTTTAGGGCAGGAAGCCCATCAAACCAACAGCAGAACTGGGGCCGGGTTCTGGAGCTCCCCCCAACTCCTGGGCCGACATGTCAACCACAGCACCAGGAATTTCCTGAGAAAGCTTCCAGGTTTACCCGAGCGTCGGCCCAACCAGAAGCATTGCTCTGTTTTCCAGACTCACACTTCATTTCGCTGTTAATTAAAATTTCCAGTTGAAAATCATTTCCCCTAAATTAGGCATGCTGCTGCCTAATAAGCTGCCGCGACTGGATCTGGGGGAAGCAGCCCTCCATCCATCCATCCATCCATTGTCCAAATGAGACACCCGCTTTGTGACTCTGTTTGTGTGTGTGCATGTGTGTGAACAGTAAAACGCTCTTTGCACACCTCCAGCAGGCAACATCATAGCCAGAGAAGGAGATCGGGCTCACACTCATCTGCATGGCAGCCATGGGCTCTGGGGGGCGGAGGTGGCAGCTCTGCTCATAAGCCAGGTTCCAGCAGCTGCCTTCAGTCTGCAGAGACCCTCGGAGCCAGCCTCACTGACTAACTGCCTTCCCAGCTCACTCCCCACCTGTGGCAGAGACGCTGCATAGCGCCTTTACGATTTCCTCTCCTCCCCACCTCTGGATCACATGGCATAGAGGCAGATATTTGGTCTCTGGGATGCTGTTCACTTCCTCTAGCCTTGATAGAATAGAATCATCACCCACAGAAAATTCAGCCCAACACGGAGGTTCAGGAGGCTTTCCCACTAGATTAAAGGCCGTCAAACTTTTTAAAGCTGATTTGCAATATATTTTGCATTGCCACCTGCACACTTACAGGATTTCCCAGTATTCATTCTTTCCACATGTGGTCTAGCTGGATTTTATCCATTATATTTATATACATGAATGGTCACAACCCTTACAGTGATTTTGGTTGTGACTATAGAGTCATGACCTGCAATGCTGAAAACAGAGGCAAGGATGGCTCAGCTCCTGGCAGGGTTTATTACCAGGACATGCTCCACATGGGTTTCTTGCTGGGAGGATTTCTAGTGCAACTTTCTTCCAGAGAGTTCCATGGACAGGCAGAAGAAAACGAATGGAGGTTAGCAGAAGAAGGGGAGGTGCAGAAGCCTCCACTGCTGTGAGACCATACAATGGAACTACTGAATGGAGAACCGCAGAACTTCTCCGGGCATTTCCCTCAAGGCTGCCCTCAATGCTCATGCTACCTGGCTGCATGTGGCTTTTGCACAGAGAAGCCGAGGTCAGCTTCTCATCAGCCACTAGGGAGCTGAACCGTTGAGGGGAGCTACTGAAAGTCTCAGGGCCTCCGTTTCTCCATCTGCAAATTGGGGATTGCTTTGACACTTAATCAAGTGAATGCCTGGAAATTGCCAGAAAGGACACCTGCAAGAACATTCCAGCACAGTCTTCTCCCAGGAAGTACCTCTTGTTTCTCAACGTGTGCATCACACAGGTGCATGGCCTTTAGCAGAGGGAGAAGAATCCCAGGGGGCCCTGCTGCCTGGGACTGGAACCCCCATAACCACCCTGCGCAGAGGCAGCACGACTCCATGAGAACATATCCATGGGCCAGTCAGCCTAGGAGAGTTCCCCGAGTGCCCTCCGTGGCTGCCCCCAAAGCCAGACTTGCGGCAATAACACTGCCAACCCCAGCAGGGAAGAGTGGTTTGAATCAGGCAGTGATGGTAGTGATGAGAAGGAGGGAGACGACGGAAAGGTGTCAGAGGAGGGAGAAGAAGGGAAGAAGAAGAGAGAAAGTAAGGGAGGAGGAGAAAGTAACGTGCAAGAATGCCTACCATGAGCTCAGCACTATGTGCTGATTAGTTCCAACTCCAGCACCAACTCTGGCAGAAATATATTTCACTAGGAAATTGCACCTTGGGAATACTGGCATAGCAATGGCCACGTAACTTAAAATGGCACGACCAGAACCTGCACCCAAGTTTGTCTGGTCCCAGGAAAACCAAGTGTTTTTTCTATTATATGAAGCTGTCTCCCAGAGGTGGGTTTCCTCTACCATAGTGAACCCACATTTGGGAAAAGGTCCCCACCAGCATCTCAACTTTTCTTTGATAATTCCTAGGGGAGCACCTACCCACAAATTCACTTATTTGTCACTTAAGGCCAAGTTCACCTGAGTACACAAAGGACTGTTCCAAAGATGCCTCTTTCACAGCAAGAACTAACCCTGCCTGTGTCCTAAAAGTATTGTAAACCTGAGCTGTTACACAAGTATGCATGAAAAATACCACCACTGCCGCCACTTGTGCACAGTATAAAAATAAATAGATTCAATGAAGATTTTTATTTTGCAGACTTTCCTGGCTTCTCTGCTATTAAGCTTCCAGGAGCATTTTGCTTATTTACTCCAAGAATTCTGCTGTTTATTTAATTGCATCAAACATTTAATTAAAAGTGCTAACTGTTAACCTCGAATGCTCTGAGCAAGGAAACGGATCTGTGTCTCCTGAGGATATAGTATCTGTGCAAGGATTTCCAAGTCTGAGAAGGTCAGTCAAATTATTAGTGGTTCTAATTAATTCTCCCACAAGTGATCATGTTATTTATACCCAATGCTATATAGCAAATGGTTTTCCCCCTTGCCTTTGAAAATAGCAAGAAAAAGAAAAATGTGGTCCTAACCGCTTTTTGGAAAAATTCTCTCATCCAGGACACTGCTTTCACTGCAACTCTGGTCACTTCTTCTAGGAATTTGACTTTTGTGCCCATAATGTGTTGGAGTCACACTGGTGTCGAGAGTATTTTATAGCCACAAGGCGCATTCACAATTGCAGTCTCATCTCGAACCTGCAACAGCTATCATTCCCAAATTTATAGAGAAGAATAAGGAGGGTCAATTAGTAAGTAGAAGTCAGGGAACACAAGCCCTTTTTGGACTCTTGATGCTATACTCTCCTGTCTCGTGGGTGCCATGTGTTTTAGGTGGGGTTCTGCCAGAAGCAGACACTAAGTCAAAGACGGTGGGCACGATTTATTAAGGAATGGGTCCAGGAGAAGCCAGGAAGGGGGTGGGGGGCAGGAGTTTAGGGAGGAGGAGGAGCCCCACAAAGAAAGGTGTGATTTAAGGCCAAGTCCCAGTCTTGGCCTGATCCTATGGAGAGCTTTGTAGAGTCCACTGGGCCTCATAGCTTGTCCCACTTAGAAGCAAAGAAGCAGCTGGGCTTTTGGGCTCTCACATCAGCTAGCCATTGGTTGCAGGCTGCCACAAGGATTGGGGGAACTTCGATGTCCATGCCAGTGCCAAGGGCAAACCTCTGAAGACCTCTGGGTTGAGTTTTTGGTAGCAAAGCATGCAAAAGAGGGACTGGACACAGGGGGCTGGGAATAGGGATCACGGGAATACAAGTGAGGTGCCCACAGTGTCTACAGCATGTATTTATTAATCTGTCCTTTAAACAACAATTTATTGAGCAACTATTGAATGTCACATAACTTTATCAGAAGCACACCCCTAATATCCCCTTTCCTCAAACCAGCTTTAATCTCATCCATTTTGTTTCCTCAATGACACTTATCCTTGCCTGAAATTTTATCCATTTACATTTATTTGAATATTGCTTATGCCTTCATTCTAGAATTTAAGTTTAATGGGAGCACAGGCAAATTCACTGAAGTGACCACAGAAGACCCTCTCCAAAGAAGTGGTTTGCTCTGATATCTGAAAGTCAAGCTATGAAATCACTGGGAGAAGAACATTCTAGAGAGGGCATAGCAAGTACAAAGGAACTGTAGTAGAAACAAACTTGGAGTGCCTAAGGAATGAAAATGGGGGGCAAGTGAGGGGATGATGTGGGACTAGGCTAGATCACCCAGCGCCTTGAATGCCATGTTAAGTAGAGTGGCATTTGCTCATTGAGAGCAGGAAGCTAGCACAGAGAAGCCAAACCTCACAGGAAAATGGTGTCTTTGTGAAGGTGGCTCCATCTTTAATCCCAGCCACTCATCATCTTTTTGATTGCAGGCTTCTTAGAAACTCTTTCAATCACAGTGTTTAGCCTGGATAAGCTGTAAAGACTGCATGAACTGATTTTCTATTCAGCAGTTTGTTGATGAATGCAATAAGGAGATATGTAGACTTATGTCAACAAGATGTGATAGTGCAATTCTATAAAGAGAGACAAATTATCCACACACATGAGACAGAAAATCTTTGCAGTGCTGCAATCCCGGCACTGCTGAATCTAGCAGGTGAGGATTTGTTTCCTGAACCTAAAATGTCAATAGGAGGATGCACCCAGTTTCCCTCTTTCCTTCCTCAATGTGCATTTCTTAATAGTTACTCAAACCCGCAACCCTTGTTACCCTCCGGTGGAGAAGGGAGACTGGGTGTTATTACTCCTACTTTAATGATTTGGAAAGCAAAATCCCATGAGGGAGGACCTGTGATTTGCTTAAGGAAAAGAAACCAATCATAAATGAAAAAAGTCCCTCTGCTCCTTTTGTGTCCCACGAAGAAATTTCAGGTGAGTCAGAAATGCTGATGATGAGGTCAATTTGGCTATGCAGTAAAGAGGAGCTGTAAGTTTTGTCTCCGTGTGAAACTTAGACATGCTTTTATCATATCTCAGTTGAGGAATCCAAGGCTTGGTATACTCAGGAGACTTGTCCAAAGCCACAGGGCTTGGAGAGAGGCTAGGGGGCACCTGCATTTCAAAGCACTCCCCTCACTTCCACTTCAAGTTTCTCCTTGTCCATGCCAATGGCTCTTACCCCAAATCACACTCACCTTGGAAGGCTGAATTCCAGTCTAAGAGCTAACGTGTCCTTGAATCACAGAGCCTCAGTTAGCATCATCAGAATGATGACGTAAATATGAGAAAACGACCACATGGGGAAACCAGGTTTCCAAATTAGATCCGGAAGCTTGTAGCTTTGGGAGAGATAAGCTTAGGGTAAGATTCCTAAGATTATCAAAAATATGCCACGTGGAGCTAAAAAGAAAAAAATAAAACCTTTCTGGCTTTGTGCTTTGGGACTGACAAGTCTGCATGATCACAGCCTAAATCACTCCATTCTAAGGGGAGAACAGTTGAGACCGCCCCGTAGGCAGAGACGAAAGCACGAGGGAGGAGCTTACCTTTTTGTCACTGAGGCCAGTCACCTGGTCCACAAATTCCTCCTGGATCATGAAAGCGGCCAGGTTGGCCGTGTAACTGGCCAGGAAGATGACGGCAAAGAAGGCCCAAACAGACACCATGATTTTGCTGGTGGTCCCTTTGGGATTCTGGACAGGCACGGAGTTGTTGAACACCAGACCCCAAAGGAGCCATATAGCTTTTCCAATTGTAAAAGAAGGCCCATGGGGTGCTACAAACAACAGAAAGGACACGCTCAGCTTTTTCTTAAAACGTACACGCGCGAGCATAAGAGAGCCAGGCAGCGGCCACCAGTGACGCTGGAAGCGCCCAGAAGGTGGGCTCATATCACAGCTGTGTCCTGGCATGGCCCCAGCAACTCAGCCCCCCAAACTTCCTTCTTTAAAAAATGAGCATCCTTCTCACATTTTTATCTACCTGGGTGTTTTGCTACATTCCTTTAAAAGAAAACAAGAAAGGTAAGAAAAGCAAACATTTATGCAAAATGTGGTTTGGCTGAGAAGTCTTGTTAGGACCTATTTTAAATTTGGATCTGATTTCCATCTGTGGTAATCAATCTCCTTGATAATCATAAAGAGAGCCTTTTAAAAATGGGTGGGAAACGTCACTATTCATTGGAGATGCTATAAAGATCTATGCAATTCAGAGAATTGGATATTTGGTATTCTAATCTGACCATTTCTAGCAATTGCTCCTGTTCAAATGCAGAAGTAAAGCGTACACAAGATAGGAATTAAACCACACTAAAGCCCTCTGCAAGTGGAGACATTCAAAAATGGGACAATAGAGCTTAATTCTTCTAACACTTCACAGATGGAAGGCATTTAGTTGCAGGGTCATGGAGAACGAACTCTGATATCACAGCACTTTTTCTCCTTAGTGTATCTTTGCAAGTGATGTGTCCCTTTTAAGATTCTGAAATGCTCCTTGAAACAGACTTGACTAAAGAAGCAAAACAATACACCAAATTTTACTGGGATGGGGAATATGCAGGCTGTAAAAAGCACATTTTAGAGCTTTCAAGTCTCCGCTCTGCCCAGAAAAAAATCAATTTATGCTCTTATTTCATAGGAGAAAGGGCCCTTCTTTAACAGAAGGTTAATTTTTATGTCTTTAAGTAAATGAAGATCTGAAAAAATGACCTGCTCAGACTTCAATTGGTGATGCAAGCAGAGCGGGCAGTAAATAACGTAGCAGAAATAAATTCAGATGGATGTATGTTATGAAGCCCCAGGGAGGAGGCTTAGGAAAAGGAAGTTTTCTGCATACCAGAGGCCAAGCTCAGATCACAGAAATACTTACATTATCCATATACAACACTATAAAGAGAAAGTAACTAATTCTATTATTCTTAATCTCAATCTCTCTTCTTTCTCTTTGCCTAGTTTTATGAAATTCCAGAATAATTCTCAAGAGGGTGAACACACTCAGGAAAAAAATAATTAGTCAATCCAGTTAAATTTCAGGAACTACCTAATTTTATTACAGTTGCATGTTCAGAAGTGACAGCTATTTGGGAATCAGAAATAAGCAATTGGAAAGAATCTGTCTGAGACCTTTAGAATTCTTGGTTTATAAATGCTATTACAAGGAAATATAATTTCCACCCATAAAGTGCATGAAATGCAACCAAAAACCATTTTGCACAAAGGAACAAGTAGCTGTCACTTCCTGAGAGTTGCCTCATTCATGCCAGCAGCAAATGGAAAACCTCGATGTCACAGAAGGGCTGGGGAGTCCGCATGAGAGATTCCCTTCTTTGCATCAGCTTTCAGACGCCTGCGTCATTCAAAGGAGAAATAATTTCACATGATGACTTTCGTATCATTTTTGCCCTCTAAGATACATCTCAAATGTATTGACCTATCTCTCTCTCCATTGCCCTCACACAAGTCCAAACCACTGGAATTCTTTCTCCTGGAAAACCAGGGTACCTCCTACCTGGTCTCTTTGCTTCCATCATTGCTGCCCTCTGCCATGATCTTGAGACGGTAGTCCCAGTGACCTTTCACTCACATGGTATATGTCGCATTACCCCTCTTCCTTTTCATTGCATTTGGAAGAAACTCTGAAATACTCACTATGGTCAACTGCCTCCTGCTCTGCCTTCATTGTATGCTGCTGTTCACCTCACTCATTAGACTCAGGCTCAATTTCACCTCAAGGCCTTTGCATTGGCTGTTCCTTCTGTAAGGATTGCTTTTCTGTGTTTTTCACCTGACCAGATGCTTCTCATCCCTCAAGTCTCAGCTCAAATGCCATCTCCATGGAAGGACCTTCTTTGTTGGTTCACCCTATCTGAAGTGGCTCTCTCTGCTTGTTTCTTCCTTTGGGGATTTATTGCAATCTGTGATTATTCATTTCTTTATTTATATGTTGACCATGTCCACTGAATTCTATATTCTCCGAGAGTCAAAAGACCCTATCTTTCACCACACTATGCCTAGTGCCAGCACAGTGCCTGGCACATGGCATCCACACAAAAAATACTGTTATATAAATGAATGAATTCACAAGCAGCACTAACTCTGGTTCTTCAAATATTAAGGTCTACACTACTGCAGTATACTCACTTGCAGAGAACTGTCTCTGATCCCACTTTTTTGGGAAGCCCCTTGATGGCTAGCTGCATCACCCTTTTCGTGAAGGCTGGAAAACTTCCATTTGAACAGAACTTGACAGTTTCTGGTATTTAGTAAAAATGTATGGAAGTGTTTAATGTTTGGTTGATTGGAGGTGGCTTATGTAGTAATTACCACTCTCTTCAACAGTTAAGAAGAAGTGGGAGGGTCTCAGTAAAACTAAGTCCCCATGACATATGTGCATGACCCACCAGTTGTTTCCAGTACTGATCTTCCAAATGTAAAGAATATCTGGCAAATCCATGTGCCTTTGCTGTGCTGTTGAACGACCATGCCATGAAGATCTCTTATTGTCATTTTGCAGGAAGGAGGTTTGGTTCTGGCACCCATCTGATACTACCCACTTAGAACACGTTGAAGAAAATCCATTAAAAATGGTCTGATGTGTTTATGCCTATGACATAGACACTGGCTTGGTGGGAGCTTCTTAATGAGTTATAGCCAATGCAAACCTCCCAATTCAATTTTCTACCTATCGACTGCCACTTCATCAAGTGCAGTGCACTAAGGCCAAGCCCAGTCAAGAGGAAAAACTAATTCTTTTGGGGAAAATGACATTTTCATTTCATAATTATATTTACTGTCAAACTAATGCAAATGTGATTTAGTAGTTTGAAGAATGTTCTTAAACTGGATTCTATAAAGCAGTTGAGACTCACTGCAATTTTAGCATCAGCTTTGACACACTTTTTAAAGGCAGATTTGAACCCGCTTTCCCAAAAAACGACTGTCTATGATTCCCACCTTCCAACTATTGATTATACATTATAACCTGCTAAAAATGCTTCATTTTTCATTTTTTCTTATCCTTCCTCCAGTGCAGGTGAGTAGCACACAACTCGCCTGACATTACGAGTATTACCAATGACCCAGCATCATTCATTCGGAAGTACCAAGGTGCTCCAGGATTCTGTGTGCTACAACTGAAATCCTCAGCGAAGGCAAATGCAATAGCACCAACTCTGAGTCATGCTCATGGGGGCTTCCTCACCTTTCCCTTTGGCTAAGTTTCTGTTGTATCCAACAGGACTGAAGTACTCAAAGACAAAGACAGCTATGGCGGAGACTATCAGCAGCATCACGAACATCATCACCCAGACGGAGGCGCTGAACGGTTCTGCAGGGAAACAGGCCAGAGGAGCGAAACATGGTCAGCGAGCTCCTAGCGCAGCCAGTGCCGTCACGGAGCCCAGAGGTCTGTCTGCAGGCTCGCCCAGAGCCTTTCTCTAAGGTGACTCCGACCATTCAGAGGGAGCTAGTCATTGTTTATTTGTACGGTCGAACCACTGTATAGTCTACAAATTATTGGAGGTATTTGATAAGGCTGCATATATCACAATAAAAAGAGAGAAGACCATATGGCATTTTACAAATTAGTCCAGGGATGATAAAAGCAACATAGAAAAAAATGTAGATAAGAGGTCATGGGGCCCTATATAATTATAGAAGCTTCCAGGGAGGTCAAAGGTAAGGAGGAGCAAGGTTAGACCCAAACAGTTGACCATAAGTCACCTAAAAATAAGCAGGGTATTTATTGCATGGGGGGAAGGATGATGTGCAGGAAATTGGAAGAATTATAACTTGCGAGAAAAAGATCATAAAATCTTGGGGCGGGCATGAATATCGGAAGGTCAGAGCCTGCCACCACCACTTCGCGTTCTCCATTTCACCTTCTTCTCCAGACAGAGGAGATCCCTATTTTATAAATCTTGTTGATGTTGGTAACAGGTTTCAATGCAATTGGAAAAGTAATTTGAGCATATTAATTCACATGATAATTCAATGAAAAAGCATCAGTAAAAGAGTGGGGACAGTGAAGGAATCGTAGGATGCATGGTTATTTCCCTTAAACGTACTTCTCATCAAGTTCATTTTCATGTAACTTAGGCAACAGATGGATGTCTCATCAGGGCAGGCCAACTCACAAGGCTCTAACTCTTAGAATGCTCTAAAAAGGTAAAACGTATTATGTAAATTAATAAACATTTCGATTCAGCATGGATGAGGATAAAGAAAATAGCTAAATGAAGCCGTTTTATCCATTTGTTACATAGATTTGCTGGAAATTCAACAGTGATTAAACATTTCAAAGTAAATTCATGCATCTTTGGGGAAGAAACTGCCCTTGGACAACAAGAAACTCAAAATATTCTCGTCATAAGCAAGCATTTTCTGTAGGTAAAATATAAGAAGTTCAATAATACTTTTTGAACTACAGACATTATTTTAAATTATTTTTTCTGATGAGGCTAGTAATAATCATAAAGAATGAGGCTGAGAGCAGGCCATTTTCTTATTAAGGTCTGTGGCTACCTACACACCTAGAGGTCACTGCAAATTCCAATTTAATGAGCTTAATGCCTAACAAAGAAATAATATGATTGAAGTTTTAACTATTTTGGATAATTTGAAAATTGGAAGAAGTGCTTTGCAATGCATTGTTTTGATAGTGCAAACTATGTTAAAATGAAACATATAACATTGCAACTTATTTGGATTTAATAACCCAAGATGAGCTCCAAGAAATCAATGAGACTGCAATTGAAATTTATTTTCGTTAAATTTGGCTTGAGTAATGAACAAAATTACTTTGTTGAAATCATAGCAGTCTGGCAATGAGGTGTGTCTAAAACGGGAAGAGAAAAACATAAACAATTAGGAGATTAAAAATGATTATGGGTGCAAAGGTAGCTCAGTGGCAGAATTCCTGTCTGCCATATGGGAGACCTGAGTTCAATTTCCAGTCCATGCACTGCCCCCCACCAAAAAAAAATTCAACAAATGGTGCTGCAATAATAGAAGAGTTGCATGGAAAAAGAATGAAACGTGACCCCCACCACACAGCATACAAAAAAAATTACTTAATATTCAAGAATAGAGATATCAAAGTCATTCCCTAAGTTGGATATACTAAGGGTATGGTGTGTCCTCCCAGAGGAGAATAATTGCTATGAGTCACTGAGCTTACATCTGTGACGCACCCAGCAGTGCACCTAGCACACTGGATACATACAATAAATGAGATGGAAGAGAGCTGTTTGGCCCCAAGATTAAAGCCAGAATTGGTGCTGGGTGTTCTGTCCAGGGTCCTGAAAAGGACATCCCGATGTGAAATATTCACCTGATAACCTCCTTTTCATGGTAGGCTGTGATGATAATATTGCTTTTGAAGCTACTAGGGGAAAATGTTACCGACTTCCTCTCTTTGCACATAGGACACTGGGCTTCATTTGGTGGTTGATACATCCTAATCACTCAACACCGTCAGAAAATTGGCGGAAGTTGATCAAGCAACTCATTCTAGGCGTTTTCTCACTTGGAAGTGATGATCTGTCCCTTTACTTGTGAGAACTGCACAGAGATAAAAGGATTCTGTTGCAGTATTCTGATTTTAGTAATTTAGGGTCTTACAAATGACCTCAATGCTTGTTATCCTCAAACACCACACACACACACACACACACACACAAACACACACACATCACAGTGGAAAAAACACATCAGAAAAATGGCAAAGAACTATCTACAGTGTATAAGGCATGGCCCAGAAATATATTTAAATAATCTATTCTGGCTATAACCTCTAATGGTTTAAAGTGGTTAGACTATCTGTCTATGAAGGAACTACATTACAGGAGACTCCAGGTTAGCATTTCCTTGGATCAAAGACTACAACTTGCTGGCAAAGTCTTTAGAATTAACTGAATGAAAATGGTGCAAGAGACATACTCTTAGCCCTTGAAGAGTCACTGGTTAAATTTTTACACAAAATCTCGGAGGTATTACCTGCAAGTCTTTCTGATGTGAGTTAATAGAGTTTGCAGAGGAAAAAGAATCGGAAATAATGAAGAGCAATGCAATCAGATTTTGAATGTTTTGGCTCTTCCAGATGACTGAGCCAACGAATGGAAAAATGTAGCTTAGCCTGGTTCATTATGACTATCAAAATCTACAGATAATGACTGTAAATAGGGGGATGCACAGACAATCTAATAGCAAAGTAATTTAGGTACTAGGAAAATTATTAAGCCTACTGTGTAAAAGCAGTTTTCATGATTCTTTCCCCTAGCTACAATTTATTTTATTTTATTTCACTTTTAAAGATACAGTAGGAAGAGTAGGGGGAAAAGAGGTTTGGCTAAATTTAGCAAAATACTTGACTTTTATGGAAATGTTCGACTGATGTAGTTAAGTTAAAAATCTAGGGAAACTGGGTTGAGGCCAGATTCGATATCAGCGACCCATTTTTTAAGAGACAAGCCGATTGATATTTTTTTCTCCCTGATTAAACCGGAAAAAAAATTTTCTCTAGCTCCTTAAGGAGATATGTGGACAACTTTTGAAGAGAAACAAATCTTTTCTCATATTTTCCCACGAACTCACTTCCTCCAATCTCTTCTCAGCCTCCCCACAAAAGGGTCTCCCTGCAAAAGGCTAAGGCTCCCTGCAAAAGGGTCTGATATAGATGGGGGGAAAAAAGACAAAGAGTGACTAAAGAGTGAGGGTCCGTTTAATAATTATCAAGATTCTGAACCCATTGTCAGCATCGTTTGGCTGCATTTTTTTTTTTTTATGAACACACGGGTATCTTTCTCCATGCCAGACAATGTTAGAAAAGAGACACAATAAGGTATATATTTGTTGAGATCCACCTTACCTCAACAAAGGTTACAAAAATTGAAGCAATGAGTGTAAAAGGCAAGTCCAACGAAGATTTCAACAGCTTAAAAGGATTATCAAAAATGAAAATAGTAAATCCATATGTCACTCTGAGTAAGGCAGTGTCCAAAATCCCATTAGTCATCATTTCACTCAAGAAAATGAAGCACAAGAAGTTTCACTGAATGTCAACATTACATATAGGGGAAGATGAGACAGGAATAAGACTCAGGGCTTGGAGCTGGTGTTCCCACATCGCCTCTAGTCTGCAATTTTCTCAAAGAGATAAAATGTTTTTGTCTCTTGGAAATAAGTAAGAAATTCAGTTGACCTTAATCTAACTGCTTTTCTTCTCTCATATTGTTTTTCTCTAGAAAGCAAGATTTGCTTTAACCATCCTAAACATGAGACACATTCATTCAGGGGGGAGTTGAAATTCCTAATTCCATGATCTTCAAGATAACTACTGTCAAAAGCTATTAATGATAACCAAGCACTCAACACAGTATTTTCCTTTAAGGAAAAATAATGTGTGATTACTTTCCATGAAGTTTCAACTACTCTAGCCAGGCTACCTAAGACAGTATATAGTTGTAGTGCTACGGAAAACTAAATCATAGAAAGTAGAAATAAATCTTGCTTAAAAAACCTTTTATGTAAAAATGTAACTTATGAAGTGGTTAAAAGGAGAGTAAGAATAATTTCCTCCTTTTGTAAACTATTCAGCTTTAAGGACAGTCACATTTAAAATATGATTCAATTAATTTAAAACCAATGCCTACTCTTCAGCCTACTTCTATGTTGTGTATCAGAGCACACTGGCATAAATCATTCTGCAGCCATCATCATTTTCACTCTTACATCCAATAAATAAATGATTGTCATCCTAGCACTGGGTAAAGGTTAGGTATGTCGATATTGAATAAAGGTTTATGGGCAGATTTAAATTAACTGTGGGCAGACAGGTTTATTTTTAAAATGTTTTCAAGGCTCTAAGCAATATATCTACTAATCTGCATTCTAGGCAATCAAGACCAGTATCTGACTATGACAAAGTATTTTCAGCAGCTATTCCCAAGATAAAGATGAATGAAAGATGTGGACTGGGGAAAATGCGAATTGGGATCTTCCAATGCAACCTGCTCTGGGAAATGCTGATGTGGTTAAATAAAAGCTGTTCCCTTCCTCTGGCTGAACAGGTCAGAAAACCCATGATGCCTTGCAGGGAGGCAAATGGGACCATAAAACTCATATACCCAGGGTGGTGCGATGGTGGCTCAGTGGCAGAGTTCTCTCCTGCCATGCTGGAGACCTGGGTTCGATTCCCGGTGCTGGCCCATGCCAAAAAGAAAAAAGAAAAAAAAAAGAAAACTCACATACCCAGAAAAGCAGAAGGGGAGACGGTGCCATTGCTTCTGGAAACCATGACACTGATTCCCGTCTCCACGAAGGGCACGGAGAAGTCCACGACTTCGGAGCGCTCCTCGTTGATGGTGAGGGAGCCGACTGCCATCACCGCCCGCTGGTAGACCACCTGTGGTGTGCGAGGCAGAAGAGAACAGCGTCTTTACTCAGCCTTCCCTCCAACCCCGAGGACTGCAGACCCCGAGTGTGGACATGAGCCCAAGGGATGGAAGGACGACTCACTTCACCAATCATTCCGTTCCACACGTTGTTCACTTTTTTTCCATGCTTCCCGTTGGTTACCAGGTAGAGGTCATAGGTAAACTTCACAGTTCTGGAAAGCTTCTTTAGGATATCGATGCAGAACCCCTTGCAGCATTTTTTAACATTCATTCCCTCATTGGTTGAATTGCTGTAAAGGAAATCCCAGGACCACAGAATGTTAGTATTGGAAGATTTGTTCATAGTCGTCAGGTATATTATCCTACCGTTTTGCAGATGGAAAATGGAGGTTCAAAAAGAGGAAGTGGCTTTTCCAAAGACAGTAAATGTAGAAATTACTCTTAATTATAGCAGTGATGACAACAGCTAAAATTTATTATTTGCTATGCATTATGCTAAATGTTTTATACTAACGGTGGGCTGGGCTTCTTCTCCATGGCATCTCTCTGACGTATGTAGTACTGGTATCCTTATTACACAAATGAGAGTTACACCCTCTTACAACACACACAACTTCTTCAGACCAGAGTTTGGTCATCTGATCTAAACTGAGTTATCAAAACCTATTTGAAAATGGAAGAAAGGCAGATGTCCTTCATCCTATCACTCAGACAGAGACCCGGAGCCACAGAGAAGAAGTGAAGATGCCTATAAAATTCCTCAGCTAGGAATTAGGAAAGTCACGTGAGTCCTGGACTTCACTTCTCCTGATGTTGACATCTGTGAAATGAGGTCTCATTCCAGTTGCTCTACCTACCTGCACTGCCTGAGCTGTACGAGTGGTTGCTGCTAAAGAGCCATGGCCTTGCCTTGATTAGGAAAAAGCTGTTTTAAAATATAGAGGGTTGCTATGTAAAAGGTGGTGTCCTACCCAAAGTTATACTTGTTGCTTCTTGCCAGTTTCTCGCTTTCTTCACCTGACCTGACCAAGTTCCACTCAAAGGACACCTACATAAATCAGAGACACCTTTACGAAAGGAAGGAAACACTGGTCTTCTCAAATCAACAGCATGAAGAACTCAGACGGCACATCCAGCGTGATGAAGCTCTCCCTGGGCAGCCAGCCTCATTGTGCCTTTCCTGTGACCATCGCATTAGCTCAGCTCTGTCTCTGGACCATGCATGTCACGAAATATGTGCTCTAGTGACTATTCCAGCGCTGGCACATCTGCACCTTAGGCTGTTATCTGAGCACTAAAACAATGTCTATGGAAATCCAGTGACGTAATAGGAAAACACTTAAGTTTTCATGCCATCTGAAAAAAGTAGGTGGCACAGCAGTACATTCGGAACGCTCAAATTAAAACAAATGAACTTATGAAATATCTGGATGGAAAAACAATGAAATATTGTTTGAAATATGTCTACTTTTGAACAGTGAGAAATGGGTTAATCATTCCTCTTTTTCATATATTTTTTAGGTTGTGTTGAAATGATCTACAAGGAGTGTTTACTACATATATAATTGGACACACACATATGCAGTACCACTCGTGTGTATCTATATCTATACTCATGGATATGGATAGATTTGACAACATAATGTTGAGCAATCAAATGTGTTTCAGAAGAACACCAAATTCTTTTCAATGCTTTTTTTTAAAATCTTAGGACCACAAATCACCCATCCTGGATTCCATCTGTCGTCACCATGACCCTGACCTCTGCTCAACCATCTGGTACCGCTCACCATGACCACCATCGAAACTTTCCCCTTCCCACTCCCCCTGGAAGCTGGATGGCCTCCTCTGACCCTTCACCTCCAGCCTGCAGGGGCAGGGGACGTCCCAGCTGTATATATTTGCATATGGTGATTTGTGGACTCAGAGCTGGGGCTTCCTAGGAGGCAGGTGCCTGCCCCATTCCCACAATTTCCTGGAGTAGAGGGCGTCAGTCTGGAGTTACACCAGGACAGAAATGTGTCCTAAGGCCATGGAATTGATGGCATGTCCAGCTATGATTTCATTCTTTGTATCACTGGCTCTTTGAAATGATGTGTCAAAATTAAAGTGTTTTTCTCCCTGACCACCATAGCCACGTGCCCATGCCTCACCCCCAACACTACCTATTTGTGTCTCCCTCACTCTGTTTCTCCCTTTCTTCCGTCATGGCCTCTTCCTGCACCTGATAAAGAGTCCTGGGGAGTTCAGATAGAGTTAGGAACAATCACAGTTTGAGATTCAGGTTTACAAGCACAAAAGGGTATCTTCTGGCTTCGCTGGGAATTTCAGCCAGCCTATGCGTTGATTACCAGCCCCCCCTCCCCACACACACCTGCCTGGACCCAGGTGGGAACTCATGCACTTTCACCCAAATGCACCCACTGAGCACCTACTCTCTGCAGGCCATAGAACTTGGACCCAGAGACAAATAACACATGCGGCAAATGCAATGGTTGCGATTATTGTGGGGATTTTGGAAGGATGGACCTGCCGGTGATTGGAAACTTCTGTTGGTTCCTATCACAGGCCTGGTGGTGTGGTGGGGGTGGGATGGGATGGGGGTAACGATTTAACTACACTGACATTTGAGAAATGGCCACCATATAATAAAATGGCCACCATATAATCTCTCTCCCCAAGAGCAAAGGAAGCTCATGAAAACAAATATGGGAAAAGAGAGCCAATAAATCATCCAGTTCACGGGTTCTACAGCATCCTCCTGTGGAGGCAGATATGGGCAGGGCCTGGGCAAGTCAAGCTGAGCTGTGCTCAGACCCCGGGTCTGCACACGTCCAGCCATGGGGGGTCAGACCAGCCTTTTCACTCACAGAGCCTCCGTTCTCTCCTTTGTAAATTGAGAAGGTCAGTACTTACTTGGCAGGAGAGTGGGGAGGATTAAATGAAATAAAGTGTCTAAAGTCCCTGTCATATAAGTGCTTTAAAATAAATTTCCCCTCTTTCCACCAGTGATTTTACAGCTTTGGATTTTCCTTGAAAATATGGCCATTTCTCCTTAAATATCAATTTCCCCAGACAATTTTTCCTGATTTTTTTCTTCATGCCTTAACATTCACTTAACAGACCAGAAGAAAAGTCTGACTTCTCAGCTTTTCCAGAACACTGGTGTGAGACCTCACAGCTCCACTATCAACCAGCCACGGAAACAAAGGGAGTCACTGCCAAAACACACAAACGCAATAGAAATCCCTTTCAGAACCAATAAGGCTGCTTCAAAGATGCAATTGATCTAATCTGTGTTAATGCTGGGCTTAGGAGAGCCTAATAATTTTCTATTGTTCTCGAGTAAGTCAAAGATTCTGATTATCACTCTGGCACCTAGCAAACTGTGCCTGTTCCCGAATGGAAAAAGGGACGCTGCAAGCCACCCGCTCTCCACATGAACCAAAAACAAGTCAAGCTGTTTATATTCTTCAGTAGGAAACCCAATTATCTTAAAGAAAGTGATTTATTTTGGTTCATTTTCTTCATACAAATGACTCAGGACTTGGTGATGTGCTTATTTTCAGTTCCAAGGCTTCTGATTTAAAAAAATTTCAACTCCCGTTATTGCTTAAATACAAGAGGTCTTATTCGATTGGCCCTTTTAAAGTATAGAGGATATTTTTATCTTAAAGAAGGTATACAAAGGTTATGCTCTGCCTTGTGTTCACATCAGACTTTCTTCTTACCAAATTCTACTCAAAAGACACCCCTAATTCAGAACATCCTTTGACAATTGTCCCATTATCCCCTTACAGCCTCCCCACCACCCACACTCTCCAGCACTGCACAAGCTTTCCTTTGTTTCCTAAGCTTGCAGATTCTTTCTTACCTCAGGGCCTTTGCACCTGCTATTCCCTCTAACCTGGAAGCCTCTACCGCATTTCTCTGTCTACCTGGTGCCTTTGCATTGTTTATATCTCACCTTAAGTCCTACCTGAGTAAACCGAAACAGCCCCAGACACCCGAAGTTACTTTCTTATGACATCACCTTATTCCTTCTCTTCACAAGATTTATCATGACCTAGATCTGCCCTGCTCCTTCATTGGGTTAATTGGTTTTTAACTACATACACTCCATGATGGCAAGGTCCTTGTCTGCACCGTTCGCTGATGCATGCCCCACGCCGAGCACTGGGTCTAACACATATGTGCATGGCGGACAGTAACTCAGTGAATGGATTTCAGTGATTTCAGCTCCCAAGAGGCTGATGTTAATGACCTTTGTTGATAAAAATTTCTCTTAACCAAAAATGTTCCTTCACTGTATATTTACTAATCATAATTTTTAAATATATCTTTATCTTCAGCACTGAGCTTTGGGCATTTGCATCTCATATAATAGTGACTGAGGTTGGAACTTGGCCTGCGGGAGTAAAAGGATTCATTGATTCGCTCCTCTAGGCATTTACAAACATCTGTGTATCATGCCCTATACTCGTCAGTGGGAGTATAAGCAGCTTGTCATGTGTGGGGAAAGACACACAAACTGCACACTGTGACAACAGGTAGTAAGGGTAAGGATAGAGAAAAACTCAGGCTGTCGTGGAGGAAAGGAGAGCAAACCCACCTAGGGGAGCGGCGAGCTTAACCACCTTAGCAGCAGGCTAAGACTCAAAGGACAAGTAAGAATTGAGCAGGGGAAAGGAGGGGATCAGAAAATACTCTTTCCACCCAAAAACAAAATAGCTAGACTATATAGATTTCCCTCCAACAGCGGGCCTTTTCCTTTTGTAAATGCCCCACAAGGGTGGTAGTTTTACGTACGTTTGCTTTAGGGACAACTATGAGTAGGGGCTTGGGCTGGTCATGGGCTGGTCATGGGCTGTAGGCGTCCCTGGAGAACTGGCAGAGTAAGAAGAGCCTTTCAGCCGAGACTCTGATGGAAAATGTCAGCTTTCCTCAATCAGGACGAAAGAGGAAAGGACATTGACACAAGCCTGCTGACGATGGATTGGGAAACTTGGGAGATCTGTCTCATTTCAAACACACCAGAGAGTCAGATGCAAACTGCACGCCAATCCCCGAGTTGAGGGAAATTTTGGAAAAGTTTGGATTTGGGAATTACCAAACAGATGGGAGGATGCGGTGGGTGGCAGAGTTGGAAGGGGGCTGCTGGAACAACAGAAAAGAAATGATTTAAGGAAACACTGAAGGGGAAGGTTTGAATCGGCAGAGTGGTTAAGATGCCCAACTCTGGAGTGACATAGACCAGCGTCTGAGCCCTGCGGCTCCCACCCACTAGCCGGGTGACTTCCAACATGTTTCTTGATTTTCCCTAACTCAGTTTCATCGTATTTTCAATGTGCAGAAACCACCTATGCCACGATGGAGTTGTTGTTGGAATTAGATGATTGCAAACCACTTGGCACAGTTCCAGGAATTTGCTTAAGTCTCTTAAAATCTATTACTTTATTATAGCTACTATAACATATTATGGTGTAGTATATTGTGGCAGAGTAAAATATATAGTATAGGCACAATATAGTATATTACAACATGGTGTGTTTTAGGTTGCGTTTTCTTATTACAGTCCAGATGCTCATATCCACGGCATGTGCTACTGAAAAGGCTGGGGAACTCGCAAAGGGCAGTGCCCCTCCACACTCACTTGATCTTGACGAACTTCCGGCAGGGCACAGTGTTCCTCACGCACGTCTCTGTGAGGGGGTCGATGTCCTCCACGATGACGAACGGCGCCTCCTCCAAGGTGACGACGCTCAGGTGGTTGTCGTCGGGCTCGCAGTCGGAGAAGGACTTGTATCGGGGCCACACGGCGTGCCGCAGGCTCAGCGTCTGGTTCTCCCACTTGCCCACCTGCATCACAAAGCAGAGACACACCTGTGCTTTCCCTGCACCCCCCACTTCCACGGAGGCACGCTCGCCCCTATAAAAGGCCTGGCAAAGAGGCCTGTCTAGCTCAGGGGGCAGCTCCATGGGTGCAGGTGCTAACCTGCTGAGAAAAGGGGGACACAAGGAAGGCAGAATATGGGGCAGCTACCCAGGCCCCGTGCCCAATCTCAGACTAATTCAATAAGCAACCCCGGGGGTGGTGGTAGGCAAAACTGATAGTTCTACAGGGCCCCAGTAATTCTAATGTCCAGCCAGAAAGGAGGACTGTGGAAGGCATGCAATCAGACAGGTGTGTCTCTGAATCCCCAGCTCTGCCACTTACTTGTTGCACAAGCAGAGGCAACCTCCTTGTCACTATGAATTATATTTACTCTTTGGTAGAAAGGCACATTTCCACCTACTTTATATGGATGCCATGGGAATGAAATAAGGCAATGCTTGATAAGCACACAGCACCGTGCCTGGCACATAGGAGGGACTCCATGTTTTCTTTTTTTTTTTTTTTAAGTGTGAAGGAAAGAAAATGAGTGTGGGAAAGTTAAAAGGGTGACAAACAAGAGAAAAAAAGGGAAAGGGGAGAGGAAGATGAAGTTGAAGAGTGAAAAGGAGATGAGGGGTTGGGTGGGGAGACAGGACAAAAGGGGGACAGAACAGCTGAGGAAGTTAGAAGCATCAATTCGACCCCAGATGTGGTTCTATTTAAGTTGCAAAGTTAGGTGAACTTTCATTAATCAAGCAAGGAGTGGAGACTTAGTGTACCAGACCTGTCAAAATTTAATTGATCATGCTCCCTCCGAGCAGCGACAGATTTGATTTCTCTGTGAAATCAAATTGAAGGCTGTATGTTTGGAACCTTAATTTCATTTGGCAGCTTATTGGCATTCTCCGTGCACACACTGGGGCAAGCTGGCCTCACCGTGGCACTTTCTCCTTCCTCTTTCCGCTCCCACGCACAGTTGCTTGACACCACAGGTCAGCGTTTTATTTGTAAAACCAACCTCAAGGAAAACACCTCATTCAAAAAGCCAGGCGCCAGGTCCCGGCTTGTCTGCATGCGCGTGACTCACTCACCTTCTCTCCCGTAACCTAAGTGTCACCAGAAATGAACCTCAGGCCTTAAAGAGAATTCAGAGCCTCCAGACACCAACAAAGGTGATGGGTGGAGGGAGAGAAGGTACGCGGTGCTCTCTAAGATTACCTCATCATTAGGGCTGGAAAGTTTTCCTGGAGGTAGAGAAATATCCCACATGGCCAATTGCAAAGTTGCCCAGCTTCACAGATGGCTTCCTTTACTAGATGGGAAGGGCAGTGGAGTAATTTGGTCAGACAAACATAGCCATCTACTCATTCCATGATGTGTGACACAGGTTAGGGAAGAAGGTTGAGTTCACCAAATCCTGCATTCATTCAACCCATATTTATTGAACTCCTACTATGTGCTGATACCAGGCTGGGAACAATGATGGATGAAACGATTCCTATCTTCTTGGAAGTATTAATTCACTATGGAACAAAGGTCAAGTAGTAATAATAAATATGTAAAAAGATAAATAGGGCACTATGTACCAAGCCCTTTACTTTCTACTTCTGTGAAACTCAGAACAGAACCTTCAGAAGATGCTGGTTAATTCAGTGAGTAAGAGATTAACTTTAGAATCAAGTAGAACTGGGCACGGAATCTTGGCTTCAACCATTAGCTGGGAAACCTTGGAAAAGTCACTTAACCTCTCTAAGCTTCACAGTTTCCATTTGTAAAATGAAGATGATGGAACACGATATGCCTCTCAGGACTTCTGTGAGGTTGAACTGAGCTAAAACTGTACATAAAGTGGGTGCTGCATATAGCATGTAACATGCATGACAGCTGCTATTATTTTATCACTGTTGTCAGACACAGCTCCAGTGCCCCATCATGTGTGAAGTCATTCCTGCATTCCCTAATAATACAGATTCCTGCACCCAGCAGAAACCATGCTATGGCTCCAAGGCCCTTCTTCCTTCCTTGCAGACATGGCCTCTAAGGTCCCAGCATAACATATATTAAGGCAGAGATTGTTCAACTAGCAGAATCTTTGACAATGCCACTGACCCTCTCATGTTCCTTGCACCGAGGGAGTCAGGTAAACATCCCAGTCCAAGTCTGGCTCATGGACAGACGGCACCCAGGTATATAAGATCTGGAAGGTGAGAGCTTCCTCGGCCTTCTCCAAGGCTGATAGAGCCAATGAGCATCCGTAGGTCAGCAAAGGCGTGTGGGAGAGTGTGGATAGAAGACCTCCAGCAGGAGCCGAAGCTGCTGCCGTAACAGCTGCCTTACATCTAAGAGCTCTCACTCCATCCTCTAAGAGCCTGGTAGCCCATGAACAGGCCCCTGAGTTCCTCATTCCAAACACCAGAAATCCCAGCTCCAAGACTGTATGTGCCAGACAGGGTAGAACAGATATTCTTCATTTTCCTCTCCTAAATGCCTGCTTACAAAGGAATGCAATGAAGTCCAACTTTGTAGACATGTTTAACAGAGTCATTCATTCCACAGGTATTTATTGAGCAATTATTAGATGCCAAGCCCTGTGCTAGACACAGAAAACAGTAGGGCAAGAGACAAAGCTCTTTCCCACGTGGAATTTTTATCCTAATGACCAAGATAGACATGAATCAAATAATTGCACACTCAAAAATACGTCACGCAAAACTTGGAGGAAGAAAAGAGAAAGAGGGGCCTAAGAACATATAGGAGAAAGAAAATCAAGGAAGTCTTTCCGAGAAAGTGGCACTTAAGCCTAATCACTCTCTTCCTCTTTGACATTTGCTTTGTTAATATTTCCATGGTAAATAACACTGCCCATTGCACAGAGTTGTAAAGGTTACATGAGATCATAAAAATAAGTCCTTCTGTTTTCATTATCCTGAGTAATTTAAATATTAGCTCATGTAATTATAAAAGTAGCCCATGTATAAGACACTACTTTCCCATCCATTTCACAGATGAGGAAACTGAGGCATAGAGCGTTGAAGCAACTTGCCCCAGTTTACGTGGCACAGGAATGGTAGAGCCAGGATTTGAACCTAGGATGAATTTTCAAACCTGTGAAGAAATCCAACTAAAATTTTTGGCTGGGAACAAAAGGAGTGTCTTTCACCGTGGAGACCCCTGACAAACCCCACTTCAGCCACATGGCCAAGTTCCACATCAACAGTGATAAGTCATTTTGAGAGCAGGCACCCTTGTATGCCATGAAGAGATTGACACTTGCCCTTTGGAGTCTTCTTCCTTCCCCAGACCCTCAGTTTAATCATGAGAAAAACGTAAGAAAGATTCCAAGTGGTTGACATTCCACCAGTTCTCTTCTGAACAAGGTCATAAAAACCAGGGAGGGTCTCAGAAACCATCACAGCCCCGAGGGGCTAGACAGGACCACCAAACGTCATGTGGGATCCTGGGTGGGACGACAGGGTGGGGCAAAAGATGTTAGGTAAAAATGCAGAAATCGGATCAAGTATGGACCCAATTGGGTCGTTAATTATGACAAATGGATCACCCAAGTGGAGGCCGTTAACGATAGGAAAGACTGGGTGTGGCGTACCTGGGAATTCTCTGTACTACCGTTGCAATGTTTCTGTAAATCTGAAATTATTCTAAATTAAAAGTTTAGTTAAAAAAAAAGCTTTGCTTGATTCAAAAGAGGGAATTTAAAAATATAACAAATATAGTCTCGGAGAGGTTGACCAGTAGAGTTGCTAAGAGTATGACTTGGGAGCCAGCCACGGGCTGCCAATCCCAGCTGTACCCCACAGTAACTGGCTTTATCTCTCTTTGCCTCCGTGTTCTCATCTGAAAAATGGGATCATGATTGTGCCGCAATCCATAGGGATGCTGAGAGGTTTAATTAGTAAATATACTAAAGCACACAGGAAAGGCTAGCACACAGGGGAAAGGCCATGAGTGGCTATATATATTTTTTTAAATCAATGAGAAAAGCTTTTAAAGGGGAGTTCATGTATTCTCGCGTTTTAACTCTATAAAAGCATTTCTTGATACTAAATTTAGTTTGCCATGGGCATATATGTATTTTTTCCACTTCAGCGACTTCAGCCACAAGTCCTGCCTTTCTCCGCATTTTCCCCAGGGTTCTGCTATTTCCCGTGTTTCTGGTTACAGGGTATTGATTTGCCTTTGGAGAATATTCCTGCCTCCAGCTTCCACAATAGCAGCTGTCCTCTATCCGGTGAATTTGTGTATTCTGTGCCCCCGGCCACAGAGATTGGCTCGGGATTGGTCATGTGGTGCAAGATGAGCCAATGGGAATTTTCCCTGGGATTTCTGCTGGGGTCACTAGGGGAGGTGGCTAAGATTGAAGAACCCATCAGAGAATGAAAACCGAGCTAAGGAATAGAGAGGCGAGAGACATCAAGTCCTGCTAGCGTTGCTTGAGCACTTTCTTACAGCAATGAAAGTTGGTGTGCACTGGTTTCTAATTATGAATCAGGCAGTATTTTAAGTGCTATTTTCATTCTCATAAGAAAAAAGATGTGGGCAAAGGATTTCTATCTCTATCATGACTTCTCTGTCCTTAAAAGCAGCTGAGTCAGATGAGAAAGAAAACTTTACCTCCAAAATAAACTGAATTTTGGTGATAAGCCATTGAATGTTTTCAGCAAATATACTGAAGTTTTGAGGACAAAGAAAAATAATGGACCTCTGATGGAGAAAAGTGATTTTGCTAAAAGAAATATTAAAGGGGGAAATTAACTTTGTAATGATTTTTAAAATCCATTCTCATTAATAAAATTTAAATACAGTGCTTTCAGAAAGCTAATTGCTCTTTGGCTCCTAGAAAGTGTTTTTTGAAAGGGTAGTGATTACTTATTGAAATGTTCAGCCAGTATTTTCTCAGAGCAGAGATAATTTCATCCTCAGGAATTGTCTGTGTCAAGTTACTGTGCACCGCTTCGTGTCTGGATAAATTCAGAGGAATGTCACAGAGGCTGCAAAAGCTAGAAGGAAATACGTTAAGAGATGTGTGTGGCTCTTCTTTTCCAAGGAGATGGTGTTTGATCTTACTTGATCTATTGCTGAAGTAACTGGTCGTCCCTGAAAAACACATATGGAGACACCAAATCATGGCTTGCTCAACTCCTCCATCATTTGTATTCCCCCTGGGACCAAGCTCAGATTCCCATTGAAGGTCTCTCTACATATGCATCCAAACAACCTCACTACATGTTCTCCCCTCACCCTTGTCCTCTCTCAAACACCCCATACATACCCTCACACCAAAACACATGCAATACCCCCACACACTTACACACACACTTGTCCCCATAAACATTATCACACAAAAACTCAGTTGTTTACACATGCATAAATTCATACCTACACATTACTCACAACTAAACACACACACCTACATATGTATGCCTACTCACACCTCCACCCATACATCTATACGTGTACACGCATATCAAACCAAACTCACAATACACATTCACACCTGCGCACACATCCCATGCCAAAACGTGTATACGCACATGCACAACTACACATACAGACATATTCAATACACACACATATACTCACACCTCTACACCTGCCCCCTCCCATACAATGTTGATCTACAATGACTCGTATACTTTTCACCAAACCCTGTGAACAAGCCTACTGCCTGGCCTTGGTCTACACACTCTCTCCGTATCAGTGCTATCCATTGAAGACCACACGTGTTCTTTCCAGGCCCAGCTCAAGTGCTTTTTCTCCCAGGAAGCCTAATTCTCCAGCTGTCATTCATCTTTGCATTTCTGTGCCTCCAGAATGCTCTCTCTTTTTTCCCCTTTAATTCCCTCATTTATTCGTTTATGAACTCAACAGCCGCACACTGGGCGCTTCACCTTATGGCCGGCAGGGCCTGTAATCAGTAATGGGGCTACGAGACAGGGTAACCCAGGCGGAATCCTGATCTTTGGAGTTTCGGGTCTGCTTAGAGAGGAGGAGCAAGGGAACGACGTCGGCACCACGCTGGGTAAGGACAGGATGCCATGGAGGTAAATACCTTCCTACCCTCGGAGGGGATGTTCCTGTTGGAAGTGACTTCCAAATATGAGCCAAACTGTGAAAGTTCATGTGTGCCAGGCTAAGTGGTTTTGTTTTTATCCTAAGGACTACTGAAGTGCTGGAGAGGGGTGGGAGGTGGACGTGGGAATTATGAATGCTTTGCATCAGGAGAGTAAGAAGCGCAGCATGTTCTAGAATGTTCTACAACACGTCACCCCGATGCAGTGCAGAGAAAGGACTCGGGGGAAAGATCTGGAAAGCAGAGTGGTCACTAGCAGCAGCAGCATGTTCTAGAGAAGAGAGGAAGATGATCCAACCTAGGGCCACACAAGTGAGGTGGCAGGCACTCAGGAGACCTCAGAGTGGAGGAATCAGTAGGACTTAGAAACTGATTTACCTGGGAGCCAAGGCCCAGGCTGCCATGAATTATGTTAGTGCATAATGTTCTGCCTGGCCAGTCTGGCACAATCACCCTGAGTGTGGTACGGTGCTTGCCCACAAGCCATTTCAATAAATATTTGCTGAATTGAACTCAGTTTCAACTGCAATTCAATTTTTACTTAGAATTCAAAGTTAAAAGAGGAAAGTTCCCTGTTGACTTAGCTCTTTCCTTTGGAGACAAGACAATGCAGATTGCAAAATTAAAAATCAGAGAGGCAAGTTATTAAATCCAACAACAGCGATGGAGCTCACACTGCTCCTGCTTCAGCTTGACTGGTCACACTCAGCTTACCAGTTATTCTCATAACCAAGGGAGAAATAGGCCTTAAAACAAATACTTCGCTTGCGTGAAACATCAGAGAGCATTTCACTGTGGATAATAAGCAGTGATTTACTCCCAAACTGGATAAAATATGACTAATTAACTCTTCAGGAAGACGAATTTATGGAGAACAAACAAAGCAAACGGGAGGCTGATTTCTCTCCACCTGCAACATAAAGTCTTCCAATAGTCATGAGATAAATGGCCGTGAAGGAAATTTAAAATGATTTAACGTCCATATTTAGCATAAACAGTATCATTGACTGGCATCACTTCCATGTCTCTGCATGTAAATCTAATGCACAAACACGCTGATAGCAGGTTTATACACAAGGGATTTTGCTTGAAATCCAAGGCAGATCAGAATTTTATTTATCTGGAAACTACAGCAAAGATATCTGAGCCGTTGCTGTGGCTTGCTATGAAGTTAAAATATGCTCCATATGGAATACTTCACAGTGGAGGTCAGTGATTTCTTTTTTTTTTTAACCAATACCTGACCTAAAGTTAGTCCGAGACAGCTAGAGTCTGCTAAATCCCAGAGCGATGCTACACTGGAACCCAGTTTCCCTTCTTTGTTTGCCACAGATGCTGTTCTAGTTTGCTAGCTGCCAGAATGCAACACACCAGAGACAGATTGGCTTTTAATAAAAGGGGATTTGTTTGTTAGGTCTTCAGAGGAAAGGCAGCTAACTTTCCACTGAGGTTCTTTCTTACGTGGGAAGGCACAGGGTGATCTCTGCTGGCCTTCTCTCCAGGCCTCTGGGCTCCAACAACTTTCCCCGGGGTGATTCCTTTCTGCATCTCCAAAGGCCTGGGCTGAGCTGCGAGTGCTGAGATGAGGGATGCTGAGCTGCCTGGGCTGTGCTACGTTGAGCTCTCTCATTTAAGCCCCAGCCAGTTAACTCTGACATCATTCATTGCCCCCAGCACGCCTCCTAGCCGAGCACAAATAAAATCAGCAACAGATGAGGTTTACGTACCATTGGCTCATGCCCATGGCAACAAAACTAGGCACATTCACCTGGCCAAATTGACAACTGAATCTACGTACCACAGATGCTATCCCACATAACACAACATGGGTTTTGGCTTACACAATGGGAATTGATTGGATCCTGGTTTTGTGGCTAAGAAAAGTCTAAAATCTAGATATCAGCAGAGTGTACTTTCTCCTCCAAAGACTGTAGCATTCTGGAACTGGCTGTAAGCCATCCCTGGGGCTTCTTTCCCTACACATGGTGCTGGACTCTCCTTTCTTGGTCCTGGGACTTCCACATTTTCTTTATAAAGCCTCCAGTAATCCAGTTTAAGACCCAGCCTCACCCATTTGAGCTACATCTCAAGTAAAATCAACATCTTCAAGAGGTCTCATGTACAGTGGGTGCAGATAAGAACTTCTCCTTGGGAGGTGATTGAGAATGCAGTCTGAGTCGGTAGGTGTGGAATGAGGGCTGGGAACCTGTTTGTTTGTTTTTTAACCAGGATCCTGGTTCATTCAGTTCTAGATGGTCAAAGAGCCACGGTTTGGGAAGTTCCTACAAGAGCATGTTTGTGGCTGCCAGGAGGATTAAATTCAGCATGAGAAAAGGATGGAAAATCTTTCTTCTCGGGTTACTTATGTAACCAATGGCAATTGCCAGCAGATCTAAATGAGGTTAATCAGCTATTAGAGCCTTAATTAAATCCCTTTCAGTTGAAATTTCAGAATTGTCTAATTGTAACAAAGCTCACGTTGGAACAGTTTATTTTTTTCTCCTGTAATAACTGCTCTCGGGATAATCTAATATCTTTATGGATAACAGTGTCAACAGTCTTAGAACCTAGCTCCAATTTCCTGATTCATGGAAACAATGTTTTGATCATCTTTATTTCCATGAATGACCTGCACTTTTGCTTCCATTCTCTTCTCAAGACTCAGCCAATAGGAGAAGAATTCAATCCTTGTTCAACATCACATTTAAAAGCAAAGTCTGTGAAACACTGACCTCCCATTTTCTTCGGAGTTCTCTTATAATCTTCAGTGTGCGGGTACAAAGAGAAGTTTGACTTCTTTGATTTACTTTTAATCCTCTGTGTATTCTCAGAGGTGATGGGTCCTGGTAACTAGCTAAATAGTTAACAGTGTTTTCTCTCTCCTTTGGTTCTTGATGGATTTAGATTCTTAGAAAATCAGTGAAAAAAATAAATAAAAAGGAGCACTCTCATAATTCCTAATTAATATTTGGAATATGCTCTTGAGAGTCCATTGTGTAATTTCTGCATCAGTCCTCCATGGGCTATAATAATAATTATTCAATAATTAATAATTTTAATATCTGGCATGTATTGAGGCACTGTGATCACTCAGTTTTCATTGTCTAATGCCCCCTTCACAACCCTGTCAGGAAGAGGCCATTGTTACCCTCATTTTACAGATTGGGAAACTGAGAGCTTATGTGACTGGTCCAAGATCAGAAAGGACCTGGAATCCAAGTTGAAGTCTGACTCCAGAGCCTGGGCCATCCCCACTCTTCTGTCCTCTGACCACAGACATCATATTTGCTTTGGGGAATATAAAGCAAACAGGAGCAGCTCACTTTGCTGAGGAAACATTCCATGGATCGTGAGAAGAGAGCAGTTAGCACCCTGCTGGGGAAAGGGTGATGTCCTGGAAAATTAGAACATCTGAGTCTTGGCCTCCAATCTACTGTCTTTCCCCTTTGCAGGAGGAGGGTGGGGAGAGCACAGTTTTCCCTCTCTGTGAAGTACAGGAGGAGGAGGAGGAGCAGGAGCGAGTAGCCAGAGTTTGTCATGCAGCTTTCTATTGTAGATGACCTTTTTATTTTCTCCAGATGCCTAAGAATCAATTCTTCTAGGGGCATTAAATTCCACCGGGGAAAAGGCCTCTAACAGCAGAGCCGCACTGGGCACCACCCCCTTGCAGGTTTGGGGTTGAATCTCACCTCAAGGAATACCCAAAAGAGGATTAGGGTACTAGATGGGGGAGGGGAATCAATTGCTCACTGGTGAACTTCCTGACAATTAGGTAATTTGGGAATCTCAACCAAGAATGTAATTAAGCCTCTAACAGCCGATTAGACTTCTTTGCCTCCATAGCAATCTCCATCCATTACATAAAGGGCCTTAGAAAGGAGGTTTCGGGCAGGCCACGGTGGCTCAGCAGGTAAGAATGCTTGTCTGCCATGCCCATGCCCAAGGACCCAGGTTTGATTCCTGGTGCCTGCCCATGTAAAAAAAAACAAGGGAGGTTTCCATCTTCCCCTTGTGTCACGGTGCACTGGAGATGTGCTGGAGATGCAGACAGCCAAGATGAGATAATTCTGTTTCCTCTGCTGCATCTGTTATTATCAACCCCCTAGTATGAACCTGGTTGAACTCCTTAAAGGGCTGCTGCTTTGGAGAAGTAAAGCAAGATACGTAGGTCTGCAAAACACTTCAAGGAAGAGATGGGAAGGAAAATGGAACAATCACAGAGATTAGAATGGAGGCAGGAGAGAGGGATAAACATCACTTGGATGAACATTTGATGCAAGGACAGTCCTCCCTAAAAATAATAATAGTTACTATAATAATAATAATAACTATTATTATTTTTAACACCTTCACAAAGACAATTTAGAGATATGGTCAAGGTTTACTTTGACCTGCTAATGTACTTTTCCTGAGTAAATTTCAGAGATCAGTGTACCTTCCACTTTGAAGAAAAATGAAATGCCATTTGCAAGCTGGCAGAGTAAATAGCTCTTTTTGGGAGTATTTACCTGAACAATGATAGCAGTTCTCATTCCCTCAACAGAACTGCCAATGGACATACTCTGATGCTCGCCTGATAGCCGAGAGGACCTCTCGTCTGTTGGGAATCATCAGCTCAGTCTTATTAGCCTGAAAATTGCAACAAGGCTAAGCATGAACCTGAATCACAGCTTCTCCTCTCACTCCTTGGTGACTATTTTTTTTTTTTAATATGAAAACCTTGAAAAGTGGTAAAATGTGGGGATGAGTGTGTAACAATTTATAAAAAGAGATAAGTTCCAGGTAATTAAATTGCACAAGAAGGAAGCAGAAGGCTTCAATGAATCAAATCTGACTCAAGGGATGTAGTAGGCCAAAAGCTGATGGATTGCCTCACTCAGCATTATGTAAAGAAGCCAGTTCCATTTGGATTTTGGCCCTGAACCGTCAAAGTTAACCTCGTTGACAGTGTTTGCAGAGTTTTAAAATAAGGTTATAGGACCTGGGGGTACTGATCAATTGAAAGTATTTTGCCTTCCTTGCCTATGAAAAATTGTTGGGTTGTGAAAGTTGAAGGGTTTGGAACTAGGTGTCAGGTCTCTGATGGGTATTTTTTCTCTATCTGGGGCAAAACAATAAATTTAACTCTTTGAGATGGACAGTTTCCACCTTCCAAAAGAGAGGGGTTTGGTGCCAGAAGCACAGCTAATTGTTACAAAGGTGCTAACCAAAGCCCTTGTGATGAAGTATCCACTGATCAGAGTCTCAATTCTTCTTAGATAAGACGGTCAAAAACGCTCATTTTTTTGCTCAGCCTTGGCCCCAAAACTACTTTGCTTTCTTGCTCCAGGCTCATCTGAGCCCTGAAGCATTTCAGTGAGAGGATCCTTTGAAATACTAAAGCCAACAGAAGATTTAATGGTGAGGAAACCTAATAAGCTTAACCACAGCTTTGCCCCCTGTTAAAAACATGATTATTTCGAAGGTGGTAGGGGAGAGGAGAATCCCCGCTGAATGGGCCTGAAAAGATTCACTATTTTCATTTCCAAAAACTGAGCCGAAGTAACCTTCAGTAAGCCTAAGTAACTGAGCTTAAGTAACCGCTAATTCAATTTCACCTAAACCAATCATTCTTATCTTAGACACTGATCAATTCCAGAGTCCCCAGAGTTCTGAGAGGAAATGAGACTCATGGTGACCAACCAGATACCTACTCAGCATTGCTTTGCCTGCTGAATTATATTGGCAGACTCACCCAATATAATTAGGAAGAAGAATGGACACAGGGTCAAAAGACCCACAGTCAAGTTCAACTCTGATGCTCATTAGCTGTGTCACCTTAGTAAAGTGGAGGATAGTATTGATGATTCCATCCAAGTATGGCTGGTATTTTTCAACTCAAAGAATCTTATTTTCAATCAGTTGACATTCATATTTGTTGGACTATTTGAAAATAATTAGAGGTCAGGTTTTTTACCCTCTTTCCAATGACTACCTCTAGGCCAGTTGAGCCACCCATTCCCATGGGGGAAATTCACTTGGAGCTACTTAATTTCAATGATTTTACATTCAGATGATCTGCTGGGCTCTCACTTAGCTATTCTCATATCTCTTCTCCAATGTCATTTTAGCCACTGTCCCTAGACACCTCTATCTTCTCCCAATTCATCTATTCCCTCATGTCTCCACATCCTCCCCGTTCCACTCTGCATCACTTTATCACATCAACCCATGTTTTGCCATTTCCACAATAATCCTGCTGCCTTTTTCCTGTTGATATACTACCATGGCAACTGCCCCTCCAGCCCAAAGTTATTCCAATCACCTTCTCACATATGAACCACTGAGTACAGATGAAGAACATTGCACACAGAGATCAATGTTATATAAAAGGTATGGTTTGGCCTCCCTCTCTGCCCTGAAATTGTTCTCTTTTCCTAATTGGCTCTCTCTTATTCCCCAGAAACTATTTCAAACCTTCACAGCTGCCCACAAGGCTGCAACTCTGCCAGCTCCATCCTCACTTCTAGCCAATGATTTTTTGTCTGTTATTTCATAGAGACAATGGCTATCCACATAACCCACAAAATTATTTGCCTCTGCATATCTCCCTTTCCCCTGCTTCAATAACAAAAGAGGCATCTGTCCACTTGCTTTTCACTAATCCCAGGACTTGTGCCGGAGCACCACCCTCTTTTGTACCCACCTCTCCTCTAAAACTGGCCTCAGCAAGATCACTCATGGCTTTCTCTTCACTAAATCCAGTGGGTGTATCTCATGTAAGTCTTCCACCACATTTGACATTAGAGGCCACTCCTCTCCTGGATTCCTTGAATCTCCCTGCCCTAGACTGTCATGTCCTACCCCTTCCCAGCTCTTTCCCACATCTTAGGCTTCTTTAGCTCTGTCAACTCTCAAAATATCAAAATAAAATATCCTCTTCTCTGCACATGTCTTAAATGTTCTTCCTTCTCCCCATCTTCAAAGGTCCATGCTCAGACATCCTTTCCTCCCAGGATTCAGTTGTTATCTTCATGTTGATGGTTCCCAGATCTGTCTCTCACTGGCTTCTCTCTAACAACCCAAAGAACCTCAACTCAGTAGGCTCAGAGTAAAACACATTAGCTTATATTCAAGCATAAACAGATACATATTTAATCTCCCGTGGACCAAATATGAGTTCTTCAAATTCCATCGCAGGTAATATTCCCTAACACATCTTTCTCTGTTCACTCCCATCTATATGAAATCAATCACCTTGGCATTTTTAAGTTTGAATGTTTTTCACCCTATCTATTTCTTTCCTAACCAGTCTTTATCTCTTACTGGTTGCTGCAGCAGCATCCTGAAACACCTCCCCACTTTGGGTAGTATTTGGCTTCAGCCCTTCCTCCAAGCAGCAGGCAAAGCCATCACTCTAAATATCTCTTCCTGTCTGTTCATTCTGCTCTCCTGCTCAATGATGCTTTCCGACTACATTTGGAATAAAGTTAAAACCTCTCATCATAGTCGAAATGACCTGACCCATTTGAGGGCCTCTTTAGCTGTCTTCATTCACGACAACTTCAATTCTAACAATCAACTCCTGCTTCCATCCCTGCCCCACCTCTACTCATGAATCACACAGACTTTCTACAGGCTTCTGAGTGCATCGAGCTCCTCTCTCTCTCAGTGCCGTGGTCTCAACACACGCCACTCGCCCTGCCCAGAAAACCCTTCCCCACCCTCTGCTGGCACCCTCCTAATGCCCTTCAGAGGACAGTTCTTCTGAAAAGTTCCTTGACCTTACAAAACTGGCCAGGGGATCTTCTCTTTCCTCGCCTCATCAAGTCTGTAAGTACCCACATACTCATTAGTCCACCCTAGCAGACTCATCGAGGGGACTGGGTTTTGTTTGTCTTTGTACCCCTGGGACCCTTCCTAGAGCCCCTTGCATTATAGATGCATAAATGTTTAGTAAAAGAAAAAAAGTTAAATGTACCAATATGATTGCTATAACTTTGATCTTCCTTCCATCTGTGATCAGCCTTATTCAATCTCTTTTTGTAAAAGGTACTGAAGAGAATGTGGATTATGGAGTTGGCTGAACCCAAGCCTGAATGCCCAACTCTTCTGTGTACAGGTGTGTGCTCTGGGTCCTCAGGTAGAGTGTGCACGATAGGGGTGAGCACACCCTATGATTGGTGTGAGCATTAAATGGTGCAATGCCTGGAAGCACTTATCACTCACTAAGTGTTTATATCACCCGAGGACTCTAGTGAGGATGTCATGAACTTATATTTAAACCCACAGCACAATACCTCACCCAGGTATTCACACCTGCCTTTCCTCAAAGGTGGAGGTTAATCCCCAATGTGGGACTCTGGTTGTGACTCCAGGACAAGAGAGAGCAAGGCACTAACTTTGTTCAAGTCCATGACCCAGGGCTTGTGTACCCAAATGACCTTAGGAAATGCATGTGCTCTGTTCCCTCAAGGGGAGACGGATACGCTTTTTGCTTGCTGCTCTTTATTTTAGATAAAACTGATATTGCCTATTAATATAACTCCGTGCACAGAGATGAAGGTTCTGCCAAAAGCAGCCTGGCATTATTTTAGCTCTCTCAATCAATCCAGAGGCCTGGAAATTATTTTTAATTCCATTTTCTGGTTTGAGGCTCTGCACAATTAATGCATGCCATTAATTTCATGACTATAAATGTAACCCAAGCTTTCTTGGATCTACATGCTCAAAAATGTGACCATAAGAATATGTTTGCTAGTGCTCAATGGGCTAAAAAGCTGTATAGGAGGGAAAAAAAGAAAAAAGAAATTTCAGATAATAGACACACTGGAAGAAGCAAGCAGGAAAGAAAGCTGCATGTCACTATGTGGAAAATAATGGAAAATTCTTTGAGTTTATACAACCCCTCATGGATTACCAGTTACTGTTTATTATCTCATTTCATTTGACCTTCATGACAGAGAGTCACATAAAGGTGAAGGAGATATTATTACAATTCAGAGCAGTAAACTGATGTTTAGAGAGTTCAATAACTTGGGCCAGAAAGTACAGAAAATATGTGAAAGAACTAGTAGCAGTGTTATGAGTCCTGACCCCAAATTTAATTGCATATTTCAAAATGTATTCTCTTGTGTGGTCTGGAAGAGAAAACAAATGACCAATTACCCTTGAGGATTGTCATCTATACTTTGAACCCAGTTCTTCTGAGAAAAGGGAATACCCCCAGTAGGCTTCTAGAACCCCTAATAACCCCCTAAAAATGACAACCTAATAATTGTCATTTTTAAATCTCCTGCAACTATATTACACTTTGCACAATAGCTCCCACTCATTCCTCTCTTTCTAGTATGCACCAGATCCTTTACCAGGCTAAATGCTGTTCCTACACTGTATGACCCCATAAGCTATGAAGAGGCTGGGTGACTATGTTCAAATTAATTCACTTCTCAGGTTCTCAATTTTCTCTTCTGTATAATAATAATTACATATTTATTGCTTAAGTTTTTTTGTAAAGATAAAATGTGATGATATATGTAAAAAGTTTGGGTGGAGATAAAAAATTGTTAGTTTTTCTTTTCTGTTTTTATTAGGCATTATATAGGAAAAGCAACTCTATATTTTACTACTTAAATTCTCTACCCCCCACAACACCGGTTGATTTCACCTGCATTGCACACTTTGATTAAGGAGGGTCATAGAACTAAGTGGTTAAAATCATGGGCTCAGAATCAGACAAATGGCGGGGCGCAGGGTGGGGTGTCCAAAGCCCAGCTTAGACTCTTGGGAATTAATTTGTTTTCTGTCTTCCTTTGTTTTCTCATCTATAAAATGGGGATAACAATGGTGCCGATCTCATAAGTATGAATATGAGGAGAGACTGTGCATCTAAAACCCTTTCTGACTCACAGGGAGCCTTTAATAAGTGATAACCTTAATAAACTCACAGAAACCCCAGGGGGTGAGTATTATCATTAGCTCTTTTTTACTGATGAAAAAACTGGTTGTCTGAGAAATACAAAAAATAACAGCTTTCCAGAGTTGGCCTGGATCTCAGAGCTAGCTGTCACTCATGAACCAACTCAACACTATAAATGTGAGTTAACCCCACTCGCACCCTTACCAAGGATGGCTTAATTACAACCCGCTACCGTGTTCAACAGAGCAAGAACTAGAGAATGAGCTCATTTCTGCTGTCCGTGGTGCTGACCTCTCTTTGTCTGCCTGAATCAACCTATCTCTTGATGTTGATTTGGGATTTGGGACACTAGATTACATGATCTATAATGTATAGATTATACATTATAATACGTAATTTTTTGTCTCCAGCTTCTGCCTCCACCAATTTAAGGCCTAACCTGATGAATGTCCCATATTTTTGAATCCTGATCCATTTTTAATGAGATGACAATTACTATATATAAAGCTTAGCATGTCACTTTGATAATGAAACTTCAATCTTGATGTGCTGGCTTGAGTTACCAACTTGAGTGCTACATGTGGAGGGAGGTGAGTCCAGCTCTTGCCAAGGAACCTGGAACAAGTCTCTTATCCTCTGAATCTCAGTGACCTTATCTGTTAAAAAGATGTAAATATTCCTGTTTCCCTATATGAAGAGTGATATCCAAATCTGTTTCATGCCTTCCTCTCCTACTTTAGATCTGCCCGTCCTATTTTCTTCAAACACACTTTAATTATGGAAAGAAAGAATGTGCCATAAGCTGTAATCTCTTGGCCCACATAGAGGCAAGCACAGAGGGAATCAATATGAAAAAAAAATCAGAATTCTTCTAATTTAGATTGTTTCAACTTTCAAGGAAAAACCCAACATAAGAAAGAGGTCATCCATTTCTTCAAGTCATTGTATATCTCCTTTCATGGAGAGAAGGGTTGATTTTCTTGTTTGTCCCCAACTTCTAGCATTTTCCTCACATGCATTTCCAATGGAGTCTTTCACACAGAGAAATCACATGACTTAGCCCCTAATCTTTCTTTCTCGAACTGGCCCATTTAGTCTTTGTAATTTGCAGATCTATAATTCAAATGGAAGGAAAATAAACTCCAAGTACTCTACAGATACAATTGTGATGAGTTTTAAAACACATTTGCAAAAGACAATGGCTACAGATAACAAAACATATGGTAGAGGAATAAGAAATGAACAAGCAGTTACTGCAGGGCGAAGGGTGGATTTACATCTTCAGATCTGCTGTGGAATGCTGATTGGTTTCTCATGCAGAAGCAAGAGATTGATTAAGTGGCACATTTGCATGCAGCTCAGTGGGATGCTCTGAGTTGAGCTCAAGAAGAGATACAGGGTTCAGGGAGGGCGTTGTGCTTGTAATAGTCCTTGGTGCAAACTGACAGCATGTCCACCATGCAGGGATGGGGGAGGGATTCTTAACGTGGGTTTTCATAAATAAGCCATTACAGGCTTCACCACTGATGTGCAAAGAAGCCTCATCTCTATCACCTGGTGTGGTAGAAACAAAATAGACTTTGGAGACTGACCTGAATTAGAGTCTACACTTTGCCATTTATTTGCTCTGTGAGTTTGAGCAAGTCACCCATCCTCTCTGAGCTTCAGATTCATTCGTAAGTAAACTTCGATTGTAGCATGATGGCACTCATCTTAAATGTTGGTTAAAAAGCAACCAAAGCATCCAATCAGGGAAAAATGGTGGAGTAGGGAACTCAATGACACAGTCCTTCCACCAAAACAACTATCAAATAGGCAGGAACTACTCTGAAACTCCAAGGACCAGCATCCATGGGAGAGCAAGAGGAAGAGGCTGATAGATTAAAGTAAAGAACTGTAAATCGCTCTCTCTGTGCAGTGGCTACTGGCACCACACCTACCCTCAGAGCCTGCTGCCTTGCAGTC
The DNA here is from genome assembly GCF_023851605.1 of Tamandua tetradactyla. Lineage (NCBI taxonomy): Eukaryota > Metazoa > Chordata > Mammalia > Pilosa > Myrmecophagidae > Tamandua > Tamandua tetradactyla. The sequence goes on along the minus strand of NC_135349.1, from coordinate 47,678,543 downwards.
CAGTCTCTGGTTAGCAAACTGGTGATAAAAGGGACATAGCATCTTCTTCCCCAAGAACAGGGATGGGATGGCTGATCGCTGATCACAGCTTTCGATTCATGAATTTGGATCACTGGATCCCAGCTCTGAGGGCAGCTATTTTTTCAACTTGCCTTGGACAAAGACAGTGGCAGCAATTGTTTCAACACTTCCCAGAAGGGGCGGAGGTGGTGGACATTTAAAGACACCACACTTCCTCAGGGCTATGGCGGAAAGTTATATGAAAGGCTGTATTTTCTGGGCATGTCAGGAAAGCTCAGCTTTGGAGAGCTTTCAGAGAAGATTTTGGTACCCCTCCTGATCTCCCCAGGGAAACCTGGAGGTGGTCTGTGTCCCTGCTGTGGGTCTCTGGTCCTGTGTTGCCTGGGAAAGATCAACTCAGGAAAGTCCTCTCTGAAGCCACCCTCCTCCAAGATTTTGCCCTACAGGCAAAAGCAGCAAGAGACAACAAAGGAAGTGAAAAAATTATAGAGGCAGAGAGTCTGGGACAGAAGCTTGCCAGTTTCAAAGACCTGGGAGAGGGAGGTCTGTCTCGTAGAAACTAAGGGAAACTCCAAAACAAGTAACAAGCAAAAGCCTAGGGTAAGACAGAGGCCCAGGAAGACAGGAAAAATCCTGCATACTGCATTTATTTTGGGCAGATCTTAACCAATAGGAGGGCAGAGGCTCAGGATAATCTCTGTCTTATCACCAGCAGTTACAAAACCAAGAAAGAGACATTCCAGAGAGTAAATCCCAGAGTTCACACTTTAAAATATTATAGTGTGCAACCGAAGAGCACAAGGCAAACAAAGAAACAGGAAATAATGACCCACCAAAGGAAGAGGATAGATACAGAAAGCACCAACAAGGAATACAAGAATGTGGACATACGAAACACAACCTTAAAAAAAAAATCTTTAAAATCCTCAAGGAGATGAAAGAAAGTTCAAAGAAAGAACTAAAAGATATCAGCCTAACAATAAATGAGCAGTGTGAGAAACTCAGTAAAAAAGAAATTTTATAAAGAAACCAGACAGAACTGCCGGAGTTGAGGTCCACAATAACTGAAAGGTAAAATGCCCAGGAGGGTTTCAAGAGCAAATTAGAGCTGGGAGAAGAAAGAACCAGTGAACTTGAAGATAAAGCACTTGAAATGAGGCAGGCTGAGGAGCAAAAGGAAAAAACGAAATATTAAAAGCAAAAATAGCCTAAGACACTTCCGGGATACCATCAAACACACCAATTTATGCATTATGGGAGTCTCAGAAGGAGATGAAAGAGAAAAATGGGCAGAAGGAATAGTCAAGGAAATAACGGCAGAGAACTATCCAAACTTAGCAAAAAATGTGGATATGCACATCCAAGAAGCTCAGAGAACATCAAAAAGGATAAACATGAAGAAAAGTACACTCCATCATATGTTGGTTACACTATCAAATGCAAAGGCCAAGGAGAGAGTTTTGAAAGCTGCAAGGGAAAGGCAATGTGTTATGTACAAGGGAGGACCAATTAGCTTGAGCTCTGATTTCTTATCAGAAACCATGGAGGCAAGAAGGCAGGGGGTTGAATACTTAAAGAGCAGGATGAAAACAACTGCCGGCCAAGAATTTTGTATTTGACAAGACTCTTTTTCAAATGTGAGGGAGAATTTAAGACAGTTTCAGATAAACAAACGCTGAGGGAGATCATCAACACCGGACAGGTCCTACAAGCAACACTGAAGGAAGTTCTTCAGACTGAAAGGAAATGACCCTAAACAGTGGTTCAAAGCAATATAAAGGAATAGAGACCCGTGGTAAAGGTTACCATGTAGGTAGTTACAAATACCAGTATTACTGTATGTATTCTTTGGCATGTAATACTTCTTACTTCTAAAGGTGCTAAAGTTCAAATACGTAAAACCAATGATAAATCTAGGTTTTTGGACATACAATGTACAAAGATATAAGTGGTAGCAAGTATAAAATATTGGGGGGTGGGCAGAGGGGTATAAGAAAAGTGTATGTGCATACTTTTGAAGTTAAGTTGGTATAAAACCAAAGATGATTATTATATATTTAGGGTGTTAAATTTTAACCCCATGCTAGCCACAAGGGAAAGACATGAAAAATATTTCCAGGTAGAAATGAGAAGGCACTCAATAAAATACAGCACAAAAAAACAAATACATATAAAAGTAGGCTTTAATGGAAGTGAGTGACAAAAAATGCATAAGACTTACAAAGGCTAAATAACAGAATTGCAAAAAAAAAATTGTGTATTATCAGTAATGATGTTAAATGTAAATAGATTAAACTCTCAATCAAAAAGCAGAGGTTGGAAGAATGGATTAAAAAAGCATGACTCAACTGTATGCTACCTGCAAGAGACGAGCCTTAAAGTCAAAGATACAAGTAAGTTGATGGTGAAAGGGTGGAAAAAAATGTACCATTAAAGGAGTAACCAAAGGAGAGTTGGGATGTCTATACTAATAATGGATAAAACAGGCTTTAAGTGAAAAACAGTTAAGAAGAGATGGGCATTATATATTGACAAAGGGGACGATTCAACCAGAAGATGTAACAGCTGTAAATATGCATGGATCTAACTACAGAGCCCCAAAATATAAGAAGCAAATAATGACACATTTGAAGGGAGAAATCAGTGGTTCTACATTAATAGTAAGAGGCTTTAACCACCATGCTTAATAATGGATAAACTCTCTTGTCAGAAGATCAATAAGGAAGTATAGGACTTGAATGATACATGAAACCAACTAGGCCTAACAGACATATATGGAACACTGCATCCAATGAAAACAGAAAATACATTGTTTTTGAGATAGAAAAGATTCTATCTTTTCTCCAGGATAGACCATACAATGAGTCATAAAACAAGTCTCAATAAATTAAAAAACCTTGAAATCACACAATGCATATTCTCCAACCATAACAGAATGAAGCTAGAACTCAACAACAGAAGGAGAAATGGAAAATTTGCAAGTATGTGGAAATTTAAAAACATACACTCAAACAACCAATGGGTTAAGGAGAAAATTAGAAGCAAAATTAAGGAACATCTTGAGACGAATGAAAAAGAAAATACAACATACCAAAACTTATAGATGTAGAAAAGACAGAGCTGAGAGGGAAATTTATAGCTCTGAATCCCTACATTTCAAAAGAAGAAAGATTTCAAATCACAGACCTAATTTCAAAACTGGAAGAACCAGAAAAAGAAGAGCAAACTAAACCCAAAGTAAGCAGAAGGAAGGAAGCAACAAAGATCAGAATGGAGAAAAATGAAATTTAAAAAATCATAAAAAGAATCAATGAAATCAAAAGTTGGTTCTTTGAAAATGTCAATAATATTGACAAACCTTTAGATAGAATGACAAAGAATAAAAAAAGGGAATATAAAGAACAAAACTCAGAAAAGAAAAGGAGGAAATTACCACCAATCCCACTGAAATAAAAGGGACTATAAGAGAATACTTCTAACAGCTGTATGACAAAATAACCTAGATGAAATGTACAAATTCTTAGAAACACACAAATCACCTGCACTGACTTAAGAAGAAATAAAAGTTCTCAACATACCAATCACTAGTAAAGAGATTGAAGCAGTAATCAAAAACCTCCCAACCAAAAAAGAGCAAAAGAAATACTTCCCCTCACTCATTCTACCAGGCCAACATCACCCTAATACCAAAGCCAGATAAAGACACCACAGGAAAAGATAACTATGGACTATTATCTCTTATGAATACATATGCAAAAATCCTCAACAAAATACTAACAAACTGAATCCAACAGCATATTAAAAGAAGTACACAGTATTTGGGATTTATCCCTGACATGTAAGATTGGTTCAACATAAGAAAATCAGTGTAATACACCACATTAACAGAAGGAAGAAAAAAACATACATGATTGTCCCAATTGATACAGCAAAGGCATTTGGCAAAATACGGCACCCTTTCTAGATAAAAAGACTTAAAGCCTAGGAATAGAAGGAAACTTCCTCAATGTGATGAAGGGCATATATGAAAAGCCCACAGCAAACATCCTACTTAATGATGAAAGACTTAAAACCTTCCTTCTAAGATCAGGAAACAGACAAGGATGCCCATTGTCACCACTGTTATTCATAATTGAACTGGAAGTTCTTGCTAGAGCAATTAGGCAAGAAAAAAAAAAAGATATCCAGATTGGAAAGGAAGAAATAAAAGTTTCCCTATTTTCAAATGCTATGATCCCACATACAGAAATAGTCCACAGCAAAACTCACAGAGCTAATAAATAAATTCAGTAAAGTGCAGGGTACAAGATCAACACCCCAAAATCAGTAGTGTGTCTATACATAAACAATAAAGAATTATAAGAAGAAATCAAGAAAAAAATTCCGTTCCCAATAACAACTGAAAGAGTCAAATATTGAGAATAAAACTAATGGCGAATGTAAAGGACTTGTACACAGAAAACATTGCTAAAAGAAATCAAAGAACACCTAAAAATAAATGGAAGGGCATTCATGTTCATAGATTGGAAGACTAAATATCATGAAGATGTGAATACTACTCAAAACAATTTATAAATTCAATGAAATCCCAATCAAAATTCCAACAGCCTTCATTGCAGAAATGGAAAAGCCAATTATTAAATGTATATGGAAAGGCAAAGGGCACCAAATAGCTCAAGCCACCTTGAAAAAGAAGAACAGAGTTCAAGGACTCATACTTCCTGATCTTAACAGTTATTACAAACCCACAGTAATCAAAACAGCATGGCAGTGGCCCAAAAACAGACATATAGAACAATGGAATCCAAATGAGAACTTAGAGAACAACCCTCACATTTATGGCCAACTAATTTTTGACAAGGTAGAAAAGACCATGCAATTAGAAAAGAATTCCCTCTTCAACAAATTATGCTGAGAAAACTAGATTTCCATTTGCAATAAAAAAGGAGGACCCCTACCTTACACCATATATAAAAATCAACTCAAAATGGGCCAATGACCATAATATAAGAACTAGATCTATCAAACTCCTGGAAGAAAATGTAGGGAAGCATCTTCAGGTCCTTGTATTAAGCAATGGTTTCTTAGATTTTACACTCAAAGCAGAAGCAACAAAAGAAAAATTAGATAAATGGGGCCTTACCTAAATTAAAGACTTTGTTTTTGCAAGTACTTTATCATAAAGATAAAATGATGACCTACACATTGGGAAAAAGTATTTGGAAACTATATATCTGATAAAGGTTTAATATCCAGTATATATAAAGAAATTCGACAACTTAATAACGAAAAGATAAAACAACCCAATTTAAAAATGGGCAAAATACTTAAACAGACATCTTTCCACAGAAGATATACAAATGGTCAGAAAGCACATGAAAAATGCTCAACACCATTAGCCATTAGGGAAATACAAATCAAAACCACCAGATGCCATTTCACACCCACTGGAATGGCTGCTACTAGATAAACAGAAAATAACAAGTGTTGGAGTGGATGCAGAGAAATAGGAACACACATTCCCTGCTGGTAGCAATACATTCCCTGCTGTATAATGGTGTGGTGTAGTCACTCTGGAAGACAGTCTGATGGTTCCTCGGAAAGCTAAGTTTGGAACTAACATCATTCAGCAATCTTACTACTGGGTTCATACCCCAAAGAATTGAAAGCAGGGACTCAAACAGATATTTGCACACTATGTCCATATCAACACTGTTCACAATTACCAATAGACGGACGCACCCAAGTGTCCATCAACCAATGAATGGATAAATAAAATGTGGTATATACATACAATAGAGTATTATTCAGCCATAAAAAGGAATGAATGCAAGAACACGGATGAACCTTGAGGACATCATGGTGAGTGAAACAAGCCAGACACAAAAGGACAAATATTACACGATCTCACTGATTTGAAACAATTAGAATAAGCAAACTCTTGGAGGCAAAACCTAAAATATATGTTACCATGAAACAGGGTGGAAGTAGGAAATGGGAAGTTGAGGCTTAAAATGTATAGGACTCCTATCAGGAATGATAGAATGGGTTTGGTAATGGATTGTGGTGATGATAACCTAACATTGTGAATATATATATATATATGAATATGATTAAAATGGGATAAAAGCAATGAATATAAATTCCCTTGGCCATAACCAGGGCATAATAATTCTTCTTCTTTTTATTATTTTATAAAATATGGGAAATGATCTCAAGGTATGAGGTAGCCAATTCTCTAGTTTTCAGAGTCTAGAAAGCACATTGCCTTCCACCATCAGAGATAAGCACCAGAAATATTCTCTCCCTTTTTATCTCTGCCTCTCTGCTTGGTCTTTGCCAGACTCCAATGCCAAGAGAAGCAGGATAGTGGGAGGGCAGGTTCTGCTGCCAGTGACACAGATGAGAAAACCAAACTGCAGCTACAGGAGGCAGCATGATGCAACCTATTGTAGCCACAGGCAGATTTACTGAGGCAGAGAACCTCACTATTCTTCCTTTTCTAACAGACAAATTCATTCCTGCCTGCACAGTCAGCATGCAGATGAAGAAACAGCAAAAACTGATAGAGATAACACTAAGAAAGTGGGGAACAAGACCAGACAACAAGCCACTGAGGTTAGTTGTAGGCGGTGGGGAACAATCTAATTATGGTATTCAAATGAACCATGGAAGGAAGAAAACTAACAAGTACCTTAAATGTTTGTAATCCGGTTAATAAAATGGGTCAGATGACCCCCACTCTTTGAAATCTTCTTCATCCTTTAGGATTGAAGTCAAATGTCAGCTTTCTCTAGAAGTCCTTTCCTGTCCTCTCCTCAACATTCAGGCTGAAATAGGCATCTCATGGTCTTGTAAGAGAGACACAGAAATGAACCGTGTCTCATAATTGACAGTTCATTTCTGTGTCTCTCTTACAAGACTGTGAGACCCCTGAAGTCAGGGACATTGTATTATTATTCCTTGTTTCTTTACCTGTACCCACCCACCACAGGGGCTGACAAAGAGTGGTGTTTCAGTTTGCTAATGCTGCCAGAATGCAGTACACCAAAAGTGGATGGGCTTTGATAAAGTGGATTTATTAAGTTACAAGTTACAATTCTAAGGCTGTGAAAATGTCCAAACTAAAGCACCAAAAAGAGGCTACCCTTTCGGAGGAAAGGCAGTCAGTACCTGGAACACCCCTGGCAGCCAGGAAGGCACATGGCTTCTATCTGCTGGTCCTTCTCCCAGTTTTTGCTTTCCGCTTCTGACTCTAGAGGCTTTCTCTCTCTAACTGCCTGTGGGTCCTTTCTTAGCTTCTCCAGGCAAAAACTTAGCTTTGGGGTGTTTCCGTCTGCATCTCCAAATTTCTATGTCCTCTCCAAAATGTCCCTCTCTTAAAGGACTCCATTAAGTGGATTAAGAGCCACCTTGAATAGGTGGGGTTAGATCTCCAGCTAATCAAAAGATCCCATCCACAGTTGGGTGGGTCACATCTCCATGGAACCACCTAATCAAAAGTTTCCACCCAAACAATAGGTCTGTCCTCACAAGACTGGATCAGAAGAGCATGGTTTTCTAGGGTATATAATCATTTTGAACTAACTAGCAGAATAGGTAATCAGTAAATACATGTATACGGGTTCAGTAAGTGAGTGAGTCGGTGGGTTTGAGAGTGAAATAGATGAGATGAATGGGTAAATGATGGTTGGTCATATGGATGAATGGATGGATGGATGGATGGATGGATGTTAATTAGATGACTGGATCATTGGATGTTTTAATGGGTATATTGAAGGATGGGCCAATATTTCAATCTCACCAGAATCCACTGTTTATAGTTATTTGATCCTAGAAAACAAGATTTGAGAACACCTACCAGTCTAGATATTGCCGCTCATCCCCTCCACCCAACTTCCTAGGCAGATACTACCTATGAGAGTCTCCATATTCTAAATTAAAAAATTTCCATCTTTCAAAATAGGAAAACTGCTTGCGCTAGAAACATGTGAGAAGTGGTAGAACGAGCACCAAACTTGGAGACTCACGAAACCTAAATTTGAATTATTTTTCAGCCATTGGTATAAACACTGAACTTCTTCAAGTTTGCACTATTTAAATATAAAATCAGAGACTACGAGCCAACACATGAGAATAACAGTGTTATCACCTGCTTGAAAGTGTAACTAATGCGTATGAAAGCACTTATTGTGAGGTGTGGTATATAATAGATGTTCAATAGATAATTACTATTTATTTGCATTGTATTCAGAAGATCACAAAAGTCCAACCCCCTTATTCTACTCACTTTCAAACTTGTTATAGAAATATTTTACTTTTTCCTCAAATATAAGTTGACTTGGAACCCCAATATAGCAACCAAATAAAGCTTTAGCTCTCTAATTAAAGCTGTATCCCATCCACCCAGAGACCTTGTGGCACTCCGAAAAAGCCTAGCATTCCAGGAAACATAGAAAAAAAACTTTCTCCTACATGATGCAAGGTTACGCAGTGTTGGACCTAAAGCCTTGTGTCTGCCTCCATCTCTGTCTCTCTCTTTCTCTCTCAGTCAGAGAAACATAAATGTGATTGCATTCCTCTACAACACGAATGTGCTGATAATGACCCTGTCACAAAACCATAATGGTTTTCCTCTATCTGTTCAGGAGAGTCTAAATACTTCTGACTGAGACGCTTCTTGAATAATTTACTCATCTGAGATCATTTAAATAATTTAGTCACTCATTTTCATAACTGATGGCAGTGGCAAACTATCCAGGGTGCAGCTTTTGTCTTTCATTTATATCATTTATACCATCTGTCATCTTAATTATCCTCCCACCACCCCAGATCGCTTCTGTATCAAATTGGGTCTGTGAGTTGGGAGTGGACGATCCTTTGTGGTATCATAGTTGACTCTGGGCTCTGTAGCAATATTACTTAGGCTCAAATTCTACCTTCTCTATGACCTTGCACAAGTCGTCGATGCATATAGCTTCCAAGTTATATCTTATAACTGGGAATAGTTACATTTACAATTAAGAGGTAGCATTTATTGAGCATCTGCTATGTGCCAATACTTGATAGTATTCCCCTGTTTAATTTTCCCAACAACCCTAAGAGCTAGGTACTTATATTATCTTCCTTTCAGATGTGAAAAAATGCAGAGAATCTGCTGATAATAAAGGAGAGAAGGCATTGAAAGCACTCCTCAGGGTGTCCGGCACCTATTAATAGCTCAACTAATAGAAACCACTGCCACATGATCATCAGTCAACATCACCATCATCACCATCATCATCAGTCACTTTATCATTAGCATCCTCATCAATGCATGTTCCCATGGAGATTTCTTTTCTATGAATTGCCTTTTTTTAAAAACTCCTGAAACCGAGAAAACGTGTCACAGAATGCTGTCTTGCAACAGAACTCTGGTTCAATTGCTGTTCTTTTTTGGAGTTGGGTTGATGTGTTATGAGTTCAAAACATTTCAGGAAAAGGAAATAAGATGAGTGCAAGACAAAACACACACACCTGTGTTCACAGAAATACACCGAGGAGAGGACATTTCCTTAGATGTGTCAATTTGCTGGACACCAACTTTATTCTCCCCACTACGATCTGAAGGATTGTGCTGTATACATGTTTAAAATAGTCACTTTGCATGACTCCAGGGAAGTCAGAAGGCAATTTTGAATCTTTCATAATGGCTTAACCTTCTTTGTTAGTGGTCATGTCATTTGAGAAACTTGATCATTCTATAAGTAAATGAATTAAATTTCACACAGAAATTAAGGTTGGCAGTGTTACCAGGCCCATTTTACCAAAGGGCACTTGACTTTAGATGGGGATTTGGGATAAGAAGGAAAGAAGGAGGGAGGAAGGAAGGAAGGGAGAAGAGATAGGAAAAGAGATGAGCGATGCTATTTATAGACCTGGCACATTTCCTCTGGAAATACCTAACCTAGAATTAACCACATACCCATATCTAAAAATTTTTAAATCTAAGATTTCTGTTTCCTCTCTATTGTGCACCTCTCAGTGACTCATGTCCCAGTGAATGCCACGCGTACTTTTGATCCTGTTTCTGGAATTACTCTAAGCTCCTGCTGCCACTGTTCTCATTCACACATGCACATCCTCTAACTGGAGCCACTTAATCAGCCCCTTAGAAATTTTCCCAAAGATCCATCCCAATCACTACCTGAATTTTAAAGAAGCAGAACAGTGCATGTTTAAGAATGCAGACTATTGAGTTTATATCCTGGCTTTGCAACTTATTAACTCTGTTGCCGTGGCCAAGTGTTTTTACTTTTCTTGGCCATTAATATCTATAACACAGTGCTGATATGAAGAACAGATGAGCTTAGCACCCTGCATGGCACACGGCAAATGTTAAAAACATTTGCTATTAATGGTAATTTTAGATTGTTCTCTGATCCCAAGCTCTTTAGGAATGCCCAGAAGTTTACTGAATCTTGTTTTTAATTCCCAAACTTCCCCTCAAACCATCCGTATGAGTTTTGTACTGTTGTGTAGCAAATCACAACACATTCAGCAGTTTCCAGCAATGCCCATTTATGATCTCACAGCTCTGTAGGTCAGAAGTCCAGGAGGACTCCGCTGGTTCTCTGCTCAGGTTCTCACGAGGCTGAAGCTAAGGTGGCTGTGGGTTTGGGCTCTTCTCTGGATGACCTTGTGAAGCATTCACTTCCAGATGCTTTCAGGTTGCTGATGGAATTGTGTTCTCTGAGGCTGCTGGCTGTCAGTGGGGCTTATCTCAGCTCCTTAGAGACCACCCCCATTCCTCCCCACCCGGACCCCTCAAAGCCAGCAACGTTCCACCATATCCTTCTGCTTCAAATCTCTATGCCTTCTTCTTCTGCTCCCAGGCACAGAAAACTCTCTGCTTTTAAAGGGCCCATGTGATTAGAATAGGATCTCTTGGATAATCTCCATTTGATGAACTCGAAGTCACCTGAAAAGTCCTTTTTGCCTCATATGGTGACATAAACATGGGAGTGATATTTCATCGTATTCATAAGTCCCACCTATGCTTTAAAGGGCAGGGATTAAACGAAGATAAAACCATTCAGGATCATTTTTAGAATTCTGCCTTCCATATTATCTAGTTTTCAGATGCAGTGAGCATTTCACTCTTCCCCAAAGGGGCCATGAGAAGTTCTGCTTCTAGACTCTGGTCTGTGCTGTTTCCTCTGCATGGAATGTCCTTCCCAGACATTATCAGAAGTCCAAATCTTCCTTATTTAAAGGAGAACTCATCTGTACTGGGGCTCTCGATCCTTCTGCATGCATATACCATATCTCTTCTCTAAATGTCAGCACTTCTTTTGAGACACGCCTCACGTTGTCTGAGAGTCCAGAGTGTCCCCTAGTGCCCTGGCTAGACTCTAAGTATCTTTAAGGCTGATTTGACATCTTATTTCTTTTGCAACCCTCAGTAGTGATTTGCCCATATAGGTGCTCAAGAAATGTTGTTTGACTAAATATTTGTGTGAATGAATGAGTTCTAAAATTCAGTCCCCAAATCCAGTCTATGTTTGTGGGGAGAGGATTGAACTGAAAAAAAGTTAAATTATTTGATAACTCAATACTTACTGAGGACATAGTAAATAACAGGCACTAAACTACAGCTATAGAAAACATCTTATTTGACTGTGTTAATGTTCATTTGCTATTCTGTTCTTTTAATCACTGCTAATAGACAGTGTTATGCCAAAGAAGAAGAGAGACACAAAGACTGAAGTAAAGGAGGCTTTATATCCAGGGTGACCAGAATGAAACCATTTTTTTAGAGTTACAATGAGAAAGTCTGTGTGCTAAAGTAGTTTTCCATCTTTAAAAGGCATGAAAATCTCTAGGGGAGCTTATTAAAAATGAAGATTCAGAATTAGAAATAGTTGCTGGTAGATTTGAGTTGGGACTAAGACCTTTACATTTCTCCCAAGACAATTCTGATATAGGTAGCCCAAGGAAACACACTTGTAAAATGACCACATTAAAAGACCGTTCTTATTTTGGGAAGTGCACAAGAAAGAACATTTCTATTTATTCTACAAATGTTCATTGAACCTTTGCTATTTAACAACTGGGATATAAAAGTAAGGGAAAATATAAAATCCTGAAAACAAATACATGGAACTCTCTCAGTGCTAGCTATAGCCAGAATTCATGTCTTTCTCAATGGATTGTTACTGCCTTTCTAAGCCACTCTATATTTCTGCCAGCCTGTAGAATGCATAAACAGTACATTTCAGTTTGACAGTCTTCATAATTGTTCCATCAATTATCAGCTACTGGTGTCCACTCAGTTCCATTTTCCCTCTAAGATTTCTTTTGCATAATCTCTATTGGAATATGTGTGTGCAGAAGCCAAGTACAATGTTTGCACAAATACTTCAACCCCAAGATGAACATTTTCACAGACTACTACTATCAAACACACATGCATACACACATACACACACATGCTAAAAATCCCCTGCACATACTCACAAAATCTTGAGACTCACTGGGCCATTCTAGGTTTGGTGTGGTTAGCGGTAGAAGGTGATAAAATAAAGATGGGAGGTTAAAATGGGATGATCTGGAAGGGAGGGAGCTACAGAATTCTACCATTTCAAGTCACATGTAATATTGGACTCTGTGTGCACCATTGTCAGTGAAAGTCTCTCTAGAGCTGATAGCACATTGATATGCCAAAGTCAGAATCATCAAGCACCTGCACAATCTTAGCTTTCCTAAGAGTCCCTTAAAAAATCTCTACTAGGAATTCTTTAACTGATATATACATTATGCACAAGACCCATAAGATGTGGTGCCATCCCTGCTTTAAGGAGTCAAATTGGAGGATGGAGCTGTTATAAACCAATAAGCCAATACTCACATCCCAAATTCCAGTTGGGTTGGGGCGGACCCTGCTGCATCCAGCGGGGAAAAGGAGGAGGAGGCCATTCTCAGGCAGGAGGAAGAACTTAATTTATCCTCTGAAATATCCCTTCCCCCACTTGTCTTCACCCCCTGCCCCCACCCCATGATAGAGTATCTATCATACTGTAGAGTATCTATGCTCATATTAGGTAGTAGGAGCACACTGTAGGAGTAGGAGACCCACTCACATCCTGCCTCCATCAGACTAGCTGGGGATCTTAAGGAGATCATGAGACTGTAGTTCAGATGAGCTGTTAAGATGATTATATCAGCTATGGATGTAAAAGTCTCACATAGTTTTTGGTACAGAGTACCTCTTGATAAATGGCAGCTGAGGTAATCATTACTAAAAGATCATATAAATGGACATTTATCCACCACTTAAAGCTTTATGGCAGAGTAGAAGAAACATGGTCAAAAGGAACTGTCCTTCCCCTAATGGGCTCATAATCCAAGTGACGGTGACTATGCAAACACACAATTACAAAGCAACCTATTAAAGCTCTTTAGAGTTAGTGTTCAGGTCTATGGAATTGAAATGGGAAGGACCCAATTCACGTTGGGTGATCCAGATGCAGAATCAATGGAAAGGGTATCCTTGGCATAAAGGAAAAGTGTTCAAAGGGATAGGAACCTTGGGGATTAGAGCATGAATTGGTGACACTGAAGATGAGTTTTTGAGGGACATTGTGAAGATAAGAATGATCTCAGCTTTCTGGGCTAAAACAGAACAAATAGCTTTCAGGGAAGAAAATGGTGCACTTGGCGTCCAACAAGATGAGGTTAGGTGCCTATGGATTGTCCACACGTGGGATGTTCAGCAGGCAAGTCTAGATATCTCAAGGAAGATATGGAATGGAGGGAGGGATCTGGGATTTTCACTTTGTGGAAGGCAAGTGCCACCAAGGGTACAAAGGAGAAAGCAAATAATGGTAAGAATGAAGAGCCACAGTCGAAGGGAATGGGATGCTTCCTTCAGGAAGACATAATGGCGAGTGTCCCTCATGTCTTTTGGGGTGCTACCATCATCTTTAACTGGCTCTGGGGAATGAAATGATGGTTTTACTTGAATATGTCTGTTTTTGTTCTAGTTAAAAATTTAAAAGGTCTTTAAAATCTTTCTTTAAATCTCTTTCTCTAAATATATAACCCTTTTAAAGCTAATATGTAGATACATGTAGATACGTTTGAATATATTTAAAAGTTAAAGCTAAAGTAACGCTAAAATGGTATACAGAATTATTCTCAAAGCATGTTTTCAGGTAGTTAATTACAAAATGACTCAGCCTACAGAAATCCTATTTATCACTTAAGACCCAACTCAAATGTCCCCACCCTCATGAATGACCAGGAGAGTAGCCTGTAGAGCATCTATCATGTGTCACGCTTGGCTTGATTATGAGATCATTGAAAAGGATGGGGTCCCACTTTCCCATGAAGTGGCCTTGGTATCTGGAGAATGTTGGCTGACATGTTGGCATGCAAGGCATGGATTTTCCTGGCCTGGATTGCCAATCAGCTTGCATCCAGGTTATTGTTCCCCATCTTCTCTGGAAAGCAATGGGTCCACCAGACTCCAAAAAAAGAGAAAAAAAGGAGAGGCAAAGAGCATGGATGCTCTGATTCATGAGAGAAAGGTGGTTTGGCACTGATTTCTGTGTCTTTGGTATGATGTATGGGCACGATGCACAGCATTAGAATCATCCATGCCAGCCACACACAAAGGCCCAGCAGAAAGCAAATGCCCCTCCAGGGGCTTGTCGTGTTTTCTAAGACATTAGAAGCTGCTGCCTCCAATGATGGCACCGGCTGATCTCAGAGATGAAAAAGACATCACCTCTGAGACCCAGAAAAACAGCTCCCTGCTCCACAGCTCTTCCCCTTTGCTGACCTGCTATACCAGTGTGTGTGATGCCGGGGGAAGCTTTAAGGATAACATGACTGGTATTTACCTGCTCCGCTGGCTTCCTCTTTCTTTGAGATAGAAGCACAAGGAGTTATTTCTGAGGCGCTGGATCCCCCGAGTGCCAAGAGGATAGGCCAACTAGAGGAAGCATTTGTGCATTGTAAGCTCAACTCAGCAGCAATTCCCCAGGCTGCCTTCTTAGAAAACTGCTGTATTTCAACAGGGATTTGAAGGAGGACACGCCAACTGTTAAAAGTCATTTTCTGTATCTGGAAATGGGGACTATCAAAGGCAACCTTCTTTGTGCAGTTATCACCCACACACAGTGGCCACCACGTAAACTGACTCCCTGGAAAGTGCGCTTGATCCAAAGGCACCACGGAAAATTCACGTTCGTAAGCCCAAACTGACCTGACACTAGTTAATTCCTTCCGAGGAGAAGGATAGTCCATTTCCAAAAGGTGGTCCTCAGATCGTGTAATTTCAAAAGGTTGGAAAATAACCCCCAAGCTCAACAACGTAAGGTTAGAAAGGTCCAAATTCTCCACTTCCTGTTAAGGAGAAGAAATTAATAACTTGCATTTTGGCTTTGCATTTGTAAGTAGAATGAAATATCAGTACTTGAAGGATGGATGAAAGAAGATGAGGATTCAGAATAGCATTAGAGGCAAAAGAGCATTACAGGGACATTCCCGGTTCCAGATGCATAAAAGGACAGGCACAATCTTGGAGTTGTGAGCTCCTTAGTATGTCTGGTGTCCCAGAATATATCACAGGGAAGAGAGGAGGTAAAAACTGGGACAGATAATGGATAATTAGTAGTTAATGCTCTCCTTAAGCATCACGGAAGGATGCAGAAGCCCCCTGCCTCCCCCTCCCCTGCCTCCCCCTCCCCCGACTCACACACCCACACACCCACATACTTAGAGTCTAAGTTCCATGAGTACAGAAATTATCTTTGACGCTTTCGCTCACTGGGAAATCCTAAGAATCAAGAATACAATACTATCTGGCAAACAGAAGGTATGGAATAAATACTTGTTGAATGTCTGAGTAAAGTTGTCTATCCCAATGGCTATTGCTATTATAATTTAGTGCTCATGTCTGGTGGTTAAATATGAAGATTCGATGAAATTGATAGTTATTTGTATTGGGTATTGGGTATCCAATTTGAAGGGTTTCCACATTTTTTGTTTTAACTGAAGAATAATTACATGCAATGAAATGAACAGATCTTGTGACAGTTTGATGCATTCTGACAAATGTCCGTGCCCACATAACCCAACCCCAATCACGATAGGAAACACTGCCTGCCATCTCTCTAGAAAGGTGCTTTATCATCAATTCCCCTTCCCCACAGAAGCAACCATTATTCTGATATCTAACTACATAGATATTAGTGTTGCATCTAACTGAGCTTCATATAAATGATATCATACAGTATATAATCTTTTGTGTCTGGTGTCTTTTGTTCAACAGAATGCCTTTGAAATCCATCTACACCGTTTTGTGTATTACAAGTGCATTCCTTTTTATTGATGAATAAATTTTAGGATTTTATAAATATACCATGACTTATTTATCCACTTTCTTCTTGATAGACATTTGAGCTGTTTCTGTTATTTCCCCATTATGAGTAAAGTTATAACGAACATTCTCGTACAAATATTATGGTAGGGGGTAAATGTTTATGTTTTGGAGGGGTAAAAACTGATGGTTCATAAGGTTTGTAGATGTTTAACTTTATAAGAAACTATCAAACAGGTTTTCACAGTTGTAATTTTACATTTCTACCAGCAATGTATAAGAGATTCAGTTGCTCTTCACTCTTGTCAACACTTGATATTGTCAGTCTTTTACATTTTAGCCATTCAGTGTTTGTGAAGTGGTGTCTCATTGTGTTTTAATTTGCATGTCCCTAATTATCAGTGATGCTAAAGCATTGTTAATATTTTCCCCCAATTTGTGGTGTGCCTTTTTCTCTTCCCTAACAGTGTCATTACATCAGCAAAAGTTTTCAGTTTTTATGGAGTCCAATTTATCATTTTCATTGTAGGCATAATGCTTTTCTTAAACATATTTAGGAAATCTGTGGCTGTCCCAGCAAACAAAAACATTCTTCCATATTTTCTTCAAGAAACATTATAGTTTTCACTTTTATATTTAAATCTGCAATTTATTTCAAGTTGTTTTTTGTGTACTGTGTGACCTATGGGTCAAGATTTATTTAATTCATTTGAATATCCATTCAACATAGCACCATTTATTATAAAGACTTTTCATTCTCCCATTGTCTTAATTATTTGTCAAAAATAATTTGAACATACATTTGTGGGTCTATTTTATTATTTTATCATTAAATAAGATATTAGCTTTAGTGTGTTCATAGATACCTTTATCAAATTGTGGAATAATCTTTCTTTATAATAAAGGAATATCAGATTTTATCAGATGTTTTTCTGCCTCTACTAAAATGACCATATATTTTTTCTCCTTTATTCTGTTAATTTAGTAAATCACATTGATTTATTTTTTTAATGTTGACTCAACCTGTATACCTAGGATAAACCCCACTTAAGCATGATATATTATCTTTTTCATATATTCAGCTGGATTTCAATAACTACTATTTTGAAAAAGTTTGTGTAGATTGGTGCTATTTCTTTAAATGTTTGGCAGAAGTTACAGTGAAGTCATCTGGGCCAGGAGTTTTTGCTTTTTTGTCTTAAGGAAGTCTCTTAAATAAGAATTCCATGTATTTCTCTATATTCAGTTACTCTGCTTCTTGTTGTATCAGTTTTGGATAATTGTGTCTTTCAAGCAATCTGCCCATTTTTATTTGTCTCGTGGAATTTTTCTGCCTAAGATTTTCATAATATTCTATTTTATCATTTCACATATTGCAGGATCTGAAATGTCTGTGATGATATCCCCTCTTGCAATTTTAGTATTCATTATTTGTGTCCTTTCTCTTTTATCTTTATCATTCCTGCTAGGAACTATCAATCTTTTTAAAAACTGTCCTTTGCCTCTGTGAATTTTCTCTTTTGTTTGTCTTCTTCATAACATTTCGCTCCTGTATTATTATTTCCTTCCTTCCACTTAATTTGGTTTACGTTACTCTTCCCTTTCTAGATTCTGAATGCAGAAGCTTAAATTACTGACTTTACCCCTCTCTTGTTTTTTTTTTAATTTTAAGTATCTAAGGCTATGAATCTTTCTTTGAACTATTTAAACTATATCCCTCAAATTTTAATCATTCTATTCAATTTTTTTCTAATTTCCCTGATTTCCTCTATGACCATAGTTTATCTAGAAGTGTGCTGCATAATTTCCAAACATTAGAGCATTTTCTTGGTATGTGTTTGTTACTGACTTCTAATTTAATGGTGGTGTGATTTTTAAAAATGCATTCTGCATTATGTTCAGTCCTTTAAAACATACTAAGATTTGTTTTATGGCCCAGTATATGTTCTACACTGATGAATTTCCCATGTGCACCAGTATATGTTCTACACTGATGAATTTCCCATGTGCACCAGTATATGTTCTACACTGATGAATTTCCCATGTGCACCAGTATATGTTCTACACTGATGAATTTCCCATGTGCACCAGTATATGTTCTACACTGATGAATTTCCCATGTGCACCAGTATATGTTCTACACTGATGAATTTCCCATGTGCACCAGTATATGTTCTACACTGATGAATTTCCCATGTGCACCAGTATATGTTCTACACTGATGAATTTCCCATGTGCACCAGTATATGTTCTACACTGATGAATTTCCCATGTGCACTTGAAAGAATCTTTATGCTTTTGGAAATAGTGGGCAAAGCTTCTGAAGCTTCCCCTTCACCATTCCCTTCTAGGAATCTGTCATTGTCTGACTGAAAGTAAATGGGTCTGTCTGCACAGTATAGTTGATTCTTGTTATCTGTTGTAAATATGCTCTACAAAGTCACTGCAAACACTTAATTAACAAATGCTGAACTGTTGCTCCTAGGGGAGAAACAGTGGTAGGTTCCTGAGATCCTCCAGTAGCAACATTTTCATCAGTGATCAATACACAACTTCGTTTTATGTGCGCTTCTGTTTAAAGACACTTTATTTACAACCTATTGTCTATTCATTAACATTAAACTCACAGCTGATAACACTATAACACTTAAGCTTATCTAACACACATTTTCTTAACAAATCGGGTCACATCCTTCCAGCATGTAGGAACACTAGACAGCAATTCACTGGGGTCATTTCAAATAGTACAAAACCACAGATATGTGAAAAATGTGTCACTAAGCAATACAAGAAAAGAAAATTTGTTTAAAGTATAAGAGCCAAAACAAAAAGGCAGAGCATTGTTTTGCTCGACCCAAGCTGGTAATGTACACTTTAAGGGGACTCAAATTTTTGGCTGCTCTGAGCAGGTCTGCAAATAACCAAAAATCCATTTCAAGTACTGATCAGGGGGTTACAAATACATTTTAGTGAGTAGGCAAATTCACAAATACAGAATCTGCGAATGATGAGGTTTAACCATAATTTCTTTTGATCTGAGTTAATGATGTATGAGACCATTGCCACATTCTGCATCCCCCACCCCCACAAAGATTTCCGCAGTCTCTGTTTGTTGTGCAGTCTCTGTTGTTGTGAAATAAATATCAAGATATTGAAGAGATTTAGAGGCCATACACTGCTTGTCAAAGAAGATGAGAAAATATCAGCTTCCTTTTCAGGCTCTTATTTCTCTCTGTATGTGATATGGTTCTCTGTGTGATTTGAGAGCTGAATAAAGGGGGAGGAGGAGAACGACTGAAACAGATATCGTCAAAGTATGCCTGGAGTCTTCTATAAATTCCTCATGAAGCTTCTCTGAGTTGGGGCATAGCTTGTGCAATACATGAGATAAATTTTACACTGATGCTTTTATTTTTTAATCATTGACATATGTGTAAGAGAAAAATGTGTTTCATAAGAAATATAATCTGCCTCTCCAACCTGTGATTGACAGAGTAATACATTTTGGTTTGAGAATCACTTTATTTAAAATAACAGATGAAGTAAATGATAATGCAGTATAAATATGGTACATGAATATGAAGTCCAGGCAAACTAGTAAGGTCACTGCTATATGTTCAACATCCACTGCTGCAATGACACAAACCAAATGCTCACTGTCTTTAAGTTGTTCTGAGTCCTTCAAGGACGGGGATTCCTACTGAGATTTGGGAACCCTATACAGAGAATGGCAAACAATTACCATAGTCGGTCCAGGGAAAGCATTCCAATTGTACCTTAACATATTTTTGTCTGCCCTGTTCCAGAAAAGGTCTGTCACTGGCCTCAGGGTGGGACCTGCAGCAGCTCAACAGGAAATGTTTTTAGAGAAGGAAAATTGTGAGCCACTCATGGCCATGCCTTCATCCCTCCCCTGCTTTCAGCATGCAGAAGTGTGCTCACCTTCTCCCATTCTCGGTCCTTGTTCAACACAATCACCACCAGCCTGGGGTGCACCTGATAGCCTTCCTCAGTGAAGGACAGGTCTTTTCCATCCCAGGTCACATTGACCATAAATCTAGAGGGAGGAAGAGAGAAAGACAAACGTTTAGGGAAGAATGAAAGAGGTGTTGTATGAATGAGCGGACAGTACCATCCGTGTACTACTGAATAAGTGCAAATGCAAAATGCCACCACTCACCACAAGCAGCCTCCAGCTGTGAAAGTACCAGTACCCACGCAGGTGATGCTGATGGACTGCTGCATTCTTTTCCATGCACCTGTGCTCACTCCCAGACCCACCAATCTTATAGAGGCTCTAGTATTGACTACATTTGCAAGTCAATTGACTGTGATTTGTAAGTAGATTGGAACCTTTTATCCTGTCAGATCCAGAAAGTGTTGTTCAAATGCTCTTTTGAACTATTTGAGGATCTGAAATCAGAGTCTATTTGAGCTTTCCCAAAGCTTGCTTACTTTCTCAAAGTTTCTTGCTTACAAACCACACAGTGCACAAATCCAAAAAAATTACATCTCATCTATTCATCATCCATTCAAGTAACATTTACTGAACAGCTACTACATACCAGGACTCAGCTATGTGGTTGGGGTTAAGCAAGGAAACAAACATGATCTCAGCCCACTTGGAGCATTTAATCTAAGAGCAGAAGTGTGCCTCGCCTGACTAATCACATAACCATGACAAGTGCTCCCGGAGAGGCAGGGGAGTTATGAGAAAGTGCAGGAGTCAAGCAGAACTTCTGTAAGGAAGTGCAGCTTTACCTGAAAGACAAGGCAGCATTCACTACATAAAAAATAGAGGTAAGGACTTCTAGCAAGATGGTAGAGTAGGGTAGACTGGATTCACTCCTGCTCCATAGGACCAGATAAGAAATGGGGGGGAAATGACTGAGACTGCAGTCCCAGTGCGTGAGTGATCAAAGAAGGTCTCCAGTATTCCACAGGTAGGAGAGAGGAGGGGAGATTTGGATGGGGAGAGCAGGCTGGGTCTGATCAGCTGTGACCCACACCAGGTCGGACAGTGGCACGTGGGGAAGTGTGGATCGAGGTAAATGACCTGCCCTCCTAACCCAGCTGCTGGCTGGAGAAACTCCCCAAGTGGCTCTGCCACTGGTAGCACCTGTAGGGAGCCCAGAGGCAGGCCTGGTCACCCAACATGAAGAGCCACACCCCTGGGTGCTCAGACTAGTCACCCAGCCAAGCACCATGAACAGCCTTTCCGTCAGGTGTGGTGAATAGTGGATCTGCCAGGCACTGGGCACTGTGATCGGCTCTCCCATCCCATGCACTGGGACCAACAGTCCCACCACTGTGGGCTGGAAACAGTTCCCTCACCACACATGCCATCTTCCCAGCTGGACATTGCAGTCAAGGAAAGCAGGCCTGAGGGGAGGGGGTATCTCAGGGGCACCACCTGGGAAGAAAGGTTAAGTGCAGATAGCAAATTCCCTATCTGTCTGAGTTTGTTTATTTTTAAAATATATTCTTCTATATTTTTATTACTATTATTATTATTATTTGATTTATATTTTTTGCATATTTATATTTTTTATTTCTTACTTATTTTTTACTTTAAAATTTTCTCTTCCTTCTGTGTACAGCAGTCCAAGTTCATTTCCAATATATCCTGGGGTGTGCCTTTCTAACTCTGGGAACTACTACTTCTGAGGTGTATGTGTGTGTGTGATCTTTTTTCTGGGGAGGAAGTGCATGGGCTGGGAATCGAGGCTGGATTTCTCATGTGGCAGGCAGGCATTCTGCCACTGAAATACTCATGCATCCCTACCTAGCTTTTAATAGGCCCTCAAGTAGAATTTTACCCCCTACATGAGATCTGGGTCATGGTTTGGCAGGGTATTACTGGCAAGGTTCAAAAGGTAACCTTCAATGCGAAACCAAGTAAATATGAAACTTTAGACAAGTGAAGGAAATAACCTTATTAAGATAATCAAATGTCCAAAACACAAAGGAAAATCACAAAGCATAAGAGGATAAAAGTAGAAATGGCCCAGCCAAACTACCAAATCAAAACACCAGAGGAGACAGAGAATACAGAACAATTACTCAAGAATATTTATAAAAAAATAAAGGATATCAAGAAGACACTAGAATAGCATAAAGAAGAATTTGAAAGATTAAGTAGAAAAATGGCATATCTCATAGAGGTGAAAGGTACTGTAGACAAAATTAGAAATGTACTAGAGATGCACAATAGCAGAATCAAAGAGGCAGAAGGAAGAATAAGTAAATTAGAAGAAAAAATATTTGAACTAGCATGCACAAAAGAACAAATGGCAAGAAAGATGGAAAAAAAGGGAAATGGATCTTAGGGAAATAATGGAGAACAAAAGGTGCACAAATATGAGTCATTGCTGTCCCAGAAGGAAAAGAGAAATGTGAAGGGCTGGGAAGGTTAGTTGAAGATACAATCATGGAAAATTTCCCAACCCTTTAAAAATGCATAAATATGCAAATCAAAGAGGCCCAACAAACTCCAAATGGGCTAAATCCAAATAAGCCTACTCTAAGACATATATGAACCAAACAATTAGATGTTGAAAAAAAAGCAGAAAGTCCTGAAAGTAGCATGAAAAAAGTGATCTATTATATACAAGGGAAAACACATAAGACTGGGTTGGAATACTCAACAGGCACAATGGAGGCAAGAAGGCAGTGATATGATATATTTAAGATCCTCAATGAGAAAAGCTTCCAGCTAAGAATTCTTTATCCGGCCATGTTGTCCTTCAAATTTGAGGGAGAGATTAAATGCTTCAAAGACAGACAAAGACTAAGAGAAGTAGTCAACAAGAGACCTGCCCTACAAGAAATATTAAAGAGAGTCCTGTTAGCTAGGAAAAAAAAAAAAGACAGGATAGGGTAGTCTGGAGGAAGGCACAGAATTGAAGAGTACCAGTAATGGTAATTTAAAAGATAAAAAGAGAGAAAGGGAAAAGAATATGAAAGTCTGACAAATAAAAACCGAAGGAAACGTTGGCAGATTCCAAACCAGCTTTTATAGTAATAACTTTGAACATTAATGGACCAAACTTTCCAATTAAAACATACATATTGGCAAAATGGATTAAAAATATACTCCATCTATATGCTGTTTATAAGAGATACATCTTAGACCCAAGGACACAAATCAATTGGAAGTGAAAGAGTGGAAAAAGATGTTCTATGCAAGCTGTAACCGAAAGAAAGCAGGAGTAGCTATACTAATATCAGATAAAATAAAATTTAAGTTTAAAGACATCACAAGAGACAAAGAAGGGCACTACATATTAACAAAAGGGAGAATTCATCAGGTGGAAATGACAATCATATATGTGTTGATGCTCGCAATCAAAGAGAGCCAAAGTACATGAGGCAAACATTGGCAAAACTGAAGGGAGCTATAGGCGTTTCAATAATTATAATGGGAGACTTCAATAAAACACTCTTAACTACAGATAGAACCAGACAGAGGATCAACAAGGAACTAGAGAATGTAATGTGATAGACACATTGGATCTAACAGACATGTATAGATGTTTACAACCCCAAAAATCAGGATATACATTCTTCTCTAGTGCTCATGGAATGTTCTCCAAGATAAATCATATGCTGGGACACAAAATAAGTTTTTATAAATTTAATAAGATTGAAATTCTCTGAAGCAATTTCTCTGACCACAATGGAATGAAGATGGAAATTAATAATCACCAAAGAACCAGAGAGTTCACTAATATATGGAGATTAAACACCACACTTTTAAATAACTAGTGGGTCAAAGAAGAAATTACTAGAGAAATTGGTAAATATCTGGAGATGAATGAAAATGAGAATACAATGTATCAGAACTTACAGGATGCAGCAAAGTCATGCTGAGAGGGAAATTTATTACCTTATATGCACATATTAAAAAAGAAGAAAGAATAAAAATCGAGGACTTAATCGTTCACCTGGAGAAATTAGAGAAAGAACAGCAAACTAACCCCAAAGCAAATAAAAAAAGAGCAGTAACAAAGATTAAAGCAGAAATAAATGAACTGGAGAACAAAAAACAATAGAAAGAATCAACAAAATGAAAGTTGGCTCTCTGAGAAAATTAATAATATTGATGGACCCCTGGCTAGAATGACAAAGAATAAAAGAGAGTACACAATTAAACAAAATCAGAAATGAGAGGGGGGTTATTACCTCAGATCCTGAAGAAATTTAAAAAATCATAAGAGAATACCTTGAACAACTACATGCCAACAAACTGGGCAAATTAGATAAAATGGACAAATTCCTAGAAATACATGCAAGTAAAGAGATTCAGTCATCAAAAATCTTCCCACAAAGAAAAACACAGGACCTGACAGCTTCATGAGAATTTTTTCAAACATTCCAAACAGCAACAATATCAATCCTGCTCAAACTCTTTCAAAATATTGAGGAGAAAGGAACACTACCTAACTCATTTTATGAAGCGAACATCACTCTAATACCAAAACTGGGCAATGACGCTTTAAGAAAGGAAAACTAGAGACCAATCTCCCTAATGAACATAGATGCAAAAATTCTCAAAAAATACTAACAAACTGACTCCAAAAACACATTAAAAAAATTATACACCCGGTTAGCTAATGAGATTGAACTCAAATGTAAGAGAATAGATAGAAGTGAAGGCAGTTTTCTAGTGGGTCTATAAGTAATATTACCATATTGAAGGTGAACATGATTGAAAGGAATTGTATATACCTATGTGTTCCTTAATTAACACTAGAAATATAAATAAGTTCTCGTAAGAACTACTTCAAAGGTATGACTCATGTACAAAGAGTGTTTAAGTCCAGGGTACAGGGGGAAAACTGCGATTGCATGCTATGGGCTATGTTTAACAGGAAAACATCAGCGCTACCACAACAGCAGGAATAAATAATGGGGGAGGTAAAGGAGTTAAGGGGAGATTGAGATTTCCTATTTGGTGGGGGTGTGTTTATTGGATATCTTTCTCTTGGAACAATGAAATTATCTAAAATTGAGAGTGTTGATGGACTGTGGACTCTGGGTATTATACATGATGCCTAATGAATGCAGGTGGCTAAAGGATGCACTGACTGAGAAGTAGACTGGCAAATGATAGTATATAAATATGATTGAATATTGTGCCGCTACAAAAAGAAACAAAGCTGTGAGGCATTCAACGATGTGAATGAACCTGTGGGACATTTGGTGAGGCAAAATAAGCCAGAAACAAAGAACAATTACTGTATGGCCTCCTTTAGAAAATGCTGACAAGGAAACAGAGACCTAGACTGTAAGCTCTTATAGCAGACACATTTAGTCCGGAGTGGTAATTACTATTTCTGGATTTTGAGGGGCCGTTTTATAGATCTATAACCTGGATTTAGAAATAAGAACCAAGCCAATCAGGTAGGGACTAAGGTAACTCAGAACACAGGGGTCAGGAAGACATTGTCTATACTTCAAAACCACACCTACTCTTTGAGACCAAAGGAAGAAAGGTTTATGTCATCCAGAACCTAAATTTTCTGTAGCACATAACCTAACTCAACCTGTCTGGATAGCTCATTTGAAGAATTGAAGCTAGGAAAACCAGAATAAGAATGAGGGCCTTTAATACTGTATAGCTTAATGTAATGCCTGGATACATCCTAGAATGTATTAAGCAGATAATCAAAAAGTATTGGCAAAGTCCCTTGAGGGTTGGGAGGAAAAATATGGAACTATTAAGCTTTACCACTGGGGAATCCCCTGAAACTGTGTCAAACATTAGGGACATCCAATCAAGGGCCAAGCTCTTGATCTTGAAGCTTACCCTTGTGAAGCTTATGTAGGTAGTGGAGCAGCTTAGCCTACCTATAGGCATGCCTAAGAGTTACTTCTGGAGGACCTCTGCTGTTGCTCAGATGTGGCCTCAGTCACTCTAAGCCCAACTCTGCAAGTGAAAACATTGCCTTCCCGCCTACATGGGACATGACATCCAGTGATGAAAGTCTCCCTAGCAAAGTGGGACATGACTCCCAGGGATGAGTTTGGCCCTGGCACTGTGTTCTGACCAAAAGGGGGAAAATAAGTTTAATTAATAAGGTATCAGTGGCTGGGAGAGTTCAAATAGAGTTGAGAGGCTACTCTGGAGGTCACTCTTAGGCAAGCTTCAGTTAGACATTGCTACCTATCATAACTTGTCAAACCCCAACCAGAACCATTCCAGCCAATCCTAAAGAATACCTAGGGCATTATAAAAGAGTCTACAAAGGTTCCATGCACTAGGGTAGCTTTCCAGAAACCTACAACTTGCAGATGGGTCCCTGGACCAGATAAGTCCTGAAATTGAGAGGGCCCAGCCTCTCCAGAACATCACCTAGTTCCATCTCCCTACCCCATATTGTTAACAGCCCCTTCCAACATGAAAAAGTTAGAATGACCATAGCCCAAATACTCCTAAAGAGAGGGATAGAAAGATCAAAGATAACGGTGGAGCTATACAGAGAAGGTAGGGTTTAACAGACAAATATGGTTGCTGAATCATTAAATTGATATTTCTTTTAGTCTCCAGTATCTTAGAGCAGCTAGAAGTTAAAACCTAAAATTATGGACTTGTAACTCATACCAAACTCTGAACTCTGTTCTATAACTAATTGTTGTACTGTGCTTTGAAATTTATTGCTTTTTGGTATATATGTTATTTCTCATAAAAAAGAAAAAACAGTCAATTGTGACAATAAAAAAATGTTTATACCTTCTAGCTTCTTACATTCTGGAGCAGCTAGAAGGAAAAATTTAGGATGATGATTTTTCGTCATCATGACAAACTCTGGGATGTGCTTTTAACTACTTGTTGAAGAGTGCATGGAAAACTATTGTTTTTCTCTTTCTTTGCTTTGTATATATGTTATATTATACAATTAAAAAGTTTAAAAAAGAAAAAAGAAACATTTTAAGAAAAAAACAGACAAAAAATATATATGTTAAAGTTGATTTCAGAGAATGATGATTAACAAAAGACAGCAGAGTTACAGCATTGGCAATTTCTATCCAATATTCCATAAAGCACAAATACAGATTTTTACATAAAAAAGTAAAAGAAAAAAAAATTATACACCATGACCAAGTGGGGCTTATACTAGAAATGCACGGGTGGTTCAACACAAGAAAATCAATCAACATTAACAAATCAAAAGGGAAAAACCACATGATCATATCAATTGATGCTGAAAAAGCATTCAACAAAAATTCAGCATTCTTTTCTGATAAAAACACTTCAAAAGGTAGGAATCAAAGGAAATTTCTTCAATATGATAAATGGTGTATATGTAAAATACCTATGCAGCATCATACTCAATGATGAGAGACTGAAAGGCTTCTCTCTAAGATCAGGAATGAGACAAGGATGCCCTGTTAGCACTATTATTCAAGGTTGTACTAGAATTTCTATCTAGAGTAATCAGGCAGGAAAAAGACATAAAAGGAATCCAGATCAGAAAGGAAGAAGTAAAACTTTCACTATTTGCAAATAACATTATCCTGTACTTGGAAAATCCTGAGAAATCTACGGCACAGCTTCTTGAGTTAATAAACAAATACAGCCACGTAGTGGGATACACAATTAATGGACAAAAATTATAATATTTCCATACACAAGCAATGATTAACTGAGGACACAATTAAGGAAAAAAATTCCATTCAAAATAGCAACCAAAAGAATCAAGAATCTAGAATAAATTTAATCAGGGATGTAAAGGACCTGTATACAGAAAACTACATAACATTGTTAAAAGTAATCAAAGATTTAAATAGATGGAAAGATATTCCCTACTCATGGATAGGAAGGTTAAATGTAGGTAAGATGTCAATTCTATCCAAACTGATCTACAAATTCAATGCAATACCAGTCAAAATTCCAACAACCTACTTTGAAGACTTGGAAAAGCTAGTTATCAAATTCATTGGAAGGGAAAGAGACCTCGAATAGCCACAAAATCCTTTAAAAAGAACAATGAAGTGGGAAAATCAACACTTTCTGATTTTAAAGCATATTATAAAGCCACAGTGGTCAAAACAGCATGACACTAGCATGTAGATAGAAGTATTGACCAATGGAATAGAATTGAGAGTGTGGAAATAAACCACCAAATGTATGGTTAACTGATCTTCAACAAGGTTCCCAAATTCACTGAACTGGGACAGAATAGTTTTTTCAATAAATGGCCATGGAAGAATTGGATACCAATAGCCAAAAGAATGAAAGAGGACCCTTACCTATACCCTATACAAAAATTAACACAAAGTGAATCAAAGACCTAAATATAAAATCCAGTACCATAAAACTCCCAGAAAAAAATATAGGGAAACATCCTAAAGACCTAATAATAGGAAGTGGCTTCCTAAACTTTACACCTAAAGCACAAGCAATGACAGAAAAAATGGATGAATGGAAACTCCTCAAAATCAAATGTTTCTGTGCCTCAAAACACTGTCAAAAAGGTGAAGAGATAGCCAACTCAATGGGAGAAAATATTTGGAAATCACGTATAAGTAAAGGTTTGATATTCTATATAGATAAAGAAATCACACAACTCAGCAATAAAAGGACAAGCAATTCAATTATAAAATGGACTGAAGACATGAATAGACATTTTTTCTGGAGAGCAAATACAGATGGTTAAAAAGCACATGAAGAGATGCTCTTTTTCATTCACTATGTGAGAAATGCAGATTAAGACTACATGAGATACCACCTCACACCTATAAGAATGACTGCTATTAAACAAACAAGAAACTACAAATGTTGGAGAAGATGTGGAGAAGTTGAAGCACTTATGCACTGCTGGTGGGAATGTGTAATGGTACAGCTACTATGGACGACAGTTTGGTGATTTCTTAGAAAACAAAATATCAAGTTGCCCTACAACCTAGAAATACCACTACTTGGAATATACCCAGAAAAGCTGAAAGCAATAACACAAACAGACTTTTGCTCACTGATGTTCATAGCAGCATTTTGCACAATTGCCAAAAGATGGAAACAATTCAAGTGCCCATCAACAGTTGAATGGGATATAAAAAACTGGTATATGCATACTATAAGAATATTATGCAACAGTAACACAAAAT
This sequence comes from Tamandua tetradactyla, assembly GCF_023851605.1. Taxonomy (NCBI): domain Eukaryota; kingdom Metazoa; phylum Chordata; class Mammalia; order Pilosa; family Myrmecophagidae; genus Tamandua; species Tamandua tetradactyla. Next base: position 47,649,046 of record NC_135349.1, on the reverse strand, counting down.
GAGGTCCTGAGAGCATGACAACATGGATGAACCTTGAGAATATAATGCTGAGTGAGATAAGCCAGACACAAAAGGGTAGATACTGTATGATCTTGCTATTATGACCTTGGTAAAGGTAAACTCAGGTTTAGACATAGAACATTGGTGACCTAGAGACACACAGAACCTAGAGATGGGTGAACAGTTAGCTAATGAAGGTGAACTTAAGTATAAGGGAATGGATAGAAGTAAAAGCAATTCATTAGTGGGTCTATAAGTAATACTGCCATATTGAAGGTAAAAAATTATTGAAAGGGGTTGTATAGAGCCATGTATCCCAACATAACACTAGAATATGAATAAGTTCTTGCATTTACTACTTCAAAGGCATGAATCTTATACAGAGAGTAAATAAAAAAGGGGTATGGGGGGAAAACGCTATTGCATGCTACAGTGTATGTTTAACAGGAAGACATCAATGTAGCAATTGAAGGGGGTCAATAATTGGGGGGAAGTGGCAAGAGTTAAGGGGAGGTTTGGATTTTCTATTTGGTAAGGGGGTGTTTAAAGGGTTATTTTTCTCTTGGGAGCAATGACAATTGTCTAAAATTGGTAGTGTGGATGACTATACAACTAAGTGAGGATAATGTGAGACATGGGCTATTAACTTTGGACATTGTACATGATGCCCAATGGATGGAGGTGGCTGAAGGATACATTGACTGAGAAGTAGAATGATGAACTGTGATGTATACATATAATGGAATATTGTGCTGCTGCAGAAAGGCACAAAGTTGTGAAGCATGCAACGAGGTAAATAAACTTCAGGGACATTATAAGATGTGAAATAAGCCAGAAACAAAAAGACAAACATTGCATGATCTATTTTGGAAAATACTTACAAGAAAGTTGAGACCTAGATTGTAGCTCTTATAACAGCCACATTTAGTCTGGAGCTGTTATTTCTAGATTTTAAGATGCTGTGCTATATATGTATAACCTGGTATTTCCCTGGAACGTTGGGTATCGGTGTGACGCCTAAGACTGGGAGTAGGAGTTCTACAGCTCCGAAAGTCAGCATTGCCACACACCATAACTGGTAAAGAAACCAAAAAAGAGACCAGGCTTCAATTAGGGATAAGAATGAAGCCAATCGGGTTGGAATTAAGTTTAAATCAGAATACAGAGGTAAGGAGGACATTGCCTGTATTTTAGGACTTCACCTACTATATGAGACCAAAAGAAGAGAGTTTTATCTTTTCCAAAACCGAAATTTTCTATAGTACATAATCTAACTCAACCTATCCGGACAGCTCATTTAAACAACCCAAACACATGGAGCCCAGAATGGGAAGGAAGGCTTGTAATTAGGTACAGCTTAATGTAATGCCCAGATACACCCCAGAGTATGCTGACCACATAAAAAGTACTGGAAAGTCCCCTTGAGGAATGGAAGAAAAAAAACATGGAACTATTGGGCTTTACCAAGACAACCCCTGATACTATCTCAAATATTAGGGACTCTCAAGTCAAGCTTATTTATATAGCAGAGAAGCTAAGCCTACCTTAAGTCATGCCTAAGAGTTATTTACATAAAACCTCTTTTGTTGCTCAAATGTGGCCTCTCTCTCTCTCTCTCTAAGTACAACTCTGCAAGTAAAATCATTATCCTCCCCCCTACATGGGACATGACATCCTGGGATGAAAGTCTCCCTAGCAATGTGGGACATGGCTCCCAGGGATGAGTCTGGCCCTGGCACCTTTGGATCAACAAAGCTTTCCTGACCAAAAGAGGGGAAAGAAATGTTACAAAATAAGGTATCAGCTGCTAAGACAGATTGAAAAGAGTCGAGAGGCTATTCTGGAGGCTACTTTTACATAAGCTTCAGTTGGATATTGCTGCTTGTCATTGTTTGCCAAACCCCAACCAAAAACATTCCTGTTGAACCTAAAGAACACCTAGAACTTTGTCTGAGATTCTACAGAAGTTTCATGCACTATGATTACTTTCCAGAAACCTACAATCTGAAGATGGTTTCTAAGCCAGGCAAGTCCTGAAACCCAGAGGGGCCAACCTCTCCAAGAACATCAACTAGTTCCATCCCCCTATCTCATATTACTGATGGCCCTTTCCAACATGAAAACATTAGAATGGACATAGTCCAAATACCCTTAAAGATTGGAAGAAGGATGAAAGGAAAAGGAAGATTATTACAGAGAAGATAGACGTTAACAAATGAGTATGACTACAAATCATTATATTGATATTTCTTTTAGTCTCTAGTGTCTTGAAGCAGCTAGAAAGAAAAATCTAAAATTGTGGAACTGTAACCCATACCAAACACTGAAATCTGTTCTATAACTACTTGCTACAATGTACTTGGAAATTTATTGGTTTTTTGTATATATGTTATATTGCACAATTGAAAAATGTTAATAAAAGAAGTATTGGTAGAGTCTCTTGAGAGTTCAAAGGTGGAGGGGAATATATATATATATGTATATATGTATATATACATATACATATATATATATAATAGTTCCATATATATATATATGGAACTATTAAACTTTGCCATCTCGGAAACTCCAGGCATGCTCTCAACCACTGACGACTTCCAATAGGCCAAGCCCTTGATTTTGAGACTTGCCTTTATGAAACTTTAGGGGAGAAGCTAAGACTACTCATAATGAGGCCTAAGAGTTGCTTCTAGGAAATCTCTTTTGTTACTCAGATGTGCCTTTTCTCTCTCTATGCCCAACTCTGCAAGGAAAATCATTATCCTCCCCCCTGGTGGAACATGACATTCAGTGGTGAAAGTTTCCCTGACAACATGGACATGACTCTCAGGAATGAATTTGGCCCTGAATTATGAGATCGACAACAATGTCTTCCTGACCAAAAGGGGGAAAAGAAATATAATAAAATAAAGTATTGGTGGCTAAGAGAGATAAATAGAGTCAAGAGGCTATTCTGGAGGCTACTCTTATGCAAGCTTCAGTTAATAGTGCTAATTGCCATGGTCTGCTAAACCCCAACCAACAGTATTCCTGTTAACTCTTAACACCTGGGACTCAAACAAGACTCTATAAAGGCTTCAGGCACTAAATTTCCTTTCCTGGAGTCATAGGTCAGATAAATCCTGACCTCTCCAAGACTATCAGTTTATTACATCCCCCCATCCTTTCACATCTACATCCCTTCTCAACATGAAAAAGTCAGAATGAGCATAGCCTAAAGATCCCTATAGATTGAGAGAGGGATCTAAGGAGAAGGAGGAGGTATAACAGAGAAAACAGGATTTAACAAATGAGCGTGATTACTGAATCACCATACTAATATTCCTTCCAGACTCTAGTGTTTTGTGGAGCAGCTGGAAGGGAAAATCTGAGATGGTGGAATGGTAGCCCATGACAAACTCTGGGATCTGTTCTATAACTACTTGTTGAAGTATGTTTTGAAAATAATTGCTTTTTCTTTCTCTTCTTTCTCTATATAATATATTTCACAATAAAAAACATTTCTAAAACAGGTGAAGAGACAGCCAACTCAAAGGGATAAAACATTTGGAATCATCATTATTGGATAAAGGCTTGTTATCCTGTGTACATAAAGAAATTATACAGCTCAACAACAAAAGAACAAACAATTCAATTATGAAATGGGTTGAAAGAGGATACAAATAGCATTTTTCTGAAAAGTAAATACAGATAGCTAAAAGATGCTCATTTTCATTAGCTATAGGGAAAATGCAAATCAATACAATGAGATACCACCTCATACCTGTAAGAATGGCTGCTATTAAACAAACAGGAAACTACAGATGTTGGAGAGGATGTGGAGAAACTGCAACACTTATTCACCGCTGGTGGGAATGTATAATGGTGCAGCCACTGTGGAAAACAGTTTGGTAATTCCTCAGAAAACTAAATGTTGAATTTCCCTATGACCCAGAAATACCAACACTCAGCATATACCCAGAAGAGCTGAAATCCGTGACACAAACAGACATTTGCACACCGACATTCACAGCAGCACAATTCACAATTGACAAAAGATGGAAACAACCCAAGTGCCTGTCAACAGGCAAGTGGACTAACAAACTGTGGATGTACATACGATAGGAAATTATGCTAGAGTAAGATGAAATGAGATCCCAAAGCATATGATAACACGGATGAATTTTGAGGACATAATGCTGAGTGAAATAAGTCAGACCTAGAAGGACAAATACCATATGATTTTACTATTATGACTCTGGTAAAGGTCATCTCAGAGGTTACGCTGTAGGGGTACACAGAAGCTGGAGACTGAGGAAAGGCTACCCAATGAGGTTGTACCTAAATGCAAGGGAAAGGATAAAAGTGATGGTAACTAATTAGCGGGTTTTAAGTAACATCGCCATATTGAAGGTGAATATGATTGAAAGGGGATGTATCGTGCAATGTAGCCCACTGATTAAATCTACAATTATAAGTACATTCTCACATAAGCTACTTCAAAGGTTCAATAATGGACAAAGAGTCAATAGTAGAGTGGTATGGGGGGGAAACTAAAAATTTATGCAATGGCCATTAGTTAGAATGGAGACATCAACAGTACCACAGCACTACCAGGTACAACTAATGGGGGGTGGGGAGAAGTCATAGGGGTAGTTTTGATTTGATATTTGGTGAGGCTGTGTTTCTTCGTTCTTTGTTCCCAAGGACCAATGAAAATTGTGTAAAAATGAGAGTGCTGCTGATTGTAGAACTAAATGAAGATATTGTAAGACATGGTTTGCTTATTTTTCACATTAACTGTTATGCCCAATAGATGGAGAGAGCCTAAGTGTGCAATGACTGAGAAGCAGAACGGAAACTTATGTTGATATGATGGAATACATCATATGGTGTGGCTACAAAAAGGAAGGATGTCAAGAGGCACACATAAACCGAATAAACCTTGGAGACAGCGTGTTGTTCAAAATAAGCCAGAAACAAAGAACGAATATGCTAAGGTCGCTTTCAGAAAATGGGATCCTAGATTGTAAGTGCTTACAGCAGCCACACGTAGTCTGAAGTTGTAAGTGCATTTCAAGATTCAGAGACACTGAACTATATGTGTATCGGCAGGTATTTCCCTGGAACTTTGAGTAACTTTCTGACACCTAAGACCCAGAAATGGAGTGCTCCAGCCCTGAAAGTTAGCATGGCTACATACAATAACAGTTAAAGTAATCAAAAATACATTTGGCCTCAGTTAGAGATAAAAATGAAGCCAATCTGTCTAGGACTAAGGTAAATCTGAATACAGGGTCAAAGATGATACTGTATGTACTCTAGACCTTCACCTACTGTATGAGACCAAAAACAGAGAGATTTATTATGTCTAGAACTTAAATTTTCTGAAACACACAATCTAAATCCATCTGTCTGGATACCTCATTTAAGTAACCCAAATTCCTGGAGTCCAGAACAGGAATGAGGCCTTGTAACTCTTCATGTCTTAATGTAATAGCCAGATACATCTCTTAGTATGGTGGGCTGATGTTTTAAAAATATGGTGTGGGCTGATGTTTTAAAAATATAGTTGAGTCCCTTGAGGGTCTGAAGGGAAAAAAAAATTAAGCTTTCCCATCTGGGAAACCACAGGTACCCTCACAACCATTGAGAACTTCCAAGAAAATAGGCCAAGCCCTTGATTTTGAGGCTTGCCCTTATGAAACTTATTTCTGTAGTGGAGAAATAATCTAAGGGTACATATAACGAGCCCTAAGTGTACTTCCATGAAATCTCTTTTGTTGCTCAGATGTGGCTTCTCTCTCTCTAGGCCCAACTCTGCAAGGAAAATCCTTGTCCTCCCCCTATGTGGAACATGATATTCAGTGGTGAACATCTACTTGAGATCTTGGGACATGACTCTTGGGGATGAATCTGGCCCTGGCACTATGGGATCAACAAAACCTTCTGGACCAAAAAGGGTAAAAGAAGTGGAATAATATAAGGCATTAGTGGCCAAGAGAGATTAAAAAAAAAAGAGTCGAGGCCATTCTGGAGGTTACTTTTATGTAAGCTTCAATTAGAGTGAATTGCCATGGTGTGCTAAACCCCAACCTACATCACTCCTGTTAACTCTTAAGAATACCTAGGGCTCAAACTGAGAATCTATAAAGGTTTCATACACTTTACGTTCTTGGAATCTATAATTTCCAGAGAATTCCTAGGCCAGATAGATCCTGAAATCCAGAGGGACCAACTTCTCCAAGATTATCAACCAATTACATCCCCCCATCCTTTAGTGTCAATATCCCTTCTCGGCATGAAAAATCAGAATAGGCATTGCCGAAAACTCCCCATAGATTGGGAGAAGGATCAAAGAAGAAGGAAGAGGTATAATAGAGAAAATAGGATTTAACAAATAAGTATGTCTGCTGAATCACTATATTGATATTTTTTCTAGCTGCCAGTGTTTAGGAGCATCTAGAAGGAAAAATTTGAAATAGTGGAATCAAAACCCATAACAAATTCTGAAATTTGTGCTGTAACTACTTGTTGAAGCGTACTTTGAAAATTATTCCTTTTCTTTTCTTTCCTTTGGATATATGTTATATTTCACAATAAAAAAAGTTTAAAAAAAAAAGAAGAAGTGGTAAGGGTGTTCCAGGCCATGGGGATAGCATGTGCAAAGGCCTTTGTGGTGAAAGAGGAAGTGGCACGTATGAGGGACCCAGCACAGCTCAGTGAGGCCAGAGGAGGGAGCGGGGAAGTATGTGGGATGAGGCGAACCTAGAAGGTGGTTGAGGATGGACAGGGCAGGATTTGGCAGGAAATGTTAAGGAGTTTGGCTTTGCCATGAAACAATGAAAAGATATTGAAGGGTTTTAATCAGGAGGTAACACATCAGAGTTCTGTATTATAATATCACCTGAAGGCTCATGTACAAAAAATGGGTTGGAGGGGGAGCAGTGTGGATACAGATGGATTAGTTATCGTGCTTGCACAATCCCGGTGGAAGATGACAGTGGCGTTGATTCTGGTTGTGACCACAGAGGAGGAGGAGGATGAAGGAGGAAAGGTGGTGGAGAAGAATGGGAGGAGGGGAAAGAGAAGGTAGATGAGGAGCAGCATAAAACTGCCCAAGCTGAGAGGTATTTAGCAGGTAGTTAGTGAGGAACTGGGGACCAGGGAGTGCACGCTATCAGGGATGGCTCCTTGGTGTCTGACTTATAAGACACCCAGGCCGCCCACTTCCAGTCTAGGTGTTTTCATTGCAGGCAACAGACCCGCCAGACTAAGCATAGACAGGCACCAAGGCACAGCACGCCTCCCAGTATCTGACTGGGAGGATACTCGAGGAGTCCACATCTCCATGCAGCTGGGGGAAAATGGGATGGTTGTTATAACCTTCCAGGAACACCTAGTGGAGGCTTCTTAAAAGAGGCTTCGTGATAGAGTCTGGTAGACTGAAGCATTCAACACTTTTCCTTGTTGGAGATGAAGTGCCAGAAACTGTCACATTCCAGAAGAAGGGCCCCTAATTCACCCTCAGGGATTTGGGGAGAGCTTCCTGAGGGGTTTTGAAGGATGAGTAGGAGTCCAACAAATGAAGAGGATGGGGGGAGGTGGGGAAAAAGCATTTTGAGCAGAGGCGTCATCTTAAGTGAAGAGTGGTCAGTGAAGGGAATGAAATGCAGAGGGGCTAGAAGGCAGCTTAGGAGGGTCAATGGGTAAGGAATGTGGACAGGGATGAAGGCAAAAGGGTGAAAGGGTGCCGGAAGCCAGATCACAAAGGACCTTTTAGGACACACTGAAGAGGTTGGATTGTGCTCAGAAGGCCACAGGAATCCACAGAAAGTTTTAACTGAAGGAGTGATGTGCTCAGATTTGCTGCCAATAAAAGCAGAAATAAAAACGCTTTTTTGCATTTGAAGAGAATTTCAACATTTTCATTTAGGCTTAAAAACCAGTCATTATCTAGGCCATCAAAATACTTTTTTTTCTCTTCTGTTTTCTTTCTTTTGATGCTTCCTGGCTAGTGTGTGATGAGTCCAGAGAAACACATCTAAGGATGGATCCACTCACATCCCATGACTGCAACAGTTATGAGACATTTGCATGGACTGGGGGGTTAATGGAGAACTGAACTTGGGTTGAATTCCTCATTATCAACCGGTTTTCAAATTGGCTGTTTTTATTTTTGAAGCTGACTTCTTGATTTTGTTCCCCATGGTTATTTTCAGTCCTTATTACATTATCTGGCACACAGCAAGAGCTCAGTGAACATTTGATAACTATATTGACAAACCATCACCAGAAGTACCAACCAACCATCCATGCATCCATCCATCCATCTCTGTATCCATCTTTCCATCCAACAGACATATTTGAATACCTATGTGCCGAGCCCTGGGATAAGCAGAAATATACAAAATAACCAACTATGCTTCAGTTTTCAAGATTGGGGACTGAGACACAAAAAATTGCAGTAAAGAATAGTAAGTGTAAAAATAGTCATGTCGTGACTGGGTTGGTTAACAGCATAGGGGACAGAGTGGTCGATTCCATTGGAGAGGGAGTGATTTAATCAGGAAAAAAGTGGGAGATGTGCGGATGGTGTCGGGAAGGAGGAGTAGGAGTTGGCCAGGTGAATGGCAGAGGGAAAGAGAGAAGTCCCATATAATGGAAGAAGCTACAAGGTCACAGGCATGCTGCACCCAATGAGTTTTCCTCAGTCAGGATGGTAGGGCCAGGGGGTGCCTGTCAGTGAAAATGTTGGGGGATGAAACTAGAGATAGATGCAGATCTGAAAAGGGCTGGGTAGGCTGTAACCACGAAGTTTCAACTTTATCTTGTATTTACTGGTGAAGAGGGGGAAAGGGAGCTGGAAGAGCAAGTTTGCAAGAGATAGGTAGATGAGCATATGAGGTTTTGTAGTAATTGAGGAAAGAAATAGGGCAGAAAGGGTCCAGGGAAGCAGCAGCTGGAGAAGAGCGAGAAGATGAATAAGAAAGCAACTTCCATGGAACTCTAATCATCGACTTTCTCTATAATTATGCAGACAGAGACCATCAGTGGCCTTTACCTGGCCTTGGAGAAACTCTTTCCCCGGGCTACTCTGTACCTGCTGCTGACACACAGGCCAGCCAATTGACTGAGGCTTTCTAGTTGTATTCCATGAGCTCATGAGCCAGGTCTCAATTATCTAATACTATGGGACAAATCGACTTTAGGATGGATCTGCCCCAAATGTGGGTGAAAACTGAAAAATGAAATTTTGGGCTTTCTTCCCACTTAAATTTGCTTCAGAGCAAAAGCCTTTTCCTAGGGAAATACCATTATGCACCACATTGCTTGGTTCCCATCGAAAGGTTTAGAAATATCCAGTTTGCCATCTGTTTGGAAAAGGCAGACAAGAGAATAGATGCTTTAGTTTTGACATAGATATGCAGTGTCAGGGAGAGCCCATTGCAGGGTTATGTGACCCGAACGTCATGGCCATCATTTTAGTTGAGAAGCCAACATCTCCGGTTGAGCATCCAGAACTTTTAATTTTGCCCATTGAATTTATTTAACGCTCCCTCTTTAATTTCTCATCTCTATGTCCTCTGCTCATTTTCCTTTTTTCCATTTTGTAGTGAAATCAGATGGAATAAGTGGGATGATGATTTAGAGGCGATCACGTTTCTTCAGATTATACGGAAACAACGATAAAGAAATTTTCATGCTCCAGGTTCTTCCTTGTTCTTTTAAGGTTCAATATTCTGGGGCAATGATCCCCTATGCCCAGTGTTATATTGTCACTTTTTACCTTATTAAGAGACTTCAGTCCCTTGGGCGAAAAACAAAACAAAACACTTCAACATGAATTTTTGCTGAATAGTAATTTCATTATAAAGTTGGCAGGGAGTGACTACCTATTACCTTCAATTCCCACATCCGATTTCTAGGAAGGGCAATCCGTATTTCCTTGGGTTTTCTTCCCATTTAAACTTGCCCCAGAGCAAAAGCCTTTTCCTAGGGAAATACCATTATGCATCACATTGCTTGGTTCCCATCAACACCTGCTGAGCATTTGTATTAAACAGAAAAATCTTATCGCCATTTTGCTCATCTCTGAGAAATTGATTATAAACCTTTAGTGACCAAATAAAGTACCAGAAATTCTGACTGTTGCTAAGCGTCAAATTATGTCTTCAATATTTCCATCAGGAGCAATAAACATAGGAGCATACTGGCAAAATACAGAAGTGGGGAGAGCTTTCCAATATTTTGCAGAGTCCACTTCTGTGCTCTTTTCATCCACTGGTAGCAGAGTCTCGAGGGGTTGCTTTTTATGGTCAGTGGAATACACAAAACTAATCCAGAAAATCTGTCAACATATGGGACATACGTGCCTGCAAATTTCCTGTGGTACCTGCAGTCTTAGGTTTATTAAGCTGAAGTCCAGGGAAAATAAATATCTCTCTACCGCTTGCATTTTGTGCACTACAGACTGCTGATTTTGGGGATCACAGATAACAATGAGAAAGAGGGAGGTCGTATTTCCTGTATTATGATTGAAAAGAAATTGGGCCGGAATTATCACAGTGCCGTAGACCTGTGCTCTCTAATACAGTAGCTGAGCACTTGCAATGTGGTTAGTCTGAATTGAGATGCATTGTAAGTATAAGATACATATTGGATTTTGAAGACTTGGCATAACAAAATAATGCAAAAGATCTCTTAACAATTTTTATATTGGTTTCACATTGAAAATAATTTGGACATGTTGGGTTAAATAAAATACCTCATTAAAATGACGCTTTTGCCTTTTTTTCATGCATTACTAGAAAATGGGAAAATACATGTAGCCGCTGCATTTCTATTGGACGCCTGTCCTAGATACTGCTGTTTTTGTCTTGCTTTAACTAGTAGACTGCATGCATGATGAAGGCAGGGAATGGTCCATCTTGTTCGGAATTGTAATGCTAGTCCCTAGCAGAGTCCCTGGCAGTGAGCTAATGCTGAATAGATACCTGCAGAATGAGCTGCTATTTCAGCATTGTCAAGGTGTCTTGCTGTTCAGGGAAAAGACTCGCACAGGCTTTATTGTGAGACAGAGCTGGGATCGGGGCCTGACTCTCCAATTCCCTAGCTGTGTGGTCACGGTTGCCATTTTCAAAATGTCCTGAACCTCCACTCCCTCTTTTGTAGAAATGGACTAGGTGAGTGTGAGCGCTGCATCAGCTGAATATGAATGCTGAATCAGTATAATGACATTTCTTTTAGTCTCCAGTACCTTAGAGCAGCAAGAAATAAAAAACTAAAATTACGGAATTGTAAAACCCATACCATACTCTGAAATCCGTTCTACAGCTAATAGTTGCAATGTACTTTGAAATTTATTGCTTTTTTGTATATATGTTATTTTTTACAGAAAAAAAAAGAGAAGGAGGAGTATAGCAGAGAAGAGAGGATTTAATAAATGAATATGACTGCTGAATCAATATATTGATTTTTCTTTTGGTTTTCAGTGTCTTGGAGCAGCTGAAGAAAAGATGAAAAATTGTGGAACTGTAACCCATACTAAACTTTAAAAACTGTTGTATAACTACTTGTTGAATGTACTTGGAAATTTATTGCTTTTTTGTGCTTTGGTTATCTTTCACAATTAAAAAAACATTTAAAAAATGGACTACATTAAACCACATGGACCAGTCATGACAGTTTCATGTGATTTCACCTAACTTACATATAGCTTGGTATATAACTGCTACCTAATAAATAGTAATTAAAATTGATTTAAATTTTCCATGTATTTCTCATTATTTTTTTATCCTGTCATATTTTCTAATACCATACCCCAAATGTAACTTGGTCTTTTTAAAGCCATGCTTAGCCTTGCATTCAGAGTACTAAATTCTAGGTTCCCTCTGTCCTTTGTAAATAAATAAGTAGATAACACATTTATGGTTTAACCCTTTAACTATTATTTAAATTATCTCATTCTTCAGATTTCTTTATCTTTTCTTCCTTACAGTCATAAGTCTCCAGGAACTTCTAAAATATGATTATTTGAAACCCTCTCTAGCTATATTTATTATTCACTATTTCCCTTTAGACTTTAATTCTCATACTGTTTCATAAATGCCACCATAATCCATTTAGTATTTCTCAATTCTCAGTTAAATATCCATCTGCTTTGCCATTTCCCAAGCTCTCTGAGCCATTTACCGAATCACACTATTCCTTAAATTCTTCCTCAAACTGCCCTGCATATTGCAGCTTTTTCATTTGTCATTTAATTTGCATGGTTTTGAAAACAGTCACTGTTTTCTTTAAACTATTCTCAATTCTCAAGACAGCCTCTCTCGCTCTCTTTTTTAATTTAAATGTTTGCTGTTTCCAGCTTTTTATGTTGATTTGCAATCCCTTCGACTTTGATGTCTGCCTTTATGTCCTTTCCTCTTCCATTAAACCCTTCCCTCATGGCATGACTCTTCTCCCTACTTTAGCTCAATCTCATTGTAGTTTGACTTGTTTTTGATTCTCAACATGTGCACCATTCCACTTCTTCCTTCTCCTGCACAAACCCTGGCACCATCTCTTTCAGCAGCATTCAGGCTGGGTGCACTTTCCTCTTTGCCCTGTCACACACTCACTGGTGATTTCCTATTTCCCCTAAGCAGTTACCGAAGGCATGACAGCAGAGCTGAGACTTAAATGTCAGGACAGAAATGTCATAACTCCAGCACACAGATTTGCATCTTCTAAGCCAGCATTATCTAAAACAGGTTCAGGAACTATAGCATAAAGAAAAATAATTCAAAAACTGGGTTACCAAAAAAAAAAAAACCAAAAAAAGGTAATATATACTCTTTCAACTCAAATTCTATTGTTGCCAAATAAACAACTAATGTTAATCATTGTGACTGAGCAATACTAAATCAAAAAATAAAATTAGAACAGTGGAAAGTAGGCTCCCCAAAGGCAAGGATCTGTCAATTTTCAACACTGCTGATGCTAAAGCACCTAGAAGAATGTATATCACAGGATAGGAGCTCAAAAGTATTTGTTGAATAAAAGAATGAGTGAACAAGCAGATATAGCTTCTGGGATCTTGTTCATTCAATATTTATTTCCAGCGCAACAACTGCAGAAATGGTTTTGCAAGGCTGTTGAGATTTGGAATCAGAGAACTTGGGTTAGAATCTAGTTCTGCTGCTTTTAATCCCAAGTATGTAACCTAAATCCTCTGAGCACCATTTCCTCCTCTGTAAAAGCCATTGTACTGGGTAATTAGAGATTAAAGTAGATGAAATGTGGTGAATTAAGGTATGTAAAGTAGCCTTCAGATGGCTTGGCATGTAGTAGGTGTGTCTGGTAAATGTGGGTGGGGTGGTGGTACTTGCATTGGTTTTAAATAAGTCTCATTTCCTCTTCCATAAATTTGAGGTAAATGGCTTTCTTTTAACTGCTGGAGGATCACTTTGGCTGCTAGCTTCTGTCCCCTGAGGAGCAGCAGTGCACTTTCTCCCAGTCCCCAACCCCAAAGAGAAGACGCTAATCTGACTGTTCAGCCCTGCAGGCTTTTCTGGGCCAGGTCTACTGATGGGCGGGGGGCTATGGAGAGTACCCCAGGCACCAGCCTGCCCTTCATGCCCCTTGGGCTTCCCGACTCTATTTGGGGAGCCCACATGAGTCCACAGTGACTGTTTGGGGACCCTTCACATGTCATCTTTGCTTATGTAATAACCTACAAGTCTAAAACTTGGAATTAGTAAATTAAGGAAAATTTTCATGTAAATATGACCACACCCCCACTCCCACCCCCAAAGCAGTGTACTCGATGTGAGCTGGCCAACGACATAAACCAGGGAGCAGGGCATAAAGGCAGAGATTAAAATGCATGTCATGATCCTATTTTGCCAGGGGATATTGGAAATCCATACGGCCATTAACTAAATCGTTCTTGGAATTCCATTCTGCTCTTCTCCCTTAGATGTGGGGTCCTTTCAGGAATGGTATTTTCTAACACTATTAAAATAGAATAAAACTATACCACTGCTAACGTAATAGAAACTATGTGTCACATAATGATTTGGAAGCAGCTGGCACAGCAGTCAATGAAGCCACCTCATATAATAAGCAACTATTCCAAAAGAACAGAAAAAAATGCAGGTGGCGTGGCCGCAGCTTCTCTGAGCTCACTGGGTAAATTGTGTCTCTTACCAAACCATCTGAGAGCTCAAAGAGGCAGCTGTGTGTGGATTCGCCCACCCCCGCCACCCTCCCCCACCCCCAAATATAAAATGTGATGATGTGGATCAACTGATACTCAGTTCAAGGTACAGTTTTAAGTAAGCATTTGGGGATGTCCCCCACACTGGGATGTGAGTGCCGGGAGAGCAGGGGTTTTGTCTGTTTTGTTCGCCGTGTTGACCCTCTCAGAACCTGTGAAGGTGGCTGGCACAGAGAAGACACTCAATACATATTTTCTGAGCGAACAAAAAGTTTCAGTCCTGTGCTGTAGTTGTCTGCCCTTTGACAGCGAGCCCTGCTGTATCAGGGTGTGACTACTGGTGCTGGTGCTGGCGACCCACTGGAGGTCTGACGAGGAAACTCAGATGCGCACGGGTGGAGTTGGGGCTAAGAAGTCAGTGGGACTCTAGGATTCCTCCCCAAGACATTATTTAGGGGAAAAAAAAAGTATTCTACTACTTTCATCAATCAATTAACAGGCAGTATCATTTTTTTCCATTTTGCGTATAAGAGAACAGAGGCTCAGAGGGTTCTTATGTTGCCAAAGGGGAGACAGGATTTCAGAGACTTCCTGTTGCCCAATGTCCTTTCTTCTCTTCTGCCTTAGTGTTTCAGTCTGTTAAAGCTGCCAGAATGCAATATACCACGAATGGGTTGGCTTTTTTCAATGGTGATTTACTAAGTTTCAAATGTACAGTTCTAAGGCGATGCAAATACCCAGAATTAAGGCATCAGGAGGAAGTTATCTTTTCTGGGGAAAGGTTGCTGGCATCCGGGTTCCTCTGTGACGTGGAGGGCTGCTGTGGGTCCTTGCTTCTTTTTCCTGGGGCGTTTCTGTCTCTGAGATCTCCCCAACATGTCTCTTTTATCCTCTCATAAAGGACTCCAGCAAGGGAATTAAGACCCACCTTAAATCGGGTCACATCTCCATGGAAACAATCTAAGCAAATGGTCCCAACCAGAATAGGTCTGCACACGCAGGGATGGATTAAAAGAACATAGGCTTTTCTGGGGTACATAACAGATTCAAATCAGCATACTTAATAATAGAATCCCCCATTTTTAACTGGGCAATAGCTTCCTGTAATAAAGTATCTATTTCCCAGCCTTCCTTGCAACTAGACATGGCCGTGTGAGTATGTTCGGGTCCATAGGATGAGAGAAGGTGCAACATGTATAACTTATAGGAAGTGTCCTTATAGGAAGGGGTGAGCCTTCTTTGCTCTCTTTTCCTTTCTGTTGGCTGCAATAAAGACTCCATGGCTGGAGCAAAGCCAGCCATCTTGGACCACAAGGCAAAAGCCACAGGTAGAAGGTGGCAGAGCCACAACCTGGATGGAACCTGTGTCCCTGACCCTGTGGGACCATGTCAGTCCTGGAACCCCTTTGGAATTATTACAGGAGAGGGAACTAAGTGCCTCTCTTGTTAAAATGACTTTTTTTTGTTTGGAGTTCTTTGTCATTTGAAAACAAAATTGATTCTACCTGGGTTAAGTGATAGCATGATGATTTGAATCAAAATCTTTTGGATCCCCATGCTTCTGAATTAGGCTGTACCAGCTCCTACCTAGTCTCTCTGAACCTCAGTTACATGTGGGAGTGGGACCACAGATTCCCTTGTTTCCTTCCAGCTCTGAAATACTTCATTCTAGCCCCTGATTTCATTCCCAATGTACAATATATTCATCTTGCCTCCATCTCTCAGTATGTGCTTATTACTTCCACCAGAATGCCTTCCCTCATCATCTGCAGCCTTTTATCATGGCTGATTTCAAGCTCCATTTCTTCACGTGGCCTTTCCTGACAAACTTCCCTTCTCTTGGTCCTCTTAAATCCATGCCTCACCTTCTAACCCTCAGCAATTCATTGTCTCCTACCGTGCTCTACAGATTTCACTCACGCATTTGGTCCAGCAGTAAAAATCAGGTCTTCGCTCATGTTCACCTAGCACAATGCAGCTGGGCACAGCGTGTACAGCTTTTATTGCCTTAATTTGAAAAGCAGTTCATCCATCTTTACCTAGGGACCAGGTATTTCTTCATTTACACCAAATGCAAGACTCAACGGTGAGGATGAGCCTGGCCACATGTGTGTGCCCACACAGTGTTCCACAGCTCTCAGATCTTTCCACCCCCTATGTCAGGTGGACTAGCCTCCCTTCAAGATCATCTCAAACACCAGCCCCACCCTAAGCCTGACATGATTCCTCAAAATTAGATATATCTACTCCCAACTTTCAAGTCCTACTTTTCGCACGGAATATCACTTTCTTAGAGTGCAACTTGATCGTTTACGTATAGTCCCAGCTACCATTTGGAGTGAATTTTAAAAGGATGCTTCTTTCTGAAGACCCTTTACTTCCACCTGCCAGAAGAACAGTGGAAATAAAACACAGGGCTTTGACGCATGTGACCTGAAGGGAACCTGCTCGATGTATGTAGTTCATAACCTCTGCAGCTCTCTCATCTCTGCTTTATTATAAACATTTTGAGGACAAGAACTATATCATACGTGACTTCACAGCCCATGCAGTAGTTTGGAGCTATGCACCCCAGAAAAAACATGTTCTGAAACATTGTAAGTAGGACCTTTTGATGAAGTTTCTTCAATTAAGATGTGGCCCAACCCAATCAGAATGAGTTATAATCCATTACTGTAGTCCTTTATAAGCAGAATAACTTCAGACATGAATTGCTTCCATGGGAAGCAAGAAGCTGAAGGTCAACAGAGCCCAGAAGAGAAGGGAGAGGCCAGGAGAGGCCACCACGTGACAGAGGAATTCAGAGCACCTTCAAGTCTTCAAGAAGAAAGCATTACCTTCATGCTACCTTGATTTAGACTTTCTCCTAGTTTCAAAACCATGAGCTGGTAATTTAAGCCAAACCATTGCATGGTATTTGCTAAGGAAACTAAACAGCCCATAACCCAGTACTTTTTGCCCTCTGGGGACATTGTAAGATAGTGAGAAGAGCAGATTCAGGGATAGTTCAACTAGGCTAGAGTTTTTGATCCCCCATTTTAGCTCTGTGCCCTTAAGCAAATCACACAAGTTCTCAGAGACTCAGTTTCAGCAAACTCAGGTTTGTTGAAAAGGTTCACGGTAATGGTGATAAAAGTTAGAAGAGGTTATACAATAATTTCTCGATTGACATATATTAATAGCATGACTAATCATCCCAGTTTGCCTGGGTTGGAGTGGCTTCCTGAGATGTAGGACTTTCTGTCTTTAAACTAGGACCATACATTATGAACTACAAATTAAGAATCTGGTCTGCTAAGCAACACCTCAAAATTATGTCTACAGAAAGACTTCAAAGCCATGTCTTCAACATATCAATTCAACAAATAATTATTGAGTATTTACCATATGTCAGCTAACTGCAGAAGATAAGGTGGTAAATAAAATACTTGTGGTCCCTTCTCTGCATTCATTTAGAGTTTAGGGGGAAAGCCGATCTTATACAAATAATTACAATAAATGGAAATGTCCCTGATGCAATGGGAATATTAGCAGAGGGACCTAACCTATTGGGATACCAGTTAATTTTCCCATCTCCATTTATTTTCTGGCTTTTCTCCGGGGAAAACACCTAATATAGAGTCCTCAGGAGGAACTAACACCTCATTGAATGCCTCCAAGTCTAACAGGTAACAGAAAATGAGTGAAATGGGCCAAGTGCAAGATAATAGGAAATAACAAAAGCTCCAGCTAGAGGCATTTAGAGTCATACAAAAATACTAATGTAAATGAAATCAAGCACATGTACTGACCACTCATTTAAACCCTGTGTTCTGCACAAACTTAAGAACATCTGTGTTCCATCCCCCTACAGCCCACAGGACTGCACCCCACCTGGGGTGGCTTAGTGATGTACAATAAGCCCCCTTTTCTGGAAAAGCCCCCCTACGTACCTATTCTTCTCCACTGGCTGTAAGAGAGAAATCTGATGGGAAGTGCACATGTCCCAAGCTGAATCAATCAGATTCTCTCTCTTAGGAGTTTGAACCTCGATAAGTGAAGCACAGAGCACAGGAATCGTTGGCTCTGCTTTATCAATGAATGTTGCATCATCTTCTGCCTTTTCCAATGCTTGGCTGCTCAACTTTTACTCTGATTTTGTAAGACAGCCCAGTAGAATCTCAATATATGTTCTATCATCCTTTCTTCATTACCTCCTTTTTAAAATGAATGCTTGTCAGTGTAAATTTCTGTCGTTGTGGCCCCCAGAAGACCTGGCTTTGCAATCTTGGGCACTGCTCTGATAAGCATCTCCTCACCCATAAATGCAAGGCCACATTCTTGGTGGGAAAGAAAATGGTGCATGTAGCACCTATAGAGTAAAAGAAGAACTGCTGGAGCCAGGAAGTTTCTTTTCTCATTTCCCTGTGAAAATGACAGAACTGAATATAGTCCCGTTCCCGCCCCTCCCCCATAGCCTCTCTCCTTGTTTGTTTTCCAATAACATTAAAGGGTTAATGTTACACCAAAGAGAAATAATTGTGAGGAGAGTAAGAGAAGGAGAAGGGAGAAAAGAAGAAAGAGAAGATTAAAAGAAAGGAGAAGCTGGGGGGGGGGGTGGTAGAGAAAGAGAAACAGACAAAGAAGAGAGAGAGGGAGATGTTTGGAAAGAGGGGAGGGGATTTGTTTTGAGGTCCGAAGAGCCAAACAAAATGGAGTATGAAGCAGAGTGAGTCTTCAGGAAAGCTGGCCGGGGCTGCTGCGCGGGAGGAGACCCTCACATCAGTGAGACGAGGGGCGAGAGAGGCAGGATGGAGTGAGTCCAGAGCTGGCCGAGCAGCAGGCAGAAGGCGAGCAGCGAGCCAGGGCCCCGTGCTGCCGGCTGGCACCAGCCCTCCCCGTGACGCTGGGAAAGCAGGTCAGTGTCCGAGCTGGCTGGGGGTTGAACGGGCTGCCAAGAATGAGTGGAGGAAGCGAGGAGGCCAGGTGAGAGGTTGACAGGGGCACAGGGCCTGGGAGATGGGCCACCTCCCGAGGGGACCAGGAAGAAAGAAAGCTTTGTGAGGCTCGGGACTCCAGGCAGCGCCATCCAACAGACCCTCCGAGCAACGGAATGCTCTATGTCTGGCATGTCCAACACAGTGGCCGCCAACCACATGTGGCTACAGACCACTCAAAGGCCAGTGCAACTGAGGAACTGAATTTTACATTTTAATTCATCTTAATTAATTTAAACTTAAAGAGCCACCTACGGCGATCGTGGCTACCACACTGGCCAGCTGTGTGAACCAGATACAAAGAGGAACTGACTGACAAGATGTACTGAAAGGCTGTTTCTCCAAAGTGTAGGGTGCATATTTCAGATGGTACCCAGATGTATTTAGATGGATATCGGTTACTGTGATTTTTAGAATTACATTTATTTATTTTAATGTGTACTTTAAAAATGAAACTAGCTTATCACACTCATTGCTTCATAGACATCATTGCTGAGGAAGAAGCTAAAATGCGAATTTTTTTGTTTTAAAGAAAGAAAATCAATTTAAATAAAAGTATTACATAAAAAAGATTACAGAGGGTTTATAGGTATTATTTAAATAACAAAGAAAGCAGTAGCTGAAGAGAGACTGCGCTAATCTAATGACTGGAATGAGTAGTCTAAAATTGGGATATAGATTGGCAGGAGCCACCGAAGTTATTTAGATTCAACTTGCACACATTTATCATTTCTGTACATCTCCAGAGGCAGATGGGCCCACATGCTGCTGGTCCAACAAGGAGAGAAGACTTCAGTATTTTCCCAAAGTAGAGAATGCTCCTGCTGGGTAGGGGCATTGCTACACATTATAGAAAGCTCTTCATTTTAAACTAACATAACATCTTCCATCCAGCAACTGCTACGGTTTGGTTCAGAGTACTGTGGAACCACCCGAAAGAAATGAAGTCCTATTATATGTCTAATTCTGTGGCTGAGGTGAATTGCTACCCCAACATAGGCGTGAGAGCAAGAAGATAGTAGAGGTCAGTGTAGGGATACCAAGTTGGCCAGAAAATTCATGAGGGGAGAAGTGGAGCATATTGACTATGGAATCAGATAAGCTGAGTTCAAAGACAAGCTCCGCTCCTTCCTACCTGGGAGATCTTGGCCAAGCTATTTAATCTCTCCTAGACTCAGTTTCTTCATCTGTGAAGTGGGCGAAAAAAAAAAGGAAACAAGAAAGCCAGAAGTCAAACTCTTTTTCTCACAATTCCAAGTAATGATAAGAACACGAATGAAGTGGTTAAAAACAGAATGTATGGATTTATGGTCTTCCATTCATACCTCAACATTGCTTTTTGTATTAGGCTGCATCTTTAAGTTAATCATTTTCACCTCTCTGAGCTACACGGTTTTAAATCTGCATAATTAGGAAAATAAAAACACTTATCTCAAAAGGTTCCTGTGAGTATTAAAAGTGCAATGCATATGGAGCACTTTGTCAGAGCCTGGAACATAGTAACTAAAGAATATACAATGATTATCAGCGGTCGTGCTAGGTACAATTAAAGGTGATGTGAGTCGGACCTAGGAAAAAGTGCTGCTGAATTCCACGTCAGACCTGTGAAATTCAGCAAAATATTTAATGGGGAAGATTTTAGGGCAGAGAAATTAGCAGAGCCAAATAGTCTCCCCGTAAGAGGGCTTTGAGGATGAAACCGCAGGAGCTTATGGCTCTCCGTGCTGGACTCCACCACACCTTGCAGAACCTGCTTCCCTCCATCATCCTCGTCTTCCTCGCAGACTTTGAGGTGACCACTTGTTGAGAGGTTTCCAGTGTCTGAGCGATATCACCCCACTTCCTAGGAGGGACCTTTTCACGGTCAGAAATCTCAAAGAGTTAACAACGGCTTCCTTCGACTGGGCTGGAATTATTTCAGTGTAACTTCAGCCTGTTTGCTCTAGTTCTCCACTGAAGGCAAAGGAGACTAATTCCACTCCTATTGGAACGACAGTCCTTTAAAATTCTGGAGCCAGCTTCTGTGTCTCACCTTAGAGGTCTCATCCCTGGAATCCTTCAATCATTCTTCATATAGACACATGAACACATTTCCTTTCCATTCAAAGATACACTTGTAGATTCTCCTCTCTTTACTCCACACAGTGATCTGGAATTTTCAGGACATATTCAGAATGAGATTCCATCCCAGGGATCTTTTCATAAAGATGTATAGGCATTTTCTTCAATGAATGATGCACTTTGTGTTTCAAAGGAACAATAGAATCACATCTATTTTCCCTCCTCTATAAGGAATAATTAATGAGAATATGAAGTTGGGAGTCTAACAAGTGCTAGACGCAGGGCTGGGTATTTAACATCAGTTATCCCATTTCATCCTTCGACAGCTCTACAACTCTACGGCTAATAGCATTCCATCGAGAGTGCTCACGTGTTTCGGAAATTAGGCCTTGTATCCTGGAAAAGAGCTATATTCTATGCTTCATTTACACTTCACTCATCAAAACATCCTTTGGTAAGAGCTATTTGATGTACAAGATCCTTTTTTAGCTTTTCCCTTTAACTAAGAGGTCACGTTTTGCATTTTCTGACTCAACCCTCAAAGGCTTCAAGTCTACTTAAAATGTAAATGGTAGATATCCTTGGTGTGGGCTTGAGTTTGAGAGAACATTTTTCTATCCCATCTCTTCTTTTGGAGGGATATTGTATTTCATCCACAGGGGTGCTTTTTTTATTTGTTGCCGATTTTCAAAGGAAAGAAAAATCACAAAAGTCCATTGTGTGAGGGTGTTGGAATCAAGTGTGAAAAAACAATTAGAACAGAAGCTCCTGAAAATCTGTGATTTAAAGGGAACTAGAAAATCATGATTGGTCAAAGAGATGATGTCACTTCCAACATAAAATCAGAAACTACTTTCTTTCAATTAAGGAGACAGCAACCAAAACTGCCAAGTCATCATTAAAAAATGGCAAGTCTTAATATTTCTCTCTTGGACAAAAATAGCTAGGAAGACAGTAAAACTGTACAGAACTGCCAGTTTCCTACATACTGGCAGCCAAGACCAGCAGATGCACCAACGAGAAAGGCAGACCTAAACCACCCTACCAGAGCACCATTTGACAAATGGAGAGATTGCTTCCATGCAGGTTTCTAATTCCAACAAGCAAAAGTATCCAACACTGTCTAAACGAGTTAACTCAACCAACTGTGTGGCTGGCAGGTCCACACCTGCTTTCAATATCATACCTGGCTGCTGAACTGCAAAGCCCATCCTGGTTCTTCTCACAGTGTTAGATCACAGCAGAAAATTCCCTGATGTAGAACTTCTGGACTAGAGCCGATCTGCTATGACATGAAAATCAGGCTTATTGAAGATGGACAAATGGTCCAAGAGTGAAAGGAGCTGGAGCCTTAGAACTTTCAGACCCAAACCTGAGGGGGGGAGTGAAGTCAGTGGATTGAAACTTGTCCTTCGAGCCATAGTAGCTCCATCACCTGGATATGACAGCAGCACTCAGACAAACCACTTATGATTAAGAGTCTCAACTGGAAGCTGGAGTATCACGCCGCAAAGCAGCTAAGCGGCAGAACAGCCAACAACGACATTTCCCACATGTGGAGAGGTGCATATGTTTCCATTTATTTGCATCTTATTGACTATGCAGGCTTCTTAATAAGGCAGGAGAAAGAAGCTGAAGCTGACTGCAAAATACAAGTCAGGAAAATAGGAATCAACTGGTTAAGGAACACAACAAAATTGGGGGGCTTGACAGTAATCTTCATGACTATGGGGAGCACAGCACTTACGCAGCTATCCAAACATTCTGATTAGTGTAGAGAAAACATACCAACATTGTTTTCCTATGACGGCAGCTTTGTTGTCTGACTATTTATACAGGCAACTCCAATTACTTGTTTCTATTTGCCTGTGTGGACAGAGACAATATAATGGCACCCTGTCCCTGAAATGTTTGCTTTAAAAAAAATCAATAGTAATAGATGATATTTGCAGCTAGGAACATTCTCTGTGCAAAGAACTGGTGCATTTGGTGTGATTCCTATTAATAACAGAAGCATGCCATCAATAGAGGCAGTACAGGTGTTGACTATAAACACTGGCTATGAGGCAAACCTTTTAGGATTTGATAAGTAGCCCTACAACTTGTTAGTATATAAACAGGATAAGTTGTTACTTCACCTTCTTCCGTTTCCTTGTTTCCTCACCTGTTGAATGGGAGGTAAGAATGACACCTACCTCACAGAGTTGTTGAAGGACTGACTTAGCTAATAATGGAAAGAACGTAGCATAGTGTCCAGGCATCCTGTAGGCATTCATTTGTAATTTATAAGTAAACGCTAATTATTGTCAAAGTGGGAGTACCATTAGTTGTTGCTAACTGATATCTTGACTTTTTCCCTGAGATTGTTGTGAAGAGTGGGACAGTATTAACCTGCCAATCATTTGTAACCTTTATTTTATGGATTTGGAGACATGAGTTGGGTGAATGTCTTCGATTGCAAGCCTTGGTTGTATCACTTCACCTTCATGAACTTTGTTTCCTTATCTTAAAATGGAAATAATCATATGTGAGTCATAGAATTGTTTGGGGAGGGGGGGAGTCAAAGCAGATTTTGTATATGAATCTAAAAGGCTCCATGTAATTGCAATAATTATTAATTGGTCTATGTAGGAGAACCAGGAAGCATCATCTTCCTGTTACTCCAAAGATCCTCCCACCTAGTCCAAAGCTTCCTGACTTGATCCCTGGAAAAAGTAGGGGGAGAGAGTTCCATTCTAATTTCACCCAACTGCTCAAGAGGACCAGAGATTGAAAGCAGGAGCTTTTCATGAATCTTGGATGAGCAGACATTTATAAATCAGGTTCCTCTCATTCTTTCATTGTTTTTGATCCTTCCTGTTGGAAAGGAGACATAAAACCATTCTAGACTAAAAGACACCAACTTAAGAGCCACTGCAAAACCATTACATGTGTAATGTGTCTTCTACGATGAGACGGTGGATTAACAGAGACACCTAGTGGTCCACCTGGCACCTGGCAGGTGACACAGATGATCTTGACTAAGAATTGGTCCATCGTCCACTCCGTACTCTTCTTGCACTATCCCTCCCTTCTTCAGACTCTTCATGGCAAGAACTCTTCCCAGCACTCCTCCTCACCCACATCCCAGAGGGAAGTTCTTCAAATATCTCCTCCAGCTTTAAAAGGGCAGGGATGGATTTGGCCAGAAAACATCCTAAAGGAATTCTCTTCTGGAGGATAGAGGAACTGATGTTAGGAGTGGCTCTTTGGAAGATACTGCTCCACGGTTTCCCATGCTTTTCAAACACTCAGCATCAAACCTGCACAGGCACTGCTGCTTCATGGTTAAGAGCACAGGTTTGAAGTCCAAAAGACCTGAGATTGAGTCTATGACGCTAACCATTTTTTTTCTTTCTTTTCATTGTAAACACCAAAGTCTTTCCTAGCTCAGGGACTTTGCACACTCTGTTCCCATTGCCTGGAATGCTGTTTTTCTGTCTCTTTTCATGTCTAGTTCCTCATCTTTCAGCTTCTGTTGAAAATGTCACTTCTGCAGAGAGGCAGTCCTATTCACCCTACCTAGAGGCGCCCCTCCCACCTCAGCACTCCATATCTTTCCTTCACAGCAGCCATCATAAAGGGAAATTATTTTTATATAATTGATTGCTTACTCATTTTTTTTGTCCAAATATCCTATTAAGTTGTAACATGGAGAAAGGAACTATGCTCTGTTGTTTTCACTAGTAGGTATATTCCTTGTGGAGCTTGGCACATACTGAACACCAGATAAATTCTTTGAAAGAATGGATGCACGTGATTGTGACTTCCACCAGTGAATGACATGGCCTTGAAAAGGTCATTTAACCATCCTGAGCCTCAGTTTGCTCATACGTACAATGGAAATAACATCAACCAGCTCACAGGTAATTAGAGGACAGGACACGCCAGTACCATTACTCTACTGCACCAATACTAAGATGTATATCTTTTGCACTTAAAATTTTTTTTGAAATAAAGATCATCTTATAACAGCTGGAGACTTAGGGTAAATAGAATGTGGAAACATTCCACTTTTGTACGGGTTACAAGTTCTTCTTACATTAAAGCAAAAAATGCTTTGGAAAGGCATAGGTTTGTGACTCTACTTGTGTGTTTGCTATTTTAGGAGCAGGTGAACATCCATACTAATGAATTCTATTCCACAATTTCACCACCTCTCTCCCAGTTCCTGCCTAAATATGGCCCCATTCCAATTTTTCAGTTAATGAGACTTTCTTTCTAATTTTTCTAAATAATATTTAGAAAAAAATCCATTTTTCTTTCAAAAGCCCCAGGGAGCTAGAATAATGAAGCATACTTAATTAAGATATGCAGAACAATCTCGCTATCTAAAAAGGCAGCCTTTTTCTCCCCCTTTCTTTGGTTCTTCTGAGAATAATATTACTATACTAGAGCTACCATTCATTGGTTTCTTCACCGATATGCCAGGCACTGAGCTAAAAGCTCTACATGCCTTATTCAGTCCTCTGAGACTCTTCTCTACGAGTGGGCACCAGCATTATTTCCATTTTACAGATGAGAAAAACGAGAGCCAGATGTAATTAGTAACTTGCTCAGGATCCCACAGCAAATCCCAGAAGCAAAAGCCAGACTGATTTCAAAGCCTTTGGATTTATAGGTAGGAACCGCTGAAAAGCTACAACATATATTGAGCACAAATTAAGCCCATCAAGGAGTTTTCTGCCTGGAATTAATGGGCCAAAGTTGTCTTGTCAAAAAATAATCTCTCTAAAATTTCTACTTATAATATTGCTTTGTTATATACGGAAGCAAACTTTGCTTCCAGAAACTCTTTGTTAAATGCAACCATGTTACCTTGAAGGGAATAATGCATCAACTCATTAGAATAGTGCCATAGATTAGCTACTCAATATGCTTAATCATAAAGATTCTTTCATTGCGATGGGCAACAAACAACTTGAACCAGTTTAAACCACTAAGGGAGATTGGTGCTTAACCTATCTGAAACTTTGACTTCTGGTGCAGTTGGATCATGGCTCTCACCCATTTCTCCACAATTTTCTAAGTTCTGCTTATGTGGGAATCTACTTCATCCTCAGTCCAGTTTCTTCCATGGCAGCAAAATGGCAGAAGAAATTCCAGGCCTCACATCTGCACACCTGCTATGTGTCAAATAGTCCACAACTCCTCTCCGTTGGACCAACTTAGATCACAAGTTCATTCCTGAACCACTCACTGTAGTGAGAATATGGGATTGTTCTGACCAGCTGTGGCCAAATAAGGCCCACCCACTGAGGCCTGCATGATGGTGGAGGGGAGAATGGAATCGGGTTGCAAGCACATGGTCCTCCATGCTAATCAAAGCTTGTTTCTAATAGGGAATGAAATGACACAAGGAAAAGGAAAAGCAAATGAGGCTCCAGATACAACCTGGACAAACCCAGGGGTCACTGCAATAGGCTACATCACTTCCTGCTTAAGTTCTCCAGTGGTTCTCCATATATTTGAAACAAAATCCAAAGCGCTCACCATGGCCTCTAAGACCCAACAGAACTTGGCTTACCCTTCCAAGATCATGTCCTATTTGTTCATTCCACTTCTGCCAAGGTGGCCTTCTTGCTGTCCCTCGAACCCTCCAAGCAATTTCCCAACTTCAGGCCTTTGCATGTGTTGGCCGTGCTTTCTCTATCTTTAGAACATTTGTTCATTCACTTCATCCAGATATCTGGACAAATATTACCTTCCTGACCATTCTATCTAAAAGAACCCCTTCATGCTCTATTCTCTTACTAAGCCCTGTTTTTCTTTCCAACCCATATCAATACAAGTATCAAAATCAATTCTCTTGATATTACATATTTATTCATTGAGTTCTGATCTTTTCCCCTAGAATACGAGTTTTAGGCAGGGAGCCTATGACTGTTTTGTTCACCTCTGTGTGTGTCTATACTGACTATAGGGCTCAGCTAAGTTGAATAAATGAAAGGGTGAACAAAGAAAATCAAATGAATGTAACGATGAATGAATAACTGAAATCCAGGCAGTCAGTAGGTGAGCATGGTAGCAGATACCAGGGGACTATTTATTTTCTCTTTGATTTGCTTTGTTTTCACTAGGGGGCTGAAAACAAACACCTTCTCCCAGGCGTGCATAGAGCCCAGAATCTATTTAAGAAATACTCTGTTGTGAAAGTGGGAACTATTATAGTTAAGGTGTGTAAGCGGTCCAGAGGCATGGCAACCCCTCCTCCACCGCCTCTTACATTGAATGGACAATGTTTCCTATGGGTTAGCCTCCCTGCATGTATGTGAATGGAGCACGTTAAAAATCAAGGCAGACAGCCCCACCATGGCCTGGCTTCCATCCAGCATCAAACTTTAATCTTGGCCTCCCTCCTCCTTTCTACCTTTTGTTTCCTTCCTCCTGTCTGGGCAGAATTTTTATTGAGATTCTCTTGCTGATGTTTTTGCTCAATTCTTGGTATCAGGCTAATATTTCTCAGCCATCCTCAGGGACACACAAAGACTGATGAGATTCATTCTAGAGCTCATTTAAAGGGAGTTGATGACTCTGCAATTGAGATTTTGACTCTTCTTTTAGAAGAAAAGCCCTAAAAATTCTCCCTGGAAAAATCACCTTCTCCCTTTTTCTCTACACGTTTCACTGCTGGCAATGCCCAAAATATACCTCTACGACAATAAAAATAATTGATATTGATGACGAAAATATTAACATTTTCAGAAGGGTTTTGTAGTTTATACAATGAATTCCCACCCATCATTCTTTTATGATAAATTAACTCTAAGAAGGAGCAAATGACCCCTGCCCACAATAGGAGGATCTTTTTCTGGGTTTTATGGCATCAGAAGACTTCCTAGGGTCCCCTGAGAACACACATGCAGCCTCTCCTGCCCCATGAGAGGGCAGAGAATCAGGCAATTAGGTGCCTACATCAGAGAGGCAATCTGGGTCCTGATTCCACTAGTCAATGACCCAGGGAATGTCATTTTCCTCTCTTAGACTCTTTCTTTGCGAATGGGAAAAATAATGCAATCTACTTCCAAGGGTTGTTGTGAGAATAGGACAAGACGCTCGCATGTAAAGATTCTTAGCATAGCACCTAGCTCAGAGTAAGTGCTGTGCTGGCATCACCATCATTCTCTCCGTCCGCACATTTGCTAAGTGTCTTCATTGTGTACTGATGTACAGAAGTGAGACAGAAAAAGTCCCTGGAGTTTATCATCACCATCACCATCACCATCACCATCACCGTCACCATCACCACGTTCATACCATTATTATTAATCGCAAAGGACCTAGAAGGGAGAGAGCTGGTGTAGTAGAAACAGCACACCTAGGTCTAAGAGAAAACAGATAACTGGTCTCTTATCAAGTCTTTACCATTAACCAGTCTCTTATTCATGAACAATTAATGCCGTGTCTCTGGTCAATTTTCTCATCTGTAATGCAACGTTGATAGAAGTAATTTACAACTTGGCTGTTGCAAAACCACTTGGAAATAATGCGTCCCTACTACTGATCTATTTTATGAATTTGAATCAGGCTGATGAATTATTTATATAAAATATAAATTAGAGGGGACTCTGCATGATCACTCGCTTCCATTCCAATGTTTTCTTAAGTGGGAAAGAAGAGCTGGAGTTATCACTCACACTCTGAGGATTCTGATACCATTGCTAACGTACCAGAAGCCTCTTTATGTACAAAGAGGAAAATATCTCAAAGTCATTTGCCCAAGCAATCTCCAGCACACCTTCTTGCTCTAACATGCAATATAGATTCCAGATTTCTTTTATCCACATCACCAGTCTACAGATGAGGAGACTGAGACCCAGAAGAGTTAAGTTTTACCAAAGATCCACATGAGAAATTCTTGGATGAAAACCCTAATTCCTAAATTGTAGTTCTATTTCCTTTATCACATAAGGACTTTGATGAGGGCAAGGAATATAGCCTGCCTGAGAATTACACCCACATCCCCAGGCCAATATGGGGTCAGTTTTCCTTCATGATCCCACAGCCATGAATTTCTACACAGACGTCAATTCCTGACTCTCCTGTGCAACAACTAACTGAGCAAATAGCCAGATGGCTAATTGGGTATGCACCTCATGCCTGAGGGAATGACAGCTTCTCAAAGCAGTCTGGATTTCACTTAAAGAATCTGTTTCTAGAACCTGCAAATTCCTATGTTCCGGATCAATTCCACATCTTGGCTACTGACAGATTCCACCGTGGCTTCCTTTCTCTTACTCCTGTCCCAGACATTTCCCCTAAAGTCTCTTAGGATTTATCATTCCTTAATCAAATGCGCTTCCCTCTTTCAGTTTGGGAAATCAATTATTTCATTAATCTCTGCACCTGATGATGGGCAAACATGATTCAATGATGTTCCAATTTCATAACTTCATCTATAGTCATGTAAAATTTGCCCCTTTTATTCATTCAAGTGTATCCACCATTTGGCAATGATGCATTATCTTTGTTATGTATTGTTGGATACATTTGTTAAACTCTGGCTTCATATTTTTGCCTCTATGTTCATGAAGACTATTAGTGTGTAGTTTTCTCTTCTTGTATGTCTTCATCTGATTTTGGTATGAGGGTAATCCTGGCCTTCAGAACAAGTTGGAATGTATTCACTCTTCAGTTTTCTGGAAGACCTTTGGTAGGACTGATGCTATTTCTCTTTCTTGAATTCTTGATAGCATTCACCAGTGCAGCTATTTGGGCCTAGAATTTTCTTGGTGGGAAGGATTATAACTACTAGTCCAATTTCTTTAATTGATTTAGGGCTATTCAGGACGTCCGTTTCTTCTTGCATGAGCTTTATTCTTTATAAAAAGTTTATGCCTTTCAAGGAATCATATATTTCATCTAGATCATCCAAATTATTGGCATAAGGTTACTCATACTATTCCCTTATCCTTTTATTTTTATTTTTTTTATTAACGGAAAGAAAAAAAAAAAAGAAATTAACACAACATTTAGAAATCATACCATTCTACATATGCACTCAGTAATTCTTAACATCATCACATAGATGCATGATCATTGTTTCTTAGTACATTTGTATCGGTTTAGAGGAACTAGCAACACAACAGAAAAAGATATAAAATGTTAATATAAAGAAAAGAAATAAAAGTAGTAATAATAGTAAAAAACAACAACAACAAACAAACCAACAAGCAAACAAAAACAAAAAAAACCCTATAGCTCAGATGCAGCTTCATTCAGTATTTTAACATGATTACTTTACAATTAGGTATTATTGTGCTGCCCATTTTTGAGTTTTTGTATCTAGTCCTGTTGCACAGTCTGTATCCCTTCAGCTTCAATTACCCATTGTCTTACCCTGTTTCTAACTCCTGCTGAACTCTGTTACCAATGACATATTTCAAGTTTATTCTCGAATGTCCGTTCACATCAGTGGGACCATACAGTATTTGTCCTTTAGTTTTTGGCTGGATTCACTCAGCATAATATTCTCTAGGTCCATCCATGTTATTACATGGTTCATAAGTTTATCTTGTCTTAAAGCTGCATAATATTCCATCGTATGTATATACCACAGTTTGTTTAGCCACTCTTCTGTTGATGGAGATTTTGGCTGTTTCCATCTCTTTGCAATTGTAAATAACGCTGCTATAAACATTGGTGTGCAAATGTCCGTTTGTGTCTTTGCCCTTACGTCCTTTGAGTAGATACCTAGCAATGGTATTGCTGGGTCGTATGGCAATTCTATATTCAGCTTTTTGAGGAACCGCCAAACTGCCTTCCACAGTGGTTGCACCCTTTGACATTCCCACCAACAGTGGATAAGTGTGCCTCTTTCTCCGCATCCTCTCCAGCACTTGTCATTTTCTGTTTTGTTGATAATGGCCATTCTGGTGGGTGTGAGATGATATCTCATTGTGGTTTTGATTTGCATTTCTCTAATGGCCAGGGACATTGAGCATCTCTTCATGTGCCTCTTGGCCATCCGTATTTCTTCTTCTGGTAGGTGTCTGTTTAAGTCTTTTTCCCATTTTGTAATTGGGTTGGCTGTCTTTTTGTTGTTGAGTTGAATAATCTCTTTATAAATTCTGGATACTAGACCTTTATCTGATATGTCGTTTCCAAATATTGTCTCCCATTGTGTAGGCTGTCTTTCTACTTTCTTGATGAAGTTCTCTGATGCACAAAAGTGTTTAATTTTGAGGAGCTCCCATTTATTTATTTCCTTCTTCAGTGTTCTTGCTTTAGGTTTAAGGTCCATAAAACCACCTCCAGTTGTAAGATCCATAAGATATCTCCCAACATTTTCCTCTATCTGTTTTATGGTCTTAGACCTAATGTTTAGATCTTTGATCCATTTTGAGTTAACTTTTGTATAGGGTGTGAGAGATGGGTCTTTTTTCATTCTTTTGCATATGGATATCCAGTTCTCTAGGCACCATTTATTGAAGAGACTGCTCTGTCCCAGGTGAGTTGGCTTGACTGCCTTATCAAAGATCAAATGTCCATAGATGAGAGGGTCTATATCTGAGCACTCTATTCGATTCCATTGGTCGATATATCTATCTTTATGCCAATACCATGATGTTTTGACCACTGTGGCTTCATAGTATGCCTTAAAGTCAGGCAGCGCGAGACCTCCAGCTTCGTTTTTTTTCCTCAAGATGTTTTTAGCAATTCGGGGCACCCTGCCCTTCCAGATAAATTTGCTTATTGGTTTTTCTATTTCTGAAAAATAAGTTGTTGGGATTTTGATTGGTATTGCATTGAATCTGTAAATCAATTTAGGTAGGATTGACATCTTAACTATATTTAGTCTTCCAATCCATGAACACGGTATGCCCTTCCATCTATTTAGGTCTTCTGTGATTTCTTTTAACAGTTTTTTGTAGTTTTCTTTATATAGGTTTTTTGTCTCTTTGGTTAAATTTATTCCTAGGTATTTTATTCTTTTAGTTGCGATTGTAAATGGGATTCGTTTCTTGATTTCCCCCTCAGCTTGTTCATTACTAGTGTATAGAAAAGCTACAGATTTTTGAATGTTGATCTTGTAGCCTGCTACTTTGCTGTACTCATTTATTAGCTCTAGTAATTTTGTTGTGGATTTTTCTGGGTTTTCTACATATAGTATCGTATCGTCTGCAAACAGTGATAGTTTTACTTCTTCCTTTCCAATTTTGATGCCTTGTATTTCTTTTTCTTGCCTAATTGCTCTGGCTAGAACTTCCAACACAATGTTGAATAATAGTGGTGATAGTGGACATCCTTGTCTTGTTCCTGATCTTAGGGGGAAAGTTTTCAATTTTTCCCCATTGAGGATGATATTAGCTGTGGGTTTTTCATATATTCCCTCTATCATTTTAAGGAAGTTCCCTTGTATTCCTATCTTTTGAAGTGTTTTCAGCAGGAAAGGATGTTGAATCTTGTCAAATGCCTTCTCTGCATCAATTGAGATGATCATGTGATTTTTCTGCTTTGATTTGTTGATATGGTGTATTACATTAATTGATTTTCTTATGTTGAACCATCCTTGCATACCTGGGATGAATCCTACTTGGTCATGATGTATAATTCTTTTAATGTGTTGTTGGATACGATTTGCTAGAATTTTATTGAGGATTTTTGCATCTGTATTCATTAGAGAGATTGGTCTGTAGTTTTCTTTTTTTGTAATATCTTTGCCTGGTTTTGGTATGAGGGTGATGTTGGCTTCATAGAATGAATTAGGTAGTTTTCCCTCCACTTCGATTATGTTGAAGAGTTTGAGGAGAGTAGGTACTAATTCTTTCTGGAATGTTTGATAGAATTCACATGTGAAGCCGTCTGGTCCTGGACTTTTCTTTTTAGGGAGCTTTTGAATAACTAATTCAATCTCTTTACTTGTGATTGGTTTGTTGAGGTCGTCTATTTCTTCTTGAGTCAAAGTTGGTTGTTCATGTCTTTCCAGGAACCTGTCCATTTCTTCTAAATTGTTGTATTTATTAGCGTAAAGTTGTTCATAGTATCCTGTTATTACCTCCTTTATTTCTGTGAGGTCAGTAGTTATGTCTCCTCTTTCATTTCTAATCTTATTTATTTGCATCCTCTCTCTTCTTCTTTTTGTCAATCTTGCTAAGGGCCCATCAATCTTGTTGATTTTCTCATAGAACCAACTTCTGGTCTTATTGATTTTCTCTATTGTTTTCATGTTTTCAATTTCATTTATTTCTGCTCTAATCTTTTTTATTTCTTTCCTTTTGCTTGCTTTGGGATTAGTTTGCTGTTCTTTCTCCAGTTCTTCCAAGTGGACAGTTAATTCCTGCATTTTTGCCTTTTCTTCTTTTCTGATAAAGGCATTTAGGGCAATAAATTTCCCTCTTAGCACTGCCTTTGCTGCGTCCCATAAGTTTTGATATGTTGTGTCTTCATTTTCATTTGCCTCTAGGTATTTACTAATTTCTCTTGCAATTTCTTCTTTGACCCACTTGTTGTTTAAGAGTGTGTTGTTGAGCCTCCATGTATTTATGAATTTTCTGGCCCTCCGCCTATTATTGATTTCCAACTTCATTCCTTTATGATCCGAGAAAGTGTTGTGTATGATTTCAATCTTTTTAAATTTGTTAAGACTTGCTTTGTGACCCAGCATATGGTCCATCTTTGAGAATGATCCATGAGCACTTGAAAAAAAGGTGTATCCTGCTGTTGTGGGATGTAATGTCCTATAAATGTCTGTTAAGTCAAGTTCATTTATAGTAATATTCAGGTTCTCTATTTCTTTATTGATCCTCTGTGTAGATGTTCTGTCCATTGATGAGAGTGGTGAATTGAAGTCTCCAACTATTATGGTATATTTGTCTATTTCCCTCTTCAGTGTTTGCAGTGTATTCCTCATGTATTTTGGGGCATTCTGGTTCGGTGCGTAAATATTTATGATTGTTATGTCTTCTTGCTTAATTGTTCCTTTTAATAATATATAGTGTCCTTCTTTGTCTCTTTTAACTGTTTTACATTTGAAGTCTAATTTGTTGGATATTAGTATAGCCACTCCTCCTCTTTTCTGGTTGTTATTTGCATGAAATATCTTTTCC
The DNA here is from genome assembly GCF_023851605.1 of Tamandua tetradactyla. Taxonomy (NCBI): domain Eukaryota; kingdom Metazoa; phylum Chordata; class Mammalia; order Pilosa; family Myrmecophagidae; genus Tamandua; species Tamandua tetradactyla. Next base: position 47,614,739 of record NC_135349.1, on the reverse strand, counting down.
CAACCTTTCACTTTCAACCTATATTTATCTTTGGGTCTAAGATGTGTTTCCTGTAGACAGCATATAGAAGGATCCTGCTTTTTAATCCATTCTGCCAGTCTATGTCTTTTAATTGGGGAATTCAGTCCATTGACATTTAGAGTTATTACTGTTTGGATAATATTTTCCTCTACCATTTTGCCTTTTGTATTATATATATCATATCTGACTTTCCTTCTTTCTACACTTTTCTCCATGTCTCTCTCTTCTGTCTTTTTGTATCTGACTCTAGTGCTTCCTTTAGTATTTCTTGCAGAGCTGGTCTCTTGGTCACAAATTCTCTTAGTGACTTTTTGTCTGAGAATGTTTTAATTTCTCCCTCATTTTTGAAGGACAATTTTGCTGGATATAGGAGTCTTGGCTGGCAGTTTTTCTCTTTTAGTAACTTAAATATATCATCCCACTGTCTTCTAGCTTCCATGGTTTCTGCTGAGAAATCTACACATAGTCTTATTGGGTTTCCCTTGTATGTGACGGATTGTTTTTCTCTCGCTGCCTTCAAGATCCTCTCTTTCTCTTTGACCTCTGACATTCTAACTAGTAAGTGTCTTGGGGAACGCCTATTTGTGTCTAATCTCTTTGGGGTGCGCTGCACTTC